>NC_133156.1:115164172-115784172 GCF_040802235.1 Manis javanica | reverse complement strand
CCTTGATTGTCAGGGCTGTCTCCTCAGCCAGCATTCTAACTCAGTTTGCCAGTGCTAATGGTTGGTGGTACTTTCACTTGATAATTCAATGGAACTTTTGTTGTGCTCCCTATTCTCTGCTGGAAGTACAGTTAACTCTTGAATAGCATGGCTTTGAACTGTGTGGGTCCACTTATATATGTATTATTTTCAATAACTATATTGGAAAATTTTTGGAGATTTGTATTTGAAAAAATGTTTTTTCTCTAGCCTACTTTATTGTAAGAATACAGCATATAATACTTATGCAAAATATGTGTTAATATTTTAACACAAAATGAATGTTCTTGTTATCCGTAAGGTTTCTGGCCAACAGTAGGCTATACTAGGAGTTAAGTTTTTGGGGAATCAAAAGTTATATGTAGATTTTCAACACAGTAAGCAGGTAGTACCTCTAATTCCCATATTTGTTCAAGGGTCAGCTGTATTATTCTTTTAAGTGTTAACCTTTACTTATTAATTTTTATTACTAGTGAACTCCAGAGTCTCAAAGGTAGAAAAATATAAAAAATTGCAAATGTGTCTTTTGATATTGAGAAACACC
Organism: Manis javanica; assembly: GCF_040802235.1. Lineage (NCBI taxonomy): Eukaryota > Metazoa > Chordata > Mammalia > Pholidota > Manidae > Manis > Manis javanica. Next base: position 115,783,589 of record NC_133156.1, on the reverse strand, counting down.
ACTTTCACTTCTATCCTTTAATTTCCAGACTCAACATGCTTGCTAATATTGGCCCTTACTCCAGATCATATATTTCATCCTATGGAGCCATATTTTAGTCTTGAAAAACCTTGTTTCCAGGTTGGAATCATAACCAAATCTTGTCCAACTGATTATTAAGAACTTGCTCTTCAGGGATTTTTTTGGTGGCTGTTCACCTGGCACAGAATTTTTTAATGCTTAATCCAAGAAATCCACTAATATAACAACATATCCCTAAATCTTCTCATCAATAGTTTTCTCGTATTGGTTTTTCCATACCCTTGACCATTCAATTAAACCTTGAACTACTAACCAAAAATCCATGTAGATCTGTTCTTCAAATTGTGTTGCTCCAAGTTCTGCCTTCTTGAGTGCCAGTTTTTAGAAGCACTGGATCTCCACAGCAAGCCACTTTCAGCTATTGTCACAGATACCTAGAAACTAGTCTTCACAGTGTCCTTTTCAGTTAGCTGCTTGTAAGGATCACCCCAGGAGGCCTGAAGTATCAGCTGAATAACGCGTGACAGTATTGCAGTGTGAGCACATTAGATAATATAAGGTACCTTCCCCTAAAGCCTGTATTTGTCTGACTTAATATTTGATGATAGGATGTTGTTTCACATGCCTCATTTGATGAAAATCAGGAAAGACTGCTAGTTGTCTTCTCAAATTCATGCTCCACTTTTTTCATATTAACAGTGCTTGTCTGGGCACATGGCTGCTTTAAGTAGAGAATATAATTCTCAATTTCCTTTGCAGCTAATAAGACTGTGTCTAAGTTCTTGCTAATGGAATGTGAGTAGAAGTAATATTTTATTTCATCTCTTAAAAGGAAATTGTCCTGGACTTACTTTCTTTGCCACATCCTGTTGGCTGGCATGTGGTATGTTATTGGCCCATTTTTGCCACGAAGATGAGTATTATATGTTAGGAGATAGTGGGGAAAGAAGACTGAAAGAGAACCTTCTAGACAGCTACTTCTCAGCTGTGGGTTACTTCTAGATGCCTCTGGATACCTCTGGATAATTAAGTGGGAGAGAGAATGAATCACTAACTTTGTATATCTTTATTATAGCAGCTTGTAGTATACCAATTTGGATATATCCATCTTATTCTTGGCAGCTCGAATCCTCTAATAACTTAATGTCTTGTATTGAGGCATTCACCTTCATGAGGGCCCAATGGCAAATCAGAAGATGTTCTCAAACGGAGACTGCATAGTTGCTGAGACAATTACATTCTGAAGATGGTATGACTTTGCTCTGAAATCATCAAGGCTTTACTTGTGGCTCAGGATTTGCCACAGGCAGCATTCACCATCTGATCTTTGCCATACTTTGAGCAACATTCAAGGAATCTGGGTTCTTATTGCAAGTCAGAGAAACTAGCACCAGCAATTTAAGTAGAAAATGAACTCATTGGAAAGATACTGAGTGGCTCACACAGAATGAAAGGGAAGGCAGGAGAGTCAGCCTTAGAAAATGGGTATAGGTGAGGCAGCAGATATCAGGACTGATACCATAGTTGTAAGAACACCTTGGTTACAATGCCACTGTAGCGGGACACAACTAGACATTGTTACTGTCATTGGCACTGAAGGCAAATGCTGTGAGTCATTTTTAAAACTGCCCCAGCTTCTTGGATGCCTGCCTATCTACCTCAGGCTTTCCTGCCTTTACTGCTTTCCTCAGGCTGAGTTCTAACTACCAAGCAGTATCTGCTTCTCTCGGCCTGAGAGCTCTCTGTGAATATACAAAGCCCTGAATCAAAGACTGGGAGCCAGTGTATATTATACAAGTGTCCTCTCTCCTCGATGGAATTACTCTGATGTGTTTATTTTATACCATTTGCCCAAGGAAATTAGCTGTGGTCTCCTCACAGTGGTAGTTGCCTTGATAATGCTCCTGTCATCAACTGCCTCTCCTTTTGTTCACCTTCTTTCTCTCCTACATAGTGTTCTTGCATTTTCCAAAGAAACTATTGGCTTTTGAATCCTTGTCTCAGAGTCTGTTTCTGGGAAATCCAATCTAATAGCGCCACTCACTCAAAATTCAAATCCCAGGTCAGACTGTCTAACTGGATGGACCCCAGCCACATTTGGGGGGTGGGTAGCCTATGAGAATATTTGATACCTTTGGTTTCCATAACATGAGTGGGTCCTTCTCTTTCCATGACTCATTAAATATATAAGTCTTCAAAATTTGGAGAGACATTTGATGATGGGGATCAGAACCACTATCTATTTCAAACTTTATTTTTTCTGCAATACTGCAGTATCCTTCTGATTGGCTTACTTTTTCTCTTAAAGTAGATGAGAGAAGGGGAAGGTTGACATATGGAGAAAGGAGTCCTCCAAATTAGATAACTACCACAACATCCAGTGCTGACCTTTTGGCTAAACAATGCCTTACCACTCTATTTCAATTCAATCACCTTAACTAAGTATAAGAAAGCTGTTTCTTTTGAGTAGTTAATTTCCAAAGTGAATATGGGACTACTAACAATTTGTATTCTACTTTCATCAAATAGCAAATTTCATAGCTTGGACAAATATGGTAATTATTTGGGAAAGTTGATTAGAATTTTATGTGCCAAGTCTTAGGAAATGCAGTGTTTGAATAGATAAGTAGATTCTGAACATCTTTTGCCTATTTTCTTAAATTGATTTTTTGCCTATTTTCAAATTGATTTTTAATGTCAGAACAAGCCTAAAATTTCTCCATTTGTTCATTGATTTCTCTTTTCCTTACATCACTTTTATTGTTCTCTTAAATTTTATTTGACTTATGGCGGTATCTATGTGATGTGAGCACGACTGCACTGTATTCCTGCCAGATAATGGTGGCACCTTCTGAATGGCCTGTTATTTCCCCATCAGGGTCATAAGAAATGTTCTGCTGTCAATTCACCTCTTTCTTCCTTTTCCTTGGGAAGTAAAAACTGCTCTAGCTAACTCTTTAAGCTAACACTAGATTAAGATGGATGACTAGGTGGTATGACAGGAAGCAGATTTCACCAATCTTTGTTATTTGGAATCTGCCCCAAGAAAATTGCTTGTGGGAGGTCTCTCAATGTGTGGGAGCTTCTAGCACCTCAAAAAAATCACTTCCAGAACTTTATTTAGGCACTATCTTTCACCTGGTATTTATCTAAAACTGTTCCCTTCAGGAAAAGAAAGTCATTAGGGAGAGGATGGGAGTGGGAAGATCATACAGAGAACCATATGTGGGGTGCATGTGTTTGGCATTTGTTTTGAACAAGAAGGAGCCAGGGACTCTAACAAAACCTTATTTGTTTTGATAGTTTTGTGTCTAAGATGTTCATTCATTTGTTTGTTCGTTTACTCTTGTATTTATTATAGGATGCCTGCCATGGCTTAGCCACTGTGCTAATTACTAAAGACACACACAGAAAACAATCATCATGTATCCGATTTATGTACTTTTCTCACATTAGAAACATTCATAGTAAGAGGCAACAGTTTTTAAACGTAGTTTTTATTTTTACATGATAGGATAGAATGATCTTATTTTACATTTTTCAAACACTATTTGAACGCTATCCATTTTGACTAACCATATATATAAAACCAAAATTGAGGTGAGGGAAAAGCAATTAGAATTTTTTTCTTTCATTCTTCCAAGATCTTCATCAACCATAAGACCAATGTCTTTCAATCTTCTTTTTTTTTAACCTCATAACAGTAGGAAGAGAGGCAAAGGCAGGAAAGATGAAAGGAAAAGGGAAGTTGCAGTGTTTCCCAAGAAGAATCTCACTGGATGAGAACACACTAAAAAAACAATCCATTTCTGTTTTGCTTCAAATGAAGGAAGGTATATATCAGGCCATACTTACATTACATGCTTTTGGTAAAGCGTTCATATTAGCTTGATAGGATTCAGTCTTTAACAAATGCTGCTTAAGTCCTGTGGAGATCTCTTTTCCCACTGGCTTTCCTGATAACTGCACCCATGGCAATGCGTGTTAATGCACGAGTGCCCATAGCAATAAGACTGCAGGAAAACATCCAAGTCTACTCCCAGTACTTGAAAACAGTAGATGGCTTCCACCTATGTTTTGGGGATGGCTGTACTCTCTTTGGTTAGGTAGGGAAAGTAGGTAGAGGGAGTTACATTACCTACTTTTTCCCCCTCATTTTAAAGTTGTGAACTTCAGGTTGACCTTGTAGAACTTACAGCAAAATAAGAGTACTTGCGAATATTTACCTTTGTGCTAATAGGTTCAGTGTTGGTGAGATTTTTGGCAAGGTGGTTTTGCTTATGAAATCAATGAAAGAGTAATGGGGGTGTGTGCAAGAAAGGTCATGGGCTCAGGATCACTTTTGTCTTTCCTATAAAATGTCTCTTAAGACTCTGAGTAAACTCAGAAGACTTGGGCTTATGGAGTCAGGTTTCTTTGTGAAGCTCAGTTCTTCCTTGGAGTTTATAGAAAAATTAAGAAAAACTTGCCTCTGTGTAAAGAAAGCCATATATCAAAAGAAATCCATTTGAAAACTTGGTACTATATAGTTTTCTGGCTGCAAAATATTTAAATCTGTGGTATCCTATTGTTTGTTCTCCTACTAGGCATATCTTTCCCCTATTATGTATGGTTTTTTAGATACATAATAACATGAGATTAAAATGATCATTCCCAATCTGATTTTAATGAACAAAGACGCACCTGCTTTGCATGTGTTGTGTGGTGGGAAGAGGTGGGTAGAAATTCATGACTATGACTGCGGTTGGTAGTTATGTCACATTTAATACATAAGAACAATCTGCATCCTTGGCGCCTCCTTTTGGGTGGTTGAGCAGATTCATTGGTGTTGCACATTTAAATTTAATTGAGCATAGTAACTTATTACAGACTTAAAAATTGAGTGGTGGGGAGAAATATTGGGAAGAATTTTTGAATTTGGACAACCTAAACCTTGATTATTCAAGGTTCTCATTTTCTACTTCAGATAGTTATATATTTTGATGATTTGAAAATGACTTTGATTTCTTTGTGTAACTTCAAATATAAATTTCCCAAATTAAATTTTATGATTTTTATATTTTGCAATTGTTTTGTGCCTTGACGTTTGTGGAAAATATTGACTTTGTTTTATTTTGAAAAAATTGAAGTGAAAGGAAAAAATATCTGGTTGAAGAATACATGTTTAAATGTTGGAAGAAAGATAAATTTAATCTTACAACTTTAGATCACTTAATTTATTGATATAGATGTGATATGGCTTATATAATTTTGAAAGGAAAGGTTGAGAATGCTCTACTTACAAAAATGCTGCCAAATACACCAAGTCTGAGGAAATTTACTTTTTAAGTCTTAGACATGTCTGTCTGACTTAAATTCAAGTAATTTCTGTTTATTCTTGCATGTTAAATTTAGAGTTCTTAGCAGTAATCGTTTGATTTTATAATCCAATAAAGGATCAAGGCTTATTTTTCCCAAATAATTCAACTTTGCTATTAAGGTGCTCCATGTTTTCAACAATAGAGTTTTTATGAATATAGACAGACAAGGTTATGATTCTGAGTTATTATTGGTTCTTTGCTTATGGCATCTATGCCATATAAAGGAAGATGTGAACTTATTACACAAAACTCAACCAGAAATCCTCACAGCGCACCCTGTATATGTTTGCTTATAACACACATGGCTTTTCTGTATAAACTGTGTTACATCATCACTAAGCCAGAAATCCCTATATATGTTTATTCTAGAAAAGGGAAGAAAAAAACGAATTCACTGAATACTTAATAATAAGCTAAGTGCTAAGTACTGTGTAAAGTACTTATGCAGATTCTCTTTAATTATATTTAAAAACAATATACATTTTAGTGTCTCCATTTTAGGGACAGAAAAATGAAATCTACAGAGGTTAAGTTTCTTTTCAAATCCTACTTTACATAGTGAATGAATGTATAACTGAAAATAAACCTATTTCTGTTTGTGGCAAAATACATAATTTTCCCACTTAATTATACTATCTTCTTATACCATTTACTCATTTATTCACAACTATTTATTCATTGCTTATTCTATGCTAGATGTTATCTAAATTTAAACAATCAGTATATAGTTTTGAATGATACAAATATGACAAAAATTAAAATACTATGACTATCACATCTTGTCTCAGATAATAATACTGTGTCCAAATGTAAGAAAATTTTATTATGCAGTGAAACTTAATTGATGGTAATGGTTTGTGATGGATCACATACCCTTCTGGCTATACTGTTATATGCTCTGAGTATTTGATTTGTACAGCTGTACAGTAAGGATTTAGTTTACATTTAGAGAGATCAATTGTCCAAACTATATAATATTTGAAAATAGAAATTTTAGGAGAGCTATATTTGAACTTGCTACAAACACGTCTGAATTTGGGTAAGACAGAGAACCTCATTGTTAAAGATGGTAAGGGCAGGAGGCAGAACTTTAGGTGCTGACTCTACACTGATGGTTCTCATATTTGAGCATGCCTTAGAATCTTCTAGAAAGGTATTTAAAACACAGATTTCTGGCCCCACTCCTGAAATTTTCTGATTTAAAGTTTTGGGTAAGGCCTGAGAATTTGCATTCCTAACACGTTCCTAGCTGATGAGACTGATGCCACTAACCTGAGGGCAGTTTGAGAACCACCACTCTACATGTATTTCCTTATTCTCATACAGAATGGGAAAAAAAATGGAATATCTGATATATACTATACCCTAGGCCAGTTCTAGCAAGCAGCAATTAGTACCCTGGCCTCACCTATGAGATCTGGTGATCCCTCAGTGCAGAAGCAAGGATCTAGAAAATCCACAAGATCAATACCAATTATCTCAGTTTTTAAAAATCATTTTATATAAAATTGAAAAAAAATTTGTAGATACAACTTAGAGTTTGTTCATTTTTGTATTAACTAAAATCGAAGTAAACTTTAGAGTCCCTTGTTGAATGAGAAAACATAGAGTTAAATAACACAATTACTCTGTGTCTCATTGCTTCTAAGTGATAGCCCGTTGCACTAAAAACACCTTGAGGAAGCAGCTGGGTTTGGTTCACATCCGTCACACAAAGAATATCTCACTTACTTCAAATGGAAGAAGTGAACTCCAGAAAGAGACACTTCTCCATGTTGTGGAGGAGTAAAATGTGTTTTCTTGTACCTGGTGTTTAATCCAACCATCAAAACCAGTGGGCATGAGTTTTTCTAACTTGAGTGGAGTGATGAATAAACATTTCAATCTCAGACTTGAATGTTTTGGTGCAACATAGAAAATGCACTCAGCCGAGACCCTAATCTACACCATTTGGTTTTTTTCCCTTGATTTATGTTTAGTACTTTGTTAGAGGGTTCCCTTTTCATCTGATTCCACATGGATGCAGTGTTTCCTGTCTCACAGCCAAAGTCAACCTTTTAAGGCCTCTTGGGATGTAGCAGGCATATAAATTAATAAAGCAGAGAGAAGGCTGGAATCCAGGACCACCTGGATTGCCAGCAGCAGCTCTAGAACCACACAGGTTGGTCAATGTCCAGGAGGTCCAATGAGTACACAGGGAGAGTCTTCAAAACCCAAGAGCCACGAAGCTTGTGGAACTAGTATTCCTTACAGTGGAAGGCAAAAGATTGAGTGTGATCATGTAGGTTAAACAGATCTGGGATATATTAGTCATGGATCTTAAAAAAAAAACTGGTGCTTGCACTACTTGAAAAAATTCTTTGAAGCCTTAGCAAGTAAAGGGGCTAGTTCATAAGACCAGAATTTTATACAAGTTCTTCTACAAGGTTGTTACCTGTGCTAAGCAAGATTGAAATGCTGAAACTGTGTGTGGAAGAGAGAACTAGGTATGTTTTAGATTCAGCCAAGTGGCTCTCTGTGTTTATGTAATCATTCTCTCTGTGGTTATGAAAGATTATTGATAAAGAGCTAAATTATTAAAACCCTTTTGACTTTTTGATTATATATTTACTAGATCTTTTTAATGTATCCAAAATTTCCATTGTGTGCTATGTGTAATAGTTTATAAACAAAGCATTATTGTTGATGTACAATATGAGACAGCAGATGTGTTTGATAAACAACTTTAACACTGTTGAGAAGAGAACTTTCTGCAAACACAATAAAACTCATGGCAACCAAAGAACAAAATTTTTGGATTCAGTGGAAGTTATCTACAGTCCCCAAATAATTATATTGAGCCTACGTAATTTCCCCTAACAAGCCAATTTTAAGAGAAAAATGCCTCCTTTTAATTTGTGTTACTATCCTTTCCCCACTTCAATCAGGAATCTTGGGATCAAAAGGAAAAAATGAAAACTAGAATGTTTACTATAATATGTCCAAGAATTTGTAGGATCTTACCAAAGGCAATGAAACTGTCAACATGGTTCCTTATAAGTTTATTATGCATCTATGCACTGGCATGTGTTGTACATTTGTTGGAAGAAGTTTTTAAATATTCACTACCAGTGTTCCCTTGCTGTAAATAGCTGGAGAAGTCAAAACTCCACGAGCAGAACTGGAGTTTTTACTGGTCATTGAGTGTCAATCACTGAAGATAGACTTGCTCATTCAACTGCCCATTTACTAATTTGCCCAATTAGTGCTTTAAAATTTTCTAGATTGTCTTTATATTTTTCTGTTTCTTTGGAAGTCTTGAACTCCTTCTAAGATTTCAAAACCTATGCTTAAGGATAAAGAATGCAATAGAATATGCAATTTTATTTTTTGAGTACTACCAAGGTTAATCTACATTCTCTACTCTGTGGGTCTCACTTTTTCTACTTGTACAGTAGTCACTGGGGGAGTTGACATCTTCCCCAGAGATAGGAGTCTTAATGAACAAATATTTATTTGTTTAAATATATCTCATTCTAGGCAAAAGGAGCAAGTAGCGTTCTGTTTTTCCAGTTGATCTTCTTAGTATTCATACTGTTTTATCACTAAGAATTCCTTTTGTTTTATAGGCTCATTACCTAGGTTTGATCTCTCTGGCCTAATACAAGGAATAGACCAGGTCTTAAGGTTTCTTCTTGGCTGATTTTGTTGGCTTCCTGGTGTCCTGTCCTCTGTGTTGCACCACCCTGGGACCAGCCCTTCTTCTGAGAGAAGTAGGCATCTGTGGGGGCGGGGTGGGGGGCAATTTCTTTTTGATTAGTGTGCTAAGGAAAGAAGGATGGAAGATAGGCACACTCTGACTTAGAGTATGTACTCTGTAAAATATAAACTCTAGTTCGTATTATACTAAACCCCTAGTAACTAAAAAATCACTTTCAGTAGAGAGTATAAACATGTTGTAGTCCCAAAATATTTACTGAACAAAATTTCCTGTTTGATATTCAAGATAATGCACCTCATTGTTAAATCTGCTTCAGGTGGATATGTCAGTCTCTTCAGCCAGGCTGGGGAGTGCCATGGGTCAGTGCCATGGAAGCGGCTTTCAGGTGGGATGAGGAATGAGTCATTCATCAGACTGCCTCGCGTCTTTACCAGTATGTTTTAACTTAAGCTTGCTGATTATGACTAAAAATTATGCCAAGATAGAAACTTTTATTTGGATTAAGCCACCTAATTCCTATTCTTAAGAAGCCATATATTATATGCTAATAAACACTAGAAGAAAACTAATGAGAACATATGAGATGTTATAGGAATGAGTGATAGAGAGATCTCATCTCTTCTAAGGGTCTAGGAAGGCCTCCTGGGGAAGAAATGTCCAGACGGGGACCTGAAATTTGAATAGATAACTAACCAAGGGATTTGAAGGAACCCTGTATTGCTGAATCATAAAAGTCAAGAGGCATGTGGTTGGAGATGAGGCTGGAAAGGAAGGCAGGGACGAGAGAATATGGGATTTTATAAGCTTTGCGAAGGAGTTTGTTTATCCTTAGGGAGATAGGGAACTATTGAGAAACTTTCAGCAGGGGTGTGGCATGATTAGATTTGCTTTATTAAAGGCTACAGTATAGTGGCAGTCCAACATATTGGTGCTGTCATTCATAAACACTTTAATGCCAATTAATTCCTAGTCCTTTCCTATTGACATACACATTGAATTATTCAGAGATAGCAACTGGATATTGAGCAAAGAAGACACACTTGAATGGTAGTTCCTGGGGTGACAGGGAGCGTCACAAGATAGAAGCTACATGGAAAGAGGGAGATAGAATGCTGTATTTGGAAGGAAAGAGGGGAAGAAAGGGAGGGAGGAAGACCAAGGTAGGTGCTTTCACATACATGCGCTAGCTCACTGACTTTTCACAATGTACTTTGCAAAAGAGGAAACTGTAATTCAGAGCAGTTGAGAGTTTGAGAGTTTAATTTGCCCAAGATCATGCAGCAAGTGGTGTAGCTGGAATTTTAATTCAACTTATTTTACTCTGTGTTCAGTGCTATTTCTAATAGAGCATCTTGTCCTTGAGGAAGGAGCATGCAAGAGTGAATGGAGGTATAGTGCATCCTAAAGTAGAGCTAGGAGAAAGAACTCTTTTTATCATGATTCTGGCAATGACTAACCCTCAGTGAGTAATAGGCACCCCAAATCAAAAGCTTCCATCCCACTGAGAGAGCTATCTGAAGTTCTTTAAGTGGATGGAGTGTACATGATTTTCAGGATCAGGAATAATTAACATTTCAGTGTTCTTCTCCCTTTTCAGGGGTCTTCCTATATTCTAATGTACACTGTCAGTTGCTAAACCACATTCAAATTTCCTTTTGGTATTCAGCAAGGATTTGTCACTTCCAAATTTATTTAAAAACTTGATCAGTCATTAATTGATTTGTTTTTCATTTCACAAATATATATTAAGGGTCTAATAAGTTTTAAGCATTGTTCAGGGTGCTAGAAAGATATATTATATTTTTTGTTGAACTAATAGACAGCAACCAGAAGTGATCCCTTGTCTTATATTCATTGTCAGTCAAGTTTGTGATGCAGTGGTTCCTCCAAGTGCTGATAAGCAAGGAGGGGTCATAAAACTAGCTAGTGATGAGACAGGCTGTAGGTAAAGTTCTAGATTGCTTGTTCCCATTGGCTGTCAATTGCTGCATTGGTTGATATCACAACTGGGAAGGGAAGAAAGAGTACAGGAGAATAGAGTCTTTTAGGAGAATGATGCTTCATTGTTCTCCACTTTCACTGAAACATTATGCTAATATCTTGTTGGATTGGAAATTGGGGCCATTTCCTGATTACAGACTAAGAGAGGATGCATGATCCAAACATTTAGGTGACACCGATGTCAAAACAGAGGCCTTATAGACCAGTATATGGTGACCAGAGCTGCACATGAAAATCTTGGTGAGTCTGCATCATGGTTTCATACAAGGATAAGAAAAAGGTCTTTTCTTCTGATTTCATTTCCTAAATTGAACACTCTCAACATTATTTTGTTTGTTTCCTTACCTAGAGCAGCACACTGGCCATGTATCTCTGAGAAAAGCTTGTCCTGGTGCCTATGTCTTTTTCCTGATATTACAGAGTTCAATACATTTTATTTAGAGTTGTAATTTTTATTCCAGGATTCATTGGTTTAAACATATTGTTATAGAAGTTTACCTACTTGTTTTCTGCAAATTTATGTGGTTTCCTAAAATTAATTTGTAGTGATCCTGTTCTATATACTGGGGAAGGAGGAGGGGAAAGAATGAGCATAACGTTTTAAGAATGTAAATTTTCAGAGATAATCAAGATTTAACCTTTTCCCATGAGGACTGACTATTAAACCTCTCATTTTATTAAGACCTGAGAGAGGGAGGGCTGGCATTTAAAGCAAATTCAGATTCCATAACACTTTGGTATCAACAGCCGTAAGATCTCACGTAGAGTCCTGTGGCTGAATTGATGGGCCGGTTGGGCAAGTCCTTTCCACTCCCACACTTTTCATGGGGCTGGATCTCAGAGATAACGCTGCTAGGAAATGCAGAGCGGCTTTGCGATTTAACACCTGCTCAGAGGTGGGAAAGCATCTATGACTGAGGCAGGTGTCCCAGGAATAGGATGCCCAGGAAAACCCAGATACTACACCAAAATGATGAGCTTGGATTGTCTGCCAGTACAAATATGCTCAGTGGCCAGTGAGAAGCTTTGTCAATGAAAGTCTCTTCATGGATATTATTTAGGGTTCATTTTCATAGCAATGGGCAGTAAAAAGATGCTAAAATCCTGTTAACACAGTAAGGATATTTGTGTGATTCTTTACCCTGTATTTGCATATTTAAACTATCTTCTTGTCTTTGGAAATTAGCTGAGGTTAGTGTTCTTATTCTTTTTAAAAACAATGTAATATTTTAAATTACAATTGAAAATTGGTCCTATGGTATACTGTCAGATTGTATACACCTCTATTCATTCAAGTTTTCATGGATAGTTCCATCAAGTTATGTTCATGGGCTGCTGCCAGTTAGTTGCATGCTGTATTCCCTTCTCGGCACTCATAGCAATATTTGGAATATGGAACAAGAGTGTGAGGCAAAACAACTCCACTGGGAGTTTAATTACCATAAAACCTACAGAATAAATGTTAAACCTAAGTGTCAGACTGCAGAGATACTGAGACTTCTTGGATAAGGGCAGACTGAAAAACAGTTCATCCTCCAGCAGCTGCTGATCCTTGTTTCCTTTCGTAGACAAAGAGAATCCCTGGCTACCCTTGGTTCTGTGTTTATCTTGTCAGTCTCCTAGACCCCTGAACAGCTGCTGAATTTTGGAAAAGGTCACGAAGTCGGTCATTTCCATCTTAGGGGAATTGGTTTCTCTCCTTTATGCCGCTGTTGCTCTTGCTTCTGTAGCAGCTACATCTGGCTTCTTTCTTGGAAGCCATTGTTCATTTAACGGCCATGCCTTGATTAATCTACTCTAAATCTTAAGCACAAAATCCTCTTCCAAGGGATAGAGATTTTAATTACTGGAAAGTCATCATGGTCTCTTATTATTGTTTTATTTTGTCTTATGTAAACTAGAAGAAGGAAGATAATCATCCTGATTTGGTTGCTTCAAAGAACTCCAAGAAAATTGTACTTTCTTAAGAGGGATGGGCAAACTGGAGTGGACATAGAAAACAGTGACAAGGAGTGACTGTTCCTGGCATCTTCTCTCTTGAACAGTTGACTGAACAGGATTGATTAGCCTGGAGAAACAACTTGCTGTTCACTTCCATTTATTTGAGTGGTTTTTATATGGGGGAAATTAAGAGTTACCTTTGGGCAGCTGCAGAGGGCAGATTGGAACAAGATGGTGACAATTCCAGAAATTTTGATTTGAATGAGTATAGAGAAGACATGTCCATTGGTTTGAGTTGCCAGAGAATGGAAAAGATTGTCTTGGGAGAACTGTCATATATGAGTGGATATATCACTTTTGCAGAAGCTGGCCAACTGTTTGGCCAAATTCATATATCCAGTGAGGTTGGACTAGTTAATATCAAGGTCCTTTCCAACTCTGAGATTGGGTGGTTGATTAATCTGATGTCAGTAACTGAAAGAAGGCAGTAAGGAACCTGAAATGTGTTTTGTGAACACTTAAAAAAAAAAAAAGACACTCTGCTCATGGATGCCTAAGATGTCCACCTATTTGGAGCAAAATATTAAGACAAAAGGAGTTTATAAGGTTTCCTTGGAGTGTCTTCTTTAGTGAAAGGTGATTCTTTAATATTTGCAAAACAAAGCTAAATTTTTAGACAGTACTTTTCTCTTATGGTTATGAACAGCTTACTTTTTGTTTAATAATGCTAGCTCATTCCTATAGTTATGTGTCTTGCAGTTTGGTCAACATGATCATGAAATAAGCCCTTCCCTCTTTAGGAACTTCACACTACAGATCCATCTGTTCCCTTTTTACCTAAGCCACAGTCGTCCTGTGGTTTCCAGCTGTAGTCTTTACTGCTAGTTCATTCCTAAAAGAAATTGGTTCAAGTAACTTTAATAAGCCCTCTTGATCACTCTGTACTCATGTTGACTTCTTAGGATTACACAGTTTTCTCCAATTTATGTTTTTATTTTTTCTTGGTAGCCTTTAAAGCTAACTGTATGTTCTTAATTTCCAGAAAATTATCAATAATATATTCTTTTCATTTTCTGTAAGCATCTATATATTTTGAGGTTAATTGCTATCTCCTGGCATTCTTTATGTAACAAGCTCCATTCTCCTAATGGTTCCCCAATGGAAAAATTAAAGCCGAATATTTCAGCAGTTAAAATACTCAAAATACTGTAGTTTAGTTGTGACATTAAAAAGTGCACATATACAAAACAATAAAAGCACCTTATAATAAATTGAATTCTATTTCCATACAAAAGGCACTACAGGGAGCACAGAACAGTAGCTGTCCTCTTTGCTTAGTTATTTGTGAGTGGTTATCATAGTACCTTTGGGAATTTCTTTGATCTCTTGGTGGTTTACAGTTTCATCATTTTAATGTTTTACTAGATGTGAATAATATTTATTTTGCATCATTCTTAGTGATCTTAACAACAGGAAGTCTCAGATATTGTACATTGTATTGAATTGTTTATTTGATTATGTCTTTCATTTTCCTTCTACTCTGTTATCTTACCTGGGAATTCCTAATAATGGGATGATGTTTAGGCTTAGACATCGTTGCAGTTTCTCTTATATTTTCTATCACTTGCTCTTCTAATGATCCATTCATGGAAAATCTATGTTTATGTGTGTTAAAGCTTAGAAATGAGAGACAGATACATAGCAATATGTTAACAGTTATTCACTTGGGAATTATGTGAATGAAGGAACATTTAAATTATATTCCATATTATTCTGTTTTATCTGAAATCAGAAAAGAATACATTCCCGAATTGTCTGTCACAAAGATTGGAAATACTTAAAATGCTATACAAAATAAACTAAAAAAGAAAATCATACCTACTGATTTTGTTAAAATCACTTCTGATCTTAATTATGTTTTATTTCTTTAATATGACCATTTGAGAAAGACAAGGCATTTCTAATGTATTTGATGTAATTTCATATTTTGATGTATATATGTTTATAACATATTTTCTTGATATATTACATGCCCAGTGCTTAGAATGGTGTATAATATATATTAGGGGCTCAATATATTTTTTCTAAGTAGAAGAATAAATGAGTGAGATGTCCAGAAATTATCCATTCCTTAATCTTAAAATACACTGGGTCTCTTGTGTCTTCTTTTATTTGGAGATCTGTTAGAAGATTTTTGTCCTGAGTGGGGAACAAGGGGGTTGGGGGTACTCTGAGGGGGATGGGCACAACTGTTCCACAGTCCTTTGGTTTACAAACTCTGCCAACTCAAAACTTTGTGGTTTAATCTTACTACTGATCTTGGCAACGTTGATTCTGTTCAGAACACATATTTTTCCAGCTATCTCCAGTTATTCAATCAATCTCATTTCATCTACTGTATATCATCCAAAGAGTTTAAAATATTCTTATCTTCTGCTGACATACTTCTTAAGTGAACTCTATCAGTCATTTTTGAATCAGAAATTCCATTAATCCTTTTGATCCCTGTACATTTAGGTTTTCCTTCAGGTTAGGTGATACTTTCTTCTATTATATCTCTGAGTATCTTATTTCCAAGAAGAATGTTCTGTTCAAGAACAAAAACTAGCTAGATGTTTCAGCGCTACTGAGTACTTTCTATATAGATAGTCTTTTTTCTCTTTAGTCTCTGTGTTCCTTTTCTCTGCATTTTGGCTGTTTTCTTCAAGTCTTTGACAATCTCTGACACCCATTCACTTTTCTGTTGTATTTTTTCCTGCTATTTTGAAAATGTGTTCTTGTATTACTTGATTACTAAATGTTTAATTATGACATTTTAGTTTTTAGTATTATCTTATCTGCTTTTAGCAGTACAATACAGTTGTAATCCAAAATTTTTTTCTCAGGGGCAAAAATACTTTGGCATATGTCCAAATCTAACTTTTGCATGCTCTCTATTTTCTTTCCTTGTATATTTTAAAAAATACTCTATCTGTTCACTCTGTTTCCATTTTGTCACTGAGGGGAGGCTTTCTGGGTTTGTTACTTTCCCCAGAATCTTGTACTGGCTTTTCATAGACACCATCAATTGTACCTGTGGTTAGGGCCCACTTTGGGGGCATGTGACAAGTGCCATAGTCCATGTTCAGAAGGGTTTAGTGTTTAATATTCTACAGTTGTCATCTTAATCAATGTTGTCATAAACATTTTTGAGAATGTATTTTTTTTTGCTAAATTCCAGATTATTTTTCAAGATTGAATCTTTAAATTGGAAATATTTATGTATACATTTAGGTATATATTGCAAATGGGCTTACTAGAAAGTTTATGCCAATTTTGATTTCTATCAGCAACCTAAAGTTTGTCTGTCTGATTAGCTGTGGGTATTATCATGTAATTGAAAAACAGTATCCTGTTTTGATTTGCATTGTTTTGACTACTGGTGAGATAGGAAGTTTGTTCAAATGCTTTTCAGCCCTCTGTATTTCCTTCCAGGCCTTTTTTTGAAATGAAAAAAGTTATCTTCTGAGCATGATATTTTATAAAACATATTACATTGTGATTTCCACCAGGAGTCTTTTGTGTTAAGTTGCACAAATAGAAAAAGAAAAAAGTATTTTAATAGGGGAGTTTTTCATGGTTGTCTGCAACAGTTATGGCTTACTAATTCTATTGAGGGCAAATGGCTAGCTGCCTAAAAGAGAGATCTAACCAAAGATAGTCAAGAGAGCGTGTAGCTTCATTTGTAACTTCATCAACCCCTGCTACTGCCTATATAGTTTCTTATAAGTTTAAGACTTTATATTTACCTGGAGGGGAGGCATTTAATTTTCATTCAAAGTTCATTTAGTAATTCATACTTCCTTTATAGTCTACATACATTGTCAGTTATAGCTCTTACCTGGTGTGTCTTTTTTTTTTTTGAGATGGAAATTTAATTAGGTGTGCATTTTTAATGAGATGTTTAAGTGACAGGAATATGTGCAATCACATGCACATGATATTTAATCAAAAGTGTAAAATAAATAGGATGTAGAAATAGTTTTAGTGCTATGAGTGAACATTACTTATTTTCAGCTGAGTGAAGAAAATTGAAGTACTTATAGCTATGCTATTATTTGCCCTGGTGACTTAATCCTACAAATATTTTACAAAATAATATAAATAGAAGCATATGTTAAGTATGGGCAACTGAAACCATGTCACATTCTGTAAATAACCATGAATTGATGAATAGAATGTTTTAAATTTATAATCTTCAAAATGTAATTCAAATATTATATATATATTTTTATGTACATGTATTTATATATCTTATGTAAGCCAAGAACACAAATATTTTGACAATAATAATTTCCATTTATTGAATCAAATGAGTTCATGTGCATAAGAGTGTGTTACGAAGCCATAAGTTGCTAGACATATGTTAGAGGCCACCATTAACAGGGTTTATTAAGAACTTCCAAAGAAAGAATATGACTAGTAAAACAAACCCTGCAAGGTGTAGATTCAGAAGCTAGAGGGATTCTCTTGACAAGAACACTGTTTTATGTAGGATCTTAAGTACCATACTAAATTGGGGAAGAGTTTTTCATAATGAATAATTACAAAACCTTGTTACAGGTTGAGCTAATAAATGACTTTCAAAAATTTCTACACAGAAATTTATTTTATGCTTGTGGGTAGCTTATTTGATTAAATATCGAGCTTTTCTGTGCTAGACTCTGTTCTAGATGCTTGGGATGTATCTGTTAATAAAAACCAGTTCCTACCCTTGTTGTACTTGCAGCCTGGTGAGGAGAGATAGAAAATAAACAATAAACATAATCAATAACCCAGTTGGAATGCATATAAAAGGTAAGTGCTGTGGACAGAAGAAACATTAGAGGAGCTGAAGGGGATTAGGACCTTGGGTGAGAGAAGGGGAGTTTTCTTAAATAGGCCTTGTTGAGAAAGTTAAGTTCTGGACAATGACTTCTGAGAGGTGAGGGGGTTAGTGAGAAGTTGTCTGAGAACACAGTTTTACAAGCAGATGGAATGGCTAGAGAAGTGCCTTATGTAGGAGCAGGCTAGAAATAACTGTGAGCCAGTGCCTGGAGTGAAGTGATCAATGGACAAGAAGCAGATAAACTCAGCTAATGGGGAAGGGGGACAATCACACAGGGACCTTGTCAACTATAATAAGCACCTTAAGGTTTATTCTGAGATGGGGAGACCACGCAGAGTTTTGAGCAGAGGAGCAATTTAAGATGATTTGCATTTAAAAAGGATATTTCTGTCTTTTATGTTGAGATAATATTATAGGAGATAAAGTTAAAAATTGAGGCAAGATATGATAGAGGCTTGGACCGTAATGAATGAAATAAGTAGTGGCTAGATTCTGAACATATTTGGAAGGCCGAACCAATGGGATTTGCTGGCTTGTAGCATAGGATTTGTGAAGAGTGGTTTCCAGGTTGCTAGACAGTTCCTTGGATTGCAGAGTGCTAAGTTTGTTCTTGGTATTGAGGCCTCCTGGCAATCTCTTTGGGTTGATGCATCTTAGTTTCTGGTCATCCAGGGTTTCAGACTCATGCTTGTCTGCTTGCAGTGATACACCTTCCCTCTGTACTGCTGCCCTGGTTTCAGATGTCCAGCTCCCTCACTGGGACCCTTACTTGGATCCAGCCCTCTGTCATGCCCATTATTTGCCCTGATTCCTGTTCCTCTTGCAGCCGTTTTGGCCTGTCTTTGTTATCAGCTGCTACCTATGGAACAAGCACTAACTATCGTTGTAATTATTAATTTATCAGTTAAACTACAAGGAAGGAATGGGCCAAGAGTTATTCAGAATTATTTTTAAAAAAGTATATTTTGATTGTATGAATACCTGGCTAAACAAGACCCTATCATGGCATCACTTGAAGCTGAATAAATTGTCCCTGCAAGGTAAATACAGTCAAGAAGGTTTTCTAGGACCAAAACATCCAGCTGGCTATGAAAATGATGCTGGGTTACAATTCTTTAAATCAAAAGGATTTTGAAATTCAACTGTTTTATATTTGGTTAGTAGATGATTGAGATATTTGAACAGTTACAAGTGAGAATTATCTATGAAAAATATCTTTGTGTAACAATACTTTGTCACATTGAAGGAGAAGTTTTGGGTTTGCTCCATTCACACAATTTACTGCTACAGTCTTATCTGAACTCCATTTGACCTCATCTTACTTGAAATGGACTGTATAGGAAAGCAGCAAAATACTTTCAAATAAACATCTTCTAAAATGCATTTTAACCTTGGATCTGGAAATCTATAAAAGAATACTTATTTTTTTTTCAGTACATTGATAACACGGAGAGAATTCCTTACAGCTGAAAATTATGGTATTTAAAGGTTTCAAGATGTCTTTCCAGGTTTTGAGTTGGCAGCAAGCCAGTGACTGAATGGCTATATTTTAAAAGCCCATCTTGCCTCCACTTCATTAGGTTTTCGAATTTTTCACATCAGCTTTCTCCCAGAAAATATTTAATATGTTCTTTAAAGTTCACTTACTTTTCTATTACTCTGCATACAAATTTCCCCTCAAAAAACTCTTCAAAAAATAAATAAAAGACATAACAAATCTCTGCAAATCCTAGAAACCTGACTATCCTTAAGTGTATAAGCACAAACATTTTGGCTTAGTTCCTTACAAAACTTAAATAAATGTTTACTTAAGAATCTTAGTATAGTATCATTATTTTCAGATTAACTTCTAAACTGGGTTGTGACAAACATATCTTTTTTTTGTGTGTGTGGCTTGCTAAGCAGTCTTAGTGGTTTAAAGCATCTGTGTTACATGTAATTTAAATGCCTTTGAGTTCTCCTTCCATAAACCATTGATTAACCACATAATGGGGGACTTCCAAGCCTTATTCTTTTGGCCAGTGCTCCACATCCCACTGTGTGAACTGAAATGTGGCATATCCTGCCCAGCAGAGGATTTCACTGGGTACAGGAAAGACTCAATGTAGAAGCTGAGAATTTCACCTTGAAAGGAAGGGAGAGATATTTGTAACATTTTGCAAAAATGCCTTTTTTGTTGTCTCTGAATGATTTCTTTTTGTATTTTACTGTCAGCCCTTAGAAAAGAAAGAAAAAAAACCCTTGAATTTTGTTTCTTAGACTTGCCCAAGAATTTTAATGACTGAAAGAACTTGCCTCCTGCGGCCATTTGCAGATGAAAACCATGGCAGAGGATATGTGTATGGGCCTGCCCAGGGACCATTTATATGAAAGTTAACAAAAGTCTATTAACTGGCCTTATGGCTTTAAGCAAGCAGCATCAAAGGTAACTGGAGAACATTTAAAAAGGTGGGAAAATGGAATCGTAAGAACAGACATAACATCAGGTGCTTTGGAAATAGAGGTCACCTTAATATGTGGAAAAATTTAGGTATAAGATAAGGAGAAGGTATACCCAAGAAAACCCAGTGCTATGTGTTGTGTTGGATTGAGTTGATCTTTATGGATAGTTACCACACTCCTGTTAAGTTAATGATCTAGGGGGTGGACTTGACGTCTCTTTGTTTTTTGCACGTCTCTTCCTTTGCTTAGGAAAGCCATCTCTCAAATATGCCAACTTGTGCCCTCTTTCAAACTTTGGCTTAATTTTTTCCTCTTCTCAAAGTCTCCCCAAACTGTAAATTTCATACCAGCACATGCATTATGAATGTGGCAGAGCTCTGTATTTGTTGACCTGCCCTTTTCTGCAGTCATTGTGAGTATGGTATAATTTAGCTCAGAAAGCAGTTCCCTGGGGATAGAAAATATCTGTTTTTCTTCTATTTCCTTTATTTAACCCAGTTCAATAATCTTTCCATAGTAGAAATATTTAACTAAGGTGTTGACAATGTCAGGTAATTCAACCAGGGAATATTATTTCTCAGTGGACACTATTGATACTTTGGATTGAACAGATTTTTGTTTTGTGGGACTTCTACCCCAGCACCCCCATATTGCAAGATCTGTAACATTTTTAACCCCAAGTACTAAATGCTAATAGTTCCTCAAGTCACTTGGCAACCCTTGATACCTCCTATTGAGATTTGGCTACTTCCATAATACTTAGAACAATTGGGAATTTTATTTATTGGTTGCTTTATTTGTCCATATCCCACACTAAAATGAAACTTGAAGAGCAGAGGCATTGGTTCTTTCTGTGTCATCTGTTGTATTTCTAGTGCTTAGCACAATGCTTGGCACATTGTAGGGTGCTTAGTAACTAAGAGAATACATGTGTTCCCAGGACATTCTATGCCTATGGGTCTTTGTAAATTATTTTTGGCAGCAGATAATTTTAGTAACAACTTACTGAATAGTCTGCTGATAGTCTGAGTTAAAACAGTGCCCCCTAGTTCCAACAGATTGGTTTAGATACTGGCAGAATGTGGCTTTCATTAACTTTTACCACTAAACTTACTGAAAACCTTGGAAAAGTCAAATGTTCTTTTTATACCTGGCTCATCTTACTATGTAACAAGATAATTAGTAACATTTGCTTTTTACCTGAGATAGTGACTGTTAAGCCAACAGTAATAATTCTTATCAAGATAAGAGAAAGAGAAGCATTATATATATAATAAAGAAAATCTTAGATGGTCGTTACTGTTTAACAATGCTCACTATTGCCATCTTTTGCTTTTAAAACAATGGAGACATCCATGTAACCTTCAGTGGTCCAACTCACTGAGTTCCCACTAGTTAAGGTCAGAGCTTATAGAGGACAGGATATAAACAGAATGTTTTAAAATCACCAACCAGGTATAATGTTGATAGTTACCAATCTTGCACACATGTTGTATTTGGCCCTTATATTTTTCTTTGTAACCAGTTTCTCAAATATCCGGAATCTATGCTGATTAAATCAACATTATCTTTTTGTCTTTATCACCTCTTTCATTTTCAAGAAGAAAAAAATTCTGTTTTATAGGCACTTTTCAAAGATTTATCCAAATACAAATCTTTTGATTTTTCTGGAGTAGAACTAAAAAACTTGCCCAAGGTCAGAATTCATTCAAGATGCATTGGTCTCTTTTTGAGCATTAGTTTAATTTCCACTCGTTGTGCAGATTCTGGAAGTAGTAGCTGTTGATTTTCCTAGTAGCTTGGCAGTGTTATTTTCAGTGTTTTATTGGGCTATTTTGCTGAAGGCTTACCAGGCTCATTTTCAGATTCTTAATCAAGAACAAGTTTAATGATTGAAGGTAATTATCTCCAGATTAGAAGGTCTTTTAAAAATTTATCAGCATTCCAAAATTTAACAAATAGCTCTCTGATAATCCAATTAAAATCCTATTTTTGCTGCCAGACTGTCTCAAGCCAGATACTCATTCAATCTCTTCTATCAAACCATTATCCATTTAAGCTGTTTCTGACAATTCAGATACAGAAGTTGGCCTGTGTTGATAATAATCATGTTGTTCTCTGGAGGAGGATGATCTGCAATGATCAGGTCTGCCTCCTTCATATTGTTTTTTAAAGGGAGATAAAATTAGTTTTCTCTGGTTATTAAGGGGCTATTTCTGTCATTATAAAGTAGAAAGTCTATTGGCTGTGTAATACACCTGCGTGTGCAGGACAAAACTGTTTCCAGCAGCAGATCAGAATCAGCTGCTTTGCATCATAATGAAAGGCCTTTCACTTTCCCATAGATTTGCACCTTAAATGGTAATTAAATTTAGAAACCATATTGTAAAGGAATTTGGTTTAGTTTAGAACTATGGAATTTTGATAGATAATTAAACACATACAGAAAACCCCACACTGTTTATGGGAGCTGTTTATGTAAGCTGGGGAAAAATCATTTTTTCACAGTTCTGAAAATAATTTGGACATCTTAAAATAAGCCTTACTTATACAAAGATGCACCTCAACCTGTTAGTAACTAGCTGCTGTTTTAGAACTAACTTAAATATTAAATTCTAACAGTGGGATTTCTATGCTATCCAACAACCAGACAGGTCTCATGATTACTTAAATGCAGACTCCAGAAGTACATTTGTCAGGCAGTCCATGTTATTTGTTTTCATTTCTATTGCTCCTCAGGAAGTTTTTGTTAGTCTTTTCTTGCCCTTCATTCTTTTCCAGGGGATTGGTGGCAGCACTGAAAGTGAATGAGGCTGTGAGACAGGCAGGCGTCATAAGGCAGGGCAGGAGCTTCAGACCTCATCAGTGTGCAGATCTGTGTGCTTCCAATTATCAGTGTGTGGGAGTTTTGTCAAAAAAGTTGGGCTTGTGGTTCCTTTTGTTCTTCAGTGTCTATTGTGGTTTGTTTTAAATGGGATGCAAATGTGATTTATAGTGCATGGCATGATGCAGTCAGAGAAGACTGGTCTTTATGAGACAATGCAAACTTGAGCAGGGAACTGTGTATGAGCAGAGTGTTCTTGTGGGTGATGAAGGAGCAACCTAGAATGGCTTATGGTGGGGCTGGGAGGAAACAACACATGAACGGTTGTTCTGCACAAAGAAGGTGGCTTTCTTCCCTGGGATCTGTGACAGCAGAGCTAATGCCATCTCTTAAAAATGTTTAAAGAACTGTTAAGTAGCATTCCCATGCTGTTGGAAAAGAACATGTGCAATAATAATGCTTTCCTATCTGGCAGAACTATATGCCCTGGTTCTACCAGAGACCTAAGAAGTTCACTTATCACCATTCCAAATAGCCACGTGATTGCAGTATCCCCTTTAGCACTTTCTGATGCCATGTTCCCAAGGACTTTTAAAGTTCTGATCATGTTGTATGATCAACAAATTATACAGGCTGAGTATCCTTAAAGAGCAGATTGCAATGAAATTGAGTTTGCCAAATTAGAGTTCCTACAAATAGTTAATGACATGAAATCAAATTACTGAGGCATAAGTAATTTAGTCACTCAACAAGTCTATCTTGAGCATTTCCCATGAGCCAGAAGATAAATACACATCAATAGCAAAAAATAAAAATCATGAGCATATTTTTTAATTTAAAAAGGAGTAGGGACCTGAAAAGAACTGGATTTAGTCTTGGCTCTTATACTATTATTTTGACAATGAAGAAGCCTTATTTTGACAATGAAGATATATTGTACTTCTAGTATTTGAAAACACGTATTTAAGATAGCAATGTTCCTTTTTACTTCATTTTTATACATTAGGGCATCCATTTTTAAAACTGTATGATGAGGAAATTGGATTAGGATTGGGTTTTAGGGAAATAGTTGGTTTCATTATCCCACTATGACACTTACTCTTCATGGAAGTCTTGAAAAATTATTGAGTTTCTCTAATTTTCTGTTTGTCCATCTTCAAAATATCACCTGCTTCACAGGCAGTTATATGGATGTTAATGCATGGGGATTGCTTAGAAAAAGTGACTGTCATGAAGATGACCCTTACCCTCTCTCTCCTTCCCTCTGAGCAACTAGACTGGCACTGAAAATCCAATGACTGAATATTGTAGTTCCCAGCACTCAAAGTCTGGATCTGGGGACTCTAAGAATATTCAAATAGGAGAGGACCTCGGTCATTCTTCAGGGAAGCCGTGAGTCTGACTACTGGCTCACCATCAGTCTGAGAACATGGGTCTGCTCCTTTGGATTCTGCATGCAGCAAGCCAACACCTACCTGGCCTTCCTCTCTGGAAGCAGTGGGAGCAAGCCTAAAGTAATAGGAACATTCAGGAATGACAGGGGAAAACTTTTTTTTCCAGGAAATCACAAAATCTAATATAGGCAAATAGTATTGCAGGCATCAAATACTACTAACAGGTCAAGCTATCTGCCAGTTGTAGATGGAGAACTGAGGTGAGAGTAGAACGAGAAATCACTCTCCCATAATGGCAGGGATGTAGATCCCGGGGACTGAGGGCAGGGTGTGCCCCTGAGTGAGGCAAAGGAGGAAGTCACAAAGCAAATTTCATCTACTTTTGAATTTTGCTTCCTCCCTGTCTATTTCTCTCAGTTCTATTGCCTTTTTCCTTTTTCCTCTTTGGATTAATGAGGCAGGGGAGGACAGCCTTAGTGAACTGATTCCACTGTGTCCCTGAGGCAAAGAAGGGGCAGGCACATGGCCTGTGCTAGTGCCTGGGCACCCAGCAGTTGGATTGTCAGGCAGCGGAGTTCAATGCAGAGGCTTCCTGTCAGTCCGGCTCCAACATCTGCGGCTGCCACCTCACCTTGGTGCAAAAGTAGCTATTTTATCCAGTTCAATTAAAAAGATTCTCTCCCACCTGGTAAATTTCAGGAGACTTTTATTAAAATTTTATATCTGAAGTTAAGGGTGTGAAGTGGGCAGTGGAAATGGGCAGTATATATATATATATATGGGGATGGGGTACAGTACATAGGAAGGGATCATGGAGCAGTACACAGGATCTCACCCTATTAGGGTTCTCCAGGAAAACAGAACCAATAGGATGGAGACGTATGTATACAAGAACATTTATTATGAGAAATTGGCTTATGTAATTATGGAGGCTGAAACATCCCGTGATCTGCCCTCTGCAAGCTGGGGACCCAGGAAAGCCAGTGGTGTGATTCAGTCTGAGTCTGAAGGCCTGAGAACCAGGGGAGCTGATGATGTAAATTCCAGTGCAGGGGTAGGAGAAGATGAGATGAGATGTCAGGTCAATCAGGGTTGCAGGAAAAAGAGAAAGTCCTCCTTCCTCCACCTTTTGTTTCATTCAGGCCCTTAATGGATTGGACGATGGGAGGCATCTTACTGAGTCCACTGATTCAAATGCTTATTTCATCCAGAAACACTGAGAAACAATATTTAATCAGTGCTAACATACTGGCCTATTCAAGTTGACACATAAAATTAACCATTGACATCATCTTAATTCAGTTTTTCATGTATTTCTCCCTCATTCTTCTCCTTCTTCCCACTCACTTAGCATATACATGAATCTCCTAGCATTATGCACGGTCATTTACCAGACATCTTTTGGTATTTTACTGAATTATATGTATAATATTCAATAAATCAATATTCAATAAATCAATATCCAATGGATATTGAATCTATTGGTGGGTAACTGAATTTTTTCCACCAAATAAACATTTAGTTCTCTAAAAGGTAAAGATTTTTTTAAATAAATTTTTTCTACCTACTTCCTCTTCTAAAAAGATAATGGGTCCTCTTTTAACAGAATGCACTGGACATATTCCAGATTAGTGAATATTTGACTGGAATCATGAATTAAACTCAATTCCTATAGAATCTACATTGAGTATATGATAGATGACAAAAATAACCTGATAGTTCATTTCCTGACAGAGTTTTCTTGAAAATTTTCTATAATTAAATGTTAGTATGCTAGAAAATTGTTTGCTAAGGGAGATGATGGTAATAGGTTAGTCTTTTGCTGACTAATGATTATTATGATGAGATTTTATATGGTGACTTCCAACTTGTGTGTTATTGACTATATACTTTGTAACTTGCAATTAAAAAGCAACAGGCGTTGGGGAAAGACACCAAAACCACAGAGATGAACTGTGATAAAACCAAAGTCACTGGAATGCAACCAAAAAGAAAAGATATGAATAACAGTTTCATAAAAAGCATTCCCAGAAATGATACTGTTCAACTGTTTCTACAGGAAAAGCTGATAACTGAAGGGTACACATGAGGAATACAACTCATTTTTCCATATTTTCTCCAACTATTTTTATTTTTTCTGTTTTGTATCTGTTTTTCTTATTATAAAATAAGATCATCTTATTATAAAAGAAGCTCACAGTGATTTTACTGCATTTAGAAAACTTGGAAGGCTTTAAAGGAAAAGATCAAAGTCTTTAGTCATCTTAATATCTGTATTAGCTTTTGCTTTGTAACAAACCAAATGCAAAATCCAAAAGCTTAAAAAAAAACACAACCCAGTCATTTTATTTGGTTTATGATTCTGTGGGGATTGGCTGGCTGTATTTCTGTTTTGGGCTGAAGAGGTCAGCTGGCGGTTTGGGTGGTGATAGCTGATTTTGGGTACTGTCACTCATATGTCTGGCAGCTGGCTAGCTGGTTGTTCAGTCCAGGGGATCTCTACTAGGTTGGCTTGTCTCGTTTCACATGGCCTCCCACTTTTCTATAAATTGTCCCAGGCTGCTTTCCCTGGTGGTCTCAGGGTTCCAAAAAGTGCCATGAGGATAAACTTCCACATGTAAGCACTTGTTAAGCCTCTGCTTGCTTCACATCAGCTAATTGGCCAAAGCAAGTCTTAAGGGCAGTTTAAATCAGATAGGGGTTGCTATTCAAGAATAGTCAATAGGAAAGGCATTTCTTGTGACCATTTTTACAAACTACATAAAAAGCCATTTGGGCCATTATTTATATTTGACTTTGTAAGATTACAGTATGAGAATTTACCTGTTAAATATTCTTCAGAAATGTGATTCTTAATGGCTACATAATATTAAAATATGTGGTTGTACTATAATTTGTTTACCTACTTTCGTACTAGAAATAGTAGGCTGCTGTTAAATATTTCTCTGTTCTAAAAAAAACCCATAGAACCTTTATGGTTTTGTTGCATATTACTTGATTGGTTTATATAAATAATCTTTTTTGCATGGGGAGATTTTTATCTTCTCTATTACACACTTTGTTGGCTCCAAATTGTCTATAATGAACATGTATAATTTTGTAATTTTTTAAAGAATAGGGAATGGGTGCACAAAAATAAAAAATGGAAGCTATAATGGGAAAACATTCCTGGGAATAAGAATACAGAAATAATTTTCAATCTCTTGCAAAATATTGCCAACTTGCTCCCCAGAAATACTGAAACAATTATATTCCAGCAGAAATGTTTGAGAATATCAAATTTACTACCATGTCATAGACCCGGGCTTGTATACACTTTGAAAATCTTTGCCAATTTGATAGGTTAAAGAGGCATATTTTAAAATTTATAATTAATATTTATTAAGTCTCAAACATTAAAGAGTAAAAAAGTAAGATAGCAATTTCTCTTATAAGTTACTTGTTATTTTTTAGGAAATTTTTTCCATTAAAACAAATTAAATTTATATATTCACAAAAGATTAATTTGGAATGGAAGAACTTTGAAAAATGACTTTATTTACATTATAGGTAAACCAAATATTTGCCTTCAGTCTTATTATCTTAAAATAGGAAGCCCAGTTGTCAGAACTTTGCAAATGTTTTATGTTCCTTGAAGGTAGTTCAAATAATGTATTTTAAGAAGGAGATTGAAATTAACACCACAGTAGCATAAAATGAGTCCTTAAACATTTTTTTGGAGATGGGGAAAATTTTTTTCATCCTTAGAAGGACTCAAGATATCTACTTTTAATTAAAGAAGTAGTTAGAAGCAACTTTGGAGTGACACTTGGAAAGAAATTTGGGCCACGTATTTTTTGTTGTTGGAAAAGGAGCAGTAATTGCAAGATGAATGCTGAGAGTCCTAGAATTTTGTTTTTAATTTGAAGAAATAACATGTAAACTAAATTTTAATAGAAACATTGGATGTCCTAGAATGCCATTAAAACAACTCCCCTACACTGGATTCATGTAACATTTTCAATCACAGATTAGGTGACAAAATTTTAAGCTTAACCTGTGCAATCTGTGCAATATATGGGAGTTAGGGGTATTGTGAGGACATTAATTTTTGCAGTTCCTGGCTTTTTAAAAAATTGTATGAAGTCGTTTTCCCAGTGTTTTTGAAGTGGAGCTTGAAAGAGTGTTTTGAAGACAGGACATATAGGAAAAGGAAAGCACAGGAGAGAGAGAAGCAGTTATTAACAGGAAGGAAGGAAGGACACTACTAGATGTGCTCCGGTTGAGGCTGATGATGTGGGGAGCAATTTAAACTCGTGACTTTGGCCAGTTTGAGACCTAAAAAGGCTGGCAAGATGCTTATGCTTCATTAGCAGCTGGCAATTTTAAAACACATGACTCAAAATAGGAAATAGGAACAAAGAAGAAAGAGGAAGATTTTTGAATTGAATGCAGGAGAGGAGGTAATTTCTTCAAGCTGTTGAAATACACTGATGGTGACTTGTGGTGAGAAAGAGGATGTACACTCTAGAAAATAAACCACTTGTGGAACTTAGCAAACAAAAAAATCCCAATGGCAAAAATCTTCCCACTTACATCAAATATTTCTGCTATGGTCCCTAAAAGGAAAACAAAAAGTACTTCAGCCTTAGGATATGTGTTACCATATATATTATATTTTCATTCCCTGATGTCCTTTAGTTATTCCAAACTGTTTACAAACATTTAATTCATGCACTATAATTCAAAACATATGTTGCTGGAGAGCTCATGCTTTTTTTTTTGTCCTTTCCTATAAATGTTACAGGTATTTGCAGTTTCTGGATATAACAGTGTCACACTATTTCACTTTTTTGCTTTGAGCACAAAAGGATGTTTGAGAATTGAATGTTGTATTTGGACAAGAAGAATCCAACTGTTTTTTTGGTCACAAAATATTGACTAAACCTGTGATCACTGTCCTGAATATGTTCTTGTAAAGAAAATGGAATAGCGCCTTCAAGATTTTATTTTTTGAATAAGATAATTCTGTTTGGAAACTTTAATGTTATCAAAAGGTTCGTTGTTCAAATATTTTCCAAATGAAATAGCAAGTTACTCCCTCCCCACAGCAAGGAAAATACATTTTTGTTAATGAAAACATATATTTTGAGCAGTTTCCCTTTTTGTTTTTATTCTTTATCTGTATAATGGTGCTGAAAAGTAGATATAAGGATGCTCTGAAGAGTGAGAATTATTCTTTTAAGGAAAGTTAAGATAAAATTAGTGCTTGAGTAACCTTGATAATATCCCACACAAATAAGTTCTAGAAAATATTACAAGTTGTAATATGGGCTTTGTTAAACTCTTAAATCATTATTAATGGCTTGGTGGAATCTTTGTTAATATTATCTCCCTTCCTCCTGCATTCCCCTAGTCTATGATCATTTAATGAAAAGAATTTAACTAGATCGTATTAGTTAGGATTAAGTTCCACTGCATTTAAGAGTAACCTCAAAATGACTTGATCAAGTTAGAGAATTATTTCTCCCCCAAGGCAAGTCTGAGGATAGTTCAAATTGGCATAACAACAAATCAGAGTCCAGAGTCTTCTGTCTTTCCATTCCACCTTCTTTAACATGTGGATTCTATTCTTGAGGTTGCCTGACAGTTTAAGGTGGCTGCTGGAAGTCCATCCATCATTTTCCAGCCAGCCAGCAGGGTGAAAGGACACAGGTCAAAAATGGGCATATTACAGTTGTCAGTTGTCCTTTAAAGCAGCTTTCCTAGAAGATCAAGGTAGACTTTTACTTACATCTCATTTTGCCAGAACTTAGTCACAAAGCTATCCTTCATTGTTAAGTCATGCTAGAAATATTACCACTCTGGGTATACCTTGTTACTAGTGAAAAAAAGAATAGATATTGAATAGGCAATTAACCATTACTGACTGATACATCTATTCTAAACTCTTGGAAGAGAAGAATGTTTAGGTTCAAATACATGATATATACGTTCTTTATATTTGTTCCCTGACATATTGCAAGGACAATGCTAACACTAGTTTAAATAGCTACTTTGTTATCTACCCATTCCTCCCACTTTGCAAACTTTCTATTTCTAATTCCTGCCATTGGATAGACAGTGCTCACCTGCTCTCATTATTCAGTTCTTAGAAGTAAAGGAATGAAAGAGTTTGAGAATCTATAATCTTCCCAATGTAAAATGTAACTTAGCTGGTTAAGTGGAATGTCTGTCAAGGAGAAAAAGTGACTAATGAGTAGACCTTCTATGAGAAGAGCAGAGTAGATGATATGGGTAATATGGGAAGGAACAGAAAGCACTTTGGCAAATACCATCGAAGAATCTTGAAGATGAAGAATTTTAAGAAAATGCAAATTAAGATGAAGGTAGAAGGGACTTTTGTTATTTGAATTACATAGATACGTTTATTTTTATTTAAATACATAACATAGCTACCAAAATCATCAGCTTCAAGTAATACTTCCATGAAAACCTATGGAGACTGTCTATTACCTAGTGAATCTCAAGTTTATACCTAATATTTAAATTCTTTCACTAAATATCTCCTCTCCATTTCAACTATATCCATATTGTTTCAGAATATATTGTTGGACTACAGATATGATAATGTCTTTGAGCATGTGTTGTTACTTCCAGTGTGCATATTCTTTGTTTCTGAGATTCCTAAATACGAAAGTGTTCTATAATCTACCTAGAAGAGTATTTTTGTTTTTCATTGTCTTTGAAACTAAATTTCTTATGTGAGTCTCTTAAACATGCTCTCTCTAGGGCTTCTTGCCATGCAGCAAGGGAACTCTTGAAGGCAATGCAAATCTACAACTACTTTGACCTTGACACACTCAGAGGGAGTTCTGTAGAACTCAAGGTCACAGGTTTAATATAAACCCTTTTACCCACAATTCAAGTCCCTTGTTATCCATCATACCCTTTGCCAACTACTAAAGGCACTCTCAAAACCCTCCCCAGATCTCCCTTCAAGCAGATTACCCAGACCCTGTGCTAATAATCCTCCTCTGATTACTATTAATCTATTTGCATAAAAATGTTCTGAATTTAATAATAACACAAGACATGGGACATGTTACCTAGGTAACTGGACATGGTGTTTTTGTATATTACTTGATAGACTGTCAGTTGAGTTCTTGGTTCATGTCACTCTAATTTTGTAGGAAAGTGTTACTATTCAGTCTCTTTGTTACCATATCTTTTTAACAACATTGTCTCACTGAGCTCTGTGGGTTTCTCTGAATTCTTTGACAACACATTCTGCAGCTCCTAATCCCCTCTGAAAATATTCTACCCCAATGGATGGCCTCCCAGCTAGATTTTTTTTTATGCTTTCCTTGGAGCTAGGTATGGCTATGTGATTAGGTTCTGGCTCTTGGAAAATAGGATCAGGAGTGAGGTTCTGTTAAAAGAAAGCAATTACCAGAACCTCTTCTTTTTCCCTTCCTGACAATTGGGAAATGGAGACTCGTAGAGTCTTGAACCAGGAGTAGGAAGGTAGGTTTTGAGGATGCAAGCCATCCTGCTAGCCCTGAACCATCCACCTCTGGAGTTTTGCATAAGAAAAATAGATTGGACTTTCTTTAAGCTGATTGTTTTATTTGAGGAGTAGGAGGGAAAAAAGGGGAGTGGGTCTCTGTCTTAGCGGCATTGCCTTTATTCTAACTAATACATTAGTTTAGGTTCTGTTTGGATCCAGTTTCTCTTGAGCAAGTTATCTTATCTCTCTGAATTTATTCAACTACACAATAAAAATAACACCTGTCTTCAAGGGTAGTTGTGAGAATCAAATGAAACAACATATAATTGAAAGAATTTAGAAGAATTTAAACTCATAGGCATAAATAAAATACAAGATGGATCTTCTTTCTTACTTCCAAAGAGCTGGCTCTTTAATACTTTATAAATATTTTAGTGTTCTAAGAATAAATGCATAGACTTAGAAGCATATAAAACTCGCTATGTAATACCATAATAAAAAGTTTCTAAAAAGTGTAGTTAATATATATTTCTTGAAAACATAATGGGAAAGGATGTCTGGGTGGCCTAAATCCCAGAATGAGAATCTCAGACATAAGGCTCTATCTTGGCATTTTAGAGACTTGATTCTGTATTTGATTTAGTGATGAATTTATTCTTTTCTGTCTTGCTTTTCTCTTCTTTAAAGTGGGAGATCTCATAAGATTTTTTAGACCCTTAAATAACAAACTGATGATTGTGGGGAGTTTTAACTATAGAAAGCTTTTATCTGTGATAACTTAAAAATCATAACATGTGTAAAACATTAGAATATTTTCTGCTTTCAAGATACTCATTATAGCCCCATTGTATAAAGAAAATTTATAGGGCTAATCACCACTTTTTAAAAAATTAGTTCAAAGACCTACCACCACCTCACTGAATATTGGGGGACATATTTTCATTTAGAGACATTTTTCACTTGTGTGGTCTCTTTTCCTGAATGCTCTTCATTCCCAGGTATTTTATTAATACTACCAAGCATGACAGATTTTTTTTCTATTTGAATTTGTACAACTAATTTCGTTATGTCAAGACTCTGTTTATGAAACAAAACTAATTCTTTGTTTGCTATCATATAAAATGTTAAGGTTTTTTTCCCCTTTGTATTCAGGGTCTTCTTTTTCCTGTCATTATCCCAAGTATACAATCTTACTTCTTTATACTTACCAAACCTCCTAATGAGATGATTTTTAAAATGTGTATTTGGAAATATGGTGTTACCAATAAGCAACAAGTGATACCAAGAGATATATTTGGGTCAATTACTAATAGACACACACAGACACACAGACACACTATGATTTAGAAATATCACATAATCATATATTAAATCATCTACAAAATTTTAACATTTTGATGAATATCAATACATATATTACAGTGTATCCTGCAGGTTTGGAATAAAATTTGTATTCCCATCTCAGTGTATATGTTTGAAGATCTAATTAATGAGTGTCATTAATTAGAAAATGTTAGCTTAGGGTCTTTTAGACTTTTATGAGTTGAATTGTGTGTCTCCTTCCATCCTCCCACCCCAAAATTCATATGTTGAAGTCCTAGCCTCCAGTAGTTCAGAATGTGACCTTATTTGGAGATAGTCTTTATAGATACACTCTAGCTTAAAATGAAGTCATTAGGGTGAACTCTAATCCAATGTGACTGGTGTTCTATTAGGAAGGGGAAACTTGGACACAGACACACACATAGGGAAGACAATGTGAAGAGACAGAATTTGATCATCTCTGTGCCAATGAGAAAGGCCTGAAACATAGTCTTCCCTCATAGATCTCAAAAGGAACCAACCCTGCTGACACCAAGATTTTGCACTTTTTGCTTTCAGAACTGTGAGACAATATATTTCTAATGTTTAAGCCACCCAGTCTGTGGTACTTTGTTACTGCCACCTGGCAAACTACTATATGAATGTTCACAAAACACAGTCCTCATTTTATAAAGAAATATGTATATATAAATGTGTATGTATATATGTTTATATATGTATGTATGTACACACACACACACACATTATTTCAGTCAATGGTGTGACTTTTCATTTAATTGGCCAACAAAACCTGGGGGCTATTCTTGATTTCTCCCTTTCCCTTACTCCTTATATCTCAAGTCTCATCACTTTTCTTCATCACTGTTGCTATTAGGATAAGCCACCACAATATCTTGTCTGGAATTTTGAAAGAACTTCTGATCTACCTGCTTCCATTCTTTCTCATCTATAATCCATTCTTCATTAACAGAGTTATATTTAGAAAATGTAGATCATCTCACGTCTCTTCTCTGCCTGGAAACCTTCTGAGGCTCATAGATTGAACTCCAGACTTCTCTGGTTCTCAAGACCTTGCATGGTTTGTGTCCTGACTGGTCCGTCCTCTTAAAAGGCCAAAGAATTGCTTTGGGCCTAAGGGGATAGCTAGTACTCAAAAATGCCCTTGTCTTGAATGACTATAAAACTAGACAAAACATATAATATAACTGTCTAAAGATATTTGACAATAAGTGCAAGGGACTGAAATCCCCAAGAGAAGGGAAACAAATGAGCTGAGCACCATAGTCTTCTGGTTTTCTTTCTGGAAGGACTTCTTAGGAAGGGGGTCAAACAGAGCATGGTACTCTATCTCTTTCTCACTGAGAGAGAGAGACATCAGGGTTCCAGGCTACAGAGGCAGGCAGAATTTGCATAGAGTAGGTACTTGGTGATAAAGGAGACTTGCTAAGAAGCTCCAGAGTTCTGCATAGGGGAACCTATTGAGTCTTCGGCAGAATAATTAGCTCTGCATGTGCAGAGTGAGATCTCATGAGATCAGGCAAAGAGCCGACTCTTGGGTAAAAACAACCACCAGAAAGTGGTGGAATGATTAAGTCATGGAGCTCACACAAAGCGGGATGATGTTCAGGTTCTGACCTGACTTCACTCTGATTAGAGTGAAGAGTCATCATTAAAAAATGCTTAGCATTTTAGTAGAGTCTTCAGGAAAACACCACCTAAAAGTATAGGCAACATAGCCCTAAACTAAAACCTATACTAGACTCTCACTAACAAAATTAAATGTCTTCAAAGGATCCAGCTGAGATGCAAGTAAATCAATAACCCGCTGGAACAAAATATTCTGTTGAGGAACACACAAAACGGCAGTCAAAAGATTTGTTTCATAAGGTTGTTGCCATGTAAAATTTTCAGAAAGGGGTATGAAGAAGTGTGGCGAAGTCAGCATAGGCATATTAGCTGGTTATGCTTCTTCATACATTGCATATTATGTTAATCAGCCTGTAGGTCCTCCCTGGGTGGAGATTTTAGCATTTAAATGAGGAAAGTCTACTGTGGGACAGTCTTGGTAGAAACTGAGTCTGTCTATTTTTTAGCTTATTTATAGTGGTTCTCCAAGGAGAAATAGAAGCTGCACATTCAGGAGTCAACACACGGACAGCAGAGCAGAGTTTTATTTTCAGCAGAATTTATCTTACTCCTTTGGGTTGAATGCTTTGTGTTCCTATATCTTGATTCTTTATTTTTAACTTGTTTGTGATCCTTATTCCCTGTCCTTGGTAAAAAAATCACAATATCTGAATGAAATTTTCACTAGATAAACACTTTGGAAGAAAACAACATTTAACATTCTGGTGGGCAATAGAAACTATCCAAGTTAAACAATAGAAAAAAGTTTAAAAAAATCCTCTGTGACTCATGGACAATATCAATGCATCTATTATTTGTGTAATTGTAGCAAAAGAAAATGAGGTGATAGATAATGGTAGAAATTGTTTTCAAGAAATAATGACTAATCATTTTCCAAATTCAATGAAAGCTATTAACTCACTGATCCAAGAAGCTCAACAAACCCCAAGCAGCATTAGCACAAAGCAAAACACAGCAAGGTATATCATAATCAAATTACTGAATGTCAGTGACAAAGAATAAAATCTTACAAGCAGCCAGAGAAAAAAGATACATTACATGTAGTGGAACAACAATAAAGAAAACCACTGAACTCTCATCAGGAACTATGCAAACCAGAAGATGACAATGGCTTTTTAAAGTCCTGAAGGGGAATAAAAAAGTTGACCTAGAATTCTGCATTCTCTAAAAAAATTTTTCAAAAATAAGTGTGAAATAAGGACATAGTCAAACTCATAAAACCTTCAAGGATTTGTTTCTTGTAGGCCTGCACTTAAAGAAATGTAAAAGGAAGATCTGGCAGAAGGAAAATGGTACCACATGGAGACTGGTACTATAAGAAGGAATAAAGAGTTCCAGAAATAGTCAATATGTAGACAATAAAATATTTTTCTCAGTTACTAATTGACTATTTAATGCAAAACAGTAAGGATGTATTGTAGGATTTATATGTAGAAGGAAAATTATAAAAACATTACCACAAAGCATAGTGGGTTATAAATAGAAATATAGTATCAAGAAATTACTTTTCATGTGATATATAGTTATGATAAATTGAAGGTGCATATTGTGAATTTCAGCACAACCAGTAAAACACAAGAATAGAGGACAGGTTAAAAACCAATAGAGGATGTAAAATGGAATACACAAATTACTCAATCTAAAAAAAACAGGGAAGGAGAAAAGAATAAAGAACAGGTGGAACAATAAAATGAAATTACAAGATGATATTAATAACTGCATTAAATGTTAGTAATTTAGCCATTACTATTAAAAGAAATTTTCAGCCTGGGGAAAAAATAATTATTTTCTGTTTATAAGAGAAACACACTGTGTAAAAACACAGTTTAAAAGTGAAGGATAGAAAAACATTTATTAAGCAAACACTAATCCTAAAAAATGTAGGACTGGCTATATTAATTTATCTAGAAGAGATAACAATCCGAAATATATATGTACTTAGTAACAGGGCTCTAAAATACACAAAGGGAAGACTAAGAGAACTTAAGCGATAAATAGAAAAGATCATTGTAGCTGGAGATTCCAATATTCTTTAAGTAATTGAAGGAACAGATAGTTTATTCAAGTGTCTTTATACTTGAGTTTCCCTATTATCTGCTCACCCTAATCGGCCACCGAGCACTGTATCCACACAATATACGTTTTTTCCTCCAAGTACATGAAATGTTCATCAATGTGTCTATACATTTAGAAGGATTGAAATTATAGAATATGTTCTCTGACCCCAATGATATGAAGTTATATTAATGGCAAAGTATATATGGAAAAATCCTCAAATATTTGTAAACTAAGGAGCATACTTAACCCATTGATCAAAGAAGAAATCACTAGGTAACTTATACATAGACTGATCTAGATAAAAAGAAAGCAACTATTTATAAGAGACATAACTGTAGAGTCTACCAACATAGGGTGAGAAGGAGCATCATAACAATTTTGTATACATTTGATAATGTAGATGAAATAAATTCCTTAAAAGAGCCAAATAACTAAAACTGACATAAGACACAGAAACATTGAATAGCCCTATATATACATATATATATATATATATATATATATATTTTTTTTTTTTGAGAGGGCATCTCTCATATTTATTGATCAAATGGTTGTTAACAACAATAAAATTCTGTATAGGGGGGGTCAATGCTCAATGCACAATCATTAATCCATCTCAAGCCTAATTCTCGTCAGTCTCCAATCTTCTGAAGCATAACGAGCAAGTTCTTACATGGTGAACGAATTCTTACATAGTGAATAAATTCTTACATGGTGAACAGTACAAGGGCAGTCATCGCAGAAACTTTTGGTTTTGATCACGCATTATGAACTATATACAATCAGGTCAAATATGAATATTCGTTTGATTTTTATACGTAATTTATATGTGGATCCCATATTTCTCCCTTTATTATTATTATTATTATTATTATTATTTTTAATAAAATGCTGAAGTGGTAGGTAGATGCAAGATAAAGGTAGAAAACATAGTTTAGTGCTGTAAGAGGGCAAATGTAGATGATCAGGTGTGTGCCTATGGACTAAGTATTAATCCAAGCTAGACAAGGGCAGCAAAACATCCACGGATGCAGAAGATTCCTCTCAAAACAGGGGGGTGGGTGAGGTTCTGAGCCTCACCTCTGTTGATCCCCAATTTCTCACCTGATGGCCCCCCTGCGACTGTGCCTGTCTTAGGTTGTTCCTCCCTTGAGGAATCTTACCCGTCTCTGTGAATAGCCCTATATTTTAAGGAAATTTATAATTTAAAACCTTGCCACAAAGAAAACTCCAAACCCAAGATGGCTTCACTTGTGAATTCTGTCAAACATTTAAGGGATAGATAACATCAGTTTTTAACATTTTCTCCCTGAAAATAGCTTCTGCACACTCTTATACTCATCATATTACAGAACTTATTACTTATACTATTACTGTTATTTTTTATCTTTCTCATTAACACTGAAATCAACTTTTTAGGTCTGTATTCTGCATTCTCAGTGACTGGGATGGTGTCTGGCACAGAATTTGTGCTAAATAAATGTCTGTTGATAAATATTCAAGTAAATATGTTAAAAATTAATTGTATACCCCCACCAATAATATATAAGGATTCTAATAGTTCCAATCATGGTCAGCATTTTATGTTGTCAGTCTTTTTGATTTTAGCCATTTCTGAGGGTGTATACTAGTACTTCATTATGGTTTTAACTTGCATTTTCCCTTTGACTAATAATGTTGAGCATTTTTACATGACATGATATTGATCATTCGTATATCTTGTGAGGTACTTATTTAATAAGTCTTTTGCTCATTCTTCATTTGTCTTTAAATCTTTTTAATTTGGTTATGTGTGTTATATCTTTATCTTTTTGCTTATGCATGTAAGCATGTTATATTTAAGATGAGGTAAATTTTTCTTAAAACTAAAAATGGATGGGCAGCTGATTAAAACAGGAATTTTGAAAGAAAAACTTGGAATTTGATGTTTTAAGATGAATCAGCTGAAGATAAACTGATTATTTAATTAGTGTGAACTAGACTGCAGCAAGGTAAGGCATGAAATCATTATGTCAAAGCAAAATAACATGGAACATAACAACAACCCCAAACCAACCAACAAACAGTAATCCACATCCCTTTGAAGAATACATACATAATGCAAAAGTTAAGATAAGGAAGTACATTGGTAGATAATTTTCACTTGTGTGGGGTTCAGTTTAGAGGTTAAAAAAAATCAGTTCCTCAGGGTATTTTATGCAGCAAAGTTTTGCAAAATAATTCTGAGGTCATTCATTCCAAACTATAATTTTGATTAGTAGCAAAACAGTCTAAAAATAGATTTCTCACCTTTCTTTGTAAACTGAAAAGCTCACTATTATCACGTATTTTTATAAAAGATCTAGATATGGCAATAAAAATGCAGGGTTATTAAAAATAAATCTTGTATAACAGACAGGCTATAAATATCTTGATATTTAAAATAGGTTGGTAAACATTCTGTACTGATGATACAAAAACAGTGACAAGGAGAACCACAGATATTGTAAGTCATAGAAAAGTTGACTGCAAGTCTCATGTCTGTAATGACAATATGAAGAGTTCACAGACTCCTTAGGGAAGCAGGTAAAAGTTATAAAAAATACAGCCAGTTTAAGTCTCTAGAATGGTCTTAATGAAATACAGCAGATAAAGTAACATTTGTTCAAGAAAATGTACTAAAACTCAGTAAGAAGAGCAAGTCTGTGGCATCTGAACCACACCTATTTCTTGTGAGCCCAGTGTGAGGAAAATTTCTTCAAGAACACAAGGCTCCTATTCTCTCAATTGAATGCTATAGTATATTCCTCGGAAAGGCCAGATGCCAGCATTTCTTATCCCACCTGAAAGGAAAGGAGCGACACATAGCAGCAATTCACCGGAGAGTTCTGCTTTATTAGGGAAAGGTGCTGGGTTATATAGGAAGGGGCATGAATTGATTGAGGTGTCACTTCTACGGGGCTGTTGGCTGTTGGCTAGGTGCTGGGATTGGGAGGGGGGCGAGAGGTGATTGGGCTTCAGGTGGCGCCGGCGGGAACTGAGGACACCGAAGAGAAGCCAGAAGTTTGCCATCTTACTGGTGGGGACCCTTCATTCCCCCCTTTCTCCTCTATGGGTTTGTGGACGTTGCTTTCTCTCTGACTGCTTCTTGCTGAACAGGGGCGTAGAAGGGAGTGAGGGCTTGAGGATTGGGAGGAAAGGGTTGATAGGATTCCCCACAGTAAGGATGAGTAGATGTGGACTTCTTCAGGTTGGAAATCAATGAAGATTCTTTGTAACTATAGGTCGAGGACCTGTTGATTCTAATGGTGCTAAGAGGATATGGGTGTCAGGAGCCAGGCGTCTGCGGCCATTGTTTCCAGGAACAGTTTCCAGTGGAGAGAGAGGTCCATCTCAGCATGTGGTGAGGAGGTCACATGAGGGTGAGGGATCTTCTGTGGCCAGAAGCTGGTAGTTCCTGAGTAAAAACTGGTTGAAAGCTTGATTAGAGATTTTTCTGACCTGGGATTTGATGAACTTTATTATACAGGGTAAGAAGAGACAGGCGAGAAGAATGATTATTATGGGGCCTGCAATGGGCCAGAGCCAGGTGAGGAGGGGGTTTGTTAGTATTGAAGAGAATGGGTTGGAATTGGAAGCAGAGTGGAGGCTGGAGGCAAGGTCAGTGAGTTTGGTGATGTCAGTTTCTACAATGCCGGATTCGTTGATGTAATAGCAGCACTCTTCCTGGAGGAAGATGCAGGTGCCGCCCTTCTTGGCTGTAAGCAGATCTAGGGCCCGCCGGTTTTGAAGGGTGACCTTAGCTAGCGAAGTGACCTGTCTTTGGAGAGAGGCTAGGGAATCGGCAGTGGATGTCAGGGCTCCCTCAAGTTTGGCGTTGAGATCTCTAACTGCCCATAGAGAGTGACCCAAGGCTTCTCCCGAAAACCTTGCCCCAATGGCTGAGGTGATTAAAGAGCTACTGACCATGATGGGAAGGAAAGCAGCTCTTTTTGTGCGCGAGGGCAAGGGAGGTTGGAGCTCAAGAAATTCTGTCATGCTGTAAAGTGTAAGCTGTGGGATTAGGGTGACGAGAATGCAGGGTGTATCGGAGTTGAGAGGCAGTGAGTTGAAAAGACTGCCATTACACCAAAAGAAGTGTCCTGGTTGCGTAAAAGTCTTAGAGCCGGAGGTAGGGATGTAGATAGAGAGGCAGTGAAGTGCGCTGGAGGGGGTGGAGTTGGGCCTACACAGTGGTGGATGGTGAGATTATCTGCATATTCTGGTTCCCATAGGGGTATGTCTGCCAGGGGGCAGAGGGGTTGTCTTTCTGCATGGAAGGAGTAGTTGGAAATATTAAGGGGCATGGCGGCCAGCAGTGGGCGTTGTAGTGATGCACACAAGAAACAATTGGCTGTGTTAAGGGTGTGGTTGAGAAAGATGGTGGTGTCCTGAATGAGCTGTAATGAAGAGTAGGAGAAATGGGAAGAGGGGTGGGGATAAGAAGATGAAGAGGCGCCGTCAAGAGTTTGGATAATGACTTTTTCGGAGTGTCTGCTATCTGATGCAACTTGAGAGATCTGGAAATGAGAGGGAACATACTTTCGAGAGATATGAAGGGTACCGTGGGGGGT
Source organism: Manis javanica (assembly GCF_040802235.1). NCBI lineage: Eukaryota > Metazoa > Chordata > Mammalia > Pholidota > Manidae > Manis > Manis javanica. Next base: position 115,741,930 of record NC_133156.1, on the reverse strand, counting down.
CGAGGACCCCCCCGTAGTAAACTGAGGCTGTGACTCTGGCAGCCCATCGAGAGTCCCAGGGATCTGGGATTGATAAGGAGAATGAGCCGTTGGGATATTTCATGAAACGGTTGGAGGAGTAATATACTGTGGGTACTGGAAGTTACTCATGTAGTGAATGGCGCAAGACCAGTAGGGACATCGCCCTTAGGTGTCTGGCCATCGCCTGCAATAGGCTTGTTTTTGGTCATAGAGGAAGCAGAGGTAGGGAGAATAAGGGTAGCTGCTAGTGAACACTTCAGTGGAGGGAGGAAAGTGGAGGTATAAAGGCTCAGAGCAGCTTTTCAGAGGGCAGTCTGCTGTGGCAATGAGGGCAGTAACTTTTGTTTGATGCTGTGTGTAAGTCTGTCTGACTTTGAATCGCTATACAAAGGAGGCTGGGGTAGCGGGGAAGACAATAAGAATGAGGAAAAAAGCAAGAGAGCAGTAAAGGAGAAAAAAGTCATGATTTGGGTATGGATGGCAAAGGGGGTGAACGGGATTTTGGAGGAAAGAGGACAGTAAGGTCAGGAGTCTGGAGGGAGGGAGAGTCTATAAACTTTTGTAGGTTAAGAGATCTTTTAGGTGATGTGGGGACAGAATGGTAAGGGGCACCCTGAATGTCAGTTTATGAGCTGCCTTCTGCAAGAGCTGTCTAGCGGCTAATGCCCATAGGCAGGGGGCCCATCCCTGAACTGTGGGGTCTAATTGCTTGGAGAGATAAGCTACTGGGGCAAAGGATGGGCCATAATATTGGTTTAGGATTCCTAGAGCTTGACTAGACCTCTCATGAATGTATAATGAGAAGGGCTTCGACAAATCAGGGAGATGGAGAGCTGGAGCTTCTACAAGGGCTTGACAGAGCTTAATGAAGGAGTGTCGGGGTGAGGAGGATAATGGTTTTTTAGGGGGGCTCTTGCTGAGGTCGTATAGGGGTCTTGCCAACAGGGTGCAGGGAGAAGTTAGGGATCTACGCTCTAAAATATCTAGCCCAGCCTAGAAAGGAAAGGATTTCTGTCTTGGTTTTGGGAATGGGCAGGTCAGAGAGGAGCTATTTTCTGTCTAAGGTAATGGACTTTCTTTGTTGAGATAGAAGGAATCTGAGGTAAGTGACAGGAGGGGAAGAGATTTGAGCTTTGACGGGGGATACTCGGTAACTTCTGGAAGCTAGAAGGTTAAGTAGGGAGGCAGTGTCAAGTTGAGACTGTTCCCACGAGAGACTGCAGAGTAGAAGATTGTCCATGTATTATTATAAGGTGGACTTGGAGTGATCATGATGAAACTGCTTGAGGTCCTGAGCTAGGACCTGTCTAAAAATATGGGGACTATCTCGGAAGCTTTGTGGCAAAACTGTCCAAGTGAGTTGTTCAGTATGTCTTGTGTATGGGTCCGTCCAGGTGAAGATGAAAAAATCTTGGGAGCAGGGGTCTAGAGGGATAGAAAAATGGGTCCTTGAGATCTAGGACTGAGAAGTGGGATGCTGAGGCAGGGATCTGCGATAAAAGGCTGTATGGATTTGGAACTAAGGGATGGATAGGGACAACGGCTATGTTGATGAGGCGAAGATCTTGGACAAGGCAGAAAGATCCGTTGGTTTTTTTAACAGCTAATATGGGGGTATTAAATGGGGAGTGAGTGGGTCTGAGGTAATTTTTGTTTAAGAGATCTTGAATGATGGGTTGGAGGCCTATGAGGGCTGAAGTGGTTAGGGGGTATTGGGCCTGACAGATATACTGAGAGGAGTCACGTAATTTGATAGAGGCAGGGGGACATAGGGCCATGGAGGGGCTTGTAATGTCCCAAACTGGGATTTACAGGGTGTATGAGGGCGGAACCGGAGCTTTCATTGGGTAGAGGGGGGTCGTCGGCTATGAGGGCCATCAGAAAGGGAGTACTGGGGGCTGTGGGAGTGGATATAGTTATGGAAATGTGGAGGAGGGAAAGGATGTCTCGTCCTAGTAAAGGGATGGGACACTGGGGCATAACCAGGAAGGAGTGGGAGAAAGGTATGGGATTGTCTAGGATTGTGCATAAAAGGGAGGGAGTTTAATGGGAAAATCTGTTTACCTCTTACCCCGACTATAGGAGTAATGGCTGGTGTGGTAGGGCCCTGGTATTCTCGCAAGACTGAGAAGGTGGCTCCTGTGTCTAGGAGGAAGGAGATGGGGTGACTGTCTACTGTTAAAGTAACCCTGGGCTCCTGTTTGGTGATGGAAATGGTCGGGCGAGAAGCCCCCAGGCCCCGTCAATCTTCTTCTGCCAGCCCCACTACAGCGGGCTTAGGATGGGGGTTGTTCATCCAGCCTCCCCTTTGGGTGGTTGGGCAATCAGACCCCCAGTGGCCCTTTTTGTGGCATCTGGGGCATGGGGTGGTAGGAGATCTGGGGGAGGGGCACGCCCTTGACCAATGTCCCTCTTTTCCACACTTGAAACAAGCTCCTGGGGGGGGCTTGTTTGTAGAGAGGCGCCCAGGTTGTGGTTTTATCAGCTTGGCCAACATTTGGAAATTGGCCTGATCAGCCTTTTGTTTACGGCGTTCTTTCTCCTCCTCCCGGTTATGGAAGACTTTAAAGTCCACTGTTAGGATCTCAGTCTGTGGGGTAGCGGGGCCCTGTTCTAACTTTTTGAGTTTAGCTTTAATGTCGGGGTAGCTTTGAGCTAGGAAGTATGTCACAAGGACATGTCTTCTTTCAGGTGTTTCTGGGTCCAGGCTGGTATACTGTAATAGGGCTTGAGTGAGTCTGTCTAAGAACTCGGAGGGGATTTCATCTCTCTTTTGAATTATGTCTTGGAGCTTTTGAAAATTGACTACTTTACAAGCTGCCTTTTTCAGACCTGCTATTAAGCAGGAGGCAAAAATATCTCCAGAGCGGAGACTCATGGCGGTCTTATAATCTCAGTGTGGGTCTTGTTCGGGGACAGCAGTGGGGCCAGGGGGATAGGTGGGGTCAGTCCTGTGGGTTTTGGTAGCGTGCGTTTGGGCGAAGTCCCAAACTCGTCTACGCTCTTCAGGGAGGAGAGTATTGGCCAGGAGCATGAAAATGTCATGATGTGTGAGGCTGTAAGACTGGAGGGTCCATTGAAACTCCCTGATGTATGTCATGGGATCAATGGAAAAGGAACTTGAGCGTTTCTCTAGTTGGGCTAAATTTCCTAAGGAGAAAGGGATGTGAACGCGCACGATGCCTTCGGATCCTGCTACCTCCCAGAGGGGGGCGATAACTTTGGGAGGCTCTCGGGACTGAGTCTGAGGGGGACTGAAGGGTTCTGGCTCAGTCTGTGGGGGAGTGACGCGGTCTAGCCGTGCCTATTTTGGGAGGCTCTCGGGACTGAGTCTGAGGGGGACTGAAGGGTTCTGGCTCAGTCTGTGGGGGAGTGACGCGGTCTAGCCATGCCTAGTCAAGCAGGTCCTGAAGTGCAGAAGGGGGGCAAAGAAAATAAAGGAAGATAGAATCAGACCCACGTGTCACCAGCTAGCAGCCCAGGTGCTTACTTCTGCTGCTCTAGTTGGGCTTGAACTCATGACTCTGAGATTAAGAGTCCCACGCTCTACTAACTGAGCTACAGCAGGGCTTGAGTTAATTGCTTATGGAATGTGTAAACAGAATGTTCTTTGTTCTCCATTCCTGCCACATCCGCAAGTGGGGGAAGGGCATATTTAGAAGCAGGGGCAGTGTTTCTACACATCTTCAAGGTCTCCCTATTTTCAGAGTGAGGAGTCTTGGCAAGATATGTTTTTGTGGACAGATAACTTCTAAGGACTGCACTGGTTGTTCTCTAGCTTGTGCTTTCCCATGCTGCGTTCAGACATGGGGGAAGGTGCTTTCCCATTCTCCCTACAAACATGTGAGAAGACAAAGGCGGTCCCTAACAGGGGAGAAACAGGTGATGAGGGCAAAGACGGAGGAGGCCCCTGGGACCTAGTTAAAGGGGGGGCTGAAAGGCTCAGGCTTAATCTGCAGGGGACGAAGGTGGAGGAGGTGAGATGGGGGAGTAGATGGTGGGGGAGGAAGGGAGAAGGGCTGTTGTAGGAGAAGAAGGGGAAGGGAGTGAGCAGGAGGCTTCTGTGGGGGCAGTGGCTTGCAGGCTAGGAGAACTTGGTAGGGGGAGAGGAGGAGGCGGAAAGCTTCGATATAGGGAATCTCCTTCCATTTTTTCAGGCGCTGGCAGTAGTTAAAAAGATCGCGAGTGATGTTAGGATCAAGAGTTCCCCCTGCAGGCCATTGGTTGTTATTGTCTAGGGGGTATGTTGGCCAATCTTGGGAGCAGTATTTATGGAGAAGTTTTGGTTTTATATCAGGCGTCAGGGAGAGGGTAGCCAGATGCTTAAGCAGGCATTCAAGAGGTGAACTTTCAGGAAGGGATGAGAAGGCTCCCGTGGCTAAAGGACAGAGAAGGAGACAGACAGGGGAAGACGAATGGAGATCCTCGGACTGGAAGCAGACCGCAAGGAGACAAAGGGCATCCCCGATGATCCTTGGTGGTCTGCGGAAACTCGTATACGAGTCAGAATTTCTTAGGAAGTGTGGGTCGTCACCCAGACTTCCCTAAGAAGGCAGAGTGCCGGAGTCACGAGGTACCTAGCGCTAGGCGTTTTCGGCAGACAGAACAGATTTCGGCGGACGGAACAGAAGGAGGGGGCAGAGAAAGGGAGCGTTCTCATCCGCAAAGGAGTCACCTCGTTTATGGCTGTTGGAGGGGGGGGCCTGAGAGTCTGCCGCAGCCGTGAAGGCCTGAGGCGGGGATTTATGGCTGTCGGAGGAGGGGCCTGAGGGTCCGCCACAGCCGTGAAGGCCTGAGGCGGGGAGAGTTCCCTCCTCATCCCCGAGCGTCAGGGCCTTGCCGGACGATCACGGTCAATGGCACTGCGATAGCTCGGGGAAGAGTGGCCCACCCTGGGGGGAAAACTTACCTAAAGGCCAGAGAGGAGTGGTGAGTGTGATGAGCCAGCACCGGAAAAAGAGGACGAGGGCAAACTGCTGCTGGTGTCGGGGGGAAGACGGGGCCCAGTTGGGGTGTCCCGTCTCCCGGGTTTTGGCACCAATGAAAGGAAAGGAGCGACACATAGCAGCAATTCACCGGAGAGTTCTGCTTTATTAGGGAAAGGTGCTGGGTTATATAGGAAGGGGCATGAATTGATTGAGGTGTAACTTCTACAGCGCTGGTGGCTGTTGGCTAGGTGCTGGGATTGGGAGGGGGGCGAGAGGTGATTGGGCTTCAGGTGGCGCCAGTGGGAACTGAGGACCCCCCGAAGAGAAGCCGGAAGTTTGCCATCTTACTGGTGGGGACCCTTCACCACCCCCATCAACTTCCTGTTGTAGAGGCCAAGTTCCTGAATAGTGCCATCAAGAGTTGAGGGCTTCCTTCTTTTACCCAGTCCCCACTCATGTGATGGAGACTGGAGTTTGGGCACAGGCACTGAGGGGACCCAAGTCACTTTTGTCCCAGCATGTTTGCAAGGTGGAGATTACAAGGTGGGGGAAGTAAGCTGAGAAAGCCAGAGGTTACTGCTACCCACAATACCAAGTGCCCATTCCTAAGGCAGGAATGTCACTCAGGAATGTGTCATTTTTCCTGCCCCTAGCTCCATAGCTGTGGCTGAGATGTTTTTGCACAGGGGGAAAAGCATGTCATAAAACGGAGCTCCCAAGCTGTTCCCAAAGGAATTAACTTTATTAACAACACTGTTCAAGCCTGAGGGCACTCTCAAATACAGCTGAGGCTGTAGCAAGCATTATAGAGGAAATTGGTAGCTTCATTAGAGATGTAAGCTATACCATATACCAGAGAGCTTACCAGAGAAAACCAGGGAAATACACAGCTAGGAAGTGTTCTCTTTGCATTAGAACTGATCCCAAACCCATTTTTGTAAATGAGGACGAAATTAATTGGATTGAGCTCCAATTATATGCTATACACTTTAGACTCAAAGATGCAAATAGATACGAAAGTAAAAGGATAGGAAAACATATGCAAACTGCAACTGTAGAAAAGCTAGAGTTGCTATGCTAATATCAGACAAAATAGGATTGAGTAATAAAAATGTTCTAAAATCGTGGTGATGATTGTACCACTCTGAATATACAAAAAAACCATTAAAATGTATACTTGATAAATGGATGGATTGTGTTTTTTTTTAGTTGCAAATGGTCCCTCTAAGTGCACTAGGGTTATATTGAAAACATTCAACCAGAACAAAATTAAAAAATTAATTATCTGAGGCTAAAAAGATAACAATTATCATCCAGTGTTTAAAATTTTTATTCATCAGAACAGACCTAATGATTTACTCTTCATTTTTCTGATAAAGAAATTAAGTGATTTGCCTGAGGTCTGTTCATAGTGGGAGATAATGGACTTGCATCTTAGAATTTGGACTCTTGTTTTACTTAAATATTTAACAAGTTTGAGTTGAGTGTGTAACATATGTAAAGAATTCTACTTGGGATTGAGGATTCAGTGGCAAATAAAAACAAATAGGTCCTGTCTTCCTAGGTCTTACAGTCTAGTGGGCATCCAGACACTGTTCTAAGAACCATAACTGTGGTGAGTGCTACCAGTACTGGGTAGGCAGTGCTGTGATACAGGGAAAGGAATTGTACAGGTGAGGGAAGGCAGGGAGAGCTTTTGTGTTACAATGGCAAGTGACTGGAGATCTGAAGGAAAATCAGACACGGATGCTGGGAGTGGGAAGCACATTTCATGGTGTACTTTAACAGGAGCTCTGTGCTTGGAGGAAGCGCAGCATATTGAAAAATAAAGACCCATTTTGGCTACCCCATTCAGCTACATAGCAACTCAGATAACAAGATTCTTTTAAAAACCAAACCTTTGGTTTCCCTGGATATGAATTGTCTGGCTAAGAAAGAATTTCAGTTCTGGATTTCCCATGTCTTTCCACATATTTGTTATTGCTTTGTAAGCATTACTTCTGGGTTTAAAGCTTTTGAAATGAAAAAGGGTAATAATTCAGAATGATATCATATTTTCCTTTAAGTCCTATGGATTTAGAGTCTGGAATAGTTTTTATGAAATTCTCAGGCAACATTTCCATTTTGTTATGAGAGATTACTATATTTTATAAAAAGCATCAATAAAAAAATAGGATATCCAAATTGTGAGAAGAGTCTAGAGTTAGACATTTTTATACTACAAAAGGGAACAGCCCAAATTTTCATTCAATATTTGATGTTCTTACCAGCATCATATTTTAATATACTTTTTCTTTGTCATTAGCCAACAATTGCAGAGTAGCTAAATGCAGTGCTCAGTGGTGCATATCTGATTGTATAATCAATAAACAAAATATAGTGTTACAGTTTTCCTTAATCTGCAGGCCTTGTTTCTGCAAAGACAGATCATAGAGGCAAAAAATAGGTCTGATCTTGAGAATTTTATTATTTAATTTCTTTTTCCTCAATTTCTCTATTGTCCTAATAGGAACACACAGGACTGTGTATGTCCTCTTCCAAAAATTGCTCAGAAAATCTGGTTAAATCTAAAGATCAAATTGTGAAGTACGTACTCCATGTATTCTACAAATGTGAAACTGATTCACAATTAGGGAAAATACAGAAAGATTATAAATGAATTACCTTATGCAGTCCATAAGCAGAATAAACTAGCCTTCTCTGTCTTTTAGCATATAATGTGTACACTAAGATGGCAATATACATGATAGCACTGATCCATAGAGATATTTTTGTTGAGCTCATAACATGCTTTAGAATTTTTAAATTAATCAGCATTCAGAATTTAGGTGCTACTTATATAGAACAAGAGTTTTGCTTTTCAAAAAAAAACAATCTGGCAGTACTGGGTCCACACTAATTGGAATGGCAATTGCATCCTTTAAATAAGCAGTGAACTCTCCAGTTTGTCCCCATTTTCATCTGTCCTTCATTAACTTACATTAGCTGTCAAGCACCTTTAGGCATTTGATTTTTCAATATCTACACTACTCTTTGTGCACAAGAAAATTGAGCTGAATGTAAGTCTGAGATTTTTACTGTACTTGCAAGCTATCAAGTTAGACATGTTATATGCTGTTTTATGGATGTTGGCAGAAGATGTGGTTCTTTGTTCAAAGACAAATAATTGAGTAACAGCAGTGCCCAGAGTATGAGGTTGTCAAGTATAACTTCTTCAAGCCCAGTTCCTACAGGGTGATTTGCATATGATAGTGAATAAAATCTGACCTACATACAGATTGTACTTTCATGCATTCCAGAGAAGGAAAAAGTTCTAATGTCTGAAAGAAATTTTAGAATTTTTAATGGTTAGAATATTGAGGACACAGTGAACAAAGATTTCATTTATAGATATTTTAAAATGAATGTATTAGGGAAATGTGTGAAATTTATGTGAACATTTTAGTCAAATTAAGCTGATTAAAATTTTTTATTTTGAGATTTTAGATTTGTAGAAGAGTTGCAGTAATAATGCCACATTTCTGCATCTTTCACCCAACTTCCCCGTATTTTAACATCTTACAAAACCATAAGATTCTTATCAAATCTAAGAAATTAACCTTGGTACAATAACTAATTGTATTAACAGGTATTAACTAAACTACAGAGTTTATTTAGATTTTGCCAGATTTTTTCATTTTTTTCTGCTCCAGGATCCAATCCAGCATGTTGTTCTGTTTCCTTAGTCTCCCCCAATCTTTGACAGTTTATCAATCTTTCTATTTCATGGCCTTGACACTTTTGAAGAGAATTGCTCACTGATATTATAAAACTTCTATACTTTGGGTTTGTTTGATGTTTTGTCACGGTTAGGTTAGGGTTATTCATTATTGGAAAGGATACCGCAGAGGCCATGGGTTCTCATCAGTGCATTGTGTCAGGGGGCACATGATATCATTGTGTATTGCTAGTGATGTTACCTTGACTGCTTGGCTGAGGTGGTATCTACCAGGATTTTCTACTGCAAAGTCGCTTTTTTCTCTGTAATTATTAAATATTTTGGGAGTGATATTTTGAGATTTTGCATATCCCTTTTCTGCTTAGTGCTCTGTTCATTAATTTAAGCAATCACCAGTGGATCTTGTCTACAGTAATGATAATCATGGTGCTCTATTGATAATTTTCTATTTCTCTTATTTTTGCTATATTTATTAATTAATATTTTTCTATAAAGAATAGACCCTCCTCTCCATTTATTTATATGTTGATATATTTATGTCACTGTGATCTCATATACATTTATAGTTTTTGGGAAGAGGAGTTATAATCCAGCACTGTTGTTCTTTATTTTGTTGCTTAGCTTGTTCCAACTTTAGCCATTTCAACTCTTTTAGGTTGGCTTCTGTGCCTTTTATGTTCTCCTTTTCTTCCCCTTCCTTTTTGAGCATTTTTTTTACTTTCTGGCATCACAAAATGCTCCAGGCTTACATTTTCCCTGTGCCAGGCCTATCTATGCCCTGTGCAGAGAAGTAAGCAGAGCCCAGGTTCTGTCTACATAGTGTCTCAAGAGTCTGCTTTTCAAAACAGAATTCACAGGAGAAAAGATGTGAGATGCTTCAACACTCTCTAACCACTTGTTCTGGTTCATTATCCAGGATCTGAGCACTGTTCTTTTTGCCATAAATCCCTATCCTCTTCTCCACTTTGCTATGTTCTACTTTCTATCTTTCAATAACTAGGTAGACATCTTCAAATCCTAGATTAGAAATAAAGGACAATTCAGTTGACTGTGTGCAAATCAACAATAGCCTTGTCATATTTTGCCTTGTTTAAAGATGAATACGAAGAAAAACTTAATGATAATTGTGTGAAAAGCTATCATGTAACAAAATGAATAGCATAGGATCTTTTCAAAGGTTGGTTGCTATATCCAAAGGAACTTTAGAAAAGTTTTAGATAAGAAGCTTCAAATCAAGATGTCAGTGAAAGAGAATTACAAAGGCTAATATACAGAAAACAGAATGAAGGAAATAAAGAATCTAGAAAAAAAGAAAAAATTCAAGTCAAAATATAAATCAAGAAATTGCTTCTTTAATAAGAGTAATAAGTCTACTGAAAATGAGGGAGGAGTTAAAAATATCAGGAATAAAGATAGGGACATAATAAATATGGATGAGGTTGAAATAGTAAAAGTTATAGTAGGAGAACCTAATTGAAATGGTTGATTTTTAAACAAAAATACTAAATATTAAGGAGAAAGAAAAAGTCTAAGACAATAAACATAATTGTGATAGAAAATGTCAGAAAGTTTCCCCAATAGGTGCTAGTCCAGGTGGTTTGACAGACGAGTACTTCCAGTTCTTTAGAGAATAGCAATTTCCATCTATAGGAAATTTTCCAGTACATAAAGGAGATGGAAACTTTCCGGTTCATTTTATAAAAGCAGCCTATTCCTAAAATAAAAAAGTGATAAGCATAGACCCCAAAAGCCTAATATCAATTCAAAAATCCTAAAAAGATATTAGCAATCAAATTCATAGATATATTAATTATCTGCTGCTTTATTTCAGATATGTGGGAATTGTCCAGCAATAGAAAATGTATTTAAATAGTTCATCAAATAAATGAGAGGGAAAACTCCTTATGAACCCTTGACAGATGCTGAAAATGTATTCAGTAATATTCTCAAACTATTCTTAATTAAAACCTTAATAAACTGTGGAAAAAGACTTTTAATGACACCCTTGCTTCTCAGCATTCCACATGCTACCCAAAAGACAGATGAATTAATGTGTTAGTTATAGGCTATTAATTTAAACATTTAAACCACAAAGTACTAGAAGATAATGTGTAATTATATGATTCTGGAAGCATGAATGCAAAAGCAGAAACAAAGAAATCTGAATGATTTGATTATATGATGATTAAGGAATATAGAGAAAATACACATATGAACAAAGTAAAACACAAACACTCTGCTAGAAAACAATATTTGCAACATGTATGGTGGCATATCCATTAATAATTTCTTATAAATTAATGAGTGAAAGATGAACTGTTTAATAGCTGAATAGGAAAAATTCATGAAAACACTATTTTACAAATGGGAAAGAACAATTGTGCAGTAAACCTGAAAATAGGTTCAAATTGCTAGAATTAATTTTCAAAGTAAAGCCACAATGATAATCCATTTTTAATGCATCAGAGCGTATCAGAAGACATTAACAAGAACTTCAGTGCACATGTAAAGTGTATGAGGAAATCATTTTCACACACACAGGTGGGAATGTTATTTAGCCCAACCTTTTTGAGTAGATTTTGACAAGTATTGAAACTCTGAAACAGCCTAACAAGTCTACTTCTAATTTTTTTTGCAAGGAAACAGTTGTGCAAATTTATAAAATTATACAAACAACTATGTTCATTACAGCATTATTTACAACAAAAAAGTACATGTATATGTGAAACTACTTAAATAAGTACAGAATAAAGATTAGTAAAATAAACTGTAAAATCTATAAAATGATATGCCAGGTAACCATTAAACTGTTACTTATTGATGAAAATATGTACAGAACACATAAGGTGAAAATATCAGTTTACATCACTGTATGTATATGTACATGGATGTGTGTGTGTATATAAACTCTTCTGTAAATCTAAATGTCAAAATATTAACAGTTTTCTCTGATGGTAGCATTATGAATTTTTCCATTTATTTTGGTGTTTATCTGCATTTTATTTTTTGTTGATAATATAGTTTATTTCATTATTTTTGAACTTTTAGGGGGGTTCCTATTTTTTCATTGATAGCAAGAACATTGATAACAAAAACAGACTCATACAGAAATCTTTGCCCACATTTTATTTTTTAAAAATTTTAAAATTTTAATTGAAATATGACATACGTTATCCCTTATTTTCAGGTTTGCATCACAGTGATTCAGTATTTTTATGCACTAAAATGCGTAGTTACCATCTGTCATCACACAGTTATTACAATCTTATTGACTGCTCATACTCCCTCTGCTGTATATTATATCCCCAGGACTTATTTGTTTTATAACCAGAAGCTTGTATCTCTTACTCCCTTTTACCTATTTTGCCCACCCCCAACCCCTCTCTACTCCTTTATTAACAGTTTCTTGTATCTATGAGTCTGTTATTTGTTTGTTCATTTGTTTTTTAGATTCTGCATGTAAGTGAAATCATATGGTATTTGTTTTTCTGTCTGACTTAATTCATTTATCATAATTCCCTCTAAGTCCATCCATGTTGTCCCAATTAGATTTCATTCTTTTTTTTAAATTAATTTATTTTGTTGTCATTAATCTACAATTACATGAAGAATATTATGTTTACTAGGGTCCCCCCTTCACCAAATCCCCCCCACAAACCTCATTACAGTCACTGTCCATCAGCATAGTAAGATGCTGTAGAATCACTGCTTGTCTTCTCTGTGTTGCACAGCCCTCCCCGTGCCCCCACCCCTACACATTATACATGCTAATTGTAATGTCTCCTTTCTTTTTCCCCATCCTTATCCCTCCCTTCCCTCCCTTTCTCCCCAGTCCCTTTCCCTTTGGTAACTGTTAGTCCATTCTTAGGTTCTATGATTCTGCTGCTGTTTTGTTCCTTCAGTCTTTCTTTGTTCCTATAGTCTTTGGGTTTGAGGTGAGTCTCTCGTAAGCAGCATAGAGATGGGTCTTGCTTGTTTATCCATTCTATTATTTCTGTGTCTTTTGATTGGTGCATTCAGTCCATTTACATTTAGGGTGATTATTGAAAGATATGTACTTATTGCCATGGCAGGCTTTAGATTCATGGTTGCCAAAGGTTCAAGGTTAGCTTCTTTAGTATCTTACTGCCTAACTTAACTCACTTATTGAGCTATTTTAGACACTGTCTGGTCATTCTTTATTTTTCTCCCTTCTTATTCCTCCTCCTCTGTTCTTTATATATTGGTTGTTTTATTCTGTGCTCTTTTGTGCTTCCTTTAACTGCTTTTGTGGGTAGTTGATTTTATTTTTTGCCTTTAGTTAGTATTTGGTTGGTCTGCTTTCTTTGCTGTGATTTTATTTTCTCTGGTAACATCAATTTAGTCTTAGAAGTGCTCCCATCTAGAGCAGTCCCTTTAAAACACCCTGTAGAGGTGGTTTGTGGGAGGTAAAGTACCTCAGCTTTTGCTTGTCTGGGAATTGTTTAATCCCTCCTTCATATTTAAATGATAGACATGCTGGATACAGTATTCTTGGTTCAAGGCCCTTCTCTTTCATTGCATTAAATATATCATGCCATTCTCTTCTGGCCTGTAAGGTTTCTGTTGAGAAGTCTGATGATAGCCTGATGGGTTTTCCTTTGTACGTGACCTTTTTCCTCTCTCTAGCTGCCTTTAAAACTCTGTCCTTGTCCTTGATCTTTGCCATTTTAATTATTATGTGTCTTGGTGTTGTCCTCCTTGGGTCCTTTCTGTTGGGAGTTCAGTACACTTCCATGGTCTGATCAAATATTTCCTCCCCCAGATTGGGGAAGTTTTCAGCAATTATTTCTTCAAATACTCTTTCTATTCCTTTTTCTCTCTCTTCTTCTTCTGGTACCCCTATAATGCAGATATTGTTCCTTTTGGATTGGTTACACAGTTCTCTTAATATTGTTTCCTTCCTGGAGATCCTTTTATCTCTCTCTGTGTCAGCTTCCATGTGTTCCTGTTCTCTGGTTTCTATTCCATCAATGGCCTCTTGAATCTTATCCATTCTGTTTATAAATCCTTCCAGAGATTGTTTCATTTCTGTAATCTCCTTCTGGATGTCTGTAATCTCCCTCTGGACATCTGTAATCTCTCTCCTGACTTCATGCCTTAGCTCTTGCATATTTCTCTGCAGCTCCATCAGCATGGTTATGAGCTTTATTTTTAATTCTTTTTCAGGAAGACTGGTTAGGTCTATATCCTTCTCAGGGTTTGCCTCTGTGATCTTGGTCTGTATCAATTTCTTCTGCCTTTTCATGGCGATAGATATATTTGTGGGGAGCTGGCGCAGGTGTTGGGTAAGAGAAAGTCCCTCCTTGCCAGTTTATGGCCTTCCTCTCCTGGGAGAACAGTGGCCTCTAGCGGCTTATGCTGGGCAGCTGTGTGCAGATGGGGCTTCTGATCTTGCCTGACTGCTATGGAGTTTATTTAGCTCTGCAGTTGCTGTGGGTGTGGCCTGCCTTGGGCTGCTGCTCCAATATGGTGGAGCCGCATTGGAGTGGGAACAGGTGGGAGGCTGTTTATCAGAGTGAGGGGCCTACAAGCTGTGCTGCGGAGGGTTTGGGTGCCCAAAGTTCCCTGGAGTTCGCAGCTGCCAGGCTAAGTGTCCCAGGGCACTTCTGTCCAGCTGTGGGCTCCCTGTCCCTTTAAGACTTCCAAAAAGCACTCGCTTTTCTTTTTCCCAGATGCGCTGGCTGTGGGGACCCGCTCACAGGTCTTACTGTCCTGTTTCCCTAGTTTGCAGCACCCCATGCATGCACTGTGTCTGCGCTCCGGTGTGGATGGCTAGGGCTGGGTGATTAGCAGTCCTGGGCTCTCTCTCCCTCCCTGCTCCGACTCCTCTCCTCCCACCGGGAGCTGGGGTGAGGGGCATTTGGGTCCCACCGGGCCACGGCTTCTATCTTACCCCCTTTGCAAGGCACTGGGTTCTGGTGAGCGTGGATGTAGTCTGGCTGTTGTCCTGTGTCTTCTCGTCTCTCTTTTAGGATTAGTTGTATTTATTGTATTTTCAAAAATATATATGGTTTTGGGAGGAGATTTCTGCTGCTTTACTCATGCCACCATCTTGGTTCCATCTTCTATTTCATTCTTTTTTATGGATGAGTGGTATTCCACTGTGTATCTTCTTTCTCAGTTCATCCATTGACAGAACACTTTGGTGGTTTTCATAGCTTTGCTGTTGGAAATGTTGTGATGCACACAGAGGGGGCTAGGCCTGGGGTGTTCTGGGGGTGACCCTCACAGGCCTGCTGGAGTACCCAGGCTTTGCTCCCATCTGAAGCATCATGGTGGAGGGAGAAACAAAAAATGGCACTTTGTGGCATCTCTATCCCCAGAGAGAGTTGCAGAAGTTCCCTGCATGTTTGGCAAATGCTCTAGGGTTAGTAAATGGATTTCTTTCACTTACAGGCTAAGTCCCCTCCCTTTAAAACTGCTGTTCTTTGCTGTGCCCGAGGGTGGAGAAGTCTGAATGCAGGACTCTCAGTGGTATCCCTCTCTACTGAAGGTTGTTGCATGGGGGCTGGGGTTCCCATTGTTACTGTGTCTCCATCTCCCCTGCCCTTCTCTATGTGGTCCCACTGTCTTTTGCGGTGTAGAAGCTGTTCAATCAGCTCTCAGTTCTTCAGAAGCAATTGCTCTTTATGCATGTGTAGATTCTGGGTCTGTGGGAGGGCTGAGCTCAGGTTCTTATATCAACATCTTGGACCACTTTCTGTTTATCTGCATTTTATATACTGTGCAATAAATAACAAAATATAAAAATAATTTTAGTCACTATGAGGACATATCAACAATTGACAAAACCTTCCAGGCATGACAATAGTTTTTAGACTCTTTTATTACTTTCTGTTGTAATGGGTACATTTACTGTTGGTTCTTATTTGCTGCAGTTAAATATAAAGTCATTGCAAACACTGAATTAGTGAATACTGAATCTTTGCTCTTAGAGGACATAGGGGCTTAGGTTCCTGGGGGCATCTGGTCACATTTTCACCAACCAATCAATACATACCCTTATTTTATTTGTGTTTCTGTTTAAAGGTACCTTATTTAATATATATTGTTGATTCATTAACATTGAACTCACTGCCAACAACACTGTAACTCATGTCTGAATGAAGCTTCTTTAACATACTGATTCTTTCTGTAAGGCACATAAATAGCCTTCTTGTGCTGAGCAACACTAGACAACACTCGTGCATATACTTGGAAGGTATTTTAAACAGAATTACCAACAAAAAGCACAAAAATGCAAAAAAGTGTCACTAAATACACCATGAGAAAGAAACTTATTTACATTCTGAGGGTTGAAACAAGAAAGCAGAGTATTGCCCTGTTGACCTCAGCTGGGAGTGTGCACAGAGGGTGCTTTAAGTATTTTGCTGCTCTGTGTATGTCCACAAATGACTGCAAAAGTGCCACAAATATTAATGTTGGGGTTACAAGTATATTTCAGTGAGTAGGCAAATTTTCAAATATAGACTCCATGCATAATGAAGAAAAACTGTACTATGAAAATCCTGTTGTTTAGGCCCTTCTGAGTCTCTCATTGGTTAGCATATTATAAGGGACAGTGTTATCTTATTAGTCTTTCTTGTCCTAGGAATTCTAATGGTTGTATTGTTTATGGTATCCTTCTAGTGCCCCAGTCACTTTCTTAGAATTCATTGTCTTTGTCCTCTTTTTAACCCTGATTCTCTAGAAAATCTCATAACTTTCTGAAAATAAAATTCAAAGCTTTGTGATTGAAGCCTGGAAATGACACTGAGCTTCCTTCTTTACATGCATACAATTGGAAGATGGAGTGTTGAGAATGCATTTGAACCTCATTTAAATGTTGAAGTAACAGATTTTTGTTCCACTGCCCACAGCCTTCAGAATGGGGAAAAGAACAAAACAGTCCTTAAATTTGCTTTGAATGAGTTCCTGCTTGAGTTAGGTTTCAGACATGTTTTTTAAATAAAGCAACATATATTGAAAAAGGCTCTGGACTTAGTTATCCAAGAAAAGTTCCATATAGCATATAGGGAACAAAACTAGGATACTTTAAACTAGTGCTTAAAAACAGTGCATCTTCCTAAGGTGGCTGTCAGTTATAGATTCTATACTGTGAAACATGAAATTGAAATTTCACTGTTCTTTGAGGTTAATTATGAAAAGAAGACCCTCAAATGTCTTCTTTTCATTAATAATTTCTATTGTTTAGAACTACACTTAAGTATAAATTAATTTGAGATAATCCTGCTTTAAGAAACAACAGTTTTACTTGGCATATTTCGATCTAATTTTGTGCCTCTCCATCATTTACACACTACAAGGTTGAAATATGTTCAAATGTTTGTTTTAAGTTTTTCCACTCTCCAATTCTTTCTCATACATTTGGAGTCATTTTTATTAGTGGGAAGTTAGGGTATACTCCAGAAAATGAAAGCCATTTTCACCACAAAAGTAAACAAACAAATGAATAGACAAACAAATAACCTTTCCAGAAAATGATATATGTGTTTATTGCATTTAGGAAGGCTCCAGGATGAATGTATGTGATTAGCAGCAAAATACGAAATCCAGTTCTCTGCCCGTTATGAAATCACTTTTGGATTTGTTTTAAAATGCTCTTTATTCTTTAGTCATGAACCATGAATGCCTTAGGAAGAAGAAGGTCTTGGTATTCCCTGGATTAAAAGAGCTCTGGGAGATGAGCGATAAATTATGTAGGCTACCCAAGGACCATTAATTATTACTGAAATAATGCCCCTGAGGAAAGAATAAGTATCTTTTCTACAGAACTCAATGTACTTTTGTATTGGTTTCACATAGCTTTGGGAAGTGGGCAAGCTATCCCTTTTTCAATCTGTAGAAAACATTAGTATCTGGTAAATGAGAAGGAGGATCAGCATCTTTATATAGTCATTTAGGATACTCAAATTGATTAATACTGGAATTTAAACATGGCTAACCTGAAAAAGAAAAAAAGGACTTAGCTTAGTGGTATTTTAACTTTTTAAGCCCACAGGAATGCTTTTATTTAGAACATTGGTTGTTTGTTCCTTCTTGAGTGCTTGGTCTGATGAATTGAAAAGGTTTTCCAAAGGACTGGGAACAGATCTTATTGTCAGCTTCCAAGTCTTTTCTCCAATCTTTTAACAGGGTTGCATACAAAGAATTAGGTATCCCTGGATCTCATTCATAGCTTCACTTTACTTTACCAGCAGTTGGGAGGGGATCATATGTGATGCTGTCAACACTAGCATGACCAATATATCATTGTGGAATAGGCTTATGACCTTGGTAAGCTTTCCTTGGCAGCCCAACATTCTGAAATATCTGCCAGATTTCAGGTCTATCGACAGTGCCAAATGTTTTCATTAGGTTACCATAGAACTCTGGGTGCTATTTTTTTTAAAAATTAAACTACAGTACACACAGAAAGTTAGAGCTGGAGGGGCCTTAGAAATGATCTAGTCTGGCCTTCATTACAGATGAGGAAGCAGAGATTCAGATGGGTAAAGTGACTTGCTTAAGACCACAAAACTACTTAGTGACAAAGCCAGGCTTAATAATCAGTTCCTTTGGGCTTCACTTACCTCTTACTAATGTGTGTTCCATTATGTAAAAGTCATTCAGCGTTGTCAAGTAGATGGCAGCAGTAGAAATGGTGAGCAGGTGGAAATAGGTTAAGTAATGAAGCATATTTATTGTTTATTATTCTTTATAGCTTTAAAGTATTTTTTTTGTTTTAGCATTTTTTATAAACTTTGGTTCACTTAAAGTCCAGTGTTCTGTTTTATTTTATCCTTTTTTTTGTGCTGAGTCACAATTTTCGTACAATAAAATGCACAGATCTTAAGTATATAGTTTGAAAGTCTTATAAATATATACACCCATGCATCTATCAACCAAATCAAGATATGGAACATTTCCATTAATACAGAAAGTTCTCATGTGCCTGTCTGTGGTCAATCTGCTCCCCATAACCACCACCAGGAGCAACCACTATTCTGATTTCTAGCATTGTAGGTTGTTTTTGCTTGTTTCCAAAGTTTTCATAAATGGAATCATATAGTATGTACTCTATTGTGGCTGGCTTCTGCTCATTAAAATGTTTTGAGATTCTTCAAGTTGCAGCTGCACCAGTAAGTTGTTCCTTTTTATTTCTGTATAATATTCTTTTGTATGAATTATACCACTATTTGTTTACCCATTTTTTTGCTGATAAACATCTGTACTGTTTTTCAGTTTGCAGTTATTATGAATAAAATTTCTATGAGCATTTTTGTACAAGGTTTTTTGTTGACATGCACATTTATTGATCTTAGGAATATACCTCTGAATCATAAAGTTGGTAATGCTTAACTTTCTTAGATACTGCCACACAATTTTCCCAAGTAGTTGTATCCTTTTGCACTACCCCCAGCAATACATGAATATTTCAGTTGCTCCATAGTTTTGCCAAACTTGGTATAGTCAGTCTTAGCTTTGGAATTCTGGTTGGTATACAGTGAGACCTCATTGTGGCATTGATTTGGGTTTACCTCATGGCTAATGGTGTTGAGCACTTTTTCATTTGCTTATTGGCCATTTATTTATTTTTCTGTGACTGTTTGTTCAAGCTTTTTCCCATTTTAAAATGTTTTGCTTTTCTTTTTATTGTAAATTTGTAAGTTCTTTGACAGATATATCTGTTACAAATATTTTCTTCAGTGTCTAGCTTGGCATTTCATTTTATTAATGATAATTTTTGATGAATAGTTTTAAAGTTTGATAAAACTCCATGTATATTTTTTATTTCTTTTATACTCCATGTATATTTTTTGTTTCTTTTATGATCCATGTTATTTGTGTCCTAAGGTCATAAAGACTTTTCCCCTTTGTCTTATTTTATAAATTTTATAATTTTAGCTTTTACTTTTAATTCTACACTTACTATCTGAATAGTATTAGATACTGCCACTTTTGTCTGAGCCCATGACCAGTGGAGAGAATAAAATTATAAACTTCAGATACAAATTAATGAAAGTATAATGCATCGTAGTACATTTGCTCTCTGATATACTACATATGCTCCTGTGCAGAAAGGCCTCTTTTCCTTTTCTTTCAAATAACAAAGTAACCAGTGAGAAAGACCCATGATCCTTATAGTTAACATTTTCTCTTCTCTGGCATGTATGATCAAAGTGGCAGTCCTTATTCCTGCCATTTTGTAGTTTGATACTAAAACTCAAGTGGGCTTTTCTCTCATTGTTCATTTCAAACTTACATTTGAATATGTTCCTCTCACTCATTCGTGACATCTACATTGCTAGTATTTGTTCTTGATAGCCAGATGTGGTGTTTCTCATTCTGCATTTATAATTGTGAAGTAGGGAGATTTCCCTGCTCTAATCCAGGAGGACACAGCACTAAGATTAGTCTTGTACTACTACAGTTTACTGTCTCCTGTGTCTCCTTTCTGATGTTATCTAACACCTTTCTATTGACTCTATAAAGTGCAAATCAGATTGGATTATTCGCTATGCTTATCGCTGAACAACCATATCTTCACATGATCTCTCAAGTCTTTGTATGAACTCTGCCCAGAATACATTCTTTCCTGGAGCCTGCCCTCTAACCACAATAGGTATCTCATGCTGCATTTTTCCAAACAGCAAGCAAACAAACCAATTATTTTTTCCTTCTCACATTCCAGAGTCTCTCAACAGGATGATCTTATTGTGGTATCCAGAACAAATTTTTCTCAACTGACAGATGCCTTCAGACATGCCTTTCACTGACGTCTTTTAAAAAAGACATGGATGGTTTCAGATAACCTTTTCCTTAATTTCTACTCAGCTGGCAGCATATTGAAAGTCATGATTTGTTTCTGTACACTATATGTTCAAATATCAATGAATTGGTAGATATCCTAGGACCTCTGGCATGCAAGTAACACATTTTTCCCTGCATATGAGATTTCATTAAATAACAGTTTTTAAATAATGAAAATATTAAGTGCTTGTTATATACAACTTGGATATAAAAAAGAAAATTGAAAATAAACACAATCCCACCCACCATCTGGGAACAACCACAGTAACTATTTGACTGCAATCCCTTTAAATCTTTACAGGGTACTTACATTTACCTGAGAATACTGGGAACTGGGTAAAGTGGGGAAGAATTCCAGAATGAGGAAATACTATAAGCATACATGATGAAAAACTTAGTAGGTAAAACAATAACTTTTAAGATTTACATGAAGATTAGAATGTACAAGGGAAAGCAGTGGGTGATAAATTATGTAAGGTTGACTGGGGACCTAATAATTTGGACAGCAAGCAAGGGATCCAGTCTTTACATGGTAAGGTTTTGGGAATTAGTCGTTGGAGGGGTTCAACTGGAAGATGATGGGGGTAGTCATAGAATGGATTGAAGGTGTGCAGAGACTGGAATCAATAAGGCAGGAAACAGAATGACTGCATATTCCCAGCAGAGAGATGATAATTGCTGCAGTGGGAGAATGATGGAGGAGGAGATACAAAAGTTACTTCAAAAGATCACTGACATAGGGGAAAGAAATGACACCAAGAATTTGAAGATGGTGGTTTGGGCAGCAGAAAAAGGAAGTTAAGGAAAAAGAACGTTCAGTGGAGAGCATTTAGTTTAGAAATGTGCTGAGAACAGTGTTTGGGCTTGGCAGATGTGGCCGAAATTCCAGTTTCATCACTTGCAAGCTGCCTGATGTTGAGCACATTTGTATAAACTTACCAAGGCTGTCTGAACTCACTTTCGTCATATGTCAGCATGAGATTATAGTGGCTGTCCCAAAGAATTTTTCTGAGCACTATGATTTAGATTATATAAAAGTACTCAGTATTTTCTGTTTGGGATGCTGTGGAATATTACATAGTCCAGCAGACAGTTCTCACTTTATTACTAGAATTTTACAAGTGGTCAGAACTGAGTTATAGGCAGTCCAGGGAGATGTTGTTATTCCATGGTTAAATTATTTAACTCTGTTGGGCATTGAATTTCCCTTGATTTTAATTACTGTAGATATAAACTTAAAGTGAACATCTTTGTATACATAGTATTTCCCTTCTATTAATTTAACTCCTCATATCCCCCCAATACTTATTAGAGGAAAAACAAAAACAATGACAAATACCTAGTCAAATTTATAGGGTTTCATTTAAACTGAGAAACTCACGTTTGATTTCCTTACATATTCCAGAATTATGTGTAGGGCCAGAATTGTGTGTAGACTATACTAAATGAGAAGCTGAGATCCTAAAATGTTCACCTTCCAACTTTTTCCAGCCTGTGATCTATCTTTGGATCAGCAATAATTGCCTGGACAGCTATTATGGTCTCATTAATTTTTATTTGTGTTCTGTGTTCTTTATGCAGTGGTGGAAGAAATGCATTTCCTCTGTCAAAATTTAAATGTGTTTGTCTAAACTGAACATCTATATCTGATGTGAACAGCCCCGCTCTAAAATGCAGATTGCATTAGGAATTTCTGCATTATTAGGGCAACAGAATTGAAGTCTTGCAAAACCATTATACCAGCTTTGAAATCAGGAATATTTATATTTAAATTTGTTCTTGAGCTGCAGTGTCAACATATTTTTGTATTATCAAATGTCAGTAATTTGAATTGTCCATACTATATCCATATTTGCAACCAAAAGCTAACTCAAAGAGCTAGTCAATTGCACTTTATTGATTTGTCATCTCAAAAGAATAGTTAACATCCTGAAGATACTTTTTGAAGAACTTGCCCAGTCTTTGTTTTCTATGTATTTCAAAATACTTGTTTTCAATCTTGTGTCTGATATAGTCTGATCTTTACGTAAAAACCATAGAACATCTAGGGTCTGTCTCATCTTTACAGTTGGGTCCCTCAGGGTTCTGACATCTATAAAATGTTTCATGGAATTTTGTGGCATCTCTATGCTAGGCCATGCTGGTTTTTCCTACCTTGTTCCACTTCAATAAATGTGCACCAAAGCCAGAGCCTGCTGACTTGATTTTTAAAACACTCTGATAGAATGAGCCAAATCTTCAAACTTTCTGTATGGAGTGGACCCTTAGTTGATTAATAATAGTAATGTCACTTTTATTAAGAAATTAGTATTTTGTAAAGCACTCTAAGTGTTTTATTATTATCTTCACAAGAGCCTTATAATAGTACTATTCTCTGTGCCTCAGAGCTGAGAAAACTGAAACTTAGAGGAGTTAGTGCACTTGCTCAAGGTCACCTATTTAGCAAGTGGCTGAGCTCAGGCTGGAACCAGGCTGTTTGGCTTTAAATCTCTCTGAATAACTATCTTACTGTACTGCTTATCACAAAATGTATTTGAAATATGTTAACAGAATATACATGATAAGTGTTCTATACACATCATGAATATACATGCTGTATATTTAGATATAATGAATATATTAACAAGAAGTAGCCATCTAACAATCTGCAAAAGTTTAAAACTCCTGTAGAGCTCTGTTGCTCTTGCAAGCATTTTCATGTCCAAAGGCTAAGTAAGAACATAACTTCTTTCACAGTCCATCTTTATTGCTTTCTGTTTGAACATTGGTTTAATTAAACATATACATATATGTATACACACACCTCACAAACTCTTTTAACCTTGGCTTAGTAGAATTGAGTACACTTTAACATCAAATTACATATTGTCCAGACATATTAAAATGTAAAATAGTTACTAAAAATGTGATATTATTAAAAAATAAGTATTTTATATTATTTTATCAGTATGTTTGCTTTATCAGTTATTTACATTCATAACTTGCAATAAAACTGTTCAAAATCTGTCCCATGGGAAACTTCTAATTGGTTTATTATGTACTCCTTAAACGTAGAGCTTTTGTCTAGGTCTGTAGTATTTTCATTGCTTATAGCCTTGGAAATTCTAACTAGGATGTAACTGTTTTGCAGATGGCCTCATCATTACACTGTTCCTACCATAGACTACAGTAATTAGGATCTGTCAGAGGGTTACTGAATGAGCGAGCTCCTCCTGTTGGAGTATTTATGGCCCACGGGCTTAATCATGTCCCACATTTGAGACACCACAGATGATAGAAATTTTATTTTGTTGAAACCTATGATAGTTTGCAGAATGCTCTGCAATATTTCTTTCCTGAATTATAACATATTTTACTTAGTTATTTTTAAAGATCAGCTTTAAGATGAACAATTACATATCAAAATTATTTTAGAAGTATACTTAAAACATACTTGTATCTGTACATCAGGATTTGACTATACTCCCTTTTAAAGTCAGTAAATACTGCCCCAATAGATTAACCCAATTTAGACCAATTTGGTTAAAAATTATATAATTACATTTGGCAAATTTCTCTAAAATTGTTTCACTGCATAAGTCACATGCTTATATGGATTTTAACACATTTTTATTTAAAGTATTTAATATTCTTCAAGCTCAAAGGAAACACCCCAAACTCAATGTTTTCCAATGCCATCATTGGGGTCTTTTATTCAATCTCTTTGTTGTATCACTGAAATCAATTGTATCAATATTTCTTTTCCAGTCATCTTAGATTTATATAAGTAGGTGCTAGCAGACTTATAGTACAAACTGCTAATCTTTTCATGAACAACTCTTAGCTTTGTAGGGGGGTGAATAATGCTCTGAAAATACTGACACGAGTCAATGTTAGCTGCTTTGCCACACTCCTTCCCAGGTCTAATGAAAGCAAGTTTTAGACAAAAATCTGCAACATATATGGACATTAACTTAATAATTATTAGTAAGCAAGCAAAAAATAATTTATACAACTTATTCCATAAACCTGATGAAGTTGTAACTTTCTCTCCTTTTTGGAGCTTTACCTGCTATCTTACATGAAAGATCATTTGAGCGAGACACAACATTTCAGAGGAAGAACTCTGCTACCTAGGCAGTAGGACAACAGAAATCCTCCTAAATTAGTGGCTGGATACAGGACTATTTAGGGATTAAACCTCAAACACTATCTCTAGGGGAAAGTGGACAGACAGCAAGATTTTTTACATCCTGTTCATAAAAACATAGGAAGAGATTGGCTGTAAAACAGTTTTTGCCGATGCACTTTATTTGAATAGCTTTTGATTTAACTAATGAAAGCTAATAAATAATTTATCCTCCTAATAAGGAATACGTTAATTTTTCCAAAACACATTTTTGACATGTGGCATGCAAATTGACAAAGCTGCATTATAAAGGAAGAAGTCAGTAGAGAAACACGTGTTAGACTTCGGACTTTTTAACATAACTATTCTTGGAGTATCAGTTCTTGAATAGGGCAAATAACCATCCCTAAAATTAAAGTTTAATTAGTATATAGTATTTCATATATAGCGTGTATGTGTGTGTGTATATATATATATATATATGTATGAAACACTATATACTAATTAAGCTTTAATATATATATAATAGCATGCTGGCTATGTTGAGCTATTTACATGTAATTTAGAGACATCACAAATGCTTGGGTTAGGATGAAGCAAAGAAAATTATTGGATTTACACGTTCAAAATTCCTGTCTCCAAATTCTGCAGGAGCCTTTAAATCTGAGAACAAAATTTCATATGTTGTAAAAATATAATCTTTGTTCCAATGTGAAATATGGTCAATGCTTTATTTATAGAAAAATCCATCGACCTTTCAACTTTCCATCCTCACCAATATCACGGCACTTTTCTTCACCCTGCTGGAACTCATTTGTATTTCTCATTTGTGGATGTCACAGTTTGGGTACTCTCACAAGGAAACTAAGAGGTGGAGTTAGGAATGCAAAGTTTTATTGGAAAGTAATGCCTGTGAAAGGAAAAGAATGGAAAGAGGACCTGTCAGATTGTACCACCAATCTGACAGCCCAGTGAAGAGTCCTGGGCAAATATAGCCCATTAGAGGAGTGGGCCATTGGCTAGAAATAGTGAGGCCCTTGTATTATGTCCTGTTCATTGGTTGGGGGCCACCTGAGGAAGAGTGCACCATCATCTACCATTGCTTTGCTCAGCCACTGGCCAAGAACTGCTCTGAGATTAGTATAACTGGGTTAGAGATTGAGGTAGATGCTGGAGGAGCTAACCGCTGGAGGCTGTCAGCTAAGCACACTGCTCCTTGCTGGGCAGCAGGTCCTTTCTTGAAGAAGGCTCTGAGTGGTGAATCTCTGTCCACAGTGCATGCTTTCCACTGCACTGATCCACTTCTCCATACACACTTGGGAAGCAGTTTCTCCAGGGTTCTGGTGGGCCTTACTTGCTGCGGGTAAACTTAGAAGAGAGAGGTTAGTGCTATAATGCATGGTACAGTGAAGCCTATTGAAAATTCTACATTGGTAATAGATGTTTATTCCCATGAGCATGAAACCCTGATTCTTTTAGAACAGAAGGGACCAAATGTAGTTAACTTGCCAACAAGTCATAGGACTCCTCTAGGAATAATGCCATACCAAGTGTGCACATTAGTCTCGTTGCTGGAAAGTTGGACATTCTGAGGTGGCAGTAGGTAGATCAGTTTTGGTAAGTGGGAATCATAGTCACTGGGCACATTTATAGCTTTCATCATCACTGAACAGCTGGTGCATGTGCTTATTGTCAGTACTGGGTGGTTGTAGACAAAGGCTGGCTAATAGCACGTTGTCAAGACACTGGTATACTTGAGTGTTTTGTGCCTCTTCTGTGGTGAGTAGTTTCTGGTTGTAATTAATATGTAACAAAGATCTTTTTCTCTTTGTGCCCGTTTTCCATATGCTTATCCATATGCCTCTACTCCAGACCTTGCTTTTCATTTTCCAATTTTTTTCCTTCCAGTCCCTTGACCTGTCACTGCTGGCATGTGTATGTATTATTTAACCCTACAGTATCTGATAAAGTAGACAATGGTCATATGTTGCTGTTGAGAACTCTTGATATGTGACTGTCGAAACTGAGATGTATTATAAATGCAAAATAGAAACCAGATATATAAAACTTAATATGAAAAAATATGTGAAATATCCAATTATTTTAAAAATATTGATTATATGTTAAATGATAACATTTTAGATATATTGGGTTAAAGAAATACTTTATAAATGTGGCTACTGGAAAACTTTGAAGTTCATATGTGGCTTCCACTTGTGGGTCACATTATATTTTTATTGGGAAACACTGTTCTATGTAAATGACCAGGTTCATTACCCAAAGCTCTCCCAATTAGGAGGATTTTTCTCTGGCCAGTATCTTTCTTTTTTATTACTATTATATTTTAGTGAGGTATAGTTGGTATACAATATTATATTGGTTTCAAGTATACAATATAGTGATCTGACAGTCAACTACATTATTAAGTGCTCATCCCAACTAATGTAGTTACTATCTGTCAAGATAGAATGATGTTATAGAATGACTGACTATATTCTCTATGCTGTACTTTCATTCCCATAATTTACATTATGATTGAGATTTTTGTGCCTCTTTATCCCCTTCACCTATTTCACTGACCCATTTCTTGCCTTCCCCCAAGGTACCCACCAGTTCCTTCTCAGTGTCTGAGTCTATTTCTGTTTTATTCATTTATTTTGTTTTAGATTCTATATAAGTGAAATCATATGGTATTTGTCTTTCTCTGTCAGAATTATTTCACTTAGATAATACCCTCTAGGTCCATCAATGTTATTGCAAATGGTAGGATTTCTTTCTTTTTTTATGGTTGAATAATATTCTATTGTGTATATGTACCAAATCTTCTTTACAAATTTATGGATGGACACTTTGGTTGTTTCCTTATCTTGACTGCTATAAATAATGCAGCAATAAACATAGGGGTGCATAAATCTTCTTGAGTCAGAGATTTTGTTTATGTTGGGAAATTCCTGGAAGTAGAGTTACTGGGTCATAAGGTATTTTTAATTTTATTTTTTTGAGGAACCTCCATACTGCTTTCCATGGTGGGTGCACCAATTTACATTCCTATGAATAGTGCAGGAGGGTTCCTTTTTCTCCACATCCTCATCAACATTTGTTATTTTTTTTGTCTTTTGAATAGTAGCCATTATGACTGGTGTGAAGTGATATCTTACTGTGGTTTTAGTTTTGTATTTTCCTGATGATTAATGATGTGGAGCATCTTTTCAAGCACCTGTTGGCCATCTGTATGTCTTTAGAAAAATGTCTATTCAGGTCCTCTGCCCATTTTTTTGACACTGTTTTTTCTTTTTAGTTTGCTAATTTTATTTATTTATTTGTTTGTTTGTTTGTTTGTTTATTTATTTATTTATTTATGGTATCATTGATATACAATTCCTATGAAGGTTTCACAAGAAAAACAATGTGGTTATTACATTCACCCTTATTATTGAGTCCCCTCATACCCCATTGCATTCACTGTCCATCAGTGTAGTAAGATGCCACAGAGTCCCTATTTGTCTTCTCTGAGCTATGCTGTTTTCCCCGTGACCCCACACACACCATGTGCACCAATCATGATACCCTACAATCCCCTTCTCCCTCCCTCCCCCACACACCCTCCCCCACCCCTCTGCTTTGGTAACCACTAGTCCCTTCTTGGAGTCTGTGAGTTTGCTGATATTTTGTTCCTTCAGTTTTGCTTTGTTGTTATACTCCACAAATGAAGGAAATCATTTGTTATTTCTCTTTCTCTGCCTGCCTTATTTCACTGAGCATAATACCCTCGAACTCCATCCATGTTGTTGCAAATGGTAGGATTTGTTTCTTTCTTATGGCTGAATAGTATTCCATTGTGTATATGTACCACCTCTTCTTTATCCATTCATCTATTGATGGACACTTAGGTTGCTTCCATATCTTGGCTATTGTAAATAGTGTTGTGATAAACATAGGGGTGCCTATGTCTTTTTGAATCTGAGAAGTTCTTTGGGTAAATTACTAGGAGTAGAGTTTCCGGGTCAAATGGTATTTCTATTTTTAGTTTTTTGAGGAAGCTCCATATTGCTTTCCACAATGGTTGAACTAACTTACATTCCTACCAGCAGTGTAGGAGGGTTCCCCTTTCTCTGCATCCTCACCAGCATTTATTGTTCTTAGTCTTTTTGATGCTGGCCATCCTTACTGGTGTGAGGTGATATCTCATTGTGTTTTCAATTTGCATTTCCCTGATCATTAGTGATGTGGAGCATATCTTCATGTGTCTGTTAGCCATCTGAATTTCTTCTTTGGAGAATTGTCTCTTCATATCCTCTGCCCATTTTTTAATCGGGTTATTTGCTTTTTGGGTGTTGAGGTATTTAAGTTCTTTATATATTTTGGATGTTAACTCCTCGTTGGATGTGTCATTTACGAATATATTCCCCCATACTGTAGGATGCCTTTTTGTTCTGCTGATGGTGTCCTTTGCTGTACAGAAACTTTTTAGCTTGATGTAGTTCCATTTGTTCATTTTTTATTTTGTTTCCCTTGCCTGAGGAGATATGTTCAGGAAAAAGTTACTCATGTTTATATTCAAGAGCTTTTTGCCTATGTTTTCTTCTAAGAGTTTTATGGTTATGGTTTCATGGTTTACATTCAGGTCTTCAATCCATTTCAAGATTACTTTGTGTATGGAGTTAGACAATAATCCCGTTTCATTCTTTTACATGTAGCCATCCAGTTTTGCCATCACCAGTTGTTGAAGAGGCTGTCATTTCCCCATTGTATATCCATGGCTCTTTTATTGTATATTAATTGACCATATATGCTTGAGTTTATATCTGGGCTTTCTAGTCTGTTCCATTGGTCTATGGGTCTGTTCTTGTGTCAGTACCAAATTGTCTTGATTACTGTGGTTTGGTAGTAGAGCTTGAATTTGGAGAGTGTAATCCCCTACATTTTATTCTTCCTTCACAGGCTTGCTTTGGCTATTTAGGGTCTTTTGTGTTTCCCTATGAATTTTAAAACTATTTTCTCTAGTTTGTTGAAGAATGCTGTTGGTATTTTGATAGGGATTGCATTGAATCTGTAGGTTGCTTTAGGCAGGATGGTCATTTTGACAATATTAATTCTTCCTATCCATGAGCACAGGATGTTTCCATTTATTGGTATCATCTTTAATTTCTCTTATAAGTGTCTAGTATTCAGGTCTTTCACTTCCTTGGTCAGGTTTATTCGTAGGTATTTTTTTCTTTAAAATGCAATTGTGAATGGAATTGTTTTCCTGATTTCTCTTCCTGTTAGTTCATCATTAGTGTATAGGAATGCAAAAGATTTCTGTGTATTAATTTTGTGTCCTGCCACTTTGCTGAATTCAGATATTAGATCTAATAGTTTTGGAGGGGATTCTTTAGGGTTTTTATATACAATATCACATCATCTGCAAACAGGGACTCTTTAACTTCTTCTTGCCAATGTGGTGCCTTTTATTTCTTTGTGTTATCTGATTGCCATAGCTAGGACGTGCAGAACTATGTTGAATAAAAGTGGGGAGAGTAGGGATCCTTGTCTTGTTCTTGATCTTAAAAGAAAAGCTTTCAGCTTCTCACTGTTAAGTATAATGTTGGCTGTGGGTTTGTCATATATGGCCTTTATTATGTTGAGGTACTTGCCCTCTATATCCATTTTGTTGATAGTTTTTAATCACGAATGGATGTTGAATTTTGTTGAATGCTTTTTCTGCATCCATGGAGATGATCATGTGGTTTTTGTCCTTTTTTGTTGATGTGCTGGATGATGTTGATGGATTTTTGAATGTTGTACCATCTTTGCATCTCTGGAATAAATCCTACTTGATTATAATGGATGATCTTTTTGATATATTTTTGATTTTGGTTTGCTAATATTTTGTTGAGTATTTTTGCATCTATGTTCATCAGGGATATTGGCCTGTAATTTCCTTTTTTTGTGGTGTCTTTGCTTGGTTTTGGTATCAGAGTTGTGCTAGCCTCATAGAATGAGTTTGGGAGTATTCCCTCCTCTCCTGTGTTTTGGAAAACTTTAAGGTGGATGGGTATTAGGTCTTCACTAAATGTTTGATAAAATTCAGCAGTGAAGCCATCTGGTGCAGGAGTTTTGTTCTTAGGTACTTTTTTGATTACCAGTTCAATTTCCTTGCTGGTAATTGGTCTATTCAGATTTTCTGTTTCTTCCTGGGTCAGCCTTGGAAGGTTGTATTTTTCTAGAAAGTTGTCCATTTCTTCTAGGTTATCTTGTTTGTTAGCATATAATTTTTCATAGGATTCTCTCATAATTCTTTATATTTTTAGGTGTCCGTAGTGATTTTTTCCTTCCACATTTCTGATTCTGTTTATGTGTATAGACTCTAGTTTTCTTGTTAAGTCTGGCTAGGTGTGTGTCTATTTTGTGTATTTTCTCGAAGAACCAGCTCTTGCTTTCATTGATTCTTTCTATTATTTTAATCTTTGCCATTTTACTTATTTCTGCTCTAATCTTTATTATGTCCCTCCTTCTACTGACTTTGGGCCTCATTTGTTCTTTTTTATCTAGTTTTGTTAATTGTGAGTTTATATTGTACATTTGGGGTTGTTCTTCTATCCTAAGGTAGGCCTGTATTGCATTATACTTCCCTCTTAGTATGACCTTTACTGCATCCCACAGATTTTTGCGGTGCTGAATTATTGTTGTCATTTGTTTCCATTATTGCTTGATCTCTGTTTTTATTTGGTCATTGATCCATTGATTATTTAGGAGCATGTTATTAAGCCTCCATGTGTTTGTGGGGTTTTTCACTTTCTTTGTGTAATTTATTTCTAGTTTCATACCTTTGTGATCTGAGGAGCTGATTGGTACACTTTCAATATTTTTGAATTTGCTGAGGCTCTTTTTATGGCCTAGCATATGATCTATTCTTGAAAATGTTCCATGTGCACTTGAGAAGAATATGTATTCTGTTGCTTTTGGAGTGTTCTGTAGAAGTCCATTAGGTCCATCTGTTTTAATATGTTGTTCAGTGTTTCTGTCTCCTTACTTATTTTCTGTCTGGTTAATCTGTCCTTTGGAGTGAGTAGTGTGTTGAAGTCTCCTAAAACGAATGCATTGCATTCTATTTCCCCCCTGTAATTCTGTTAGTATTTGTTTTACAT
Organism: Manis javanica; assembly: GCF_040802235.1. Lineage (NCBI taxonomy): Eukaryota > Metazoa > Chordata > Mammalia > Pholidota > Manidae > Manis > Manis javanica. The sequence goes on along the minus strand of NC_133156.1, from coordinate 115,710,211 downwards.
ATGCAGGTGATCCTGTGTTGGGTGCATAGATATTTATAACAGTCGTATCCTCTTTTTGGACTGACACCTTTATTATTATGTAAGGTCCTTCTGTGTCTCTTGTGACTTTCTTTGTTTTAAAGTCTATTTTGTCTTATATAAGTACTGCAACTCCTGTTTTTTTCTCCTATTAGTTGCATGAAATATCTTTTTCCATCCCTTTACTTTCAGTCTGTGTATGTCTTTGGGTTTGAAGTGAGTCTCTTGTAGGCAGCATATAGACAGGTCTTCTTTTTTTATCCACTCAGGGACTCTCTGTCTTTTGATTGGTGCATTCAGAACATTTACATTTAGGGTGATTATTGGTATGTATGTACTTATTGTCATTGCAGGCTTTAGATTGGTGGTTACCAAAGGTTTAGATTCATGGTAACCAAAGGTTCAAGGGTAATTCCCTTACTATCTAACAGTCTAATTTAACTCATTTAGTATGCTATTACAAACACAACCTAAAGGTTCTTTTTTTCTTTTGTCCTTCCTTTTCTTCCTCCTCCATTCTTTATATATCAGGTATCATATTCTGTACTCTTTGTCTATCTGTTGATTTACTTTGGGGGTAGTTGAGTTGATTTTTCATCTGCTTAGTAATTAATTGTTCTGCTTTCTTTACTGTGGTTTTATTTCCCCTGGTGACAGCTATTTAGCCTTAAGAATACTTCCATCTTTAGAAGTCCCTCCACAATGCACTGTAGATGTGGTTTGTGTGAGGTAAATTCTCTCAGCTTTTGCTTATCTGAAAATTGTTTAATCCCTCCCTCAAATTTAAATGATAATATGTCCAGATAGGTCATTCTTGCTTTGAGGCCCTTCTGCTTCGTTGCATTAAATATATCATGCCACTCCCTTCAGGCCTGTAAGGTTTCTGTTGAGAAGTCTGATGATAGCCTGATGGGCTTTCCTTTGTATGTGATCTTTTATCTGTCTCTAGCTACTTTTAAAAGTCTGTCCTTATCCTTGATCTTTGCCATTTTAATTACTATATGTGTTGGTGTTGTCTTCCTTGGGTCTCTTGTGTTGGTGGATCTGTGCACCTCCATGGCCTTAGAGACTATCTTCTTCCTCAGATTGGGGTAGTTTTCAGCAATTATCTCCTCAAAGATACTTTCTATCCCTTTCTCTCTCTTCTTCTTCTTCTGGTACCCCTGTAATGCAAATATTGTTCCATTTGGATTGGTCACACAGTTCTCTCAAAATTCTTTCATACTTAGAGATTCTTTTTTCTCTCTGTGCCTTAGCTTTTTTGTATTACCCTTCTCTAATTTCTATTCCATTTACCATCTCTTCTACCACATCTAATCTGCTTTTAAATCCCTCCACTGTTTGTTTCATGTCAGATATGGAATTTCTTAATGATTGAATCTCTGTCCTAAATTTGTCCCTGAGTTCTTGAATATTTTTCTGTACCTCCATGAGCATGTTTATGATTTTTATTTTGAACTCTCTCAGAAGATTGGTGAGTTCAGTTTCATTTGGCCGTTTTCTGGTGTTTGTGAGATTTTGGTTTGAACCAGGTTCCTTTGACATTTCATATTTGTATGTGGTACCCTCTAGTGCCCAGAAGCTCTAGTCTCTGGTGCTGCTCAGCCCCTGGAGTGATGTTGGGGGTCACAGGGGAGCAGCGCTGGTGCCTGAGGGGAGGAAAGAGCTGTTTCCTGCTTCCTGGCTGCAGTGCCTGTCTCCACTGTTAGAGTCAGTGGGCTGAGCACACAGGTGTATGCCTCTGTGCTTTGCATCTGTAGTTGTTGTAGGCAGGGCCTCCCTCTGTCTGGCCTGATGCCAGGGCAGGGACTGCTGGTTTGCGAGCTAGTGCCAGCATGCCAGGAGGAAGGTGTAGCAGGCTGTGTATCACAGTGAGGGACCTTGGAGCTGAGTAGCCAGACAGGGAGATGGAGTGCCTGAACCTCCTGAAAGTTCTCAACCTGTTGGGCAGAGCACAGCCAGACAACCTCATCCACCTATCCCCTCTCCTGCACAGCAAGCTCCATGCAAACCCCACCCCTTCAGCAACCCTTTCTCTGCTAGGAAGCCTCTCAGACCACCTGCTTTTCCTTTGTCCCAGAGCAGCTGAATGTAGATCCCTGTCCTCTGCAAATGGCTGGAATCTCAGTCTCTCCAAGTATTCCACCTGTCTTAGCTTTCTTACCCCACTAATCTCCAGAGCACCATGCAATGTAGGTTTGTGCTACCAAAGATCTCCAGAGCTGGGTGTTCAGCAGTCCTAGGCTTTCACCCCCTCCCTGCTCCATTTCTCTTCTTCCTGCTGGTGAGCTGGTGTGGGGGAAGGGCTTTGGTCCCACTGGATCAAGGCTTTGGTACATTACCCTGTTTCTTGAGATCTGTTCTGTTCTCCAGGTGTATGCAGCCTGGTGCAGCCTTCTTTCCCATTGCTCTTTTAGGATTAGTTGTATTAACTATATTTTCATATTATATGTGGTTTTTGGAGAAGTTCTCTGTCTCACCTCTCACACCACCATCTTGAATCCCCTCCTTTTTGCCATTGTTTTTTAAGACCACTCCTGAATAGGGCTGTGATGCAGTTCTAACATTTTTGGTTTTCACCTCCTTACTAGGCATATCCATCCAGAATCCAAATTTAGTGTTCTTCATGCTCTTCAAGGTGACTGATTATACAGTAGTCCTCACTGGGCTGTCATTGTGAACTAAGACCAGAGGCATTGATGTAACTGGGATGGGTAACATGGGAGCTTGGATTACCTGCTCTTGCAATTTATTTGTGTCCTCTTGGCCTGCTCACCCTTGGTCCTGGATGTAACTTTTCCATATTATAATGGATTATTCTAGGTCTGTCAGAATTTATGACTTGAAGTGTACAACAGGACAGTTCCAAATGCATGGTCACTTGGTGTCTATATGTTCTAGCATTCCATCATTACCAGCACCCACTAGCATGCCAGAGGTTGTTTTTCTAAGAGTATGCCTCTGTCTACTGCAGATGCAATGGCTTTGCTCCAAAACTCCAGGAACGTGCTTTGTGATTCTCTCACTGGGGCTTGCTACAAAATCCACACTAATTTTTTTTCCACCCCTGATGCTTCCAGCACCATTGGGTGTGTTGGATAGTATTAGTTCAAGCGGCAGAGCAACTTTCATTGCAGTCTGGATTTTCTGCTGAGCTTTTTCTTGCTATGGGCCCTACTAAAAGCTAGTGGCTTTCCATGGCACCCCTATATGGGTTGAAGCAGTATTTCTAATTGTGGAATGTGTTGTTTTTGAAACTCAAAGAGGCCTTCCAGGCCATGTGCTTGCTTCCTTCATGATTGGGAATGCAAGATAAAACAATTTTATCTTTTACTTTGGAGGCTTGTAGCATGGCACCCCTAACCAGAGGATCCCTAAAACAAAGTGTTGAAATGACAGAGGCCTAAATCCCCACAGAGTTTCTCCATACAATCTGGACTACATGTATCTCACCAAGACCTCCAGTATGCCATAACCTCTTGTATGTATTAGCTTGATGTCATTTTGATGTAATGGATTAATATAATGTTTCATGGGGTGTCTACAGGCTCCATAACTCTTTGGATAAAACTATGACAGAGGACAATATATGCCAAACTTAAATAAATATTGTTGTTTATTACCTAGGTATGCAAACTGTTTCTAATCCTCTTTTCAGATTTGGATAGAAAGAATGCATTCATTTTATCAGTGGCTACATACCACATATCTGAGGCTATGTTAATCTGCTTTAGCAATGATACGATGTCTGCTAGACAGCAGTAATCAGGCCTAATTTCTACTTGGTTGAGCTTGCAATAGCACAGTCTTTCCCCAGGATCCATCTGGCTTCTAAAGAGTGCAGACTGGTAAATTAAATGGGAATATAAAATCAAAGTATGACTTTTACTCTGCATCTTTTAAATATTTAAAGGAGGTATAAATCACCATCTTTCTAAGATGTGGTATTCTTTGAATTTATTCTTTAAGCTTAAGTGAGGGTGTGGGCACTTTCAAAGGCCTCTACCTGGTGCCTGAGCCTGAGCGGGCCGTCACCTGTCTGGCCCCATCGGTGTGGAGGGTCCTGTCAGCGGCACCCGGGAGGGGCCGGGCTTCCCGATGCTCCCGCCCTGGCTGCCGTGGGCTGGGCTGTGCACTTAGTGCCGGCTCTGGCTCCCTGAAGTGCCGCAGGGGTGGGAGCAGCCTTGGTCCCATGAAGACGGAGCGGCTGGAGGATGTGGCAGTGACCAGGGAGAGGAGGATGGGGGCTACCCAGGTAGTGGTGCTCAATGTGTACGACATGTACGGGATGAGCGAATACACCTCATCCATTGGAATTGGAGTTTTTCATTCGGGAAGTGAAGTATATGGCAGAGAATTTGCTTATGGTGGCCATCCTTATCCCTTTTCTGGAATATTTGAAATTGCCCCAGGAAATGCTTCTGAACTAAGAAAAATTCACATTTAAGTAAGTAGGGAGGACAATTTTTATTACACTCTCTTTGGTACTAAAGCTTGTTTTCAGCCATACAGAATTCATTCTGTAGATTAAAATCTAGGAAGTTAAAATGTTTCTTTAACATTGTTTTAGTTGTTGACACTTTATTTTAAAATCATGTCTATGTGAACTATTGTGTGGAGATGGGAACTGGCCAGATAAAGTGCCTGAAATATCCGTCTATTGCTTTACTCAGAATCCATGTGAGTTATTCTACTTTAAAAATGTGTTTACTTTGTTATAACCCAGATCCTATTTTAGAAAATATGTTCATATCTAATGATTGCTTCCCTTCAATGTCCTATTTGGGGAGCAATGGAAGAAAGTTTTATGACCTATCTAACACTATGAAAAATCTCTTCATTTTTTCAAAGAAAGGGACACTTGCTAAATTTGAAATAACTATACAGTTGATTGTTTGGGAAACTGTTGTCAAGGTTACATGTATTACATGTGTTGATAAACCTAAAATGTGTATGTGAGAGTGATCTGGAACTTTATGAGTAGGAAATCTGACTGTTGGTAATCAAATTTTCATTTCTTAATTAAGGTTTGTATTTCAAGTGGTATTTAGAACCTTAGTTTCAAGGAGAAACTTAAGAAAGCTTCTGGGCCTGTAATAGCTCACTTGCAAATGAAAAAGTGAAATGAGGTTATAACATTAATATTCAGTAAAGGGCTACACAATTTTATCACTGCTAAGTTCATGGTTCTCTTAGCCTATCACTGATTTCAAACATTTACCCACAGGAGTGCTATAATGCCATCCTGAATCTATTCCTTGGGTCTTCCTTTTAGCAAAACTACTAGATAAAAGGGTTTTCTGAGTATTTTCAGCTTTCTTGGATGCCTAACTTATATTTGATTAAAAGTCTACTTTCTATTGAATTATGTCTATTTGTATTTCCAGGGTAGTAGTTTGGGGGTAGGGATGTTATTGGCTTTGCAGCTGGGATGGAAGGGGTTGTAGTAGATAATGCTTTAAAGAAATCTAGTCCTTAGACAGTATCTCACTGTAACAAGTAGCATATGACTTAGACCATTATTGCTAAGTGAGCATGTGGCCACCAATTAGATGGCAAGTGTAATGAAGGAGGAATATTTACAACATTGGTCTGGTCCTTTAATAATGTAGCTACTTATACAATAGTTGTAAAATAACTGTGATATTTCATTTTTCATATAATGACATCATTTCATAAAGAAAATTACTTCTTTTGCATTTTTTGTATTATTCAAAAGCATTTGTAATAAATGTATCTGAAGCATTTATTGCAGAAAAGTAGAAACTAAAATAGCTGAAATTGTACAAGTATCTCATTTACCTTTTAATCTTACAACATTAACCCTGCTTTGTTATTTTGTTACCTCAGTCATAATATTCCTGGAAATTAGCAAGTCTTTAAACATGCTTTTTATAAATACCTAAAACTCACAAAAAAAACCCCACAAAAAAACAATGGCCTCTATCTAACCTTATATACATTAGTGACTTTTATCCTGTAAGCTAAGGGTCCAGTGTGTCCTTGTTTATCTGTTGCAACTATGTATTTAGGGATTGGAGATAACCCCTAGATGGGCCTGTGGACTCAGTGGAACCATTGTATATAAAATCCCATTCATTACCAGCTCCCAGAAGACCTTCCCCGACCAGATGCATAATAGTGACAGTTTGGGTCCCCAGGTATCAATGTCACCTTTGACCTTGTGCCAAACTCTTCTAAATGTCAGGTATTCCCCTTTTCTCAGTGCATAAGTATACAAATAAGTGGTTGCAAATCCCCTTCTGGAAGAAGTGGGTAAGTCATTACATTGTTTACTGCCATTGTGTTACAGGGCCTTTCTCCTGGGGACTTGGGGGTTGGATCTTTAGTCAGTAGATCCTAGGTCTAGCTCAGGTCCAGAAATAGGGTAAGGGATTATGATTTTTTACTGGGGAAACTGCGCATCTATTGGTTTCTATGGATTATGTATATTTAGTTCCTTTGCTGGCTACTCCCCTAGTTTGCCCCTAGGAGGCTGTGTTCTGTTAATCATCTCTATTATTTTCTGTAGGTGAGGCCTTGGCTGCCTCTCAGACTTGTTGCTCCTTACCATAGTTAGAATCCACTGGCAGCTGGTGGTTAACACTACCACCCCACTGCTACTGCTTTGCAGTACTGTCAGCCCCATGGCTGTCAGTGAGCCAAATTCTGTGACAGCCCTCCCTACCACTAGCCCTGGCCTCAGAGGAGAGCCCCCATGGAACTTGGTGATGCTAGTGCCCTTCTCACCAGTGCATTCTTGGTGGCCTCAGTGAATAGTGTGACTTCTGAATCATGGTTCCTCCTTTGGAATGTAATCTTCCGGTGGGTCTTTGGCCTTAAGGAATATGTCCATTCCAGCATGCTCACTTCTCTGATTCTCTTAATCCCTTTTAATGTCTCCCACAGCAATTCTGGAATTTCAACTTTTCCAGAATGGGCTGTTGCTTTTCCAGATGAGGAGACACCCTAGCAAAGAGTTTGTATCATCTCCTGAGATTCTCACTGGGGAGTTAGACCTTCTAACTGAAGATATACTGCCAAATCAATGAATTGTTCCTTATAGAGTCTAATTTTCTGGCCTTCTAAATTTGGCATTTCAAAATCCAGTCCCATGGAACATATTTTCAGGACTTACTGCTGCCTTTTCAGATATAGCACTCCCTTGGGTGCATCAGGCTCTTACTTAACTCTGGTTTTGGGCATGGCAGCCAGGAGAGGTAGGTAGGAAGAGCACATTTTGCCCTGTGAGGTAAAGTTTTCTGAATTGTCTTCTCATATAGTGCAAAAGCTAGCTCCTAATGGAGAGTAGTGTTCCAATTTTGCAGGTTCTGAAGGTTCACAAAAGTCTCAGGAATCAAATCTGTGAGACACTCACCCAAATGCTCCCATTCTATGTGTCAGTGTCCCAGGTTTCCAGACCTGTCTTGATTAAGCACTCAATTATTTTTGGAGTCTGCTGTTGTGATTCTTAAATCTTGGAGTTGACTTTTAGTTTTTCCTTCTTGCCTGCTGTATGACAGGAGGGCTTTTTTGCAAACCACCAAAAAATTATCTGGCTTTCACTACTCAATTCTTGGGTATCTGTTTACTGCTCTCAGTTTTTCAATATCTAACCTTTAACTTAGTAACAACCATCCAATCCTAATATCCTTGGATTTATAATTTCTTCCATATATTTCTAACTCCTTTATTATGACATCTTGCTACTGAATTCCCCTCCATAGGCAGTCCAACTCAGATCACCACTGATGAAAATTTTAACAATTGGATGACCACCTAGTGTAAGAGTCTCCTGAGCATGGCTTACTACTGGGATGAGGTCCTCATTATTAACCAGACACTGAATGATCGAGGTCACAAATTCCATTTTACTACCTGCTTTTTTGGATTACCTCAAGTGACAGCTGTTACATTTGGAGTCTTCCTAGAAACAGACTCTGAGATGGAGTTAGAAGTGGAAAAAAGTTATTGGGGCAGTAAAACCTATGAAAGGAAAAGGGAGAAATCTCGTAGCATTTTCTCATCTGCCCAAAGTACTCTTTGGACAATTTCCATTAAAAAGCAACCTTAAATGATTAAAAAATAAGTTTGGCCACTTTGGGTTGTTTTACTGGGGAGAGGATCTGCAGAAATTGCACTACCACCGTAGATGTGGCTGTTCCCTAAAATTTATTTATTGTAATCCACGTAAACATACAACTTATATTTTCTATCTTCCATGGTCCATGTTATTGTCTATAGTTTAAAAAATAATAGTAAGGAAAAAGATCCCTTTACTCAAAAATTAACACTTGCTATTGACTGAATATTATGACTTAGTATTTGTTTTGTGGGTCAAATAATTTATAATCTTTAAAATGTGAAAATATTGATGGTATTGTATGGCCTAGTCAGTAACTTCTTTTAATAGCAGACATACCTTGATGTTAAGAAGCATCAGAAAAAGAACATTTTTAAAGATATTTTCTAAGTTGTGTAAGACTCATTTGCCATACATTTAAAAATAAACCTTTATGCTTTTGATTTTGATAAAACCCAAGTTACCACCTTATTTTCTGGTTATTCCATGAATTATTAAATGTACTTAGTGAAAAATATGGTAAAGCTCTCAAATGTCCAAGAGAATTTTGTAACTTAATATTTTCTTGCATAACTCACTTTTTTTTTAGTTTTCACCAGAAACAGAAAGCTTTGGAAAATAGCAGTAAAAAAAAAAAAAATGCCAGTTTTCCTGAAACCCATCCTAACCATGTACATACATAAAAGTGCCACAGTTATAGAAATAGAATATTTAATTGCTTCTGTTGGATCTCAGCAAAGCACTTTCTTCTCATTGAAGCATTTGAGTATAGAAGACACGAATTTTCATTTAAAATGTATTTGAATGTACTTTGAAACAACTCAATGGAGAGCCAAAATATAAACCATACGTTGAAGAGTAAGAATACAGATCACAGTGAGAGTATTGCTCATAAACCAAAATTTGGTGGCCATTCCTGTTCCTCTCTATTTGCTAAATATGGTGTATTACTCTACATATGTTTTAATTGCTTAGTATGTTTTGCCAGATGAAATGGTCCATGGAAAAAATAATATATTATGTTTGAGAACTAAGTGACAGTGTTGGACCAGTGCTTATTGTTTCAGAGTTGCTTTGATTGTGTCTTGTGGGGAAATCTTAATATTATTTTTCAGAGTAAGAACTTTAGAATTACATAATTCTAATTAGCAATTTGAATTGATCAGATACTGTTCATACGACTTTGAACGAGCTAAACTCTCTAAACCACAATTTCCTCCTCTATAAACTTTGTGAAAATTCTACCTACTTGGCACAATCAAATGTAAGAAAATATGTGAAACCTGGCAAAATGTCAGGCACGGTGTATGAACTCAATAAAGTTCATCTCTTTTCTCCTTCCATTTAAGCAAAACAGAAAGCTATTGACAAATCTTGTTCAAAATCATTAGAAAATTTTTACACATTAAAACTTTCATAGTTTATTAAATATTAATTTTGGCAGGTACAATTATATATGTGTGCATATTTCTGACAGCATAATGTGTTGCATTCTAGAGGGTTAGGGCAAGTAGGTGAGGAAGAAAAAATCATATGAATGTGTACATTCTGTAAATAATTAGAAAGGAAGAGTTTCAGAAGTGTTTTGAACAACTGAAGTGTCACTGAAGACTGTCAAACTGGAGACTTTCCTTCACTTTTCATTTTTTCAACAAATACTAATTGAATGCCTAGTATGTAATAAGTCACACTCAGTGGTGAAGAAACCAAACACAGTACTTGCTTCTAATGGAACTTATTCTAATAGAGATATTAGCCAAATAATCACATCATTAAATACAAAATTGCCACTGTGAGGTGTACCATTAATGACAGATGTACAGTACTTTGCTTGTAATAGAAAGTTTTGACCTTGTTCAGAAGGTGAGGAATGTGAGGAGGTGTTGACTGGGCTGATAAATGACAACTCAGTAGGGGTTACTTAGATGAATAGAAGGGGAAATAGAATTCCAGTAGGGAGAACAGCGTGCACCAAGTCCTTAATGTGACAGTCCATATGACACATTAATGAGACCCCAAGTGTACTAGCCAGAAGCATATAAAGAGGAAGGAAAAGGTGATGAAGTTTTAGAAGTAGTCATCCTCCTAGGCTATGCTTAGAATGTTTATCCATTTTAAAAATGCAATGGGAAGCAATTAAAATAATTCAAGCAAAGGAGGGCATTGAGCATGGGATATATGACAATCAAATTACCATTTTTTACAGATCACTCCGGATGGGCAAGAGTAGATTTATGTAAACCAGTCAGTGGTCCATTTCAGCAGAACAGCGGTGGAGGTATCAGCAAGGAGGAATTATGCTGGTTTTGATGGAGATGGAGAGTAGTGGATGGAGAAAGAAGGTGATGGCGCTGGAGAGATATTTAGAGAGTAGAATCATCAGGACTTTGGGATATGTAGAGTGAGAGAAAAAAGAGGAATCCAGGATAATTTTTAGGTTTTTGAATAGATAACACTCATTTGATGTAGTATTTGTCATCTTTATTAAGCCTAGTCCAATGTTTTGAATCATGTCTTATTCTGTGGATAAATTCATTAATCATTGTTAGATCATGGGATTTCTGATGCATTTGTAGTTTTTTAAAACAAGTAGACAGATTCTTTTTTTATTTTAGAGTACTCATTGCCATGTTCTGTCAGTATCAACCAGTTTAAATTCGGCAGTAGTGGATAAATATTGAAGCTATTTTATTTCTTATATTCTGTACAATTAGGACTGTTGGAAATGCACTCCACAAAATTGAAAATTATTTACTCTATAGTTCAAGAAAATATTTATCATAACAAAAGCAAAATCTTCATTGATGATGTCTTCTCTTTTACCTTAATCCTAAAAGATTAGTTTTCTAAAAACAGGTAAAAAAGCGCATGATTTTGATTTTGAGAGATTTTTCAGAACACAGTCCAAGAGCATGTGTTCTGGTCTCTGTTAACAGTACTGCTTTCAGAAGAAAATCTGAAAGCTAGTCTGGTGATGGAACCAAGTTTGGCAGCATATGGTATTCTAGAAAGAAAACACTGATAGGAAGAGTTAACTTTAATGCAAAGATATGAGCTGTTAAAAATAAACTCAATTAATTCGGAATGGCTAGAGAATTGGATAGCTAGATGATTAGTATTTTTTGATTAGTGGAAGAAAAATATATTTTAAACATTTGACGGTGTAGATCTTAATAAGTTATAATTTTTTTTGTCTTAACAGAGAACAGTGACCTTGGATTAAATTTTCCTTGATCATATAAAATTCAGGGACATTGCTACAAACTTCAGCTATCATTGCATATTGTGTCAGTCATAAAGGTTTGATTTATATCTACATTGACTTTAGGATATGTGCTGAAAGTTAAGTTTGGATAAAACTAAAAAGCACAGGTAACAGTTTGTTTTCTTTCTGCATGTCTCCCTGACCTAAATGGTGAAAAAAAAAATATGGCTAATTGAAGATTCTGTTTGATTATGTGAGAATTTTTTCTTCCCCTCCCCCTAGATTAGGCTGTAATTGACATATGACATTGTTTAAGTTTGAGATGTACAATTTGACATATTTATAAGTGAGACTTATATCTAATCTTGGAAATGAGGAATCCTAGTACAGAGCAACTCCCAATAGCTGAAACATTTCTAATCACATATGAGTGATTATTCATCATGGGAATAGCACCAAAAATATTGATTTTGTATTTTTATTCTTTGATTGACATTAATCTACATCATATAATAATGTATTCAATGCACACTAGTTTAGGGCCCACCTCTAAGAACAGTGAAAGATTTGCTTTCTTAAGTGGATGCTGTGCCCAGCTTAGCTATTTAAAATCTAGTCAAATCACGTAAGTTTTTTAAGATCTCTATTTTGAAGGTCCCCATAGTCCTTTACAATTAGAAGGAATTTCCCTTGTTTGCTATAACATATATGTAGTCCTTTTACACTGTTTTAACAATAACTTAATGGCAGTAATAATTTTATTTTTAAAATCTTCAGGTAACCGAAATTAAAGGCTTGCTTTTTCATTGATATGAATTAATTTGGATTTGAAGTTTCTTAACTCAATCACTATGTATTTACTTAGCAGTTCTTTGTTGGGTGCCTGCCATATACCAAACATTGTTCTGGGTTAGTTGTGATTTATCAAGCTTGAATATTATATTTTAATGTTAAATAGTGTCCAATATAATTTGTGCTATTGATATATATTTATTGAATATCAGATATTTAATATATAGTATTTATATTCAAATATATCCAATAATAATATGTTAAATATAAATGAAATGTAGATTATATAGATGGTTTTTGTGCATTTCTGAAGTAGTAGAAAAATGGACTTTTGGCTTTTCAGCTCAGGACTAATTAATTCCTTGGCACTGTTAAGGAGGAAGGAACTTGGCTCGGTGTCACAGGGGCCAGATACAGTGAGACGAGAAACCAAAGTCAAGAAAGCAAAGTCAGTTTTAAAGCAGTCTGCATGGAGTAACAGAGTGGGCCTGCCTAAGGTGAGACAGACCAGCATGCTCATTCTGAGGCTTCTTTTGTGTGGTTTTGGCAGCGCAGAGAGGTCCTTGATTGACAGCTCTTAGCTCTCTAGGCTTGTTCTGATTGGTGCGGTGAGGACAGAGGCTGTGCTGTGCCTGTGTTTTTGATGTTTCTTATCTGGAGAGACCCTGCCCATTTTCTGAGTCACTCTTGGACCCTGTGGCTTCATCTGATGAACTTTCTGAGTCATTTCTGGCTCTCTGGCTCTATCTGATCCACTTTCGAAGTCATTTTTGGGGGCCCTGTCTCCTTTTCATCCCGCTCATTTCTTTCTGTCTTTGTGCCTAACAGCACTATACAATATTTCATTCTCCTTAGCCCCATTTCAAGTAAAATCATGTCAGAATAGACATACAGGTCGAAGGAGTTGGAGAATGGGGCAAGAAAAGGGAAGGAGATTATAAGAATTAGGACTATAAATTCTGGGAAAACTGTTTTTGTTTCAGGGGCTGTTTAGCCTCAAGGTTCAACAAAGAAAACAACTCCACTTGAGGCAAATTTCCTTTCTGTACTATAACAGGGTTTAAAGGTAATTATGGATAATTCTATCAAATACAAACCAAATATTTCACTATTTGGTTGCTGTAGAGCTCCTGCATTATGCTACAGGATTAATAGGCCTGGTCACTTAGAAATCTTCTAAGTGAATTTAGAACACTTGCCTCTAAAATGTTAGTGGTTGCTCTAGAATGAATTGCAAATTAGCGTCTAAACTTTTCACATATTACCTTGTACTAGCAACCCATCTCATTCAATTATTCAAAAAGGGTAAATAGCTTCCTCTTATTAAAATACTACTAATCATCCACTTATACTATTTTCTCTTTAAGGAAATCTAATCTTTTCACAATTTATGTTCAGAAAAAAAATTTGTACACTTGCTGCTGGAGGCAAATAGGTCATTTGCAGAAGATTTTTCTATATGTACAAATACCTGAATCATTTAAAATATTGTATAATAAAATACTGGCTAAGATGTATACTTACCCTGCTTATTTAATATCTGTTGTTGGGCATTTATGCCATTACACTTTAAGACTAAATATATTAACTTCCTTGAACATTAATGAGAAATTTCCTAAATTCACAATTTCTTCCAAAGTTTTAAGCTTAGCCTTCAAAAATTTTAAATGCATTGCATGTATATGCAACTAAGAAATTGCCAAACCAATATGTATATATTTAACCATGTGGTGAAAAGGTGTTGTCTTTGGCTGAAGCTATTCTTGTCAATTTTGAGGCCACAGAGTAAAATTTATCCTTATTAACTGATAAAAATCAGTTGAAGTTTGAAGACTTACAGGTCTTCAACAATCCCTGGCGTTCCATCCAGATCCAAACCATAAAATCTTTGAGGGCTCCTACTTCTCCATAGTGTTACCGCATGTCGTCTTTAAGTGAGATATCGAATTTGGTTCTTGTTCATTTGTGGTTATAAGAAATTATATGGTTAGTGTCTTCCAATGCCGGTAGTATTTGGGTGTTGTGGGTACCCAAGGTGAATGATTACAGGTACCTTTACTTTGGCCTCCTCTACTGGCCTTGCCTGTGTGTTTCCCACCCCCAAACCCCATCCCCATGTCACTGCTCATTCAGGATTCACCTTTCATAGGTAGAATAAAGTCAGTACTACTTATGAGTTCAATTGTTGATGGTGCAATTCTACCAAACCTCCTTCCTTTCTCCTCTACCAAATCTTCCTCATTTCTGCACAAACTATGCACACTCTAGCCATTCAGGCAAACTTGACTATTCTGTAGTAACAAACAATACCCCTGTCTCAGTTGCTTTAAACAACAAATTATTTCTTGTTGTGCTTACCTGTCCCTCATGGGCTGACTGGAAACTCTGGTCCATGTTATTCTCCCTTGCACCCCAGGCTGAGGAGCAGCACCGTCAGGAAGCTTGTCAGCTGCTGTGGCAGAGAACAGCCTGAGCGTGGTGATCATGCAGTAGCTCCTTAAGCAGATATGTAGACTGACATTTGTCACATTTCCTCTGCTATGGAGAATCATATGGTCACACAAAACTGGGGAAGCAGAAAATTGTAATCCTGCCATGTTTCTAGAAGGAGATCCTTAAGTATTTGTTGAACAGCACTAATGACTACCTCGACCCCCTCCACCCTCCCAACACACATGGAGGGATAGGAATGTACGAGGGCTTGAAACTTAAAAATATGCTATGGCTTTATGCTTGGTGAGAAGAATAACAAATAATAATACACTGAAATAGCCATTTGTCTCTTCAATCAATAAAACAGCAATATCAGTTTCTTAAGTCATTTCAAGCATTCCATTGTTTGGATAACATTTTAGAATCTTGGAATCAAAAAGTAGATTTTTTTGACTGTTTATTTTGAGGGGTTAATATATATTAACTTTTGGGAGAAAATATGTGAAATTTGGACTTGGGTGACCCTCAGCTTAAAATGGTTTACATTGGTCTTGGAGCTGTTTTAACATAGTCCCTACAGGGAGATATCCTTCAATAGCATAGTAGCCTATGGTTCTACTGCTCCTGAGAAAGATTTACATACTGGAGGACCATATTGAGAAGGAAATTTTCCTAATTACCATGTGGAAGAGATAATGGCAAATACTAATAGCAACATCTTTACTTAATGTTTTCTAATCAGCCCATTGGGAAGTGGATTATTTTGTTTGTTACCAGCTTTCCATTTAGGTCCTTATTTTAAAGGACAGCTCTACATCCTTTAACACTTTTGACCATGCCCACTGTTTTGAAACATTGTTCTTTCCTGGATTCCTTGCTCCTATATTTTGCTTTCTTCCTGGATACTCTTCCTCAGGTTCATTTGTTTGCTTCTCTTCCTCTCCCTGCCCACCAGTGTTGGTGTTCCATCTGCTTCCCTTTGTTTCCCTTCACTTCCTAAATCTCAGCCGTTTCCCTCATGCAGCTTCTTTACTTCAGACAATCAAATTTACTCCCTGGGATATGCTTCCTAAGTCATTCTACTGTCTCTGTCCATCTGCTGTCTTATCACTTTCCAGAGATATTTTTGGAAACAAAATGCAAGCTATTAGTATAATCATTGAAACTGTTTAAAACGTGGCCCACTTTTATTACTCTAGTTTAATTTCTTGTCACTTTCATCAAGGCCAGGTCTGCAATCATATAAATGTACCAGGTTCTTTTAAGGCTCAAAAGTAGTGGAAAGGCACAGATTTCTGGAGTCAGGTATACCCAGATTCAAGTACTGGATTTGACAATTATGAGCTATTTGACCTTGAGCAAATTACCCAGTCTCTCTGAACATCTGTTTTATCCTCTGTGAAGGGTCCCCACCAGTAAGATGGCAAACTTCCGGCTTCTCTTCAGGGTCCTCAGTTCCCGCCGGCGCCACCTGAAGCCCAATCACCTCTCGCCCCCCTCCCAATCCCAGCACCTAGCCAACAGCCACCAGCCCTGTAGAAGTGACACCTCAATCAATTCATGCCCCTTCCTATATAACCCAGCACCTTTCCCTAATAAAGCGGAACTCTCTGGTGAATTGCTGCTATGTGTCGCTCCTTTCCTTTCACTCTGTACATTGGAAATGATAATTGTTTTGAGTATTAGGCTTGATTTATGTAAAATACTTATCACAGTAATTGGAGCATAGCCTAGTTTTCATAAATGGTAGTTATTGTCATTTTTATATCTTCATATCTATATAGACAGTGTTGCATAGACACGACATTTCTAAACGTATCTACATAGCAAACTCATACTCACACTTAATAACTATACAGGACTCAATACCTGCCACCTTCAACTTGCCTTCCTAGGAAAAATTGCTTTGCTTCTTAGTACTCTACGAAATAACACAATATGGATGATCCTTGTGTAGGAGATGCTAGTGACTGGATCAGGAGTGCACTAAATCCCCCAAACAGTTCCATTTCAGATTGGATGGTGGCTAAGAAGTGCACTGTATGAAGGGTTCCCTCCAGTACTTTGGTACCCTGCAGGATCTGGACTAAAAAACATGGATAGGATTGACTGTCAGTAGTAAGTGGTCAGTTGGCAGTAAGAGAACCATTGGTATGGAGATGGCCATGGGGCAGAAAGACAAAGCATAGCAAAGTCATCTAATTATCAGTCCCTTGGAAAAGGACATGAAGGTAGTTAGGAACTGGGGCTTTTTTGGTTACAGGTGACTTTCTAGTTAATGTGCACTCATACAAAATAAAACTCGCAGGGTCACCACATGCTGAGCCTCTGCCCCTTGTAATCAACCTGAAGATGTACCTTATGTCACCTTCCAGAAGGCTTTCTTGACCCCCGACAGGAATACCTTTGGAATCCCAGAACATTTTGTGCATACATCCTTTATAGAGTACATTTCAGTAATCTATATTATTTTTACCTACCTAATGAGAATTTATAGTTCTAGTATGTAATCTATTTGCTGGCAGAAAGTAGATGAATGATTTCTGATTTATGAATAATAAATGAATAAATAAATGAATTCTTATCCTTCCCCCAGACTTCAGAAAAGCACATCATGTACAGGTTAAATTACTTAAAAATAGTATACCAGTATTTTAAAATTAAGAGCAATTACTTTAACTCTTTTCAGAATAAATGGCATTAGTTCACCTTGTTCAGGTAAGAGGAGGGAGGTAGAAAAGTAGTCACAAGCTTTTCTGTATTTTCATTTCTTTTTTTAATGTGTAATTTTTAAAATTAAAGTGCCATTAATATACTATCTTATGTTGGTTTCAAATGTACCTCACAGTGATTCAGCAGTCCCATGATCAACTTATATTGTGATTGCAAATTATTGTACCCTTTTTGCCACTCCTCCTCCACCCAGCACCTGGTCCAAAGCACCCCCCCTTGGTAACCACTAGGCACTTCTCAGTGTCTGTGAGTCTACTGCTATTTTGTTCCTTCTGTTTTGCTTTGTTTTTATATTCTACAAATAAGTGAAATCACATGTTATTTGTCTATCTCCACCTGGTTTATTTCACTAAACATAATACCCTCTAACTCCATCCATGTTGCTGCAAATATCAGAATTTCTTTTCTTCTTATCGCTGAACAACATTCCATTGTGTATATGTAACACCTCTTCTTTATCCACTCATCTATTGAGGGACACTTAGGTTGCTTCCATATCTTGGTTATTGCAAATAGTGCAGTGATAAACATAGGGGTGCATGTATCTTTTCTAATCAGGGATTTTGTTTTCTTCAGGTAAATTCCTAGGAGGGGAATTCCTGGATCAAATGGTATTTCTATTTTTAGTTTTCTGTGGAACCTCCATATTGCTTTCCGCACAGTTGCACCGATTTACATTCCCACCAACAATGCAGGAGGGTTCCCCTTTCTATGCATCCTTGCCAGCATTTGTTGTTTTTGTGTTTTGGATGGTGACCATCCTAACTGGTGTGAGGCGATATCTCATTGTGGTTTTAATTTGCATTTCCCTTATGATTAGCGACATGGAGCATCTTTTCATGTGCTTACTGGCCATCTGTATTTCTTCTTTGGAGAAGTGTCTCTTCTGCTCCTTTGCCCATTTTTTAATTGGGTTATTTGTTTTTTGGGTATTGAGGCATATGAGTTTCTTTATATGTTTTGGATGTTAACTCTTATCAGATAAATCATTTACAAATATATTCTCCCATACTGTAGGATGTCTTTTTGTTCTGCTGATGATGTGCTTTGCTGTATAGAAGCTTTTTACTTTGATGTAGTGTCCCACTTGTTCATTTTGATTTTGTTTCCTGTGTCTGAGGAGATGTATTCAGGAAAAAGTTGCTCATGTTTGTATTCAAGAGATTTTTGCTTCTTTTCTTCTAAGAGTTTTATGGTTTTATGACTTACAGTTAGGTCTTTGATCCATTTCAAGTTTACTTTTGTGTATGGAGGTAGACAATAGTCCAGTTTCATTCTCTTACATGTAGCTGTCCAGTTTTTCTAGCACCAGTTGTTGAAGAGGCTGTCTTTTCCCCATTATATATTCATGGCTCCTTTGTCATATATTAATGACCACATATGCATGGGTTTTTATCTGGGCTCTCTCTTCTGTTCCATTGATCTATGGGTCTATTCTTGTGCCAGTACCAAATTGTTTTGATTACTGTGGCTTTGTAGTAGAGCTTGAAGTTGGGAAGCATAATCCCCCCAGCTTTGTTCTTTTTCAGGATTGCTTTGGCTATTTGGTTTTTTTTTGTGATTCCATATGAATTTTAGAACTATTTGTTCTAGTTCTTTGAAGAATGCTGTTGGTCTTTTGATAAAGATTGCATTGAATCTTTGAACTGCTTTGGGCAGGGTAGCCATTTTGACAATATTAATTCTCCCTATCAATGAGCACAGGATAGATGTCCATTTATTGGTGTCTTCTTTACTTTCTCTCATGAGTGTCTTGTAGTGTTCAGAGTATTGGTCTTTCACTTCCTTGGTTAGGTTTACTCCTAGGTATTTTATTCTTTTTGATGCAATTGTGAATGGAATTGTTTTTCTGATTTCTCTTTCTGCTAGTTTGTTGTTAGTATATAGAAATGCGGCAGATTTCTTTGTGTTAATTTTATATCCTACAACTTTGCTGAATTCAGTTATTAGTTCTAGTAGTTTTTTGGTGATTCTTTAGGGTTTATATATATATAGTATCATGTTATCTGCAGACAAAAGCAGTTTAACTTCTTCCTTAACCATTTTGGATGCCTTTTATCTCTTTGTGTTGTCTGATTGCTGTTGTTAGGACCTCCAGTACTATGTTAAAGAAAAGTGATGTGAGTAGGCACCCTTGTCTTGTTCTTGATCTTATAGGAAAAGCATTCAGCTTTTTGCTGATAAGTTTGATGTTGACTATGGGCTTGTTGTATATGAACTCTTTTATGTTGATGTATGTACCCTCTAAACCCATTTTGTTGAGAGTTTTTATCATGAATGGATATTGAATTTTATCAGATGCTTTTTCAGCATCTATTGAGATGATCATGTGATCTTTGTCTTTTTTGTTTATTTGATATATGATATTGATTGATTTAGGAATATTGTACCATCATTGCATCCCTGAAATAAATCCCACTTGGTCATAATGGATGATCTTTTTGATGTATTTTGCATTCAGTTTGCTAATATTTTGTTGAGGATTTTTCCATCTATGTTCATCAGGAATATCGGTCTGTAATTTTCTCTTTCTGTGATGTCTTTGTCCAGTTTTGGCATATGAGTGATGCTGGCCTCTTATAATGAGTTTGGAAGTATTCCCTCCTCTTCTACTTTTTGGAATACTTTTGAGAAGGATGGGTATCAGTGCTTTTTTAATGGTTTGGTAGAATTTGGCTGTGAAGCCCATGTGGACATGGGTTTTGGTTTTTGATTACCAATTCAGTTTCCTTGCTGGTAATTGGTCTGTTTCAGACTTTCTGTTTCTTCCTTGGTCTTGTGTTTTTTTTTTTTCTTTTTGTATTTTTCTAGAATGTTGTCCATTTCTTCTAAGTTGTCCAATTTATTGGCCATATAATTTTTCATAGTATTCTCTAATAATTCTTTGTATTTCTGTCATATCTATTGTTATTATTCCTTCTTTGTGTCTGATTCTGTTTATGTGTGCATATTCTCTGTTTTTCTTGTAGGTCTGGCTAGGGGTTTATCTATTTTGTTTGTTTTCTCAGAAACCAGCTCCTGGCTTCCTTGATTTTTTCCTATAGCTTTATTCTTCTCAATTTATTTATTTCTGCTCTGATCTTTATTATGTCCCCCTTTTACTAACTCTGGGCTTCATTTATTCTTCTTTTCTTAGTTTCTTTCACTGTGATTTTAGACTGTTTATTTGGAATTGTTTCTGTTTCTTGAGGTAGGCCTGTATTGCTGTATACTTTTCTCTTAGAACTGCCTTTGCTGCCTCCCACAGATTTTGGGCTGTTGTGTTTTTGTTTTCATTTGTCTCCATCTCCATATATTGCTTGGTTTCCATTTTAATTTGTCCTTTGATCCATTATTCTTTAGAAGCATGTTGTTTAGCCTCCATGTGTTTGCAAGTCTTTTTGTTTTCTTTGTATAATTTATTCCTAGTTTCATACTATTGTGGTCTGAGAAGCTGTTTGATACAATTTCATACTTTTTTGATTCATTGAGGTTCTTCCTGTGGCCTCGTATGTGATCTGTTCTGGAGAACATTCCATGTATGCTTGAGAAAAATGTGTATCCTGCTGCTTTTGGTTGGAATGTTCTGTAGATATCTGTTAAGTTCACTTGATCTAATGTATTGTTCAGTGCCTGAGTTTCCTTATGTATTTTCTGTATGGTTGATCTGTCTCTTGATGTGAGTGGTATGTTAAAGTCTCCTAAAATGAATGTGTTGCAATCTATTGCCCCATTTAGTTCTGTTAGTATTTGTTTTACATACTTAGGTGCTTCTATGTTGGGTGCATAGATATTTATAATGGTTATATCCTTTTGTTGGTCTGAGCCCTTTATCATTATGTAATATCCTAGTTTGTCTCTTGTTATTTTGTTTTGAAATTACTTTGATTTAAGTACTGCTACTCCTGCTTTTTTTCTCCCTATTATTTGCATGAAATATCTTTTTCCATCCCTTCACTTTTAGTCTGTGTATATCTTTGGGTCTGAAGTGAGTATCTTATAGGCAGCATATAGATAGGTCTTGTTTCTTTATCCATTTTGCTACTCTGTGTCTTTTGATTCAGGTATTCAGTCCATTTACATTTAAGGTGATTTTTGATATACTTATTGCCACTTTTTAATTGTTTTCTGGCTGTTTTGTGTATCTCCTCTCTGTTCTTTCCTTTTTTTCTTTTCTCTTGTTAGTGATGGTTTTTTAGTGTTGTAATTGGATTTATTTATTTATTTATTTATTTTTGTGTGTATTTATTGTAGGCTTCAGTTTTGTGCTTATCAAAGGTTCCAGGATACCTTATTTACTGTATAGTAGTCTATCTTAAATTGCAGATTACTCTATTTCAAACAAACACAATCTAAAGGTACTTTTTTTTTCCCTTCTTCTTCCTCCTCCTCCACATTTTTCATATTTGATGTCATAATCTGCACTTTTTGTGTATCCCTTGACTGATTTTGTGTATAGTTGATTTTGCTTCTTTTGTTTAAATTTCATACTTGCTTGGTGATTAGTTTGTCTACTACCTTTATTGTGAGTTTATTTTCACTGGTGAAAGCTATTTCACCTTAGGGTCATTTCTATCTACAGCAATCCTTTAAACAGATCATTTAAGACTGGCTTAGTAGTGAAAATGCCTTCTTCTTTTGTTTATCTTGAACTTATTTAATCCCTCTTCAAATTTAAATGATAATCTCCCTTAGGTAGAGGATTCTTGGTTGGAGGTCCTTCTGTTTCAGTACATTACATATATTAAGCCACTCCCTTCTAGCCTGAAGAGCTTTTGTTGAGAAATCTGCTGATAGACTGATGGAATTTCCTTTATAAGTAGTCTGTTTCCTTTCTCTGGCTGCTTTCAACACTCTTTTCTTATCCTTGATTTTTTCCATTTTAATCATTATATGTCTTGGTGTTGTCTTGCTGGGGTTGCATTTGTTAGGGGGTCTCTATACTTCTATGACCTGAGTGTCTTATTTCCTTCCTCAGATTGGGGAAGTTTTCAACAATAATTTCCTTGAAGAGACTTTCTATCCCTTTGTCCTCCTCTTCTCCTTCTGGTATCCCTATTATGCAAATATTGTTTTGTTTGGATTGGTCACATAGCTCTCTTATCATTCTTTCATTCCTAGAGATCCTTTTATCTTTCTATTCCTCAGCTTCTTTGTTTTCCTGTTCTCTAATTTTTATTTCATTTACCATCTCTTCTGCATGATCTGATGTAGTTTTAAATTCCTCTATTGTGTATTTGATTTCTGGTACTGTATTCTTCAGTTCTGAGTTGCTCTTTTTCGGGTTTTCTATCTCTTTGTTGAAGTTCTCCCTGAGATTTCTGTAAATCTGTGAGCATGCTTAAGACTTTAATTTTGAAATATTTATCAAGAAGATTGGTAATTCTGTTTCATGTAACCCTCTTTCTGGGGTTCTGTCTTGTGGTGGTTTTGATTGGATCAAATTCCTCTGCCTGCCCATTTCGTCAGGGATTCCAAGTTTCTTCCTTTATATTAGTTGTCTCTGCTATGCTTTCTGGTCTAAAGAGTAATAGCTGTATTAAGATGATATACTATGGTACCCAGAAGCTCAAGATTCTTTATAGTGCCTGTTTCTATTTTGTGGGGATTCCAGCTGTTGGCATGCCATGGGTGAGATGTTTTTCTGTCTGTGCTGGCAGTTTGCTTAAGCCACTGCCTTTGTGATCAGCTCAGCTCAGGAGACTCTGTTGTGTTCTCTGTGGATGTTGCTGCCCTGTGCCTGGCCTGCAGCAATGGCAGAGATGATGGGGTTGGCTGGCTGATGTTTGGCTCTGCCCAGGGCAGACCACAGCACTGGGCCTGGACACCTGCAGGGAGAACAGAGTCTGTGGGGCTGGCTCCTGCCTGCACCTCCCCAGTTCGGCTGAAACAAAGCCAAGGAAGCTGGAGAGTCTCCCACTGCCAGCCAGGTGGCAAAATCTGAGGCTGCTGCTGGGCCCAGCAGTGCATGCAGGGGGGAGCCTTGGAACTTTGCTGCCAGCAAGGGGGAATGGAGTGTTTGGGACCCCCTAGAGTTCTCGAGCAGTTGGGCTGAGAAAGTGCTGGGGGGTGGGTATCCTCCACTTGCTCTTTCTTCTGGGGAGAGAGTTCTATCCAACTGTTGCCCCTCTGGCCCCCCTTCCCACTGCTGGCAAATCTCTCAAACTGCTACCTCTGCTCTGGGTCTCAGGACTGGCAGAGTTCACCCATCCTCTACAGTGGCCAGTGTCACACCTCCCAGAGTGTTCCACAAGTCTCTGGTGTCCAGCCCTGCCAATCACCAGAACCTAGTGTAATGTGGGCCTGTTCTCCTGGGGCAGATCTCCAGGGCCAGGTGTGCAGTGCTCCTGGGTTCCTACTCCTCCCCATTCCTATTCTCTTTTTCCCACCTGTGGGCTGGGGTGGGGAGAAGGCTTAGGTCCTGCTCTCACTCTCAACTCTGCCACTTTACCCTTTTCTGTGTGTCCTCTCTTCTTCCTCAGGTATAGGTGGTCTATTCTGCAGTCTCCAAGTCATTTTCAGATTTAGTTGTATTTGCTGTGTTTTCTTCCTTACTGTGTTTTGGGAGGAGGTTTCTGCCTTGCTTTCCTACTCTCCATCTTTTTCTGGTAATCCCCCCTCTATGTCCTTTCTAATCTGAAATTCACATGGACATTAGGTAACATGTTCCTGTTTTGTCTTGTGAAATGGGGAATTGTGAAGTGCACTAAAGTAAGAGCAAAACTTTGGTTAAATGAATTATATAATTAAGTTCTACATCCTAACACTCCATGAATTTATAGGGCATATTGTGTAATAAGTTTACAAAAGGAAGAGCATTGGAGTTATTTATGACAGATGTTCACGTAACTTAAAACAGGAAGAGTATATTTACTTTTATGCAGTTATTACAATGTAATTAAAACCATAAAACCACTTTATCTGAATTTCAAAGCCAGAGCATGTTTTTTCTTTCCTTGGTCTTATTGACTGCATTACTCTTCACTGATCATGCAGGAATGGAAGGAGAGGGCTATAGGTTGGCCATTGCAGGCTTGCCAGATTTTAGTATGGTTTTATTGATTCTTTTGCTGTATTTTTTTATGAGAGTAATGAGATAACTCTCTGAAAAGTTGTATGTTTGTTGGCAGAAACAAACCTAGGGTATATGACTGATGACAAAAATAACTTTTGTGCCTGTGTTCTGGGAATGGTTGGAAAAGAAAAAGAGGTGGTTCAATCAGCAGATACTAAAAAAAGATTTGAGTTTTATATATGGGTAGTTAGTGCATAAATCACTGCTTTTATTTTCCAGACAATGAAAAAGCAGAAATATAACTGTCCTCCAACTTTCAGATTGCCTTTGTATAAGACTTTACATACACTTTTAAAAAGTGGATTTGGAGCATCCACATTATGACTTATACTGTATACCACGCCTGCCTAGTCTCTATGATAAATCTGCTGGAGGGAAAGTTCTTGTAGGAAATAGTAGTTGGATTTTTAGAAAACTTGAACTGTCACTTTATTCAAAGCATGGGGAAGTATGCCCAGATGTCAAATGTCTGCTTCAATCAATTCATCTCATTCCACTCCTAATCATTTGCTTGTTACAGGAGATTTCCTACTCCTCTATAATGGCTCACTTGAATCAGGGCAATATTATTCAGGGGATTTGACAACACGTGCAAACTCTTTTTGAATTAATTTTCAAAGTCTTCTGTGACTGGTGTCAATTTGGCAACAGTGTACTTTCATATTCATGGACTCAAGGTCTAGGGTCTGGGGGTGGTTACTTTTGGGAATTTCCTCTCCAACAGCTCCCTCTCACCTTTCAGAAGACAGAAGGGCTGTGAACATGAGTATTAGAGTTCAAATAAGGAGAGAGATGTAATAGTTTGCGGTTACAAGGTTGACTTTTTGACCATGGAAAGAACTTTTAATAGCAACATAATTTGAGAGTAAGGCTAGAGCTTAGAACCTGCCTCATTCAAGGTCTCCAAAGCCTCACAGAAAGAACAAGAAACTTTTCACATGTAAATGTGGCAGTTATTATAGAATGTATCATTTATACTACAAAAATCATTACCTAGCTGCATGATACAAAACATTAACATGGAGACCAAATAATGGCTAATGTTTTAAAATTCCTTTTAAAATTGATAATTTATTTATAAATATTTAAATACAGAAGACAAAACATTTTACAGCTTAATTTTTGCTCACTGGTGCCCTGAAGACCTCATGGAACCTCCTCATGTCCACTGCGTTGAATTGGGTACAGTATAAAGAAAGTTAAAGAAATACAGCCCTTTCTAACCAGACTCTGGGGTTGTAGTTAGTGGCATTGTGAAGCTCTGTGACCCAGTACCCCTGGGAAGTCTTTTTCTCTTCTTGATTGGAGCTTATAACTAACTTTAGAACTTTGCAGAACAGAGGGAATGGCCAGCAAGATGGTGCTGCAGGCAGCATGGTATCTTTTCTGGATTGGCATTTCATTTTGTTGACAGATTCATTATAGGTACTTTTGCAGAGATCACTTATTTTAGGTGGGGATCCATAAATAACTCTTTTAGGATCCTCTCCTTTTTCAAAAAATATACGAATAAGGATAAAAAGAGGCACACATTTTGTTATATAATGTATCAAACCATTGTCCAGATATGTTTGCAGCAATCTGTGATCCAAATTTGGGCTCTAAAATTCAACTTCCTCCCTGAATGCATCTTTAACAAACAAATTCATTTAGAACAATTTTTAGTTTTCTGTGTTAACAATCATTATTAAATCACAACCAACATCTGAAGGAAATTATTTCTTAGTGTCCTGTTATCAAAGGAAAATAACTGCTATCAGTGACCGTTAATCTTATTTGCAACATTATTATAAATCCCCTCATACTCTTTCACTCAGATTTTTAAACACATTTTGGCTAACTGCTTCAAGGCAAATGAGAGTTTGGTCATGGTCAGGAGAATGAGAATTTAGTCCGGAGAACTTCTATTAACGTAAGAAAATTTTTTTATTTACAAGACAGACTTTTAAAAAATATTTAATTGGAGGTTGTAGGAATGCTATTTTCTGTTATGTTGGAGTTGCCTAACTAGCCATACACAATTGTTTCTTGCCCAAATGTTTGTCTGTAATCATGTAGATTTTATTTCAATATCTTATTAGTTTTTCATTTTCTTTGACGTAATAAGATTCAAGGCCAAACATAGCTCTATAAAATTAGGTTTTATTATCTTCATGTTTGTTAAGTCAAAATTCCTTTCCTTAATAATGCTTAAATAGAATTAGGTTTTTGAGGTTTGAATTCCTTTCTTTAATAAGAATGGCTATGGAGTTTATATTTTTCCAAATAAAAGATATAGCAGCAGTGATGATGCACAGTTGAAAACATCCAAATTAATTATAGATTTTGCTAATAACTTCTAATATGTTTAACAGTAAATATATATTTGTTGAACACATAAAGTTTACAGATAAAATATTTGTCATTGCAAACTACATGATAAGAGCCCTGATTTCCAGATATATTGATATTTAGTCATAGATGAAAAGCCTAGTTTATGTCTCTGATCTTTCTTACTGATTTCGTTTCTCTGACTTCTCACCATCATCTTATTTCTATCAGAAATTTACTCTATAATAAAAATGTTCAAGACAAATTTGGGTCAGTGTCAATATTGTTTGTATGTATTAAGAAATGATGTGCTCATATGCTAGAGCTACATGATTTTTAAAATAATATTTAAAAATGTAGTGAATTTTTTTATGCTCTTAGGGGTAGTCACTACCTTGGTGCTAGGGATACATGGATAAATAAAAATGTTTTCTGATTTTAAGGAAATCACAGTCTGAAACAGATGTTTTGAATACTACTTGTAATACTCCAGTGAAGGGCTGCAATAGATATATAAATTTGGCCTTTTTATTTGCTCAAAATGATTGAATATTGATTTTATATGAGCCAGACAAAGACAAAATGATAAAAGAAAATGAGAAAAATTTGCTTGTGGAAGTTGAAATATTCACAGAGAAGATATTATTTAAGGAATAATATTCTTCTAGTAGTATTGCTTTATTAATTATAATTTTATAATGTCTTAATATCTGTTTAAGCAGGTTCTCTCATCAATTTTTTTAAAATAAAAGATTTAGAAGAATTTTAAAGTATTTTCCTAAATTCTGCCCTTTTCCAACACCTCAAAAAGTCTTATTGAGATTTTGTTTGAAATAGGTTGTTATAATTCTATTAAAAAAGACACCTCTTTTATTCAATACTCCATCTAGGTACACACATATTTTGCTACTTAAAAATTTTGTAGAATTATTTCTGATTTTTCTCACTTATTTCTAAGCAGGAAATTTCTAAGTATTTTATATGTTTGGTTTAAAGTATAAATAAGCAATTTTCCATATTTTGTCTATTGTTATTGCTGATAAGTAAACCTGCATTCTTTTTTTCAAGGTGTTTATCTTATATCCAGCCACTCTGTTGAATTCTCTTATTAATTACAATAGATTAAGAGCAGATTATCTTGGCATACAAATGTATCAGTATCAGGTAATGATAAAAATATATCCTTTATTTCAATAGTTACTGTCATGACCCTTCAGGGACTGAAGCAACACGCCCAAGGTCTTGATTCTTCTCTAGGCTTTATTGTCTAATCTCTCGCGGCGGTTACAGCAGTTGTCGGGAAGCTCTTTCTCCCTCCGGCAGGCTCCCTTATATTCAGTCACCCAACCAATCCGGGACAGTATCATGCATGACCTTTAAGCGGATAGGTGTCATGCGCCACTCTAAGCGGGCAGCACGAGCTATGCACGGGTACGGAAGTCTGCTGGGCCAATCCCCAACAGGGAAGAGGGGAAAGGGTGGTGAGCAGGAAGCAGGCGCCATCTTTAGGGCGTTGTCCAGCTAGAGTGGGGCTCAGCCTCGGCCGTAGGCCGGGCCCCCACATCTCCCCCTTTATTGTTTTATAACCAAAGGGCTGTCGGGATCATGCCTGTCTTAGGTCGTCCGGAGTCTGCGGCATTCTTACCCGTCCTCAGGCAACAGACAGCTTAGGTCTGCGCCCTGTCTTAGGTTGATATGCGCAGCTCCTGATCTTACCCGTCCTTGACTACTGATCCAGCATAAGCCATACTCTAGGGGAGATGCCTTCCTCTAGCGCTGCCATGGCCTGCAACAGGACCTTCCGTTCTCCCCGTTGCTGTTTTTGTAACAGACTTTCCTCCCAAATAGGAGAGGCCCACAATTAGCAATATTCCTATGACACCTACACCTGACCAGGCTTTGGTGGCGTTTAATATCTTGCCTAACTGTCTGGACAAGTTGGCAGCTTTAGACCCCCGTATAAGAATGGACGCAGCCCACAGACAAAACCTCCCCCAAGAGGTCCAATTGTTCTTGAAGAAGGTTCATGCGTTGGTTGACCAAGGCCATCCCATTCTTAAAATGGCCGTTGATGATGTTCTGCGTTGTCATTGCCGAGGCAGTGGCCTGGGACAAACCATTCAGCATCTCTGCCGTAGGAATGGTGATCCACGGCAGGAGCAGAAGCAGTGTGATCATCTTGTACCTCTGCTCCAGGGTTTTCCACTCTGCATATCAGACGTTCAGGCACCCAAACAGGGTTCTGCTGGTCCTGTGGAAAAACACAAACCAAGCCTCAGGTCCAGATTAACACTGGGTCCGGGCCTTTCCATGTTCCTTCCAACACATCCTTCCACAAAACTTTAGGCATGTGTTTTGGATTGGATTGTTGGCCGCCGCTCTGCTGCACTGCGGCCATTTTTGTCCAGTGTTCTAAAATCTTCTCCTATTCCCCCTTTTTGTTTATATAAGGCATTCTTGAGGGTGAGGTGGGTGCGTTCCACCATACCCTGACCCTGAGGGTTGTCTCTAGCTCCCTGCTGCTCTCATGACACAAAAGGATGTCATCCATATATTATCAGGGGAAACTGTTTCCTGACAGTTTGTAAGGCCTTCTTTACATACACATGGTGGGGCTATTAGCCATGCCCTGTGGCAATAAACCTTTGACAGTCTCTGGGGTGAAGCGGGATGGAGAAGAAACAGTCTTTGATATCTATCACTATTGAATTCCATCCTCTGGGCAGGGCCACAGGGAGAGGAAGGCCTAATTGTACAGGTCCCATAAACTCCATCGTCTGTTCACTGCCCTGAGATTATGGAGTAATCTCCACTTGCCAGACTTTTTAG
This sequence comes from Manis javanica, assembly GCF_040802235.1. Classification (NCBI taxonomy): domain Eukaryota; kingdom Metazoa; phylum Chordata; class Mammalia; order Pholidota; family Manidae; genus Manis; species Manis javanica. Next base: position 115,680,754 of record NC_133156.1, on the reverse strand, counting down.
GTGTGTTCCATGGCGAGGTAGAGGGCTGGAGGTGACCAGCTGCTATCTGTTCTTGTACTAAAGTGTGGGCTGCTTCCTTCTTTTCTTTGGTGAGGGGCCACTGAAGTACCCACATGGGCCTTTTTGCTATAGGCTGTTTTCCCTCAGTGGCCCCAAAGAAAAACCCAATCCTGGTCCTCCGGGCCCTTTGGGCGGTCTCCCTGCTAAAAGGATTGGTTGTTCTTTCCCTTGGAGATCCTTCCCTAGTCCTCTAGTGCCCGCGTACCCCTGTTTTTTCATTATGGCATTAGACTGCTCACTTTAAAGAGTCTCTGTGGTTAGTTTAACTCTGCTATTAAACCTGTTCTCTAGCTCGTCCCCCGAAAGTTCCCTGTCTTCATCCTCATCAGATGGCAGTCCCTGTTCAGATCCCCCTTCCGATGCCTTTGCGGAGGCACGCTCTTCTCATACTTCCTCTAATATTTCCTCCCCCTCTTGGATGGCCTCTCGGCAGCTTGGCTTCTGTCCCTTCAGGCAATTTTTTACTCGACCCCAAATAGGGATTTTCCCTGGTGGAAGGGGCTCCCTCTTGTCTGCCCGGCGTAGGTCATCCCCCAGCCTGTCCCATAAAGGGCTGGTGATTTTTCCTTCATCTAAGAACCATGGGGCATGATTCTCTATAGTGTTCAGGAATGCCCTGGCAGTCTTCGTTTTCATAGGGGTTCCATTAGCTCTAAGGAGCGCTTTCAGAGGCTCCTCGGCCCTAACCCTAGAGGCCTCCGTCCCCATCCTCTCTCTAAAGGGGCAAGTATCCTAGTTATGATTTAGATGGACTACGTCGCTAATTCTGCGAACCTTTTGATTTCGTCGCCACTCTGCGAACCTTTTGATTTCGTCACCGCTCTGCGAACCTTCACTGGTGCCTCCTCATTCCATATATTATAATAAACAATGTCACAAACACTAACAGGACACACACACTACACATAAACACCCACTGCAACTGCCTGCTGTCTGCCCTGCCACGTATACTTTCAGTTTACTTGCCAATCCACTCACCCTCCTCGGTTCCCTCTCCCGGTCTGGCCAGCCGACCAAACGGCGTCCAGCGACGTTCCTGAAGAGTTACAAGCTCTACTTCATCGGCAGGCGCCAGGGTCAGTGGATCAGGTCACGACGAGGTTTAGCGATTCCCGGGTTTTGGCACCACTTGTTGCGACCCTTCAGGGACCGAAGCAACACGCCCAAGGCTTTATTGTCTAATCTCTCACGGCGGTTACAGCAGTTGTCGGGAAGCTCCTCTCCCTCCCAGCGGGCTCCCTTATATTCAGTCACCCAACCAATCCGGGACAATATCATGCGTGACCTTTAAGCGGATAGGTGTCACGCGCCACTCTAAGCGGGCAGCACGAGCTGTGCACGGGTATGGAAGTCTGCTGGGCCAATCCCCAACAGGAAAGAGGGGAAAGGGTGGTGAGCAGGAAGCAGGTGCCATCTTTAGGGCGTTGTCCAGCTAGAGTGGGGCTCAGCCTCGGCCGTAGGCCGGGCCCCCACAGTTACACCTTATCTGTGTCCAGTGTTTTATTACATTGGCCATAATCCCAGACCAATAATAAATTCTTTTCAATTTTTGGAAGATTTGTCATCAGGAAGTTTGTTATACTCTTTGAAAGGTGTCTAGAATGCAGATATTTTCTGTTTTCAATCAACTATGATTTGATTAAACTGGAACTTAAGATATCTGTTTACAGTATCTCATGCAAATGGTGATTATTTCTTATTAATTAGACCATGAGGTGAGAGTGCCAACAGGTAAGTGCCAGTCATTCTTTATATACAATATTTGATTTAGTTAAATAATATTTGAAACATAAAAGATTATTTACATTTATATAGCTTTTCCAAATTTAGAGGGGCTTTCTCACACACAGCCTCATTTTAGTGTGAGAACAATTCTGATATATAGAAAGAATATTATATTCTTTATACAAATGAAAATTCTAAGATTCAGGGAAGTTGGAGATGGAACAGACTATGTTTAATTTCTCTGGGCCTTTCAATTCCAATTCAATCTTTCCATGACCTGATGAGTCATGTGGCCATAAGTGATAGCCCTTTGTCTAAGTTGCAATCTTTCTAAATTCTTTATCAGTTGTCTTTCCACCTATTTTATTGACTAAATTTAAAGTTTGAAATAGGTCGCGGATCTTCAAAATCTACATTCCTCAGGTATATTCAATCATTGGATACTTTTTGAGCATTTAAACTTTTCTGTGGACCAGGCATATGGAAAGCATTAGATACGGTCTCAGTCTCATAGAACTCATAGTCAAACATGTAAACAAATGATTATTATAAAATCAGGTAATTGTGAAAAGGAATTTTGGAAAATTTATAGAGGCTCAGAAAATCTTCTGAGAGTAGCTGATTTTTGGAATCTTGAAAGAACAATAGGAGGTTTCAAATGGCTTAAAAGGAGAGGCACATTATTAAATGTGAAATGGGATTTGAGTGTGGGGCAATGGCTCTAGAACAAAACCAGGGACAACTACTGTCAGTTAAGGAAGAATTCAAAATTTTCAGAGTTTTTTATATATAGTTAATAAGCTTGAATTTTATGTGATACTGATAGCATGCCAAGAAAGTTTTTGAGTAAGTAAATGACAGGACCCATTTTGCATGTGTGATGCTAACTTTGGTATGAAATACATGTTGAGTAGGCGAGAGTGATGTACAGAAAAGATATATTGAGAGAGTTCTTAGGAGATTGTGGCAATACCAACTTAAATAGACAAAAGTAGACTTTGAACATAAAGATATTGGGAAAAGCATATTCAGACCACATTTCTAAGGTGAAATTTGATTTAATTGGATCCAGAGGAGGATGTAGATTATGCTGACATTTCCAGCTACTTGGTAGGTGATTTTGTCTTTTACAGAGCTACCAAAAAAGTGAATTCTTGGTGTTAGCAGAGCCAGGAAATAAGAGTAAATGCTTTACATGGAAAAATGAGAACTTTATTTTGTGACAGAGTTTAAAGTGCCTGTGTTCATTCACTAATGTAGCCAAGTTCAATAGAGAGTTGGAAACATGTTTAGAGTATAGTAGATCTGGGCTGGGAACACAGAAACTACAGTGATGCTGAGCAAATATTTGAAAAACAAACCAAAGATGAAATCCGTGATAACACTGATATTAAAAGGGTAAAATGGAGAATGAAGAATAGGAAAAATGTAGTGAGAAAGAATGTATTAAGAAATAGGAGGAAATAAGAGATTGCAGTTATAGTAAGAAAAGAAAGAGTATCAAGGAAGAAAGCTGTTGGTATAATTCAGTATTCATTCCTTATTTTAAAAAAAAGTCAAACTTGGAAGAGGAGACTAGAATGAGGCTTCTCTAATGTAATGATCTCTATATGAAACCAACGCAAGAAAACATTTAAATGATTCCTCCAAATCAAGAATCATAGAAAGGTGTCTCATGTGCTGAATTGTCTGCTAGCAACTTGGCAGTTACCCTGACTTTGCATATTGCCAAGGAGAAGTCAGGAGCTGCAAATCTCAGAACCCCTCTCCGTATGTGTCTGGGTTAGAACCTGCAAATGCAAAGCACTCAGGTGAGATTTGGAGGATGGAAAGGAAGAAAGGACCATTTTCCTCAATGGAAACTGCAGTCACAGATAAAAAGAAAAATTCAATAAATAAAATATATTCTTGGATGCAAAGACAATAATCATACAGACATAAAACCTTCAGAACAGAATTAATGTAAGAAAATTTCTTAGGTGTATTTTGGTTGTAGGAAAGATAATTTGATAAAGTGATGCTAATGTGGAAAAATAAATTGGTAAGAGTGATCAACAAAGAATCCGAGGAAAAATGAGGGAATGCTTGCTGTACAAGATGATAAAGAATACTTGAGAAAGTACTTCTACTCAATGTTTTATAATAGTAGGTAGTGTTTGTCAACAAATGGAATATAATGAAATGGCCCCAAACAGACTCAGATGTACTTACAAATTATAATATTAAAATACTGGTATTCCAAATTAGTGGAATAGGGATAATTATTCTATAAATAGTGCTGGGATATTTGCACAATAGTATAAAATGAAGCAAAGTCTCTCCCTCATACCACATACCAAAATAACTGGACAGGAATTCAAGAATTAGAAATAAAACATGAAATAATAAAATGACCAAAAGATAACCTAAATGAATTTTTAAAAAATACTGGAGGTAGAAGGCCCTTTAAAGCATATGTGGAAAGGTAATAGTTGTTGTTTATTGAGCAACTTCTTTGTTCCAAGCATTGTATCAAGTTTTATATTGTAAAAACTTATTTAATCCTCACAAAACTTGTGAGAGGAAGGAGGAGGAGGAGGAATACTATAAACAAAATGAAAATTTGTATGACAACCAGTGGATAATTTGTAATATATGTAGAAAAGGGATAATATCTCTAATAGATAAATAGCACTTTCAAGTTGTGAGAAATAGATGAATGCACTATTTTTAAAATGGGCAAATAATATAAACTAGTAATTCTAAAGAGTAGAAATTCAAATAGCCAGTGATCACACAGAAACCTGTTCAGTTTCACATGATGGAAACTGTTTTGGTTGTCTCCATTCCTTTCATGGAACTACTCTAAGAGTTCCCTCCTAAATGTCTTTGCAGCAATGTTTAAACAATGTATGGAAACTGGAATACTAATGGGTGAACATCTATCTCAAGCAGACCAGTCAAAGTCCTAATCCACAAATTTACACTTAGGGTATTTGCTAATGCCTACCTAAAGCTTTCAAAATAGGTGTACAATAATTCTATACCTAAGTTTTCTCTTATGTAAATTGCCAGTGCTATACATAAGAATGTGTTTAAAATGGAAACAATAGAAAATAAATGTTAAAATATAAGCCACTGGTTAAGGAAATTATGGTCCCTTTATGTAATAGAATTCTACAGAGTCTTTAAATTTTATATTTTGGAATAGGTACCACAAATCCAATGCCTATATGGGTCTGGCAGGAAATAATGTAAGTGGAATGATTTGAGGGCAAGCATATATGCATGCAACATGTGAGTTGTGGGGACCATGGTCAGCTAGACTGTTCATGCGGTATCTAAAGAGTAAGTGGCTACTCAGTTCTAGCCATTTTTGTTCCCCAAGGATGCAGATGGAATATTGCCTGATCTTTTGATCTTCCAGGAGATAGACATTTAAATTAATTTTAAATGGGAAAATCTCTGAATTGTAATTATTGGTGCAATATTAAAAAACTGGTGGCAAGCAAATACAAGTAGTATGCTAAATTCACCAAAGAGGTCAATAATTTATAATTTCTGTTTAGAAAAATATTCACTTCCATAGTTGTGGGTTCAGTATTTTTACTATCTGTTCTTAAGTTTGAGAAAGCTGGTCAAAAATAGCAGGTATTAAAAGGAATTTCTCCTAAAGTCAGGAAAAAGACAGGCATTTCTGTTCACTCTGCTATTATTCTGGAGATTCTAATGAAAGCAACATCCAAAAAACAAAGCAATAAATAAATAGAATCATAAATTTAAAAAGTGCAATAGTAGAAAGTAAGTCAGTAGTCTTAGGTTTTACAAATATTATAACCCAGTGATTCAATTTCCAAGAGTTATTTTTGAGGATATAGTGGTTTAATTGTACAAAAATACATATTCAAGGAAGTTAATCTAGATATACTGAACTAGAAAAAATGGAAACAATCTAAATACATAGTGAGACATGGGTTAAACAAATTTGGTGCATTCCTACAATGAGATAATCCACATGAAAATGTAGATGTGTATGCATGTATTTTAACAAGAATAAAGTGGAAGATTTACAAATATTTTAATATACATAATATAAAATATAATCAAGCTTTTAAATGGTTTAGTGATGGGATTTAGATCTTCTTCTTCATGTTTCTGATTTTTTACAATGAGCATTTATTTCCTATATAGTAAATGATACCTTACATTTTATTTTTAAATTTCAAGTTTTATACTTTAATAGTAATAGATTTAACAAAGAGATTTAATTTTCTAAAGAACCAGTTTCCCACCTATTTAGTAAGCCATAATAAATCAAATCACTAAGTAAATTTTTGAAGGAAGGGGTGGGATGTTCAAGAATGTCAAATAACACAAAGAAGTCAAGAAAGATAAGTACTGAGTAGTGTTTGTGAGATTTGGTAATTAGTAGGTCATTCATTGTGACCTTTAGAACTCCATGTTTAAAAGGAGGAAAAATATTTTTGCTCTTAAATCAGAGAGATGTCATTTTTCCCTTGTCTAAAACAATTTGTTCAGTTTTAATACTGCTTGATAATGTGAAGAAAGGGTGTTGAGAATTGTTTTTGTCCTTCAGCCTGAATGAAATATAATAAGCATGTAATCAAGGTCAAAGGAATGTATTCTATCAAGTCATATTATAGGAGATATTGGTTATTGTCCAAAAATTAGTAATACTTAATGATCAAGGAGCAGGTTAAGATATCTTAACATGCTTATGAATACATTCAACAAGTATTAAATGGCAACTATATGCCAGACATTGTTTTAGGTGTTCTGGGTTTACATCTAAGAACAAAACAGACAGCCTGTGCTGCTGGAGCTTCAATTATAGGAGAAGAAAGACAGACAATAAAAAAAGCAAAACATGTAGTCAGGCTATTGGTGCCAACAATATCAAGAAAAATGAATCATGGAAGAAGAAATGAGGTTTCAAATATTAAGCAAGGTAATCATGGTATGTCGCACTGAAAAGGGACCTTTGAACAAAGGCTCTGTAAAGGTGCGGGGATGAATTTTTCTAAATCTGCAGGAAGAAGGATGCTGGAGAACAGCTGGGACATACCTTTGTGAAGATTTTAGTTTCCTCTTGATGCCATGGGGGGTCGTTGGAGGGTTTTAAGCAGAAGTGTGGTTGGCACTTCTGACTAAGGTTTAAAAAGGCTCACTCTTGCTGTTGTGGAAATGCGTTGAGAACAGAATCTACAGGAGAGAGCAGGTCATTCTTCTTTCCCCTGCAGAGCCAGTTTCCACCCTTCCCTGCCCCAGGTCCCCTGGGCTGCTTTGCTCTCCACTTCCACCTGGGTTTATGCAAAGGGAGGTACTGGTAGGAGGTCTATGAGAAGATGAGAGGTTTGCATATTTATCTCTTCTGCTGCCCTCTTGCCAAGTCATGGTTTTGGTAGTGTCTGTTTTAGGCAAATCTTATGTCATTTAAAAATTTAAGCAAGAAAGCTAGGTTTCTAAGGATTTAATGATGTTTTATGTTTAATTATATTTAGGTCCAATTCCTCTTATTATGATTTGTAATCCAATTTTTAAGTGTATTTAAAAAAACCTGTCCCTCAATGCATTTGTTTTTTTATAGAGCTGCAGGCCAGTGGGCACACAGCAGGTTCTGTTTCTGCTAGAGTCTCTTTGGATAGATACCTTGCTGATCGCAGGCTTGACGGTAGCTGAGGAAAGCCACTGCTCTGCCCTTGCCACTTTGGGAGGTCTGCACAGCAGTGCACCGTGGCACTCTGCCCCTGTTTTTACCCATAAGAAAAATACATGCAAATAATAAGAAACAGCTGCTGCTTTCCTACACTGCCCCAGTGCAGTATTTAGCCTATAACTCCTGTTCATGGGCCTTACATTCCACAAAACTTTGGGAAAAGACTCTGCTGGTGGGTCCACTTGAGTATGTTCATTTACCTTTTTACCATAAAGGAAAAAACACAGTATTTTCCCTGTTTGGACAAACTTCTCTGTGGCTTAAATTTACTGGTAGCCTTTAAATAAGACCAGTTCCAGAATTAACCTTTCTTCTTCCCATCTGGGCTCAGTTATTCAGGTTCCTTTTCTTTTGTTTTTTTCAAATTGGTTTTCTCATTCTTGGTCTGCGGCTGACTTCCCTCTGGGAGGTTGGCTATACTGCCCAGCAACTGGAGTGAGGGCCTGATTAAAGATTGCAGCTAATGATACTTGGGATGGACACAATGTTGTTATGCTTTCATGTCTCTCTTTTTTTTTTCTTCTAATAGTTTATTAGTTAAAACCTTAAATACTGCATGTGAATTTCTTGGAAACATTAAAACCTTTCTTTTATCAATTGTACTTTAATGCCAGATTGTGGGTAGGCTAGTGACCTCAGGAAAGCCATTACCTGATATATGGTGTGTAATTTAGCCAAATGGGTTTGGTTACATTACTGGGCATAATTTAGACCCATGGAAGACTCAACCAGCAATTTGACTGAAGCCACACTCTGCCTTGTCATCCAAAGATCAGAACAGAAGCCTTAATTAGCCTGGTTGATTATGCAAAAAATCTAATTTTAGTTGGTTACCTGCAAGATTATATCACAAGAGTCAATATGGACTTGAGCATCTTTTTTTTTTTGAAGAGAATACACTTATAAAGAAATAGCTACATCTCTTATTTTTGCAATTATATATGTAAGGACACAGTGTCCATTTTTGATCAAAAGATGGAAACTGTTAATCATTTTTAGAGTAGAAATGAATCTGAATTCATTTGATTCATGTCCTGTTTACTCCTAGCTAGAGGGCACCCACTTGGAAAGGGATTGCATTTCCTACCCTTGGTGCTTGGGGCATTGAGCAAGTCCTAGAGAGCAGTTTACAGAGATTAAAAAAGGAACTAGAATAAATTAGAGTTCATTTTAGTGATATCATTGGGAGGGTAACATTTATTTGTCAGAGGGTTGAAATGATAGTATAGATTGTGAAAATGACTCTCAATGAAATAAAATAAATTGAGAAAATGTTACTCATTTTACAATTGGAAGACATGAAATAGAGAACCTTTTAAAGCAATTCCACTCCAATACCACTTCCTCCTGCTCTTTATCTCCTTGGGCTCCCTAGGAATGACCTCTGTCAGCCTGATACAACATTTTTGGATTTACCTGTTACACAGAGCTTCATTGAAGACATTGCTGAAGTGCAATCTTTTTGTTGGCCATTTATTAAGAAAATAACCAGATTATTTTTCATATGATGAAGAACTCAAGAAATCATACTATTATCTTTCAGCTGTCCCTTTATTCTGAAGGCTTAACTGTAACTAAAATCTTTACTTTTTGATAAAAGGAGTATCTTTCCTACTTGCAGAGAATTTTTGAGCTGCCTTAATTGAGCTTTTTTGTTTGGTTTTTGATTGGAGGAGAGAACAGCAAGTGGGGAAATATAATCTTTATGATAACTCTTCCTTGATAAGTCCATGTTTTGATAGGTAAGCACCAGAATACTCTAATAGATAAAATATGTGGTTTGTTTTCTCACAGGGAGAAAAGAGGAGATGTCAGATATATTCCATAAACCTTTATGGATTTTATATTTAATGTCATGTTATTAAATTAATTGGGTGTATTGGGATGTAGTGTAAATAGTTTGGGCTTGGCGTCAGAAGACCTGTGATGTGACTCTAGTTTTGCTACTCATAACCTAAGCTAATCACCTTGCCTCTTAGCAAAACAAATGACTGCAGAGAAGATGAGTTACTTTCCTAAAGAGATGACTAAAATCTACACTGGTTTATTCTAGACTTGAATTTGATTGAAGCTAGTACCTCCCACCTTACTTAACCAGAAGACCATACCAAATAACATCTTATAGAATGAGAGATTTGCACAAAGCTATTTAGAAAATGCTGGAATAGCTGGTCACACTCTTTAGCTTTCACATTTATGGTTCCATGTTTTCTATAATAGTTAATATAAAAAATATTGTTTCAGTTTAGGCACCTTCACTGTTTACAGAACTTCTCTCTAAGTGGATGTATAAAAGGGATTTCAAGAATGGGCCTTTGGCTAGCAAAATGGGAAAAGTCAGTATCCTTCCATTTATCTAACTCTATTTCCTGAATCTTAAACATATTAAATAATATTATTCCCAATTAGAGAATTACTGTTAAATCAGAGAGAACTTAAAGCTTAGTATTACCTAGTCCAACTATTGGTTGATTTCCTTATGGAAGAAGAGAATAAAAGTTTTTAAACTTATATTAGAACTCTTCTTGAATGTGATTCTAAAATGTTTTACATATTTAAATCCCAAACTACCAAAAATTTTCAGGGTTCCCTGGGTTTCCTATGTCAGCAATTTGTTTACTCTGGGAACATAGATATTCTAGGATGGTTTTTCTTTTAATCCATCATGTGAAGGGGCCATTGTAAAAGCTGTTTTTTAAAAGGAGGTGATGGGACTGGTCTCATAAGGTGAGTGGGTGGAGGAAGGGGCTAAGGAATACTGACCATAATTCAGTCAGGTTTGTAATCAAGTCTAAATGGAGATCAAAAAGGAGGAAATGGGGTTTTAGTCTTCACACAAAGGAAATGTTTTAAAAACAAGGGACAACTGGGTGAAATTGAGTAGGCTACAGAAAAGGGGTAAGGAAATGGTAGGAGTGGAGACAGATGGAAAAGAATTCTAAGAAATAAATTACTGACTTTCTGTTTGAGGGATGTACATGCCCTGTAGTTTTAAATGGAACTTTAGAAAACCTCAAGTATAAATGTCTGTGCAAAAGAAGACATTTAGTAAGAGATTAAGACCTTAACAAGAATAAACAGCTGAGAATTTGTGAATGCTACTTTTTTTCCTACATTTTATCTTTTTTCATAGCTCCCATTCCCAAATATTGAACAATTCTAAGTTTGGTTTGAAATAATTGCCTCTCATTTGCTCTAAATGCATGATTAAACATCTTGATTTTTCTGAATATAATTTTTAGTGCTGTTAATTTCATAGATAAATCAGTTATGCTAATATGACAATGCTTCATCTTTATTTTTAAGTTTTTATTTTGCCTATGGAAAAATTTGAAGCAATTCTTAAGGATGCATAATGAAAAGGAGTCTCCCCTCAACACAGTACTTAGGTGTCCCCATTGTATTTTTCCCAATAGGGAAATTTAAAGAATTTTGTATGACCACCCATATATTTACCATGTAGTGTCTACCATTAATATTTTACTGTACTTGCTTAAACACATATGTACCCATTTCTGTACCTATGCATTCACTTATTTTGCATTTCTAAGTAAATTGCATATTTACTTCCTCCTAAATATTATAACATACTTAACTAGATTTTGATACTTCTATTAGTATCAGATTTATTGGTATCATACTTTGCTACTTTTAACTTTGATAAATGATTTGTGGACAGTGAAATACTCAATTATTAGTGCATATTGGTTGGGTTTTTACAAATATGTATGTAATCCAAATCCATTTCCAGACACAGAATAGTATCATAAGCTAGAATGTTTCCTCAATATGTTTTCTAGTCAATCTTGATTGACTCTCACCTTCTTAGAGGTAATAGAGGTAACCACTGGTGTTCTTTGAGAGACATTACAATTGTCTCATACTATAATTTCACACAAATGGAATTACAAAGAATGTTGTCTTTTCTGTATGGATTCTTTTCTCCTACCAACAGCATAATATTTTGAGTTTAATCCATGGTTAGACATCGGTATTTGTTCCATTTGTTGCTTAGACTGCTGTATACCACAGTTGCTTACCCATTCTTTTATTGGTGGACTCTTAGCTTTTTCCTGCTTTTGGCCATTAACAAAAAAGCCTCTATATTTCAAGTCTTGTGAACTCATGTTTTCATTTCTGTTAGGTAAATTCCTGGGAGTGGAATTACTGGAAGACACAGTATATGTATTTCTATTTTTATAAAAAACTGTCATATCTTTTCCAAACCATTTGTACTTATTTGCCACCAAAAAATACATGGAATTTCTAGGTGCTCTAATGACAACATCTGGTATTGTTAGATACTTTAATTTTAGTAAATTTTGGTAAGTGTGTAGTGGTAACTGACTTTAATTGACATTTTCCAATAACTAATGATGTTGAGCTGTTTCTCATGGGCTTGTAGAGCCATTCTTTTATCTTATTATGGGTTGTTTGTGATTTATAGAGTTTGAAGAGTTACTTATTGATACTGTATATCAGTACTCTGTCAAATATGTTTTGCAAATAGTTTCTCCCATTCTGTGGTTCCCCTGTCCATTTCCTTAACAATATCTTTTGCTAAGTAGTCATTTTTATGATAAAGTAAATTGATTGTTGTTTTAAAAATAGTTTTTGTTTTCTGTGAACTGAGAGACTTGCAGACCAAGCCCCAGTTCACAAAGAGATTCTCTTGTGTTTCTTTATAAAAGCTTTATGGTTTGGTGTTTTTGTTTATGTCTAGGATACATATTTTTTATTGAGATAAAATTGGTATACAATATTATATTAGTTTTGGGTGTACAGTGTAGTGATTAGACATTTATATGCATTCTGAAATGTTCCCCACTATGTTTCCTTACCATCTGTTACATCACAAAGTTAATACAATATTATTGACTATATTACCCATATTGTATATTATATCCCCATGACTTATTTATTTTATAGCTGAAAGTTTGTACTTCTTAATCCCCTTCACCTAGTTCACCCTCTCCTCAACAGCCCCTGCTGTCACTGACAACCTCCAATCTGTTTTCTGTTTGAATCCAGGGTTTTTGTTTGTTTGCCTGCTTGTTTTTTAAGCACTAAATACAAGTGAAACCATGCATATCTGTCTTTGTCTCTCTAACTCATTTCACTTTATTTAATACCCTAAGGGTCCATCCATGTTGTCACAAATGATAAGATTTCATTCTTTATTATGACTTAGTAGAATTTCATTGAGAGTGTGTGTGTGTGTGTATGTATGTATGTACACACATGTGTATATATATATATGCATACATACATACCACATATTCTTTATCCATCCACTTATCAATTGAAGGACACTTAGGTTTTTTTCTGTATATTGGCTATTGTGAATAATGCTGCAGTGAACATTAGAGTAGGTATATCCTTTCAAATTAGAGTTTAATGTTCTTTGGATAGATCCTCAGTAGTAGAATTGCTGGATCACATGGTAAGTAGCTCTATTTTTAATTTTTGGGGGACCCTCCATATGAGTTTTCATAGTGACTATACAAATTTTTATTCCCACCAGCAGTACACAAGGATTCCTTTTCTTCCATATCCTCAACAACACTTGTTATCTTCTTGTGTTTTTGATACTAGCCATTCTGAATGGTTTAAGGTGATATCTCATTGTGGTTCTAGATTTGCATTTCCCTGATTATTAGTAATGTTGTACATCTTTTTATAAGCCTGTTGGACAGTCATATGTCTTCTTTAGAGAAATGTCTATTCAGATTCCTTCCACATTTTTAAATCAGATTTTTTATTATTTAGTTGTATGAGTTCTTTACATATTTTGGCTATTAACCCCATATTGTTTATATGACTTACAAGTATCTTCTCCCACTCAGTAGGTTGGCTTTTTATTTTGTTAGTAGTTTCCTTCACTGTGCAGGTGTTTTTAGCTTGATCTATTCCCATTTGTTTATTTGGCTTTGTTTCTTTATCCTTTGGAGTCAAAGGAAACATTGATCAGACTGATGTCAAAGAGCTTATCACCTATATTTTCTGTGTTTTATGGTTTCAGGTTTTACATGCAGGTCTCTAATCCATTTTGAGTTAATTTTTGCATATGGTATAAGATAGGCATCCAGTTTCATTCTTGTGCATGTAGCTGTCCAATTTTCTCAACACCATTGTTTGAAGAGACTGTTCTTTCCCATTGTATAATCTTACCTCCTTCGTCATAAATGAATTGACCATATATATGTGGGTTTATTTCTGGGCTTTCTGTTCTATGTGTGTTTTTATGTCAATACCATACCATTTTGATTACTCTAGCTTTGTAGTGTAGTTTGAAATCAGAGAGCATGATATCTTTGGACTTATTCTTCTTTTTTCAAGATTATTTTTAGCTGTTTGGGTCTTTTGTGGTCCCATACAATTTTATATTTATTTGTTCTAGTTCTGTGAAAAATATCATAGGAATTTTGATAGGGATTACATTGAATCTCTAGATTGCTTTGGGAAGTATGGACATTTTAACTGTATTAATTCTTCTAAACTATGAACACAGAATATCTTTCCATTTTTGGTGTCTTCAGTTTCTTTCATAGCATATAGTTGAATTAATTTGTGTATGGTAAATTTCTCTTAGGTAAATTCCTGGGAATGGAACTACTAAAAGACACAGTATATGTATCATGCTATTGGTAGGAGAAAAAAATACATACAGAAAAGACATTCTTTGTGATTCCATTTGTGTGAAATTATAGTATGAGAAACTTGTAATGTCTATCAAAGAATGCTAGTGGTTACCTCAAAGAAGGTGAGAGTTAAGATTGACTAGAAAACATATTGAGGAAACATTCTAGCTTATGATAATATTCTGTGTCTGGAAATGGATTTGGGTTACATATATATTTGTAAAAGTCCAATTTATTTAACATGTTCATTATCTCCTTTAAGTTATAGATTTCACCTGTGACCTGAGAGATCAGATATTAATTCTTTTGGTTATCATTTACTCATCCCACAAACATTTATTGCATACCTATTCTGCAATGTATTGTGATAAATGCTATAGATAAGAAAAGGAATAAGAGGATCTTTGAGCTTGCCTCAATAGAAAAATGTCTTGTGAGGACACATCTAAGTAAATAGGCCATTGTAACAGAGATGTTTTATAAAGACAAGCAAAAAAAACAACAACAACAACCTATCAGGGCACAGACACCTAACAGAGTTTTAGACTCAGGAGGTTTCTTATAACAGGTGATTTCAGAGTTTTTACAAGAAGGATAAGAAGATTTAAGTGTGAATCAAGGGGTTAGCAAATCCTCCACTAAAAGCCTTACTGCTGAGTAAGCAAAAATAAGATGACTGCATCTAACTACAGTAGAAGAAACAAAGCATCCAGTGCTGTAAAAAATAAAATACTTTGAGAATTTGAGATTTCAGAATGGAAAAAAAAAAATGTTTTCCAGCGTGTGGATGTGGATGTGGAGGACTTCATGGGGAAGGCAGAATTTGAGCTGGGTCTTGGGGGTGTTTTGGAGATTAAATGAATTAGTAAATACAGAGTGCTTAGGACAGTAGCTGACCTGTTAAAATTGTTGACAACAGTCATATATTATGATTGAAAGCTGTATAAGACTTCAACATTTACACCGAGGAAAAACATTTATGCACATGAGAAAACTTTTAAGCTGTTTATAAGGTATATGAAGTGAAAAATGAGCTTAGTTAATAAAAGTTTCAGGAAATATTTAGGAATTGGAATGTTCGCTTTGAATAGGATAAGGTATAAAAAGACACCAGGTTTCAATAGCCTTGGAAAGATAAGATAGGGACAATGGATGGAAAACTTTGGAAAGCAATCATTTGTATTTTATTTTGGTTATGATGAGCACCATTGGTGGTTGGTGTGCTTTTTTTTTTCATTCTTTTTTTGATCCACAGAGAAAAGAGTGGAAGCTACACACACATATCCTTGTGCAAAATCTAGATTTAGGGGATAGCAGAGGCCAGACAAACTTAGACATTAGGAGTGATCACATGGATAGAAGAAGGACTCCTTAATGCCACTCTGAGAGGCTGATAAAGAGGGAAACTAAAAAAAAGAAAAATTAGGGTTGGCAGTTTGTAGTTTAATGACCTTTGAAAGAGCATTTTCAGTGCAGTGATGAAGGCTGAAGTCAGATTTTAAGGGATTAACAATGGTTTATGAAACTGAATACCACAAAGTATAGTTTATTTGGAAAAAGTTGAACAGTAAAAATAAAAGTAAGGAGGGAGATGTGATAATAGTTTGGGTAGCAGAAATGAGCTTAGAAGTTTTAGGCATGACAATATTTGTAGATTGAGTCAGGAGAAAGAGGAACAAGAACATGAGTATGTATGAGTGAGGAGATTATATTGGAAATAAAAGAATAATTTTTTTTCTGGAAAAATGTCCAGAGGAGAAAGGAAGAAAAGAGAAGAAAGGTCTAATTTTAAAAGTTGCCATTGGAGACATATTTTGTTCTTAGGCAGGAAGAAGGAGGAAAAGACAATAAGTAAAGACAAAATAATA
Organism: Manis javanica; assembly: GCF_040802235.1. Lineage (NCBI taxonomy): Eukaryota > Metazoa > Chordata > Mammalia > Pholidota > Manidae > Manis > Manis javanica. Next base: position 115,664,744 of record NC_133156.1, on the reverse strand, counting down.
AAGAAAAGTTACTGAAAGGGAAGGGATTTGAAGAAAATCATATAGACCCCCTACCAGAAAGTGGGAGGCAAGGCCATCCAGGGAACAAGAGTGTACAGACAGAGCTAAAGAGATGGGATTGCTTTGAAATTAGTTCATGGCAAAAGTGTTAGGAAGATTTATTGGTTTTCAGTTGCTGTGTAACAATTGCCATAAACTGGGAAGAGTGCTCCCAGCAAGGAACTCAATTGGTCTGCCCCTTATCCGGAGCAAGCAATGCACAGGGTGAGCATGGAAAATCGTATTATGGCAGAAAGTGAAGACTAGGGCTCAGAAAATTGTGTAGACAGAACAACTTTGAGAGGCCGCATTAGCCAAATACTGGAATGATTTGAGCATCCAAACAACAACAGTAGTGGACTGTAATCATTGAATAAAATAGGCAGCCATTTGTCCATATAAAGAAACCAGTGTATAAATAAATGGGGAGAAGAGAAAGCTCTTTGTTATGATAGAATGCCAACTCATAAATGTAGATAAAATGATGGAAATAAGAAGTACCATTTGGCAACTATCACACTGACAAGTCAGTCACAAAACATCAATGGACGCTAAACCTAGTAGTGAAAAGTAATTGAGGAAGCATGTAATGTTGACTTAGTCTTAAAGATTTTTTCATTACCAGGGGAAAAAATAGAGTGGAGAAACTTGGAGGACACCACCTTTATCAAGTGATAAAATATACCACCAGTAAGAGGACAAATTGAAATTGTGTACCATCTGATAGAATATAATAAGAATACAACATCACTTCTGTGATAGTCCTGTTCAAAATGTATAATGTGAATCTAATTAATAGGAAATATCAGACAAACCTAAATTTAGGGACTTCTACAAAATAATTAGTTTCAATTTTTGAAAATGTCAAGGTCATGAATGTTTAGGAGAGTCTGAGGAACTATTTCAGATTAAAAGAGAAAAGAGATTGCTAAATGCAATGTGTATCCCTGGATTGGATAATTTTGTTCTAAAGAATATTATTGTGGCAAGTATTGAAATCTTAATGGGATCTGTGGATTATATCATAGCAATGTATCAATGCTTATTTCCTGATCTTAGGGGTTGTACTGTGTTTATGTAGGTAAAGGCTCTTTGTAGGAATTGTACACTAAAGCATTCTGGTGCTAAAGGGCATGATGTCTCCAACCTACTCCCAAATTATTCAGAAAAATTTTTCTTTAGCTATAATCCCAAAATTTTGTTAAAATTTTTAAATAATTTCAGAAATAGGAAGAAAAATTGCAGCCTTATGCTGTTTATAGGAGACATAATTAAAGAATGAATGTGCTGGGATAAAGAAATTTCATTGGAAAACACTAGTCAAAAGAAATCTGATGTAGCGATATTTCTGTTATGGGAAAAATCTGATTAGGTGTGGATAAGGCATACCACAATATAACAATAAAAGGCATCAATTCACAAGGAATACATAATAATTCTGAAGGTATATGTGCCTAATAACATAACTATTAAGTGCAAGTTAATCATATTACCATGAACAATTTATAGCTCCAAAGGTATAGTGGAATTTTTAGCGCACATTTCTCTGTTTTGGATAGATAAAAAGAATTAGTAAAGATACAGATAATACAAGTAACACAGTCAGCTAACTTTAAATAATGGATATTTATAGAAGTCTGCACTTTCAAATTAGAGAATTTACATTATATCAGACACATATGGAAACTATACAAAAATTGACCCTCTGTAGGCTACAAAAAAATTATACAAACTGTGTTTTATACTAATGCTATATAAAAAGAATTAGTAACCAAACCAATAATATATATATATATATATATATCTAATAAGCACAATTCTAAACAGTTCATCTTTCAAAGGATATTTAGAAATAGCAATATAAAAATTTATAAGATGCAAGTAAAAGAGTGCTTACATATTTATTGCTTCATAATGCATATATGAAGAAAACAGTTTAAAATTTAATAACTGCTCTTGAATTTAAGAACTAAGAAAAAAATCAAAGTAAAATTATAGACATACTTTAGTGAAATAAAAAGCACCAAAATAATAGAATAAAGATAATTAAGGTTTCTTTAAAAAATTGATAAAATGTATTTGCTATAGCAAGAATAATGAAGAAATAAAATGAAATAAACATTGTTAGAAATGAAAGGGGAAAATACTACAGACACAGGAAATTGAACAAATAAGTCTTCAGAAAACCTTAGTGAAAGTTTTACTAAATGGACAGTTTTCTAGAAAAATATTATTTAACAGAAACCATTTACCTATAAATCCATTAAAGTAATCAAATCAGTAATTTAAAAATTTGTCATCAAAAAAGTATCATACCAAGGGGAATTTAGAAATATACAGGCCAGATAGTTCCTAGTCTTTGCTCCAGAGACTGGAAGGGGGGAAGCTCTCTGGTTCATTTTATGTGGTCATATTGGAAGCTTTCTCAAGGAACTCCCCCATGCTGCCCAGTCCGTATTTCCCCGTTCCCCTTTTAATTTCCAATCCATCTCATATGCCCATGAATTCCCATTTTAAAAATGACCAGGCAGTTTACAATTTTTATTTCAATTAAGCAATATTTATTGAGTAGTCTACTACATCCCAGGCCCTGTGATAGTCTCAGAAATGAAAGAGACATCAACAAAGCAGATTGGCTACTAGATAGTTACAGTTAAAGCCTCAGTCTTGGGCAAAAATACTGTTGGCAGTTTACAACCCCCTGAAATCATCAGCTCATCTCTGTATGTTCTTCCTTCTTGTCTTTTCTCAAATATTTTGGACCCTTCTGTAGATGAAGCTTTAAACATCAAATGACAAAGACCCATGAGATGAACAGTGGCAAAGCAATTTCAACTGTGCAGCAGGAAGCAGCACAATCCACAGAAAAAGCCTCATTGAAAATTAACTGAACAGGTACATGCATGTAGCTTTGCTACTGTTACTGGAGGCAAATCACTCAACCTGTTTATGACTCATTGTAAACAGATCTACTATTACCTCTCCTATTGGTTTTATAGTATTGCTGAAAAATAAATGGAATAAAATTAAATAATTGATCTTAAATCATCTGAAGAGTAGTATAAATAAAAGTGAGGTCATCATATTTATCAGCACCACATTAATGTATAATGTATAACACTGTATTTATGCAAAGGAAATTTCTATGTAAAAATGAATTTTGAGACAGATTTTGAAAGCAAGATGGGCATAATTTTGCAAGGAAAAGTATTTTCTGGGGAATTATTATTTCTAGTTTGCTTATTTCATAGTGTACAATTTGCAGTGCTGTGGTCTTCAAATATTTAACTGCAATTATCGTACATTGTGACCCAGCAAACACACACACAGACATGTATATGTAGATATCTCATATGAAGTATAAAAAGTCTCAAAAAACAGTATTTACATTTTGTATAGTAGGTGCAGTATGATATTTTCTATTCTACTCTATTCCACTTCATTCTGTTTCATTTAAAACTGCATTTATTTCTTGACCTTAGTTTGAAAAACAATGTTTAAATATATCATATCTCATATCCATATCGTTTTTGAAGACAACTCTAATGAAAACAACCTATTAATGCTAATGGGATGAGGCCAAGCAAAGTCAAATATTTCTTCTGTTGGATTCCAGAAAAACAAGTACTAAAAATTTATGTTCTGCAGTTGAGGAGTTCTGGTTGTGTTACATCCAGACTTTTAAAATTGGAGCACAAAGAGTTGGTTAAAAAAAAAAAAAAGCTACCAGATCCTCCAGTTTCCTTCCAATGACCTTTAATAGGAAGAATGACCGAAAGGAGTTCTTGAGGATGAGCTCTCAAGTAAGATAGGAGGAGGTTCTACCCTGTTATATTTTAGAGTGTCACTTTATTAGATCCAGCTGATGTTTTTGGACTATCATCTCTGTCTTTTAAAAAGGGAAATTACCAAGAAAAAATTATAATCAGGCAATTAAAAGCTGGGATACCTCCATGTTTTTTTTTTCAGTTACTTTAACCTTTATTATATACAAGTAAGGAAAATCATAATAATTCATAATAGCACAAAATATTTACTTTTTTATAGAGAGGGTTTCATTTGCATAGACAGAATTAGTTTTCTTTTTCACTTGTATATTTAATTTCAAAAGTAATTTAAAATGTATTGAGGCAAAAAGTAGTATAATCTGCTTTTTAAAAACCTTGTTGAATCACAGTATAAATATACACAATTATCACATAATTGGATTAAGAGGTACTTATTCACCACCCTTATTAAAAACATCCTTTGTAAAGTGTATTAGTTTAAGAGAAGATTTGAGCATTTTTGAAAGATAATGACTGTACAATTATTATGTTCCTTTTCTGTGGAAGTACCACACTTACTACTTCACAGATCTTTTTAGCTCTCCTTGCATCAATCATATCTGATAGATAGTAACAGATGGGAAAGCTTAGGCTCTGATAAATAAGTAGTTAAGGATAAATCCATGATGCAGACTTCAGCCTTTCTCTAAAACCTGAGCCCTTAACTTCAAAGTATACAGTTTTCAGAAACCCAAATATTATCATAGCAAATAGCTCCTGCATATTACTACCAAAGATATTTTTCCTGAGTTGTAGACCTGCAGTAGGTGCCAAGGTGTCTAACTCTATGTATCCCAAGCTAAACATCTTGTCTTCTCAGACATGTTCACCCATCCACTCTAAAATGAGTCTGACCTCTTGGAAATCTCTATTTTCTGTTTTTCAGTGAATAGCCTCCCTCAATTACCTAAGCTGGCAATTTAGAAGACCTCCTTTCCATTACCATCTCTACTCAATTCACACCTAATTGTCCATGGAATCATACTGGCTTCATTGATAGCTCTTGAATCCTTCCACTGTTCTCAAGACTAGCTGCCCTTACCTGCTCAAAAAAGTCTATTCTCGTCATTGTGTTCCTGGCAACTGTTATGTTCTCACTTCTGACTCCAGTTTTCTTCTGCTCCTATCTATTCTCTGCACAGTAGTAGCTATATCTTTCATATCATATTTCTCATATTTCTTCCATATCATATTTCTCATCACATCTTTCTTGCTTAGAATCCTTTGGCTCTTCATTTACCAGACCAAAGCCTGCTGTCCTTAGCCAGACATACAAAGCATCATCTGTAATCTCTTCTCTCTCCAGTCCCTCAGTACCTAGTCTTTCTAAATTACAACCGATTTGTTGAGCAGCTATGCTCCCGACTCCAAACCTTTGCATCTGCTTTTAGTTCAGCCTAATTGGTCCCCTCTAACCCTGTGCTTTAGGAACTCCTTGTAAGTTTTCTCTTTAGGTTCCCGGGCATACATATATGGTAGCAATTCTCATCTGCATTATAACCTTCCATCTTTCTACCTACATGAGACCAGGCTCTCCTTTTGGGAAGGTCCTATATCTTAATCCTTTGCATCTTTAGGGCTCAGCATACTGAGATATAAAAGAGTCAAACTAATATGTGAGGCACTGTAATGCAGAATATTTTTCATGAGCCAGCTTCTTCAGTGTACTAAAAACAAAGGAATGGCTTGAGAAGATTAGTTAGCTTCCAAAATGTGCCTGATTTTTAAAGAACTTTTGACTCTAGGAAAATCACTTTTTAGAAAAATGAACCTCCTCTCCTGGGAAAGGTAATTTGATTTAAACTTAGAATAACTACCATTATTTGCCTTGTTTTCAGAAATAGATGAGAACAGAATAAAGGCCAAGGAAAATAAGTACATTGGCTGTTTATTATAATGTTAATAAAGAAGGGAAGCATTATAGAATGAGTCTGGCAAGACTCCCACCTCAGGAGGTATGAAATGGTAAGAAAAGGACAAAAACAGAATTTCATAGGACATGAAATCAACTCTCTGGATTCAGGTACAACTGGGCATGCTTCTCACCAGTAACAGGGAAATGAAAAAGACGCCCATCCAGCTTTATGAGCCCGTGGGGAGGCTGGGATGAGAAAAACCATATGAGACCATTTAGTAAACTACACAATGTATCAAATATAAGATTTGTGACTGTTAGGTTCAAAGATAACCTACTTTGTGGAGAAATAGTGAATTTATTTTTTGTTTAAATAAAAATAAATGATTCATTCTAAAAAATAAAACATTTATTTATTTATTTAAAATAAAGTAGAAGGTAACTTGAGCAACTCTTTGGTGCAAATGTCTGAAGAATTATGTGATACCCATTGGAAGTTATAAAAGAGAACATTTTTAGTTCCAGTGCCAGATTTAGGAATCACCGAGGCTATCACAGGTAGTTGCAATCATGTAGAAACATCTGAACTTAGGACTTTGGCTCTGTAGAAAAATAACAAGTTTAAGAGTAGCCTCTATGGATATGTTGCTTGATCTGAAGCTATTCTTATAATCATGGACACAAAAGGTAATACTTTTTGGAAAGTGCTGGAAAAAATAGAATTTGAATAATTCTATTCACTGTGCATTAAAAGAGGGTTGAAACCATTTTACGTCCATACAATTAACTAAAGATAGACCATGATTAAAATGAGCAATGGTGAAATGTACAGGGTTTTTTTTATAGGAAAATATAGAAGTTCACACAGTGGCAAAGTGTAAGAGTATTCATTTTATTTTGGCTGACTCTATGTAGACATACTATGGCACAGTTAATTTCATTGACTGTGCCAAATATTATTGTTCAGATTTACTGTAAATTTAAGTATTATTTGGTGTTATTTTGCAGTGAGTAACTTAAAAACAATGAATTTTCCAAGCAATAATTAGTACTTAAAAGTTGTCTTCCAAAGTATATAAAGATAGAGTTGTTTCACAGTGTAGCACAGAGAAGGTACATAATGGATCTGTGGCATCTTGCTGCACTGATGGACAGTGACTGCAGTGGGGTATGGGTGGGGGACGTGATAATATAGGTAAATGTAGTAACCACATTGTTTTTTCATGTGAAACCTTCATAAGATTGTATATCGATCATACCTTAATAAAAAATTAAAAAAAAGATAGAGTTGTTTCATATGAAATAAATAAAAAGACTATGTAAATAGGTTTTTGATTTTATTTTTACCCTTTAATATATTCCACATATATTCTTTTCCCTTTGCTACATTCTTACTGCATCATACAAGGTATGTAGTACTCCAGTTCCATGGCACTTTTCCCTTCCTTCTGCTATACTTAAAAATGTAAAGATGTCAAGTGATTCACTCAATGAACTAAGGTTTTCAAGCAGTTATAAGTATGTGTCACAGGCCTGAGCACAGCATCAGTCAAGTTTGGTACCAGGATGTCCATCTCCTACTCCAGGGAGAGTGGCTGCTTGCCCTGGATTCACTGTGTGATCTTGAGTGAGTCACCTCACATTCTTGAACCTCAGTCAACCCATTTGGAGAATTAGGTGAAAGCTAAGCTTTAGTGAGAAACAGATGCTACATCTGAGATGAGTTTTCTTGTGTAAACAAGTAATTCCAAAGTTTAACTCCAAAGAAAGTCACTGTGTGGATGGCCATGATACATCTGAAGTAACCAACTGGGTTAAGGCTTTGGAATAAATGTTTTTGAATAAAAATTATAGCATTGTCACATTACATCTGGGTTTCTTGAAACTATTCTTAACTAATTTTTATTCTATACTGTTTTTAGATATTTACTGTTGTGCCTTTTATGCAAAACGTATTTAATGCTTTTGGAGCATTTTTATATGGTAAATTATACTCCTCTAATAGGTCAATTAAGTTGTCAAGGTAGGAGGAAATATAACTCAAAATAGTCCAGTTATTACCTAGTGAAAGTCAATGAAAGTTAAGACCTCTTCTCTTTGGGATAAAAGTGAACAATCAAAGGATTTAAAGACATGTGTTTTTAGAGACAACAGCTAAGTTTACATTTTGGTTTAATTCCTGGTAGATTACTTGTCACTTTGGTAAATTCTTACATTCTAAAACACTTTGCTGAAGAAGAGATAGATAATTTAATAAGTTGAAAAGAATTCCTCAAAGGAAAGAAAATCCTCTTGAGAAATGCTAGTCCATGTTGTCTGATTGCTTTCTCTCCTCTTCAGTTGCTACTTTTGCTGATTGAAATAGCTGTGAACATCAAAGTAAGATCTGTGGTTCCAGAAACTCCAAGCTTGCCATAGCGCTAACCTTATATTTCCTGTGTTGACTTCATGTATTGCTATCATTGGTGCACAATTTCAAAGCTTCAGGTTAAATGTGATGTGGTTTCCCATTGCATAACTTTTTTTGTATTTTAAAGTGGGAATAAGTAACATGTGAATCAGCAAGCTAATGGATACTGTTGAGAATTCTGTGTTGGCTAGTTTATGTTTCTGGTTTGTTTTTTGGCAACTATGGTGTTCTTGCATTTGACATTAGCTAAGGGGGCAGTAGCTTGGCCTTTAATAGAAAACAATCCAGGAATTTCAGGGAGGAACTAAGCAACAAGAGGCCTGCAGCTATTATCTTCTAAAGAGATGAAAGACACTCCTGTGCCTATGCTTTTCTTGGTCGTCTGCACAGAACTCTTTCGACTTCAGTGAGAAGAGAACACATCCGTGGTAGAATTTGGCCCTGAGTTTCTTTAGTAACTAAGCTTAGTCTAATTGAATGAGATGCGAAATAACTGTTGGCTAGAGTATAATTGCCCATGGAACACCAAGAACATGGTGGGCATAAATCTAAAAATTAGGAGGGATGGTGGGGAAAACCTGTATTTAGACTTAAAGCTAGAAAAATATTTAGTGGAAATATCCATTGCACCTGGATATCTTGGGAAGCAGGCTGAAGGAGAATAGTAAGGGAGAACATTATTTTGATATTTAAAACATTTGAATAAGTTCTCATCATGAATAGTCTTATACTGGTCTCCTGTAAAGAACTTGAATTACAAATATTTTCTATTCTAAACTTCTTACATGAGTGATATAATTATCTGTCAATCATGTTCTTCATGTATATATATATTGTGTTTATGTTCTTTATATATAAATAAATAAATAAATAAATAAATAAATATATATATATATAACTTTCATGTATGTGTAATACCCTTTACTGCACCTACAATGTCTTTCTGGATTCTTGCCAAAAATATTATTTTAAGGTGTACAAAAGAAGAATAGAATAGCTTTGGTTCCATAAAAGGCCAATTTGTTTTTTAGGAAATGGAACTCTGACCTTGTATCTGGAGCTGGAAGTAAGATTTATGAGCATAAGGTAGGACACACATATGGAAGCTTGTATGAATTGAGCCGTGTGGAAATCATTCTCTTTTCACCTGGCACAAAGTTCAGATCCTACCATTGTTTTGTGTAGTAAGTGTGTTTAAAGAATAAGAGAGTTACAACTGTAAGAAAAGTTGGGATCAGTGAATCGATGTGCTAACCTTGGCCCTGAAAGGTTGGTTATACGAGATAAATCAGTGGTATTTAATGTCCATTATTCAACTTTAGTGAATAAAATTACTCTTCTTAGGTCACCCTCACTGGGATTGATTTTTATAGTTGATCAGGATGAAAGCTGATGAGTCCAAGAGGTTTGTAGAATATGTGTTTCACAAAGGTTATTCAGGAATAAAGTCTTACAGCAAAAAAATTTTTTAGAAGATGTTTATAAAGCTATCTCCTATTTTAAGATAGACTGTATAACAAAACAGTATAAAAAAACCCTAAATTTCTACTGGGATTCTTGGCAGAAGTGTAAGATACTTTTATGTAAGATTTTGAAAAATGCTGCCTATGCATCTATTTTTGAGGGAAAGCTTTTTCTGCCTACACACAGCTCTAAAGTCAACATTTGATATGCATTTTATTTATGCTCTGATGTTCCGAGTATATACAAAACTGAGTGTGTACACTAGAATAAATTTTAATTTGATAAAATGCCAATCACAAAGGAGTTGTTGATCTTAAAATGATCAATGACTTTAATCTGTTAAATGTGAGAAATTTTTTCCTTTTTTTTTGTTTTGTATACAATGCCCAGCCAGTTTTGTATTTCCAAGTTTTAACATTTTTGACATTGACTTTTCATATTTAGAAACTTTTCTCTGAAGACTTCAAAGCTCTGTGATTTGCATCTCATCCAACAATGTGTAAGGCAGGGAATTTCAAGAGGAACATATGGGAGGATAAGCTAAGAGATTTCCCCTTTAAGAAAAATGGATCTTTTAAAGTCAACACCTGACTCTCACTTTTCTTTTGCAACATCATCAGTGATCACCTTTATTTTGGAATTAAGAAAATGTAGTCAAAATTTCATTCAATTAATCATAAATAATAATTCATTCAATCATAATAATTAATAACTATTCCATCTCAGCACTAAATTAAGATGGATTGTTTTACTTCCATTCAGTGGTTCAGTGAGTACTTTCTGTGCCTTTGAAGGGAGCTAGGAGCATGAGGTGATTGCTGGTTTAATTTATAGGTAATTTCTTTTTTCCCTCATTTATTTATTTATTTAAGCATCATTGATATACAATCTTATGTTGGTACAGTTATACAACACAGTGGTTCAACAGTTCCCCATATTATTAAATCCTCACCCCTTCTAGTGTGTTCACTATCAATATAATGTTACAGGATCATTATCTGTATTCTCCGTGCTATACTACCATCCCTTTGACCAACTTCCTTGTGATTGTCAATTATTGTGCCCCTTTATTCCTTTCCCCCTCCCTCCTCAGCCCCTCCACTTTGGTAACTGTTTCCCTTCTACTTTTCTTATCCAAATTTCTTTTCAGGGATATCACATAATTATGGGAACAAAGATTAAGGTCTTTCTATATCACTGTACCTGCTCACCAATCCTGAGCATGTCCTGCTCTTTTCTTCTTTATCTTTATGAAGGACATCAGCTGTGTTTGCTTGTACAGTATCTAGCCACTTTGGGCAACAACTCTCTGATTTTCATTTGAGAAATCACCTTTCTCCCGTCCTCAGTCCGTGTGGTTTAGGTGGGATTACTTTCTTGCCTTGGATCCATGGGTGGATACATGACCCAGATTCATCCTTCAGAACATTCTGTGCCTCTGATCACAATAATAGACAGATCAGGTTAAGGGTACTCAGATTCTGGGACTTTTGTTGGGAGAATTGATTTTTTCTTTTTAAAGTTCTTTCCATCTGACTTGCTAAGCTGTAGGAAGATAGTCTCCCAAGGGGAAAAATTACCTCACAATGCAGGCAGTGCAGAGGAAATTAGAGCTATATGTACAGGGATAATTGATGATAGTATCATTTGAGTGCTTGCATCCAACTATGCCTGAAGATAACTAGTCATAGAATTTTCGGTTATCAGTATTTCCATTCAATTACTTATTTATTTAGCTGCATTGAGTTTCTCCTAGATCAAGAGAATTCTTCTCCATATTACTTTATAAAAGCACTAATGTTTAGTATGGTATAAACAAAATACCAGTAGAATGTTGGAGAATGTCATCTTCATAATCAAATTTTTTTCTGTCATTAAAAAAATTTAAAACAGATTATTTTAGAATCATAGAATGTTCAAGCTTGAGAAAACTTTAGAAGTTGTTTCATCCAACCCTTTCATATTATAGGCAGCATACTACTATTTACAAAGAATTAGGGTATAATGAAAGGCTGTGCAGCAGTTTAGGAAGAGTACTTACAGATCCAGTGCATACCCACTTTGTTACTTGTGAGCAGGTCTCTGGAGTGTCAGTTTCCTTAACTTGTTCTGAAGATGTCTGGCTCATAATTGACATTAAATGTGGTAACCTTATTTTTTGTAATAAATGTTAACATTTAACATTTAACATTACTATTATTAATGTTACTATTAGTGCCAAGAACGTTACTGTTTGTTACTATTATTGCCTGGGGCATAGTTCCTAACATGCTTATTCAATGCAAGGCATGAAACAATGACAGTGTGGGTTTTCTCTATATTTTACTTTTTATTAGAAGTAACATATGTATATCTGAATCTATTTGTTTGTTATTTTTAAAAAACAAGATAAGCCAAACCCCAAATAATGGTTATGTATAAGTATGGGAGAAAACTGTGGAGAGAAAGAGATTTAAGCTAGACTTCTCTGAATATAAGTTATTTGTAGATTACCATGTAAATATTACATTATTATGAAATAAAATTAAATGAAAACCCTTGAAAATTGAAGGCACAGTAAAATTAATGAACTTTGTATCAAATTGGTGCAAAACCACACAAAGTGGGACTACTGCATGTCTTAAAAATACATAATTTGACTGCACGTATCTAGGGGATATATTCTATGACAAAAAAAATTCAAAATGCTTTCTTAAAAACTCTGTTCAGTGATTACATTGTGTTGTTTGTAGAAACTACACCTCAGTACAAAATGTTTAGTAACAAACAAATACAAAACAAAAATAATATTTATACAGCTCACAAGTCTGCAAAGTTTAGCTGATGTGTTCTGGCCTTATGCATGAGTATGTGATTAGTTTTGGGTTGGCTCAATGGCGCTGTTGATCTTACTGGGCTCAATCTGGAAGTTAGTTAGCTGCTGGCTAATCTAGAATGCCTTGGCTGAGACAGACATCTGGGTCAATATGACTTATTCTTCTGTCTTTTGGCCCCTGGGAGCTTCAGTTGTCTAGTCCAGGCATGTTCTTGGGGCAATCACAGAAGCCCACTGAAGAAAGTGGAAACATGCAACAATTATTTCTAACCTCTTTCAGTTTCATGGTTACGGAGATCTTTTCGGCCACTGAAAGTCATTGGATGGGCTTAGAAAAAGACTGTAAAAACGCTGCAAATAGCAAACTGTGTTGATATGAGAGACGGTGAAGAAGTGGGGCTATTAATGACAGTCCACCTTGGTAGTGTTGTTTCGAAGTTGTTGAGTATCTGATGTTAGAATAAAACAGAGGAGTTGTTATGTTGATGTTTATGAAATCTGGAGTTTTTAGAATGTGAGGAAGAAGAGCTAGATACAGTGTCGAAGAAATTTAAAAACTACTGTCTTGAGGTATGAGTGTAAACCTGTCATGTATTTTACCTTCAAAACAAATATGAAACCTAGCTTTGTCCACTGGAAAAATCTGGAAAGAATGACCAACTCAGTGGCAAATAGGCATGATTAGCATCCATGCTCTGATCTCTAAATAACATTTCCCACTAAAATAAACTGGGATTCTTTGGATAAATGGCTGATTCCAGGACATGTATTAGATGAACCTAGAACATCTTGTTACATCAAACAGCAAGGAAGTTGTCAAAAACTACAGGATCACATCAAAAGGAGACCCCAGAATTGTGCTGGTCAAAGTTGGAGAAATTTTGACCATGAATAAGAGTAATGATTCCAAACATCAAATATGCTTAAATCCATAAGCTCATAGTAATACCAAAAGATTCCTTAGCCCTCAACTTAATTTCACTCCAGGAAACCAATTAGTTTAGAAAACCTGTAAATAAAATGAGAGACTGAAACATTTATATTGCCTTTCCTATACAAAGTGCCACAGGGTAATCAACTAGTTAATGAGGGAAAGTTTCTCTCCAGAAGAGTTTCAAGCAACAAATGAAGAAAGGATTATCAAATTACAATATCACCATTTTATAACACTTGATGAAATAATGCCTAGGAAATAAACATCCATGGCTGCTGACCTTACAGCAAACAGTGACAACCAGAAATGATGTGCCTCCTGACAGAAATACAAAACAACCCACGTGAAGCATTCTTGACAGGAAATCAAACCTAAATGTGATTGAGACCCTAACCTAACTACCAATTTACAGGAAATAAAAGGGACAGGAAAAATATGAAACAGTGCCGCAGGACTGCAATCAGCAAAATCCACACTGGGAGATATTACAGGACCAAGAAGCCAGTTTCTTCAATGTATGTTTTGGAAGGAATACAAAACCAAGAAGAGGAAGGACTTGTAGATTAAAGAGATTTAAGGGACATATCCACTAGTTAAACTATATGGATCTTACTGCGTTCCAGATTTGAACAATCTCTAAACAATTATAAGAAAATCAGAGAAATTTGAATACCTATTAGATATTTGCTGACATGGAGCAATTATTGCTAATTTTTTAAAGAAGTGGACTAACGGTATCATGCTTTTTTTTTTAAAGATGATCTGTACTGAAATGTTCATGTATGGAATGATATGATGTCAAAGAATTTCCTTCAATATAATTCAAGTTTGGGGAGTAAAGCAGCACAAAGCTGGAACATGATTGACTATGAGTTGACAATTGTTGAATTTGGGTAATGGATACATAGGAGTTCATTATGTTCCTTATTCTTGTTGTATGTTTAAAGTTTTCTTATTAAAAGATTTTTAAAAGTCTATTCCATGAATGTTCTCCAAATGTGTAGGAATCTGCAATAGTTAAATATAGTCTGTCCATGATTAAGAGCTTAGGCTGGGCAGCACACCACCTAAGATTGAATTCTGTTTCTTTCTCTTGAATCCTGTTTCTTTCATCTTTCTCTACCTGAGAGAACATGCACAAGTTACCTAACCTTGCACTGCCTCAATTTGTTTATCTATAAAATGGGAATATTAATAGTATGTTCCTTAGAGGGCTGTTATGAGAATTGTAAATGTGAAGTGATTAGCATAGTGTGAGGCATACAGTAGTCACTCAATACTTTTTATTTTTAATTGATATGCTATCATAAATATGTATATGTGAATGCACAGATAAAGGGCTGAAAGACTGCCTCTAAACCTGTAATACCCGTTACCTCTGAGGAAAGGAGTAGGAGTAGAGAGAGAAGAGTTACTCTTTATTTTTTATTTTATTTATTCAATAATAGCGAAAATATTATTGAAGTACTTGTATTATTGAAGCAATTTTTTAAGACTATCCTCAGTACAAAAAAGAATTCCCTGAACAATTACATTTAAAATTTTTAGTTGAGCACCTTGCTGCCAGCAACTGACTGTTCACAGCTCAGTATGAATAAAACATTGTGCCCACCTTCCAGGAGCCTAAACCTATAGAAGAATAAGATGGGGTACAAAAGGTAATTCCATGCAGGTTAGTGTATGTTATAGATCCTAAAACAATTTATAAACACAGGAACACCAGGATTTAAAATATGGTGTGGGGCTAAATTCTACTTTAAAAAAGACCAGCTTAGTTCTTGCGAAAAGCTTATTGTGGTAAAATACTCTGCAGGTAGTGAAACACATTGGATGTAAAAGAAAGAGCCTGAGAGATAATAGGAATTCACTCCATGAATGACAAGGTGAGTTTCTGCCACCTTATTATCAACACACAGATTACCACTCCTATTACTGTGAATTCATTTGAGTAAAAATTAGAGTAATATCAGTTTGTCTCATGTCTCACAAAGGACAACTACTTCTTAATAGGTCCTATGGAAGCATACTTAGAGAGTAATACTAACAGTGTTAGTGTACTAACAGTAACACTGCAGGAGGCTTCAGCATACTTATATCATGCACCACATTTTACTGAGAGAGAGAAGGTTTCAGAACTGACCATAGTTGTTGATATTGCCCTAAATTAAGAACCACAGAGCTCTGATTTCACCTGTACAGATTTCAGTCTGTGGACCTGGGCATATATATAAACTCTTGCCTGCTGCATGACCAGCAGGGAAACAGCATAACTCCTGGGTTGCTGTTCCTACCGAGTGCCTCTGTGGAGGCTCACTGATCACTTGAAGACTGTTTTAGCATCTTGAAAAGTGGTAATAATAATAATATCCCTACCTCATTGGGATGGACAGGCAGGTTACTGGACATAATGCATATGAAGAGTAAGCCCAGTGGAAGGCACACAAAGTAGTTAATAATTGCCAACAATCATGTTTAATGACTGATTCTGCCTGTGGAATAGGAAATCTGCGAGGACAGGAACAATGTGACATACTGCTCGACCTACGGAACCCAGCTCCATGAGGGTGTGAATGGTGGAGCACTTATTTCCATACACTGCTTTAAAAGTACCGCTGCCCCAAGAAATCACACATGTGGAAGAATTGTATATGTAAAACCTCTATTTACTGCAGGAAGAACTGGGCCCTGAGAAATCTGCTGTACATAAAGACCCTGTAGGATTCAGCTGGAAAACCATGGTCCTCTCATCACTGGGAACTTTGTTGAAAAGGTTTCCGCTACATTTAAATGAGAGACTGAAATTATGGGAGATCTAACATATATGAGGGACCATTTTCTGTGAAGGGTAATAAAAGTAAAGTAAAAGATCCATGTTAGATCTATGCACGTTTTCCTTCTAAAATGCTTGGCCTTTTGTCTGAGGAACTCTAAAAGGGAATGAACTACTGTGGGCAGGTCTGCCTTGTCTTTATCCCCTTTTTCAATGGCGATTGGTTTAGATAAAAATGAAAATTTTAGGAAAAAAAATATGTCAGGCATTAACAGGGTTTTTATTATTTATTTTCTGAGCTTAATTATGGTCGGTGCTTCTCAGTTTTTCATTATAAACCTCTTTTTCTCAAGGGGCTATAACTCCCTCAATAAAGACAATGACTTCAGGCAAACACTGGAAGCATTTGCTCTCTACTTAGGAGGACTTTTGTTTTTCCGGGTCTTGAAAGTGAAAATCCATTAAATTCTTTTTACAATACAGGAATGTTAAAGTAACAAAAAAAAAAAAAAAAAAGAAAGCCCAGAATTACTGCTTTCATATGTGTTTCTTTACTACCTGGGCCAAATTTTGCTTGTTTTTTCAACAACAGTTTTGCAGGCCCTCTCATATTAATCCCTCTGTATCTGAGATAATTCGGCAATGACCCTCTGTACCCTGTCCACTGGCTTCCTCAGAGATGCATGCTGGAGATGGTATAGCAAGTAGTCTGTACTCTGTCATTTCTCTTCCCCTGATAGATGATCCATTATCACCCAGAAGAAAGCATTCTGTTCTGCACATGGTCAACTTAACTCAGTAAAACACTACAGCAAGCTGCCGCTGCTAGGGCAATGTGCTGGTAGTGACCAGGTCACACTGAAGGTGGTGGCACACTGAAGCCACTTTAAAGTGTCTCCTCCAACTTTTTGCTCCCAGGGAAGTGCTGATCTGAAGACTGCCATGGCTTCCTCTGTTGTGGGCCAAAGATAAATTCAGGCTGAAGATGAGGGCCTCAAGATACATTTTAGAGACTCACCAGACCCTGAGGTCTACCCATGGCATGAGTTGGAGTCCCTGCTTATGCCAGAGTGGTTCCAGGTTTCAAGATGTGGCTGGGGTTACCTGTGCAGCCGAGTTAGACCTGAGGGGCCCCAGCATCTTTAAGATTCTTTTCTTTTCCCTTTGCTTTGCTGTCAAGGACTATTTCATATTTTAAAGGAGATATTTTGAAAACAATGAATATTTTTAAATGAGTATCTAAAAACAAGATTTCTCAGTGTTCAATGCCTCTGAAATACACATATACACAAACACATACACATGGTAATACATTTCCTCTGGCTTCTTCAGTCCAAAAATAGCTTAAAAGAGAGAATATCTACCTTAGAATATGTCACAGGTTTCCGGAAAGAATATCTTTGGGAATAGATAATAGGCAGAATTATAAAGCAGTGACAATAAATAGTGGTGAAACTGCTTTATACAGGAAAAAAATATTAGTTTCCTATGTTACACCATACAAAGGAAGATATAAGTATATTAAAGACCTAATTTTATACAATTAAATATTTTAGAAGCAAATATAGGAGAGGTTTTCTTAGACACAAGACTCTAAGCTGTTATGTAAAATATTATCAAATTGACTATATCAAAGTTGAACAAATTCCAAACAACAATAGACCTCATAAACAGTTATTATTTTAAATGCATATAGCCAGCAAGATGTTATTATCTAGGATATATAAATAATTTCTACAAATAGAAATAAAAATAATAAAACCACTGAAAAACTGAAAAAAGATGTAATAGGCCATTCACAGGAGAGGAAGAGCCAATAAACCTCAGAAGTGATGTACTACCTCACAAATAATCAGAGTATAAATATAAACAAGATACCATTCCACTATTATCAGATTTTCAAAAACTGAAAATTCTTATTTTGCTAAATGTCACTAAGAATGTGGAAAAATGGGAGCTTTCATATATATGCTGCTAACTGGTAAAAAATCAATTTGGAGAGATTTTGACAATATCTAGTAATGCCAAAAATGTGCATATCCTTTAAAATCCACAAATTTCACTTTTGAACATATGCTTTTGAGAAGCTCTTGCACCAGTGTGTAAGGAGATATGTACATGAATGTTTTTTGCAATATTACTTATACTGGTGAAAACTGAACTGTTCTTTCACTATGTTTTAAAAATTTATCATGTTAATATTTATTTAGTTTATTTCTTATAACTATTGTAAAGTATTCCACAGTATGACTATGCTTCAATTAATTATCCTTTCTTCTTCCAGTTAATTTATCTAGTGGGGAGGGAGAAGGAAGGAAAGTAGGACTAACATCACAGGAACTACTGTGTCTTACCAGTATATATTAAAAATAAAGGATTTGAAAAAAGAATGGAAAAATGTTATCCAGTTTAGGAAGCTGGATAATGCGGATGTGGGTAGGAGAAACTTCTTGAGGACTTCCTCTTCTTGAGATCTTGTTATCCAATATCATTCAAAATGTACCATTTATACTAAGTCAATTTGCAAAAACTTTACAAATCTGGACTTGGTGATTTATGATTTCCTAAGTCTTTTAGTCAATGAATAATACATCTAGAAAGAGCTCCTTTTTTTATTGCTATGATAAGATTGATACCTAGAATATTTTCACGCAGCTGTGCAGTAGCCACCAAACTAGACAGTAACTATTTTCAAAATAGGAAACCACTATTGTGTTTTATTTATATTCTAGATTTCTCATGCTTTTCAAAAAGTGCCATGCACATTAAGCAACAAAAATAGTTGGCTGGACAGCTAGAGAGGATGAATTTTGAGCAGGGGAGGCTTGGGTGGTAGGGGTGTAGAGTGCTAGAAAGGAAAATCCGGAGTCAGACACCGTGTCATAGGACTGGGAAAGGGTGTGGATATTATGAAGAAAGTAAGCTTGTGGAATGGAGCTTTGGACTGAGGCTTAAAGTATTTTAGGGAAATCAGATGGAGAAGATGTAAGGAAGACTTCCTCTAATATTAGTCATTATTGTTTTTTTCCATTCATTCAACCCCAGATTAACCATTCAGCAAAATAAACAAGGAAGGGTTTCCCTCCTCCTCAGCTCTCATGCCTTTCACTGCCTTTGACTTTTGTCATTTTTTTTGTTTTATCTTTATCTGCCATATTCAATTTAATCTGTATTTGTAACTATTTTCTTTGTCACAGTGAGTCACTAAAATTTTAAAGTTTGGTTTGAATCTGTTATCAGATACCACATTTGTTTCACCTCATGGCTTGAAAATTTAATTTGTATCCAGAATGTAACCATAGCTGGTGAGTCTGGCTTGCAATTACCATATCAGCTGCTTTGTGTGAATGATCCTTAAGATCTTAACTTTAAGCAGTGGAAGGGCAGAGGGGGCACCATAGTTGGACTGTGCTGAGGGCATCAGTTGGTCTTAGTCCAGACTTGCATTCATTTGCTAACTCATTTCGTGTGTTCTGAAAGCTTCCTGTGTACCAGGCAACTGTATTGGCTCTGGAAATTCATGTTGCAAAGATTCAACCCTGTTCCCTTCCAAGTATAACAGCCTATGTACCAGGCTGACAAGTAAAGAGGAAATCACAATACAGTGTATTCAATAAATTGCTTAGTACTCTGAGGCATGGATCACACTGTGTGGTAGGGACATTGACCTACATGTCTTCTTTTCACCAAAGTTGGTGCTAAACTCAAAAAGGGAAACTTACATTTTTTAATGAGGAAACACAAAATCTACAATATGCAGTAGAGCACAATTATTTGTGAACATATACATTTTAGTTTTTCTATTTGGAGCAACAATTCTCAAGCCATAATTGTCTAAATCTATCTCCTGTCATATGTATGCATCCTCCTTTGCAACGAAAGATGATTATCTCTGAGTACATGAATCTAAAATTCGTATTAGGAGTTCCTAAAACCACTCTGGAAGTGCTGAAACCACAATACAGGAAGGAATGAGCACAATACTAGTGTGGGTTGTTAGGCATAAACAACTTCTGGGACTGAAATTGAAATGTGGATCAGTAGCAGTAACCAAGGTCTGTTATAACCGCTACATTTGATAGAAGTCCATCAATCCTCATTTACTCTTACTGTTTAAAAAAACAATTCAGAATTTTCTATCTTTAGAGGTAGGCCTAGGTTATGGGGGGAAGAGGAGGTATATTTTTTGGATCCCTGGGAAACCACATTTATTTTATCTTTTAACGTAGACCTTCCATACAAATATACAAAGGCTGGCGATGTAATGAAAGGTCAGTATGACACTTTAAGTAGCCTCCAGATATTTTTCATTTATCATGAATGGTCAAGGTAAGTACCTTACAGAGTGAGGAAAATGCGCTCAGAGATGTTCTAGCCAACACCACAGAGCTATTTAGTGAAGGTGTGAGGAATGAGCCTTCAGAGGTATTCAGACGTACCTGGGCACCACGTCAGCAGACCTGGCAAGGCTCTGGGCCCCTCACACCTCAGTATCGGTCGGAGACCAGTCATGAAAATAAAACCAACAGCAAAAAATTTGACTGTATAGGAAATTTAGTACAGAAAATTAGCCACAGTTTAGAGGAGCTTAAAGTGCAACTTAGGAAAGTTAAAGCAACTCTATGAAAAGCAACTGCAGCAATCTGCAATTACCCACAGGTCTGGAGGGGAGGCTGGAGGAGGAGCTGAGTCCCTTGGGTGGGAGTAAGGGCCATGTAGGAGGGCCCCTTCATTCAGGACTGACAGCAGGACCACCGAAGATGCTTTTGGGACACAGACGAGGGGAAATACCTTGGATTCTGCCCCCAGCAGCCTACAAGATGAGCCCAGAGGGAAGCCCGTTTGCAAGAAACGGAGAAACAAGGTGAGAGTCCCTCCCCCTTGGAAAGCAGCAGAGTTTGAAATGATGAGCAAGGGGTCTGAGGAAAAGGCCCAGCACGCCTGTTTCCGCCATACCTCTGTTACTGCGTGCTGGATTGTGGCATTCCTGGTTCCTGTCTTATTGAAGGAACGAATGCAGTGGAGAGGTGGGATAGAGAGTTAAAGCTGCAAAGCGTTTTTATTGGGCGAGGAGAAAGGAGAGGACTCTCCAAAGCTGGAGGGCAGGCCGACCCTGATGCGTAGCCACCTGCGGGGTTTTACACTGTGTCTCTGTATCGGGGTGTATTTGGTTTCCGCCCTCCCATTTTGTCTTTCTTACATCGTCCTTTTGATCAGCCTTGGCGCCTTCCTTTCAGCCTCTTTGTGCAAGTTTGTGTTCATCATTTTTCCCAGGAGTGCCCCAGCGAAACCCACAGCAGGGCCACAGCCGCGGTGTAGGTTGTAGGTGACATAACAGTGATAGTGGGATGGCCTCAGGGTCATCGGTGGACAGCGTCCTGGTGACCCGTACCTTTTCCTCACCAGTTTGTGCTGAGCTGCACAAGGGGCTGGTCTCAGGGAGACGGGAGGTCTCTGGGCTGTGACTGCGGGGTCTGTCGCCTGCCTCCTCCCCTCCTGCTCATGTCAGTCTAACTGCCTACTCCAACATCTCTCTGTTTAATCTCATATGTATGTTTTATATCTCAGGCATATTTTATTTGAAGGGATTCTATATTAAAGAAAAAAGTCTAAAACTCATTATACTAGACCAAAACTCACTTCTAACAGAGCACTAAATTTTTAGTATTTCTATGTACAAAGTACTTTTGCTTATGTTCCCTCTTAGAATGCTGACATTTTTCTATTTTAAAAGGAAGAATTAGAAGCTCAGAGTAATTTAATAAATTTCCCTCAGAAGGCATGGCTAGAAGGTTCAGCAGCCAGGATCAGAAATCTGGGTCTTGGGCTTCAAATTTGAGTGCTAGAGCCACTAGTCCAGATTGTGTGCTGAGCAAATTGAGGGGTGCTGCAACACATTTATAGGAACTTACCTAAATATTTTAAATTTCCAAGGGAAATGCAGTAATCTCTTTTGGACATTACATGAGCTAACAGTTTCAACATTAGATTGCTATGTTCATTTGTTCACATCATGACTTTGTGAAGCTGGGTTTTCTATGATAAGCAAGGACCATGTGAAAATAATTTTGCAACAGGAGATGAAGGTAGCAGTGTCTCATCTGATTCCAGGATTTGAGAAACTGTGCTGTATTCACCAGACTCTGAATTGTTAGGATATAAGTGCTTGTAAGTTGTCAGGACCTAACTACTTCATAAATACAACTATTAGGTATTTTAGCTTAGGGTGCACTGTGAAAGAATTACTGTGATATGAAAAACACTGTAAACTGAGAAAGTATCTCTGCTCTAAGGACAGTACCCCATTAGGACTGAGAGCAAGTAACACAAAGTAAACAGATTATGGGTGGGGGCATTTGGGGGTGGGAAATTTACAAACCCCTGGAAGGTTCTTCTGCAATCCTACAGCCTATGGCCACTACCTTTATTTGCTTTTATCTGAATAGTAAACATGGGCAACAGTAGAGTTTAGCAATTTGAAATTTAAGGTCATCCTTGCAAAGAAAAGAAAGCTATGTATACTCTTAGACTGCTCTAACCTGTCTCTCAGATCAATGAGTGGGAAATCTGGAATATAAATTGCTGGATTATCAAGCTTTCAAAGACAACATGCAGGATGAGCACAGCACATCATCCCTGGTTCCTTCCATCAGGGCTCACCCTTATCTCAACCTGGCTTTGCCATGTGCTCACTTGGGAAGCTTCACTGTAGCGGTAACTCTGCCATCTCTTTAATTGCCATTCACAGGTTAGGATTTTTTCCCTTCCGAAATACAATTCTTGAAATGATTTTTTGTATCTTGAACACTTCCTTCTTATCTTTGTACAGACCTCTAAAATGTGCCTTACAGTGCAAATTACACTGGACAACAAATTCCCCAAGAATCACAGACATTTTAAAAGATCAAAGAAAATAGGAATTGAAGTTTGTAAGTGATGTTATTTTAAACAAAAATGAGTGAAACTGACATCTTGTGGCATTATAGAGTGCTATGATATTTTGAAAGTCTCAGGATCAAAAGTTAAGGGATAGAAATCTGAAAGACAAAATTCGATATTTTATAAATGTATGAAACAGTTCTCTTGGGTGAGTTACAATACTAGAGTCAGTATAATTGTAATGAAAAGACAAAATTTTTTAAATGTGTGCTAGAGATGCTGTGACTTCTTAGTGTGAAAAAGTTCTCAGCCTTGTTTATGAATCAGAATCACTTGTGGAACTTTAAAAAAAATGTAGATGTCAGGGTCTTGTCCCAGACCTATTAAAGCCTCTGGACTAATGCTCTTGGTTCCATGTTTTTTAAAAAGATTATTGATGGACAGCCATTGAATGAGGAGATTGTTGAATTAGATGCAATCTGGTTTAAAACTATAGACCAGCAGCTTTGGTATCACCTGGGAACTTGTTAGAAAAGGAGACTCTTGGGTCCTACCCTAGACCTACTACATCAGAAATCTGTAGTTCAGTAAGATTCCCAATGATATGAATTAACATTCCAGGAGCACTGGATTGGCAGAAGACAAACACCAGCCTGGAATTCAAGGCACTAGCATGCAAAGGCTCTCACTAGCTCATACAAGTCATTTATCCTCTGTGAGTCTATTTCTCTGGCTAAAGGAACAGAAATACTCATACCTACCCAACTTACTCTAGGACTGTTTTAAGGATATGAAATGGAATATGGAAAATATATAAAAGTAATTCAAAAGATTAAAAAGTATACTGTTTATATAAACTGATAGTCAAATACGGTCAATTGAACCACAGATTTGTAGAGTGATTTGGCTCTTTGGTTTATTCCATCTCTGTATTGTGAGCCACAACCTTGATTGCTACATGATTCATCCCCACTCACATTTGGTTAGCCTCCTAAATTGTCCAAAGATAGCATTATTTTTTTCATATAATTTTTAAGTCATGGGGAAGTAAGAAATACAAGTGAAAGGATAGCTCAACTAATATCTGTAGAGTCCCTCTACTTTATACATGAATGTATCTCCATATCTGGAACTTCACAAATTAAGGATTTCAGTAAAGCCACTTTGGCATTATGAATCCCATAGTCTCTCTTGTCATGTGTAATTAATGTCTGATTTTGGTTTCCTGATCAATGGGTCATCTTGTGACAAGCTGCTTTGTGCCATTTGGTGAATTTGATACTGGAGCTCTGTCCTTTGTGTCTAAGGAAATAACTAGAGGAGTATCATCTTTAGAACTGGCCTGGTCCTTGTTCTCCAGCCTCCTTTGCTGCAATGTCACACCTCTTTGGGACTTCTGTGCCACACTGTACCCACAGCTTCTTCCTGACCTGGCAGCCTCCTCCAACCCCTGCCTCCAACTCACGCTTACGAGGTGTCCTTGTGGATGGGCTCAGCACTCCTTAAGTACAAGCCTGGGTTTGTCTCTAATTGCACACGTCACTGCTGACTCCTAAGCCAGCTGTAACCCCAAGACTCTCCTCTGCTTCTTCTATGCTGACTGCATGTGGGTGAGAGTATCTCTCTGCACGTACTTGGTGTTATGCAATGTTTCTTGGTACCTGTTGTGCTGGATGCAAATTCTAATAAAGCTCTTTTTACCTCTTCTCCTACACTCTTGATTTTTTTTTTGTATATCCCCACCTGAAAGTGCGTATTTATTGCTTCATGTAGCCTAATATTGCTCCCTATCTTCAGTTCTTTCCCTTCTAATTCTTCCTACATTGTACAGGGATCAGGTTACCATCTTTTGCTTTAGATTCACTACGTTCCCTTTAAGTCTAGTATCTATCTCTAAGGCTGTGTATTTTCTGGCCACCTGCCACTAAGCCAGACTTAGCTAATAAATATTTGACCTCACCATCCATATGTTCCTCACTCATTTCTTGGATGATGGGGGACCCTATTTAATGCCATCTAGGGACATTGTCACTGTGGAGGTATAGGTCCTTGAGGGCAAATAGAAAATCAGACCTGAGGAAATAAAACCAATCTATGTTCCATGATAGTTCCTTTGAAGATTTCTTGTGAAAAAGGAAGTAGGATCAGTGAGTCAGTCATCCAATAGGACTTTGAGAAACCGCAAAAATGCTTTTTGTTTATACCTCCTTGTGGTCTCTATTACATGTAAGGTACACATATGGCATTTCTAGCAGAGGTTTTGTTTATATGTGTCTAAATGCATATGGTTTACAAATAGATGTGGTTTACAAATCTCACTTTTTTAGTTATATAGCTACAGGGCGAAAGCAACCCAGTTTGCAGTTCAAATGGTATCAAATTGTTATTTATACCATTTGAATTTAATTACTATTTGCAAAATTTCCTGAGGCCCCTCTCATACAGTGGTATTCTGTGTCTTAGTGTTTAGAGGGAGTAGAAAATCAAGCAATTATGGTAAGTATCAATTATTGAAAGATTTAAGAGAAACGAAATTTAAATAAATGATGAAAAGGCAGGTGCATGTCCCACATGGTTTTGGTCCCTTGCATTTGGGTTTTATTTTAAAGTGTGAGTCATTTTTGTGTAGTATTCCCAGAAATATTTTAATACTAAAAATGTACCAAGCAGTCAAGCTTTGAAGTTCTTGCTATGACATGCTGCCCCTCTTTCATGTGTGTGGGATTCTGTTATTGTATGTTTTCCCCTCTCTTCTGGAGTGGATTGTGGCTCATCTCAGTCATCTCTGTCTCCTGGTATAGTCCCCTCTGGGTGTATAGTCCCCTCCCACAATGCATAGAGATAACTTGTGTAACTTGTACAGTGTGTGGAAAATGATGGAATGTGATTTCTGAAGCTAGGTGATAAGACATTGTGGCTTCCCTTTGCTTTCTTAGACAACTTGCTTTTGGGAAAGCCAGCTGCCATATCATAAGGACACTCAAGAAGCCCTATGGAAAAGCCCCTGTGGCAAGGACCTGAGGCTACCTGCCAACAACCAGTGAAGAACTGAGGCCTCTGGCCAATAGGCATAAGAGTGAGCCATCCCAGAAGCAGGACATGCAGTCCCAGCCAAGCGCTCGATACTGTAGCTGCGGCTGACATGCTGCCTACAATCCCGTGAGAGAACCACTCAGTGAAGTCACCCCTGAACTCAAGACCCACAGAAGCTGTAGAAAATAGATGTCTATTTTAAGAAACCAAATTTTAGAATAATTCATTATATAGCAACATATAATTAATGCATAAATACTCTACTCAATGGGAAGATCTCTGAGCTGAGTGATATTAAACTAATATAAGTCCTAAAGCAATCTGCTAGAGAAATTAGTATTACTTATGTCTAGTTTATTTGTATTTTTATGTGTATAAAATAAAATGACTTTCCTTTTATATTTGAAGTCAATTTAAGTTAAAAAAATAAATGATAATACTACAGAACTGAATAGGGGAGGAATTTTAAAATCACAAATATAGAGACTATTATTTGAAGGTTTTAAATAGTGAAAGAAATAGTTTTCTGTCTCTAGAAATTAATAATATGCATTCAGGTTGGTGATTTCTTAGATATACTGAAGAAACTTTATAACATAATTAAGTGTCACTTGCCAATATTTTCCAGTTCTGTGTAAAGTTAACTGGACATATAAAACATATTTTCTCCTGTTGTTGACTTTTTATTGTTTTGGGCCTGTAGTAAATGTAAGACTGCTATGCTTAAGGGTATAATTTTGTGCAGGAAACCACAATAAGGTCTGGGAATAATTGCCACAAAGACTAAGATTAAACGATAAAACTGGCAAAAATCTTTTGACATTTGTATCAAAGTCTGTTCTCTAGAAGAAACATTTCAATTATTTTTTCAATGGGGAAACCAGTATTAGAGGAAATGCTATAGATTTCATTTGTTGTATAGCAAGCTACTTTTCTATCTCTGTATATACCTCTGTTCTTCAGGTAGATAAAATTAAGATAGAGTATTAAATCATTTTTGAGCCAAACTATTTTGTTTTAAAATGAAGTAGCCATATCTACAAAAGAGAAAAAGTTTAAATTTCCAGTTTTCAAAATCTCTATCATGTCCCCCCATGAAATCAATCACCCTGAATATCCTCATTCCACTTTTCTTGATGACATTATGGGAAGTAGAATAAGTTGGGGTCAAAGTAGTATTATTATTAAGAAAAAAATATGGTTGCTCCCTGAAGGACCACATAGTGGCTCTGAAGGTAACTTTGGGTTGGTGTTCTGAGCCTAGTTCTCCCTAAATTGAAGTCCATGGGGTCCAGAGACAGGACATAAAGTCCAAGAGTTCCTGCATCTTTTTGCATCTTATTTTGGAATGCTGAAATTAGTGGAAGGAGTTTGGCAATATATCTGAAAGGGGTCTATAGTGATAAACTTAGCTGTGATGAAGATCTCTGAGGAATTATGCCATGACCTGTGTCCCATCCTGTGTCTTTAGCTCAGTGTCACCCACTAGTCAGGGTGGGGATTGTACTCTTCCCACATTTTTGTGGAGAGCTTGCTACTCACACCCTTACGAGCCCTGTCTTGAGAGTTCCCTAGAAAACCATCAATGCTTTTATCTGGATGCTTTATTAGGAAGATCCTGGAGGAAGCAAGATCCAAAGACAGGTCCTGTGGCTAGTTCCTTATCAGTTGCCTGACTATGGCAAAACATGTTAATGTGAGAGAAATAGGAGTGAAGACAATCTGATTTCACAATGAAAACAAGGCATCGTTTTTTCCTCAAATTTTTATTGGGCATGTTACAGACAGGCAGCTCATGCCACATGCAGAGAAGACATTTTAAGACTTATTCAAAGTAGACATTTCAACTCCCTGAATTAATATAGACTTAAATGGTAAATAAGAATGCAGAATATTAAGGCATGTTTTTTTGTTTATTTATTCCAGAACAGCCCTCAGCCTTTATTATGAAATTATGCCAAGTCAATGACAAAGGCTCCCGATTGGAGGGTTTTGATCTGTGTGGTTTCTGTTTCAACATATGAATTCATAGTTATTTGAATAGGACTGCAACTAAATGAGGATTTGACCAACATCTTGAACATTCACTTTTCTTGTTCTGACTTTGTGAGCAACATTGGTGTTGAATAGGGAAACAGCAAATAGTAAGTTCAGCTGTTTGAAATCCAAAGCTCTGTTTTCCACAGACACATAAAATTAGTTGAGAGTAGCCAACATTCTGGCCTGTATTGTGGTCTGAGTGTGCTGTGTTGGCTTTTGTTACTACATCCCGTCTGTAAACCAGGTGCACAAAACATCGTAAGGAAGTGAAGTCTGGTTGCTGGTAATTAATGGAGTTATTTGGTGAATGAAAGTCAAAGCAGTAGCAATATATTATGCTAGAGAGTGTTAGAAAAATTTTCCTGAAGCTAGAATGGGACCTTGCAAATGAATGCTTCTAATCTCAGTGAACTAATATCTTCTTATACTTATTAAAATTCAGTGTTTAATCATCAATCCTTGCTTTAAATAAGAGAAGGAAAAAAGATTTTTATTGGGTGGATAAAATGTTCCCTATAAAGCAGATATGGCAAAGCTACTCACTGTTATGAACTGTACAAGTAATGCCCCACTCAACATCTTATTCTGCTTAAGGGTAAAATTTAAGGCTGTCTCACATCTCCCTTCTCAGCCTTTGTGCCCTCTGGATAAGCTTTGCTCATGATTGGTGCTGGATTCTACATTTCATGTTCTCCTATATTATATTTGCAACATTTTCTTTGGATACAATAATGATGTAAATGATGTTAATGAAGATATGACTGCTTACTTGGAAAAAAAGGAAAGAAGTATTGAGATTCATAAATTACAGATAATCTTATGACATACTGTGTACTCATGAACAAATCATTTTTTCTCTCATAAAGAGAGAAATATGCTATAAACTAATGAGAATTTTTAGAGGATTTATAGTTCACATGTTCATATAATAACTCAAAGCCTCTTTTATAATAAATATGTCAAAACTGAGGGATAATAATCCTATTAATGCAAGAAAAAAAACCCTATTTGCATCCAAAGTCAAAATGATAAACAGAAAATAAAAGCAAAAGCATAGCAAAATAAAACAAGGAAAAACTTCCTTACCTGTTAGAAAATTGTCATCCTTTCTATGTATTAAATGTGAAGTGAAATTTCCACCTATTTTGGATAGAAATCATTTAATCAATTATCAAGTACCTATCAGTAGCTACCAGTTCTTCAACAGTAGACCAGACTGAGGTACTTGATTTGAAAAAGAATCATCTGGGCAGATTATAAATGCAGCTAGCGCTAGCGCACCAGAATCCTGTTGCTAATCCAGTTTGAGGTTCATTGTTCTGAGGCAGTTATCCTAAAGAAGTGAAACACCTTAAGTGTTTCTGCAGAGGGGAAGGAGATTACTATTTGGTTTAGGAGACCAGATCTCTCCACAGAAAAACAGCAGGTAATTGATAGCAATTTGTAATTCTCCTCAAACTATAAAAGTTACATCCTATTTTTTGCACTGGAGCAAGTTACATCCTATTTTTTGCATTGGAGCAAGTAGATGATTAACATTCAGTCAATCAATAAGAAATGATATATCACTTGCCTAGACCAGTGATACTTAATTTTTTCTTGGTTGTATTGTAGGCTCTTTTTGAATTTGATAAGTATTTGAAACTTTTACAAAAATACATTATATATTATTATATAATGAAATTATTATATTGTGT
Source organism: Manis javanica (assembly GCF_040802235.1). Taxonomy (NCBI): domain Eukaryota; kingdom Metazoa; phylum Chordata; class Mammalia; order Pholidota; family Manidae; genus Manis; species Manis javanica. Next base: position 115,634,981 of record NC_133156.1, on the reverse strand, counting down.
GATAATAAAACACTAAGAATCAAACTATGCATCTTAACATTGTGATACATGTAAAATATATAACCAAAAAATAGAAATGCCTACTTTTCTTAGAGAAAGTAGAGGGACAGTTCTTTGGTTTCACTGATGAATGATACTTGAATTAAAAAATGCAGGTGAAATCACCCATGAGAAGTGATTAGAACAGGGAGAGAAATGGAAGAGGAACACTGAAAAACACAATCAATTAGGGGATATTGGAGGAAGAAAAACCTGTGAAGGAAGATGAGAAGCAATAATTAGAAGAGATGCCGCAGGAGTATTATAGCAGTGATGGAAGGATCTATCATTGAGGGCAGAGTAAGCAATATTGCTAAGTGTTACTGAGGTCAGGTAAGTTAAAGGAGACAATGTTGTTGGCTGCTTAAGAGGAATAGAAATAAAGTTCTTGAGGAAGTCATGGATTTATGAGACTAGATCTTATGCTTTTTTAAAAAAATTTTTATTAAAGTATGACTGATATACACTCTTATGAAGGTTTCACATGAAAAAACAATGTGGTTACTACATTTACCCATATTATCAAGTCCCTACCCATACCCCAATGCAGTCACTGTTCATCAGTGTAGTAAGATGCCACAGATCCACTGTGTGCTTTCTCTGGAGCTTATGCTTTTTTAATATGGGTTTTGAAGTTCTTTGGGATAATAGCATGCTTCAATATAGGAGAGAGGTCACTGATCCAGAAGCTCTTTGACTCATGTGAGTGAGATTCTAGGAGATGATAGATAATGGCACTAAGCAAAAGTGGCATACTGGATCTGACATGCAGGATCAAGCTCATAGGTGCTATAACCATGTTTTCAGATTTTAGAATGATCACTATAGAATAATGCTATTGGAGGAATAAGCCCTGTAACATTTGTCAGAAAGAAAAGTATAAATATTTAGGGTATTTCACATTATTTGTTATCAGGTAACATTGAGTAGTGACACAATTTAGGAAAGTTTTAAGGTCAGAAAATCTAAGGAAGTCATTATTAATATGACTGCACATTACAAGTTACAAATTCCAAGCAACAACCCAGTCCAATTTAATTTTATAAATACCTTTAAGACTTCTGGTTTTAGCTCTGACAAGCAAAGAGCTTGGAAGTCATTATCCCTTCGTTACAACAAGAAAAAGTCTGAACAAACTAAAGCTATAAACCTATGAGAAGACTGAAGTCACAGGGAAAACCATGTTCTCAAAATGTAGGAGATAGATGAAGCTAGAGAGTTACAGCCAAACTGGATAGAAACTAAAACAAATACCTAGGCAAATCCTGTTCAAACTATAGAAAACAAAAGGCAAAAACAAAACTTTAAAAGAAGCCAGAGAAATAAAACACTTTACCTGTAAAGAAACACGATAAAAATTATGATAGCCTTTTCATCAGAAACTATGCAGGCAAGAAGGAAGTGGAATGACTTATTTAGTGATGAAAGAAAAACTCACCAACCTCGAATTTTATATCCAGCAAAATTATCCTTCAGTAGTGAAGGAGAAATGAAAGCCTCTTAAGTGTTCCAAATTCACAGCCAAGTTTGAATTGGTTTAGGTAAATGTGGTTTGAATTACAAGCATATATGGAATGATTCTCATAAATAACTTCAGCCAAACATTTTAACTTAAAATTTTCCATAGTCCTTTCTCTTCCACTGACCACTGAAGAAGATTCTGGCTTTATAAACTCAGTTTTTCTCCTACTCCATTCTACATAATAGAGAAAGAAAGAGAAAGTGGAGAACAAGACTGAGAGAATTTTTTCTTTCTCTTCCATTTTTTTCTCTTTTTCCTTTTCCTTTTTATTGTCTTTATTTATTTTTTTTGAAGAAAGAAAAGTTAGAATGAAAGTAGTAGCAGTATATGAAGAAAACATGGAAAAATAAAGGGAGTTTTCAAATATGTTGCTATGAAGTATATCCTTTTAATGGTGTTTGGAGATACAAGTACAAAAATTGAGTTACCTTTTACTTCTCTGTTTTCTCTTTGCTCTAACACTCGAAAAGTGGGTAATGGCTTCAATAACTTTATAATAAAGATATTTCCCACAGTGATTCTCACAAGATTTTCTTCAAGTTTTTGAAACCACTATTGTCCATAATCGTATAGTAGGTATGGATGGAAGTTTTTTGAATTGTCATTAAGTTCAGGGATGCTTTACTTGTTTTGGCAAGGACATATCAAGGGAAAGACCACTTCACACAATTTGATATATGGTCTGCATATTTATTAGTAGAATAATTTGGTCACAGAAAGATGATTCAATAGATTACTCAATGTATTTCTAGAAAAAGGTGAGTTTTGAAAAATTGGCTCACAAGAGGGAATTATTGTCTTTTCTAGATCCAGTTGTTGTACAAGTTTATCTGGAAGCTAAAAATGTGCCTTGACTTCAAGAGGACAAAAATAGAAGAATTTCAGCAACTAGTCAAGCATTGTTTCTTTTGCTTTACCCTTTTGTTCTCTTGTCTTTGATTTTATTTTCTCCTAATGAGAAGATAGAAGATGGTTTGTAGGATTATAGAAGGCACTGGGCTCATTGTCCTTCAGGGTTTGTAACAGATTTGGTCTTTTATTTGCTTCTCTTTTGGGAGAAGGGGTTGAATAGACATAAACACTGAACTCAACTCATTCCTTTGGTGATACAGCTTTATTTTTTACTTTTTATTTGCCTTAATCAGAGAGAGCAGAAACCCTGCATTAGATACTAAGCTGGAGACAGGCTGAGTGACTGGGTCTCTTAGCAGTAGTGGTACAGTGCTAGAGTAAACCGTGTCATGGTCATTGATCCACTAATCTAGATGGAACTTTTTTTCTCATCAGTATAAGGGTTTGGAAGACTCTGGGAAATCTGGCCTTTTTCTCATTCCCTCTGCATGTGATTAAATAATGTATTAAAACTAAACATTTTTAAAGTGCATACACACATTAAATCTTTAAAAACTGTTAAATTATATAACTGATAAAAGCCCCTTGAGACATATATATATATATATATATAGATAGATAGATATATAAAACAGGATATATCATGTAATTTATACATATGATTATAAATTGCTCAGATATGAAACCAAGTCACTGAAGGCTCATATGCTTTTCTCCCATCACACTCTCGTGCTCTTCCTACAACCACTATCCTGAATATTGCTAATCATTACCTTGGTATAAAAAATAGTTTTCCCTCTTATGTATGACTCCCTAAAAAATTGGGCTTTATAAAAGTGTTATTTATAGGCTTCTAGGACATGTTTATTTTATCAATATTATATTTCTACAATTCATCTGTGGTTTTCACATGTAGCTGTAAGTTGATTCTGTAGAGTGTTATACTGAATGAATGTTAGATAATTTTTTCATTTTCCTAATGATGGTTAATAGAGCATTTGTTTCTGTTGTTTACAGTTATGAATAATGCTGCTCTGAAGGTTTTTATGTGTATTTTCTGGTATATCTGTCTTCTGGTGCACATGTGCAAACATTTCTCTGGGAGTAGAGTTGCTATGTTTTATAACACTAAAATGTTTTACTTTACAAGTTAATTCCTAGTTATTTTCCAAAATAGTCATAACAATTTACTTTCTCACAAGTAGTATATACAGTTCCTGTTGATCTACCTTGTCCTCTAATACTTGGTAGTATCAGACTTCTTAGCTTTTGCCAATGTAGTGGATATAAAATGGTACCTCCCTGTAGGCTTAATTTTTTTTCTAACTTTTATTTTTGGTATCATTAATATACAGTTACATAAGCAACACTGTGGTTACTAGATTTCCCCCATTATCCAGTCCCCACCACATACCCCATTACAGTCACTGTCCAGCATGGTAAGGTGCTATAGAATCACTACTTGTCTTCTCTGTGTTGTACTGCTTTTTCCATGCCCCCCTCCTACATTATGTGTGCTAATCGTAATGCCCATTTTTTCCCCTAATCCCTCCCTTCCCACCCATCCTCCCCAGTCCCTTTCCCTTTGGTAATGGTTAGTCCATTCTTGGGTTCTGTGAGTCTGTTGCTGTTTTGTTCCTTCAGTTTTGCTTTGTTATTATACTCCACAGATGAGTGAAATCATTTGATACTTGTCTTTCTCCACCTGGCTTATTTCACTGAGCATAATACCCTCTAGCTCAATCCATGTTGTTGTAAATAGTAGGATTTGTTTTCTTCTTATGGCTGAATAATATTCCATTGTGTATATGTACCACATCTTCTTTATCCATTCATCTACTGATGGACACTTAGGTTGCTTCCATTTCTTGGCTATTGTAAATAGTGCTGCGATAGGCGTACATATGTCTTTTTCAAACTGGGATCCTGAATTCTTAGGGTAAATTCTTAGGAGTAGAATTCCTGGGTCAAATGGTATTTCTATTTTGAGCTTTTTGAGGAACCTCCATACTGCTTTCCACAATGGTTGATCTAATTTACATTCCCACCAGCAGTGTAGGAGGGTTCCCCTTTCTCTGCATCCTCACCAACATTTGTTGTTGTTTGTCTTTTGGATGTTGGCCATCCTAACTGGTATGAGGTGATATCTCATTGTGGTTTTAATTTGCATTTCTCTGGTGGTTAGCGATATGGAGCATCTTTTCATGTCCCTGTTGGCTATCTGAATTTCTTCTTTGGAGAAGTGTCTGTTCCAATCCTCCGCCCATTTTTTAATTGGATTATTTGCTTTTTGTTTGTTGAGGTGCGTGAGCTCTTTGTATATTTTGGATGTCAACCCCTTGTAGGCTTAATATGAATGTGTGTGATTGCTGTTAAAGCTGTGTGTTTTCCTATATATTTATTCATATTTATATTTCCTATTATGTAGAATGTCTTCATGTTTTTTGTTGATTTTTCTCTTGGTTATCTTTTTTCTTATTTACCAATTTATAGTCCTTAATATATTATGGTTATATTATTCTTTTGTTAGTTTTGTGCTGTAGCTATGTGTCTCTGTTTTAGTCTGCATTTTTACTTACTTTACATCCTTTTATTAACACAAAATTTTCCCCAATTTTATTGAGAAATAATTGACATACATCACTCTACAAGTTTGTGATGTGACATATATCACAAGCTACAGCATGATGGTTCAATTTACATATATTGTGAAATGATTACCACCGTAGGTTCAGCTATCATCCATCATCTCATATAAATACAATAAAAACAAAAGAAGAAATAAAAAAATTTTCTTGTTATGATGAGATCTCTTAGGATTTACTCTCTTAACAACTTTCCTATATATCATATAGCAGTACTAACTATAGTAATCATGTTGTACATTATATTCCTGGTACTTATTTATCTTATAACTGGAAGTTTTTCCCTTAGCACCTTCTTCCTCCAATTCTTCCTCCTCAAACCTCTGCCTCTGGTAACTACAAGTCTGATCTCTTTCTCTATGTGTTTTGTTTGTTTGTTTTAGATTCCACATGTAAGTGAGATCATACAGTGTTTGTCATTCTGTGGTTTATTTCATTTAGTGTAATGTTTTTAAGGTCCATCCATGTTGTTGCAAATATTAAGATTTACTCATTTTTCATGGCTGAATTATATATTTATATTATATGTGTAATAGTATATTTTATAAAATAATATATTATATTATGTAGTGTACAATTTTTTAAATCTATTCATCTATCAATGGATACTTAGGTTGTTTGCATGTCTTGGCTATTGTAAATAGTCTTGCTGTGAACATGGGGGCGAAAATATCTTTTCCAGTTAGTGTTTTATTTCCTTTTGATATATTCCCAGAAGTGGAATTGCTGTGTCATATGGTAGTTGTATTTTTAATTTTTAATAATTGATGGAGGAGTTTAGCAAGGTCACAGTATACAGGATCAAAATACAAAAATCAATTGTTTTGATACATACAAGTAAGGAACAATTTGAAATCAAACTGAAAAACCTATGAAGGAACTTAAGCTGATGACTGGCCACTCATTAATTCAATAAAGCCAACCTATGTTTCCTTGTGCAGGATGTCATTAAGAAGTTTGGTCAGGATTCAACTTGGATGTTCAGAGCCCTTCAAAGAAAGTAATTTATTCATTGTATCGGACTCATGGTTCAACATACTCTTGGTGTTATTTCATATCTCTGATGATGCAGTCACAGCTCAGCAGTTTTTGCATGTAACACAGATAGACAACTGTTTTCAACAATAGGTCTGAAATAGCTTTGGTTGAGTTCAAATAGTTTGTGGACAGAAAGTCCTGTGATTGGCACAGGCATCTCCTCATCCCAAAATGTTTGCTCAGTAAGTTATCAGGAAGTGACAGAAAATGAGACTTCCTGAATTGAACTGTTGAAGGAGTTGAAAAGACCTTTAGATCTCTTGTAACCCAACATGTTACTATGCATTTCATAAAAATTGTCTCTCTGAATTGCCTACAGGATAGACTGTTAACAGACAATAACTTCCAATAAAGCATAGATGTGGTCTGGTTTCAGCTTTTGTTTACTCTTAACTTAGAAGTTAAGTTTTCTTCAAACCTCTCACTTGCAACGTAGTGGGTTCCTATCTCTTTAATATAGATTTTTCAACCTATATTTTACAAGGTACATCATGCAGTATGATATTGCCATGTTCATAAGCTGCCAAAGTGTTTCTCTGAAGCTACCTTGATGATAGATGTACAATTATAAGTGTCTCCAGTAGAGCTTCAAGGCATTGAAGTTTTTTTCTCAGCCACAGGTCCTCAAGGCCCCCAAAAGAGGAAATAATTATTTTCAGGTCATCACAATGACCTAAGTAAAAACATCTGCTATTTCTACAGTATTTCTACCAGTAAGGTAGCCATACTAAAAGTCTCCCATTTGTCATTATATATTCCGTAATGGTAGGATTTCTGTTTTTCCCTAAATGTTTCGCTATATATATTATCTTATTAATTTGTTCATTCTTCAAATACATGAGAAGGTAATATCTGTCAGACAGTGAGCCAGGATACATAAATAATTATGTAGGAAGTGACGTGAAACAAGATTATAGGGAATTATTTCTAAAAACTCATCAGTCCAGAAGAAACAAAATCTTCAAATCCAGAGGTAATGAAATACTCAGATTAGTTCTCTATACCAAAAAGTAAGGTTGTCTTCCCTTTCTGTGGTCTTTCTAGGAGAGAATCTATGTAAAAGACAGTTGTCCCATGGCCTAAGGCTATCACTGTTCTATGACTTCGAATTTTATGGCCAGTTTTATTCCCTACTTACTTGTTTCAGAGAATAATGCCAAATTAAGTATATAAAACATTTAAAATATAAAATGTTACCAGAAAGATAATAGGACATATAGTTTCCTGCTACTCTGTCAAAATAACTTAAAAACATACTGGAGCTGGAAAAATACTGAGAAGGTTTGTTTTGGATTGTTGTTACCCTCTGGAGGCATAGCATCAACTCAGAAACAGGAAAAGTAAGGAAGGATTCAGTAAGTGAAGTCTAAAAACTTTATGTCAGCAATGGTTAATATTCATGTTCTTGAATTCTGTTTATCCAAAGGAAAAACCAAGGTCAAAAAGCCCAGAAACATTTTTATGGCAGCTCTTATGGTTCAAAAACAGTTTATTTACTTTGGTAGCTAATTATTTGTAAGCAAATTTTCATGTTTTTCCAGCCATAGTAGCCACACCATTGTTCAGAGAAGTACACTTTCTGTATTATAATATTAATAAATAGAAGTGAATAGTTACCACAAATGTGGAAAAGAGAGGAAAAAAAACCTTAAAACAAACAAATTTCTTTTATATGAATGATACTATTGGAACAAGAATTTTATAAAATCAGAGGCAAGACTTTGTGTAAATAATTGGCATCTATTAGTTTTTACAAGGTTGTTTTGAACTCGCATTTTAGGTTTGGGGACCTAGTTAGCAGAGTGCATTATTAAAAACCTATGATCTGGTGCTCTTAATTCAGGTAAAGCCAATATCAATATATGTAAATCCTTATAGGATTTTACAGATGAATTTTGGTGTTTGACCCATACAGCAGATTTAAGGGAAAATATCTCTTTGCTATTATTTGTTCAGACTAAAGGCTCTGATGGGGCCAATGGGGATATATTTAAACTCCCAGTAGTATTTTAATGGCTATGGAAACATACTCCCGTTAATTACCCCTCCCTTCAGTAGAAGACTATTTGAATCAGCTTGAATTGTGCCTTAGGTCTTCCATAACAAAACAGCATTTCTGCATTTCTTAAAAGACAGAATATGGAGGCATTATATCAAATTATAAGGTTTCATTGATCATGAGAAGAAATTTTAGGACACTAAAAACGTAAAGAATATCTCAGCTTAGTTAATCATGTATGTTTTTTTCATGCCAGAGGATATGGCAGGGGCTAAAAAGAGGAGAGATAGCAAAGAGACTCATAGAAGCAGCCGCTCATTAAGAAGTGTCTGATGGATTCCCTAAGTCTGATGGAGTTTGGGTTCCAGAGGTACAAGCTATAGTCCAGTGTAGTCAGTACAGTGAAGTGTGGATCCCAGAAGTACAAATTTTTGCTTTGGGAGGATATTTTGCTCTGTGAATACAGTATCCTCAGATGTAAAAATAGATACAATAGACACGAACTTGCAAGATCATGGAAAGCAGTAGCATATTGTTTGATCCTGGGCTTGGAACACAGTAGGTCCCCTGATAATATCTAGCCTTCCCACTTCCTGCTATTTTTATTCATTATGGCAATTATATTTTAGGCATATTAGAATGTGAGGTCTTTAAATAATGAACCATGTCTCATTCATATTTATGCTCTCAGCACCTTTCATGCATCTGGTGATAACGGAGTTCAAAAAGATTAAATAAAAGTAACAGAATTATAATGTATAGGGAGACCATGAAGGGAAACACTGCAAAAATAAACATGTCAAAAGTTATCTAAGCATTATTGGTAGCATTACAGTAGTAGTAGTGTTGGTAGAAAAAGAATAAGATACGGCTTTCAAGTGTGGTAAAGGATTTGGAAGCCAGTGGAGTATGGTTGAGGAGTGTTGGTTTTAATCACTAAAATGTTCATCAGCTCTCAGTTAGGAGCTCTGTAAGAATGAAAGATGTGCTTCAGTATTCAGACCCTGCTCCCTCAAAGAAGCCTTTCCAAGCACTCTAGGTCAAATGAACTTGCCCTCTTTCATATGCAGCCATATTCACAGTCAAGGTCATGGCCAATGATTGTTTGTGGCTTCCTTGTACCAGGCATTGTCCTAGGCCTTGAAGACAGAGCTGAATAAGACAGTCAACAGTCAAGGTCCTTGTTGCCATGTTATTTACACGGTAGTGAGGGTGCTAACATGAGACTAAGATCTGATAGATTTAGTTCCCTGTTTTGCATGTATAAATCTTGTATCTATTCCTGCTCTTCCCAGTAAGACCAAGGGTTCCATTAATATAGAAAATTGTCATGTACTTCTAGAGCATTAACCCTTACTAGGTCCAGATATCTAAAAAGCAATGGAAACAAACAAACAGTAGGTTCTCAATTTGCTGTTCTCAGTCTTAGCACTCTATCTTTGTGTCACTGGGATAGATAGATTTTAGGAAACAGAAATGGGTTATTTAGGCATATTCCTAAATAGGAATGGTTGGGAAACCTCTTAAGAGAGAAATGGTTAAAATAATTAGACAAAAATACTTAGTGTCAAGTTTACAGTAGGTGCTCAATTGACACCTCCCCACAAATAGTGGGTTTTCTTAACTATTGGTTGTAAGTGGACTATATTGTATTCACCTCATATTGCAATGTGAGGGAGGTTACAACAAAAATGACATTTTTGAATCTCACTAGTAAATGGAATTGATGCAGTGAAATTCCAAAACCTTAGGTGTCTTAATTATTCCACAAGTTATTGAGATGCAGATGACTTCTCTTTTCCCCTGGGATCTATGGTCTAACTTGTGATGGGATGACTTAAAGTTGAGAGAATTCCAAATTCATTTTACAGGCTACGCATCTATGGTAGGAGTGCTATCCAATCCAAAAACAAAAACACAAAATTATTTGCTTACTACCAAAGTTATGTGGTAACTTGAAACAATAAAATTCCTTAACAAAATTGGAAAAACCAGCATAGTAAAATAAAATCTTAAAAATTTAAGAAATATTTAAAGCAATTAATTCAATAAGGATTATTATATAACATACAGAAGATTAGGGTTTGCCCAACCCATAGGATTTACTTCCATGTGTGTATGTATATTGTGTTTAAATTACTGTAATTTACACACATAAAGGAACACCAAATGAAGTAACAAAACTTTTTCTAATAAGATGTATTGACATAATATGAAAAAGTACCAAGAATATTGTTCCTTCAATACCTATACTCATATCAAATATTAAATAAAATCAATAATTCCATATCTATCTTTAATTGGTAGTATTCAATAATTTGGGATGAAATACAAATATTACACATTTTGAAAAAAATGACTTCCCCTACAGGATGCCAGAATCAGACTAAAAAGATTGTTTCATTAGATTAAACATAAGGAAAATACCAAACAGAGTTAGTACTTCCTGAGAAAAGAGGATGTGAGGATGGACGATTTGAAGAAACCATCAAGGCAACACATTGCACTTCACATTAAGCACTCTGGGCAAGGGAGAGCTACATCTCTTGTCTCTTTTTTATCTTTCCCTTTCATTCTTTTACTCATGAGGTAATAAACACAGTGTGTTTTTAAAATGCCTAAGTTATTCACCATGGATGACACTCTTGGGAGTAGGGATTGAAGGTGAACCTTGGTGTTCTTAGAATTAAAATCCTAATCCAACTCCTTATGTAGAATTTTAGTTGCTAGTGTTTTAGGGAAACCCCAATAATTACTGAAGTGATAGGAAACATCCTCTTTAAGAGCAGGCAGGCAATGAAGTAGCAAGAGGTTTTCCAGCCTACCTTATGGTCCAGGGGAAAAATCTGAATTTTGGGAGTGGGAGGATGGGAGTGAAACACATTTCTGCCTCTGGGGTGCAGAACTGATCTTTATTTTATGTCTAGAAAAATGCTTAGAGAATAAAGTTGAAAATAATGTACAAACACTTTCAAAATGGCATAGTCCTATTATAAACTCTATAGATGCATAATAACGTCTAAAAGATGGAAAATGGAACACTACTTCAAGGGGAAGCAAATGAAAACCCAAGCAAAATGGGAAGCTCTAAGAAACACTCTTAAACTGTTTGGTGGAGAGCTCACTGAGAAAGCTGCTTGGCCTCAGAAGGGAAGTTCCATTTGCTTACAGGGGATGGTCATTATCCTTGGACAAGTAAAAATATTTAATTTGGTGCCAGCGCAATTCTATTGACTTGATTCTTTTATTTATTTTCTGGAAGTTACTTTTACTACCTTCATTGGAATGGTGAGTCAAACATTTTTCTTTCTATATTTAAACTATATACATTAAGTATGATGGAAGAACACAAATGGGATTGATTCAAGTAAATATATGTTTATGAAAATAGTCTTCCTGAGGTATATATAAAATTTGTACTGACAAGAATTTAACTGATCCCAAATGTGTAAAGAACAAACAAAAGATTCTGATAATCACACCATTAGTTTTATTTGAAAATATGTCTTTCAGAAGAAAAAACTCATTGGCTTCTCAGACTCCCTGGATATTGTTGAAACATATAAAGATTATTTGAAAAATATAAATTCAAATTAACAGCTGTCTACATGGTTTTTATCTGTTCAAAGAGTAATGAGGAAAGGTAATAAAGCAGGAGGATGTAGTTGCTGAGGAAGGATCTGCCACAATAGTTTAATGTCGATATTGAAAAAATAATTTTTTGAAGTGTAGAATCTAAGGAAATGAAGGACCTAGAAACTGAAAGATGCATTGGGGTGGAGGAATTCATAACAGAAAGAACCACATATTTAAAGACCTGGAGACAACAAAGTTGATGGCACATTCAGAAACCTGAAATAAGTTCACTGTGGGTAGAACCTACTTTTCTGATTTAACAAAATGTTAGGAGCATTTCTACAGTTGATGTAGAGCAGGTAATTACAACTGACCTATCATCATGATTTGAAAATATTCATTTATAAATAATCTGTAACTACAGATCTATTAAATAGTGATTAGTAAGTCTAATTCTAAATTGCCTATCAAACACTTTAGAAGTTAAGGCCAAGCTAATGTTATCTGGGCATTACTTTAATTAAGAGCAAATATTCTTATAGATCCAGTGCAGATGATAAGAAAAACTGGAGTTAAATAAGAAACATACCATTCCATTTTGTTTCTATTGAATCAACTGCAGTCCCAAAAGATATAGAGCAACATTTTCCAAAGTATCATTAGTTTGGTTTTCAAAATTCTTGGTACTGTGAGAAAAATAGTAGAATCTTGCTGTAACACTATTCATGATTTGATAAAATTCATATAATTCTGTTTGATTATTCATTAAGAAGTAGTTATTGAGGACAGCCTGTATGCCAAGCATTACCTGTAAGCATATGAAATGCTCATCTTTATTCATAATTTTGGGAATAACTTTTATTTAAATGGTAACAGTGAGTTACCATTTCACACTACCAGGTTGTTGATATTTTTTTAAAGTTGTGAAAATACAAAATGTTGATGAGGATGTATTGTGATGGGAACACTGGGGGAGTGTAACTGTTACCATCACTGTGAAAAACCATTTCACATCACTTTGTAAAGTAATAAATGGACACGTCCCAGCAATTCTCCTAGGTATGTGAGTATGCTGAAAGATGTGCTTACAGCAGTTCTTATCCCCTCCATCACTTAGTTTCTTAAGGCCTCTATTTCATCATCTCTAAAATGAGTGGGTTGAACTAGTTGATCTCTTAAGGTCCCTCCTAATAGTAACATTATATGAGGTGTATGTGTCTGAAAAACTTAGAGAGTATATCCATTTTTCATCTGAAACACATATCAGTAAGAAACCTTTGTGGTTTCCTTTTCAGAGTTCAATTTGTTTTTGCATTTATTGAGCCCATTTTCCATAAGCTAAGAGTTCTGTTAGGAGCTTTACATGCATTGCTTCAAATCTTTATAACATTTTCAAGGAAAAATTATAACTCTTATTTTACCATTAGTGAACTGACATTAAATTCTGCTAAAAAATGACAGAGCCAGGACTTGAATTCAGGTATGTTGGATTCAAATGTCCATATTCTCTCCAGTGTGCTGAGATTGCTGAGGCTAATTCTTTGATAGGCCTGTGAAATAGATAATGAAAAAATGTGTTGGGTTACTTTACCTTGGGTGTGTGTGGAGGGGCAATAATGAGAAGAGGCAAGAAATGAGAATGTTTTTCATCATCCTACAGTGTACTTTTATAAAACTGGAAGTAGTAGAAGATCGTTCTTTCTCAAACTTGGCTGTTAAGTTTTTGGTTTTTTGCTGACTTGCATAACAAGTAACATGTAAAATATTTTCTGCAGTGTTTATTTTTTATTTTCCTGTATCTTTGAAAACTATTATGTATATGTACACCACCACATATATTTATTCTTGAATCTGTCGTTCTACATAGGTGGCAACAAATCTGGATTATATTTCATGCTCAATTAAAAAGAAATCTTAAAAGATTTCCATGTATTATGGAAAGATCGACATCTGTCCCCTATTTAATTAGGTCCATCCTGATTATGTTGAATGTGTTCTGGCTCCCGTTAAGAAAATTTTCTAAATATACACGAAGGAGGACCTTGTTAAAAATGAATTGTCAGCAAGAAACGGGCGAGATTTAAACAAAGAAACTCCAAGTAAAGCTTACCGGAGGACTCTCTCGAACCTGAATGCTTAGACTGAATAATAACCCTTCCTTTTCACCTCTCATGACTAATCCACACCAAAAAGCAAATGCAACTTGAAACCAATCATTATGGAGGCTTCAAGAGTTTAGTTAATTTTTCCTTCCTGTTACTTTTCACTTTGGAACACCTTTCGGCTTCTGGGATCTGACTGGAGCAAAGAGGGGAAATGCCAAAATACTATGGGGAAAGGTTGTTATTGGGGGTAATTTTGACCTGATTTGAGGAAGCCAACTCTTGCTATAAGTTTTATGTAAAAAAAAAAAAAAAAAAAAGCTCTTTGAAATTTCCAGTGGGTTGAACAGATATAAGAATTTCAGATTACAAAACAAACTAGATAATAATGCCAGAAGTAGGGAATTGTCAGTCTTCACGGGGGGAGGAATTGGATTTAAGCTTTGGATCCTGAAGTTTGGGTTCTGTCCTGTGTTTTGCTATTAATTCTCTGATTGTTTTCAAATTTTTCCTCTGGCTTTCCCTATTGTAAAAATATGTAGCAGTGAGAACTCCCCAAATTTATTCCATAGGGAGATACAAGCATTCTAAGGGCATGCAAATTGCTTTTTTTTATTTTTGAGTCATTTATTAATTCACTCAACAAATATTTGCTTGCCAACCACATGTCAGGAGCTAATCTAAGTTCTGGGGATATAACAGTGAACAAAAAGAATCTGCCCTTAAGCACTTTAAATGTCAGTAGGGAATAAACAAATATATGTTAGACTGTGTTAGTGCTATGTAGAAAACTGAATCCATGTACACAAATATTTTGTGTAAAATAGTTAGGAAAGACCTGTCTGAAAAGTGACCTTTAAGCAGAGACCTTATGGAAATGAGTGAGTGAACTATACAAAGATACCCTGGATGAAGAGTCCCTTAAAGTAGGACCAGCAAGCACAAAAAGTCTGAAGTGCCTTTGTGCCTGTGGGTTTGAGAAGCAGTGAGAACAATGTACTGGACGGGAGTAAGCATGCAGGAGAATGGTAAGAGACATCTTCAGAGGATTAGCAAGAAAGAGATTCAATTCCTGAGTCTAGAGTACATGCTTACATGTAAAGAAATGGTAGCCAGCACATTCATTGAAATAGCTGCTGTTCTGTCATAATACAGATGCACAACTGAAAGGACCTGCTGCACGAGTTTATAATTTGAGACTCTTCCCTTTACCATATTTGTCAGGACAATTGGCAGGGATGCAATTAAGAAAAAGAAAACCTAAACACACTAGAAGAGGAAGAAATCTTTTTTAAACAAGAAAAGGAGACAGTTGGGAACAAGATAATTTTCTCCTATTAAGCTATGTACTTTGAACAATTCAATCAAAATGCCCAAATGAGACTTCCTATTCCTCGTCTCTTCCCTCCCCTAGTCTTCCTTCCCTCTCCTCCTCTTGATTCTCCTTCCTTCCAAAGTTTCCATTCTATATGAATTCATTTTATAAAGTTCTTGAAATGACAAAATTATAGAACTAGAGAACAGATTAGTGATGACCAGATGTTAAGCGGGAGGGGTGGTGAGAAGGAAGTAGGTGTGTCTGTAAAAGGACAATATAAGGGGTGCTTGTGATGATTGAAATGTCCTATGTGTTGACCTTATTAACCCCAATATCCTGGTTGTGATATTGTACCATAGTTTTGTAAGATTTTGCCATTGGGGGAAATTAGGTAAAGAACACATGGGATCTCTATTATTTTTTACAACTGCATCTGAATCTATGAGTATCTCAAAAGTTTAAAAGTTAAAAAAATAATTACCATTTTGATGCTAAAGGACAACTTAAGGCAACTGAACTCCTTCACTCACCACACACACACCCTGGCACTTCTCTGCTAAGGCTTTCTAGGTATTGAACATTCTATGGCATGTTTACCCCTTAGGGTAGGTAGTCAGGCACATCGATCACACTGGTGCATTAAGGCAAAGTTATCAATAATTTAAATTCAGTGGTGCTCTCCTACACCAGGAAGCTGTGGTGTAGCCAGTTGAAAAGCCACCCAGATGAACCAAAACAGTTTTTAGAGGAATAAGGAGCTGATTTGAAAACTAATGTTTAATAAAAAGGAGCACAAAGCATTTTGGAAAACTTTTGGTGAAGAAGTGTTAAGATTTTTGCTCCTCTGTCTGCCAAGAGTCCAGCACCACATGAGAGTTTCCATTTCACCAAATTCTGTGCAACACTTAATGTTATCAGAATTTCCAATTTTTCCTGATTTGGTGGATGTGAAGTAGTCTCTTACTGTTTCATTTTCTTAGAAATTTGTAGGAGTTCTTGGCCTTTTCTGCATACAAATCTTTCTCACTGTTAGGTGCTACAAAAATCATTTCCCAATCTGAACGTCATATGAATTTGTTTTTACGCTATAAGATTTTGCCTTTCTTAAAATTTTGTTAAAACCTGCCTTAAACTATCTGGTTTTATAAACCTTTAATCATTAAAACTATGTAGCAACTGTAGGGATAGATAGAAGTTTTGACAGAGGAGAATTAGTAATCAAAAGATAGACTCACACTTATTTGAACTTGATTTATGAGTAATATGACTACATATCCCAGTTTGCCTAGGAAAATTCCTGCTTATGCCTATTGTCTGAACTTAATTATTAATAAGGCTCTCCTCAATCAAAACTTTTTGTTTGGATGAAAATATATACATATATGGTCATCCTATATATATATGGTGGATGAAGGCAGACCTAGAAGTAAATAGGGTACTGTGGACTATCCATATTGAAGAGAATATAATTTTATTCATATCCTACACTATAACAAAAATTAATTCCACATGAGTTCAAATCTAAATATGAAAGGAATCTTCAAAACTTAGAAATAATTAGAAAATCTTTACAGCGTTAAGTGGGGAAGAATTTCTTTAAAATTATATGAAAAGACAAACCATGTTAAAATTAAAAATCTTTCTTTTGGAGGCACTCTGGAGAGCAACTTGACAGTATGTGGGAAAGTTCAAAGATTCTCAAACCCTTAAGTCCACCTCTAGTTAATATGGAGAGGGCGTTTGACCTTGTAGAACAAGGGACTTGTCTGAGATGTTTACTGCATTAGTGATTATAAATTTAGAAACAAACTATATTTGCATCAGTTCGAGGCTGTATAAATAGTAGTATTTTCATAAAATGGAATGCCATGCAGAAATTTAAAAAAAGATACTAAATTAAAATTTGCACAAAATCATAGGCAGATCTTGACCTTTTACTCTTCACATTGTCTGGGTCACCTGTTTACTGCGTTCTGCAGACCAAGGATGCTGAAGACAAATGCAAATTTCATCAAAGATTATTTATGTGAAGGTGAAAAAGGACACTATGTACTTTTTAATTATAACACTTATTGGAAAAATCAGAATTAAAAGATCAACCTGTCTATAGTATATTGCCTTTTAGCTGCCTAGTGGTATCTTAGATCTAATGCAGAATGAAGTCTTTGAAAAAAATTCAAGGATACATTTTAGAACTTAAGACTCTTCTTAATTGTTATCCAATCCTATGTTAAAATGTATCTATTAATAGTAAAACATTCTAGTTCATATAATATTTTAGAGCCTCCAGAGAAACACTGCACATACAAAGTGAATTAAATATATATTATGATTTCTTGGATCAGACTGGGAATTACCAACCATGTGATGATCTCAAAAACTTGTTTTAATCTAAGTTTACTTTTACATCAAAAGGCTTTGTAATTCCTATATCTGTTTCTGACTTTTAATTATTGAAATATTTTCTCTAACCCATTAAACCATTAAATCCATTCATCTGCTGTGTCCCCTTGTCTTGGGTATCTCTGTTGGCTTGAAGAGGGTTTCTGTTTTTCATCTCTGGTTTCAGTACTGACCACCACTTTCCCACATTGTTAAAACTGGATATTGAGAGCCAAAAGGGACATCTGTTCCGAAACAAATCATTTTCTCAGTGAAACTGGCAATTCAGTGTTGATGTTGAGGAATGAATCTAAGGACTGAGACTCAGGGATCTGATCACAGTATCTCAGGTGAACAGGAGTGCTGTTCTCGTTCTTCGGTCAACTCTGATTTTCTTCTTCATCTCTGAGTGGAACGTCTGGCTCATAAGTCCCATTTCTCTTCTTTTTGCCTCTTCTTAGGCCTCACTAATGGCAAAGTAGTTAATGGGAAGGCATTAGGGCAGGGATGATAGTGATGAGAACTTAGGAGAATGATTAAGGACTTGTTTCCCTCTACTTCGTATTTTAATGAGAGCCTAGATTATATTGTTGATACTGTGAGTTGTGCTATTTGAGACCTCTTTGAATAATTTCTTTAAACATCTCTCATAAAAATAATCACACTTTGCATTTTGTTCTGTATTTCTTTAGAGGTACATCCAAGGTGTGCTCATTAGAATATAAACTAGTAAATACCAACAGGCCAAATGACAATGAGAGTGCCCTCTGACTTGTGAGTACTGTACCTCATTTCTTCGACTGGCTTTTGCCAGCGGTAGTTGTTAAGGAAACATCTGGTTGCTGTCACATATTTTAGTATCCTATCTCATTGCATGACATTTTGTTCTGTGACATTTAGTTCCCACTTGGGACTTGGAATTGGAAACCTAAAATTAAGTTCCATTTCCAACATAATAATAGGGAATTGTCCTGGATAATGATGTTTGAGGTTCCCAGTAATGGAATTTCAACACAGCACATTGAGAGGAAATAATAGCAAATTGTTATCAGTGACTTTCCTTGCAAAAATACAAACACTTAGGTCTCAGAAACTGTTTGGAGGGGCTATTCCAGAGTTTTTTTAGTCTTGAGAATGTTAGCCTCTGCTTATTGGACTCATGGTAAATTGAAATGATCTCTCTTACAGGGAAGTTCATATACTCACACACCTCTTATTTACCCTTTCTACCAACTTTTTTTTTCCTGCAAGGAAACATTTGGAAATGTTCCTTTTGCAATGTCTGAGTATACTTTTTTTAACCTTTAGATAAAACTGCATCTATCATAGGTTCTCTCTGATAGTTCTTTCATACAATTAAAGAAAAAGATTGTAGGCAATTGCTGTTTTGCTCCTGCTTAACTTTAGTATTTAGCTTAGTGTCTGTGTGCTGCTAGTCCATATCCTAAAACTAGATTGATAAATCCATTCTTACTTTCCTATGCTGTTGGCTCTCTGCAGGCTAGTCCTAAAAATTGCCGCTTCCCTCAGCAGTTTGTTCCTAGGAAGTATTGTGTGTTCTTAGGTTTCTCCAGTGGATTTATTAAACTCACACGCTATTTAAGTTAAAACTGAGGTAACCGTCTTTCAGAAGAGGGAGTAAGCTGGTTTGCTATAGTTTTGTCAAATAGTCTCCACCTTAAAAATGAACTAACTGTACTTATAGGATGTCTTAGGTATAGTTTCAGAGGAAACAGACTCGGTGACAGGACTTTGCATGTAGGAAACTTATTGGGGAGTTTCTTGCGACCCCTGAGAGAGGTGAAGGAAGCAGGTTAGGCAGAGAGAAGAAAGTTGATCTGAGATGAAGTCACATTGAATATCTCTGCTGATCCCACAAGAGATGACCTCTTTGAATTATATCCCAACTGAGCAAGGTGACAAGGCTTTAATAACTGAATTGAACTGTCACTGGATGTGACTGCCACAGTGTGGGACAAGCAATGTGCCTTCAGCAGCTAGAGAATGACTGCCGAGGCCCTGCGAAGGAGAACTGGGCAGTGTACCACCCATTACTATTCAGGATTCTGAGAGCTGAATTGTTTTCTTGGAAACAAAGATGATAGATATACTTTCCTTCATTTCCCATTTTAATTACAAAAGTATTAAAAATTTAACAAAAGATACGTGACTACACAGTACAGAATATGCAAGAGATTTTTGTCTTTTTTTTAAAGCCCCCATTCCTTGTGGGTTGAACAGTTATTACTTTCACTTTCTCTGAAAGTGAGGCTTTGTATTAGTTGGGGAAAAAAGCTGAATATTGCTAAACCATTGCTCTACTGAGACATATACAGCTTATCTAGAAAACCCTCATTCTCATAGGGTGTGCCTTTCCTTTCAAGTGAAAATTTTAACACTTCAGACCCTCTTGGTTCTTAAACCAAACTCTCCAAAGACAGGGTCCCTCACTATATTTGAAGTAAGATAGTGCTTAGGCTCTTTTTACATCATCTCTGCCTTCTTTGTTCTGATGCGTCAGGAAGCCCATCTTTCCAGAGGGGACAATTGTGGTTCAAAAAGCTAAGAACCTCCTCTTAAGATGGCCCAGAGCCCAATCATCCACAGTGCTGAGAGACACATGATTTTAATATGTAATGATGGTCTGGTCAATGGTTAAAAAAAGGATTTTATGGAGAAAAAAGAGATAATATACAAATTAAGCCTGAAATCTACATACTGAAATCATCTTGAGTGAATGTGAAAATTTCGAAGGTGACCTAGTCATTATTTTAGCACATTAGGAAATGTTTTATGTGTTCATTATTAACCAAGAAGGCAGAAAATCCATGTGTTGAGTACTTACTGCTTGCCAGTCATTATAGCAAACAGTCAACTAATATGGTAACATTGAATCCTTACAACTGTCACAAGTATTAGGAATTATTATTCAAGGTTTTTGTTCATTCCTTTATAGTTTTGCTCAATTCGCTCATAGTTCTGCTTAAACAAAGTAACTTTTCTAAGTTTACATTGCCAGAAAGCTGTAGAGCCAGAATTAAAAGTGCTCTCTTTGTCTTTCAAAAGTACGTTTCTCCTCTCCAAAAAGTATCTATTAAGAGAGATGTGTTATTAAAATGAACACTTTCATTATCCTTATTATTACATTTCTGGAAAAAATTGAAAAAGACATTGGGCTATAAACAGTGCTGCTCTGACTTTCTTTTTTTGTGTGGAGAAAAGAGTGATTTTGGAATCAGAAAACCTGCATTTATTGCCCAGCAGTGAGCTTCAGGAAATAAATGAACCAAAAGTAGAATGATAGAGATCTACATGTCCACTAATGCACTGCATTTGATATAGGAGATGAATCTTGGACAGGGTTTCCAGTGATGGGACTATGTTATGTCCCAGAACCAATCTGTGATATTTTGAATGTTGAGTGTGCCTATGGTTGTTACATGCAGCACTGTTTAGCACAGAGTTATCGTGGATTATTTTATTTCTATAGCAGACATCTCTTCTGTTGAAGGCCTGCTAGCCCCTTGCTTAATTACTAATTGTACAAAGGAAGATGATAGTTCAGTTGGTAAAGAAAGGAGGATAAAATACTGAACACTGTAGGTGTCCTGGATATTATTGGCTTCACCAGTAACTGATCAGAGAAGAAAGAATAAACAAATTAGGAGAGACGTTTTGGCAAGGGCAACTATATTAATAAAAGAGTCTTGCGTTTTTGTGTATATAACACAAACATTCCATTGTTTTACACATAGTTTTGGATGGATTTACTTAAGTTTTTGGAGATGGGGACCCTTATTACCCATTCATCTTGTCGTTGCACACAGTAGGGTCAGAGGAACCAAGTCAGTAGTGTATTTGGACTCAAAAGTTGATTCTGAAATTTTTCTGGGAAAATTAAGACTCAAAAGGTGGAAGCTAGGATTCTACCTGGATTATGAATTATTCTATCTCTGGTGTAAACAGCTATGGATGGGATGGAATAGAAAGTCACTTGGTTAAGAGAACATCGGATTCTGAGGTGAAGATTATTAATATGAATATAGCCTCCTAATGTTCTATCTGAAGTGAGTGATACTCATTTAGATGTATAAATTTTGATGTTATCCAATTCCATTATTTTATAGTCATGTCTTTTTCATAGTCTAATTCCAAATGTTTTTACATAAAAGTATTATCGAGATATGTTGATTCATAAAATTTGTTATAAATTATCAGGAATGAATGGAGGCTACCATAAATTGACATATATTTGTATGTACTAGTTTGATTTTGTGTATTTTTTTTGTTCCTTTAGTAAACAGGGAAGGTCAAGATTTAAAAAAAATCAGAACTCCCAATAGGATGTCTATTCCTCACTAAATTTTCTGCCTACATCAAACTCATTTAATTAGCATATTGAGATTTAAGTCAAATATAGTTATTTGGAGCTATCATATTTGAGGTCATCAAGCAAACTGCAAAATAAATTTTTTATGAAAAGACATGAAGTGAAGCAATTCCAAAAATCTATAGGTTGACTAAGTAAAGATTTATTGAACAAAACTCAATTGCACTTGACAAAGATATGGCTTAGGAGTTTAAGGTTGTGTAATATGAAGGTTGGTGTAAAGCAAATTCTGTTCTGTTGACACGAAAGTCTTATGATTTCAGATGTGTCCAACAACCTCCTAATCATGAGTTCTGTGGATCTGAAGTTACAGACCCTGTAGTAGTTTTCTAGAGCTGCCATAACAAAGGCCTACAGACTGGATGGATTAAACACCAGAATTTCATTGTCTCGCTGTACTGTAGGTGAGAAGTCTGAAATCAAGGTATCAGCAGGGGTTCATTGTGAGAACTGTGAGGAAGAACAGCTATTGGTGGTTTGTGGGCAATCCTTGGCTTGTGGACTTGTCACTTCAGTCTTTTCATTCATGTTCATACAGTGTTTTCCCTGTGTATGTGTCTGTGTCCAAGTTTCCTGGTTTTATCAGTATATAGTCATATTGGATTAGGGGTCCACCCTACTCTAGTTTGACTTCATCTCAACTAATTATGTCTTCAAGGACCCTATTTCCTAATAAGGCCACATTCTGAGATACTGGGGGTTAAGTCTATGTTTAAATTTTGCTTGTATTTTTTTCTAGTAATAGGAATGAATAATTCATATTATATATATATATTAATTTAAGTATCCTTGATATACAATCTTATATTGGTTTCAAGTATACAACACAGTGGTTCAACAGTTACCCAATATAGTAAATCCTTACCCCAACTAGTGCAGTTACTATCAACATTAGAAGATATTACAGAATCATTGACTATATTCTTCATGCTGTGCTACTATCCCAAAGACCAACTTATATTATGGTTGAGAATTTTTGTTCTGCTTTACCCACTTTGAGCTCCCCACCCAACCACTCCACCCCCACCCCCATGATAACCCCCATTCTCTTCTCAGTGTCTGTAACTCTACTGCTATTTTGTTCATTTTGTTTTGTTTTTATATTCCATAAATAAGTCAAAGCATATTTGTCACTCTCTGCCTAGCTTATTTCACTGAGTATAATGCTCTCTAGGTCCATCCATGTTGTTGCGAATGACAGGATTTCTTTTTTTATGGCTGAATAATATTCTATTGTGTATATGTTCCACATCTCCTTTCCATTCACCTATTGATGGACACTTAGGTTTCTCCCACACTTTGAATATTGTAAATAATGTGGCTGTAGACACAGGGGTGCATATATCTTTTTGAATCGAATTACTGGGTAATCAAGAAATACAATCTATTTCTATTTTTAGTTTTTTGAGGAACCTCCATATTGCTTTCCACAGTGGCTACACCAATTTACATTCACCAAGGTGTAGGAGGGTTCCCTTTTCTCCACATCCTCACCAACACTTATTATTTCTCCTCTTTAGGAAAATCGCCATTTTAACTGGTGTGAGGTGATACCTCATTGTGGTTTTGATTTGCATTTCTCTGATGATTAGTGATGTGGAACATCTTTTTATGTGCCTGTTGGCCATGTGTATTTCTTCTTTGGAGAAGTGTCTGTTCAGGTCCTCCATCCATTTTTTTAATCGGGTTATTTGTTTTTTTTGGTGTTGAGGCATATGAGTTCTTTATATATTTTGGATGTCAATCCCTTAATGGGTAGATCATTTATGAATATATTCTCCTACACTGTAAGTTGCCTTTTTGTTCTGCTGATGGTGCCATTTGCTGTACAGTAGCTTTTTAGTTTGATGTAGCCCCATTTGCTCATTTTTTATTTTGTTTCCCTTGCCCAAGGAGATGTCCAGTAAAAAAGTTGTTCATGCTTATGTTAAAGAGATTTTTGCTTATGTTTTCTTCTAAGAGTTTTATGGTTTCATGTCTTACATTTAGGACTTTGATCCATTTTGAGTTTACTTTTGTGTTTGGAGTTAGGCAGCAGTCCTGTTTCATTCTCTTACATGTAGCTCTCCAGTTTTCCTAACACCAGTTATTAAAGAGGCTATCTTCCCCACTATATATTCAAGGCTCCTTTATCATATATTAATTGACCATATATGTGTGGGTTTTTATCTGGGCTCTCTATTTTGTTCCATTGATTTATGTTTTTGTTCTTGTGCCAGTACCATACTTTTCAATTACTGTAGCTTTATAGTATAGCTTGAAGTCAGGGGGTGTAATACACCTGGCTTTGTTCTTCTTTCTCAGGATTGCTTTGGCTGTTTTCAATCTCTCTCTTTAATCTTTGTCACTTTAATTATTATATTTCTAGTGTTGTCTTCCTGGTGTTCCTTTTGTGAAGAGCTCTCTGTCCTTCTATGACCTAATTGTCTATTTCCTTCCTAAGATTTATTTCCTCAAAGAGGCTTTCTATCTCTTTGTCTCCCTCCTCTCCTTCTGGTACTCCTATTATGTGAATATTGTTCTGTTTGGATTGGTCACACAGCTCTCTCAGCATTCTTTCATTCCTAGAGATCCTTTTCTCTCTGTTCCTTAGCTTGGTTGTTTTCCTCTTTTCTATTTTCCATCTCATTAATCCTCTCCTCTACTTCTAGAAGTCCACTGTTCATTTCCCTCCATTGTTTATTTCATTACAGTAACTGTATTCTTCTGCTCTGAGTGGCTCTTTTTAGCTCTCTGCCTCTTGTTGAAGTCCTTCCTGAGATCTTCAGTACTTTTCTGCAGATTAGTGAGAGTATCTATGACTGTTACTTTGAAATCTTTATGAAGAAGATTGGTGATATCCAATTCATTAAGCCCACTTTTACGGTGTCTTATCCTCTACTTTTGTTTGGAACATACTCTTCTGCCTCCTCATTTTGTCAGGGTTTCTGTGTTTCTTCCTTTGTATTAGATGGATCGCTATGCTCCCTGGTCTACAGAGTAATGGATATGAAGAAGGCATCCTGTGGCACCCAGAAGCTTAAGACTCTTTACTCTCCAGTGCCTGTTTCTTTGTGGTGGAGCCCCAGTCATTGGCAGGCTATGGGCGGGATTGCCTTTCTATCTGTTGGCAGTGGTCTATCTCAATTTGCTGCCATGGCAAGTAGTGCATGGCAAGACGTGCAGGCACATAGTGTTGGCTGGTCTCACAGTGGCAAGATGCAGGGTACTGGACTTGGGCACCCAAGAGAATAAAGGAGCGGGGAAAATTGATCAGAGCTGACTTCTGCTGGTGCCTCTCTAATTGGGCTGAGACAGGGCCGAGAAAGTTGTGAAAGCCTCTGTCTCTGCCTGCCAGACAGCAAAGTCTGTTGCTGCTGAGCCAAGCAGGTGGGTGGGTGGGTGCACAGGGAAGTTCTTGGGGCTGAGCAACCAGTGAGGGGGATGGAGCATCTGGGTTCCTGAGAGTGCCTGATCTGCTGGGCCAAGTGAGGGCTGTAGAAATGTCGTTCACCTGCCCTATCTCCTGTGGAGAGTGCCCTGTCCAACCCTTTTCCCTCTGGCACCTCTCCCACTGCTGGCAAATCATTCAAACTGCCACCTCTGCTCTGGGTCACAGCAGGACTGACAGAGTGTGCCTGTTCTCTACAAGAGGCTGGAGTCTCAGCCTCCCAGAGTGCTCCAGATCACCCTGGTGTCCAACCTTGCTAATCACCAGAGCTCAGTGCAATGTGGATTCAGGTTCCTAGAGCAGATCTCCAGGGCCAGATGTTCAGAGTTTCTGAGCTCCTATTTCCTCCCCACTCTGTTTCTTTTCCTCCAGCCTGTGGGCTGGGATAGGGGTAGGTCTGTGATCCCGATTGATCATGGTTCTTTCACATTATCCTTCTGTGTGCAGTCTTCTCTTTTTCCCAGGTGTATGTGGTCTGTTCTGCATTCATCAGGTTGTATCCATGTTTAGTTCTATTTGTTGTAGTAGCTTCTTTGGTGTGTGTATGGGAGAAGGTTTCTGCCTTGCTTTCCTGCTCTGCCATCTTTTTTCCAAAATACCAGGAATGAATAATTTAAATGATTAGTAGTTATTAATTTTATCATGAGAGAACATTTATAAGCATAAAGAGAAATATAAATTTTAGAAAAACATAGGAAGGAGGATGTAAGAATAATTCCAGGTACCTGATATTAATTGCATCCAAGAATTTCCACTAACATTATTGTGGAGACGTCACTCATTTGAAGCAGCTGAAGTAGATATTGGTTTAAATAACATTTATCTTTTTCTTGTGAATCTAATAAGGTAATAGATTTCACAAAGGTATTTAGTATCACCTAGAGTTAAAAATGAGGAGAATGAGACTGTTGCACTTGAAATATGGTGATTTGACTATTTCTTAGGAGATCTTGGAGGATGGAATGCCTAACTTGCCTAGGGTTAAGATGAGGAGGAATGATTGCAGATACTGACTTAATATTTTTAAAAATACTGTTTAGTTTCACTTGTTTCCTGCATGAGGGTGAGCTTTCATCATAAAATGCATCTAATATCCAATATTCAGTTTATCAGGGAACCAAATAAGATATTGTTTGCTTCGTTACTTATTTGCAATACCATTTTTCAGTGTTTCTTAGCTGGAAAACTTCCTGAAAACAGACATTTTCCTTATATAATTTTTATAGATAGTGGCTTAAATACTATTAATGTCTGAACATATTTATCACATCACTGAAAAAATGGCTATTGAAAGAAAGTCTGGTGTTTAAATACTAGATGCTAAAATATTTTTATGTTGAGTTGAACTGATAAGTGACCTCTAACCCAAATGCCTCTTGTAATCGTAAAAAAGTCTTTTTTTGATTTATAATTTCACATGAAACACTGATTTTAATTTACTGCTCCTTGAAAGACTTAAGAATATTTGCATTGTCAGCAGCTTAAATTGACCACAGAAATGATAACTAAATAACTTCAAAAATTATAAGATTATTTAAGCATTTATGATGTACATAAGGTAATTAAAACCAAACTTTAGATGAGTTGGTTTTTCTACAGCTGGGGTCACTGCCTAAGTTGTGCAAAGGAATATGTTCAATTTTCAGTTGTAATGAGGAACATGGGTTGTTTTGATTCTTCATTTGTTTTGCTCATCTCTAGAGGATACAGTTGCCTATATTAAAAAATGAACATAGGTTCTTTTGTGGAGGATAATAAAACATGTAAGATAATACATGCCACATGCATATATGGTTGGCATATGGCTTTTCTTTGAGTATGGAATTGCTGTTCTTAACTGCTATGGAACAGCCACATGGAAATGTTCATTATTAGTCAGTCACTTAGTAATGAGACCAATTCCTTTGATCGCATTAGTTTGATCATGATTATTCCATTTTACCTAATACATGTTATTTGTAAAGATAGTTTAAGTAGATTATTCACTTGCAAAGGCATTTTGTGTCTTATGATTGTTTAATCAAAAGAAAAGAGAAATGCAAAATTTCTTTTGTCTCATGTTGAATGTATACAATACATAGTAAAAGACACAAAGTGGGGTTTTTCTCTTTTTCTTTTACAATTTTTTAGAAAAACTAATGGCATTTGAGTTACAGATTTTTTTCTTTGTGTTGATATACTTAAAAGTACTAATACACACTCTTGGAATGACTTAAAGAAGTACTTTTTTTGTGATATAGTTTGATATTTGGTAAAAGGACCACCTTTTTATTCAGTGAAAACTTTATAGTGAGCCTGGCTATATTCAGGGCCCTATTCTTGGCTTTAAAGCTAAACCAAACCTAACCTAACCAAACAATGCAATT
Source organism: Manis javanica (assembly GCF_040802235.1). Lineage (NCBI taxonomy): Eukaryota > Metazoa > Chordata > Mammalia > Pholidota > Manidae > Manis > Manis javanica. Next base: position 115,607,322 of record NC_133156.1, on the reverse strand, counting down.
TTTCCTTTCTAAAAAAAAAATTCATAAAAGAGAAACCATGAGACCACACAAATAGGTGAGCTCAAATTAGTGGAAAATGCAAAATTGGAAGATATATATTTAAATAAGTAGTTTAATTTAAATAGTGGTAGCTAAGAACCATTTTTGCTTTCTTACCTGCCCAACACTGCTTTTCTTAACTAGTTCCAACTGTGTGGCCTCCAAAATCTGCATCTTCTAGCTCTGCGGTCATGTGACCGAAGCTTGGCCAATCACAATGCCCATGTGCCTTTTCCTACTGATTGTTCTAGAGATTGGTGTTACCCAAACCTGGCCAATAAGAGTCAGACTTAGATGTTTCCATTTTGGGATCTTGAGAAAAAGAGGTTCTGGGTTTTGAAGATGGAAAGAACTGGATGTAAATTGTAACCAAGCAAATAAAGCCAATCATAAGTAAGAGGAAATGAGTGCCTGAGAGGAAGTGGAGTTTAATTGCTTCACATCTCAGTTCTGATGGAACTCAGTTACCCTTTTCTCTCCAGTGTTCTTCCAAAATCCCTCTTTTTTTCTTACTCTTTAGTTTAAGCTGAAAAAGTCCTGTCTAGTGAAAGACAAGAATTTTTTATCAACATGGTATTTATTTGCACATAAATGTGTTACTTCTCAAGTACTAGATAACTTCACTTAAATATTTCATGACTTCCTATAGATATCTTTATTTGAACAAAATTTGGTCCAGCTAAAGTATTCACTGATAAGGAAAAGGTAAATTTTATTTCTGCTGAATGATCAAAATCCCTGAATTAATACCATCCATTATTAGAACTGTGCAGCATTAATACTGATCTATTGAGGTAGTGTCCACAACCTTGCTTGGTCTCTGGACCCAACCTGCATTATTATGTATTTTTTCTCCCTACTTTTCAAATGAAATTCATTGGCTCTTGAAATCATATTTTGCAGCCTCCTGGCTTCCCTCCAAAAGTCTTTCATTGTTTCACAAGCCATCCTTGTTTCCAATTCATCCTTCTTTATCCACTGTGTAAACTAGGTGGACCTGAATACTTAGGAAAAATTGAAAGCATTTGGTTGTTGTTAGACTAAGGATAGTTGACTCACACATGTAAAACATTAAAGAAACCTTACGAAAGTTTGAGTGATTTTTTTTTTCCTTCTGTTGTTGTTGTTTGGGGCTGTGGGGCATTTAACCACATCCTGCCATGCATACACTTGCTTTTCTCTCTTTATTACCAGGTATAGTTTAGGCTAAGAAACAAACTAACACAATAGTTTTATTTTCTTTTCCCAGCATTTTTATTGATTTATTTAAATGTAACATACTATACACTGTTCAGCCTTTTGGGAGGTTTTTGGAAGGTAGGAGGAGGGAGGGGTTCTCTATCTTTATGAGGGATTCTTTATCTTTATCCTCAGAACCAACACTCAGATGGACACACATTTGTAGCTGACACACTTTGACATTGTGGCCAGGGGCCACACTTTCTGCAGAGGCAGTACTCCCAAAACTATGATGCTTTTTTTTTTTAAACATACAATATTCAGGGCTGGAGCTGCCTTTCCTCCAGTAGAATAATCCAGCTGCAAAGGGGACCAGAACTTTATCTCAATATTGGGCAGAGATGCCATTTTTAAATGCAAGAGAATCTCATTTCTCCTTACCAAACTGTTTTTACCTTTATCTCTGTGGATGTGTGTGTGTGTGTTGAGGGGGAGAGGAGAGTGAGATGTTTTCTACTTTTGGTTTCTGCAAGCTTTGATACGTTTTGCTAGAAGCTGTTTCAGTGTTTTGGGTACTATAATGATGACTGTTTACACATGGTCTCTTTGGTAATCTAAATGGCTATGTGAAATTCGAATCTAATTTGTGCCCTATTTGCTGTTACTGGGGTCATCTAATACTGTATTTGTATTTATCTCATCAAATATTTAATTTTGGTTGTGGGTGGTCCAGGTTCATGTGTCAGATACAATTATTATTTTAAAATAAAAGAACAAAGATAATCGAGTTCTGATAGGAATGCATCACATTATAGCTTTCCTATACACTCAGCTGTCAATTAATTTTTAACATACAGAGTCCAACCATAAAAATTCAACATTTTTAGAATCCCATCTGTCATAAAGCAAGTTGGAAGCCAGGTGCCATGAAATGCGACTTTAGTCATAAGCTAAAACACTCTGCCTCAAATGCATTTCTTTTGAAATCTCAACTTTTTTAAGGAATGAGAAAAACATGGGATTATTTTATGGGAAAGTTTCTTAATAAAGCTAATTCTTGAATAACAGATTAACTGAAAGTTCTGGTTAAGCATTGACACAATTAAGTTATAAGAGTGGATCACAAACACCAGCCTTCCTAGAGGTTAAACTTTAGTAAAAAAAGACTCATTTAGTGAGTCTTTCCCTTGTACCAAAATACTGTGTCCAAACAATAAAAATAAACAGACCTTTTCAAAACAAGAAATGTGAAGGTAAAAAAACTGCAGCATCAGTATAATCTTATAGTTATCACTTAAAGTATTTAGAACAAATAGTATTTTTCTACACTTCTTTTTTATCACTACAGACACTGCAAATAAGGCTTATGTATTTATTTAGTGGAATACAATGTGGTGATGACTGGTACACTCATGTATTGTTTTCTATACCTGCTCTTAACAAATGAATTTCAATATGGTTACATTATCGAACCTTCCGAAGCTCTTTAAATTTACAGAAAGTAAGTTTTATTTGGTATTGTAAGACTAAATTGTACAGCTTGAACATGTTTCAGTATATGGTTATACATATACCAGAATATATTTGCTCAGTTTAAGCCCCTGGGAGAGTTTCACTTCATATCAAATTTCTTCATAGTTCTTTGGGGGAGATGCACTATGTGGGACTTACACAGGGTTCTTAATATGCAGACAGCCTCTTCATCACTTACCATTGTGACATATGGCAAAAACTCATTAGTAAATAATGAGGCTAGGCTACTGAAATGTATCTAACAATAAATTTCCCTTCTTTTACTGTTTTCTTAGAGACCCATTGATGTAATGAAAGAGAAGATTTTGGCCTTCTTGTCTATTTATTTAAAAAGGAAGCCTTAAGAGTGATAGATGTTTCTAAATGATTGCAGAGATCCCCCAGTCAAGCCATGCCACAGAACTGTCATACTTTTGTTAGTGGTTCTTACTGCAGAAGTACAAATCAAGTCAACTGACAGGGCACGGGCACTCACACTGCTTCCCCGATCTCATCTCCTATTCTTGAAGTGTTTGCCAAGTTTTGAAAACACTTTGTCATGAACATGCACGTGGTGTGCTGCAGAAAAAGAAAAGGTTAATCAGAGGGCAGCTGCTGAGGATACTCTTTAAAACCCCAAAAGATATTTAACATCCTATTAAATAAATAACTTAGAGAGAAATAGAAAGGGATGAAGGCAGAATGCACAAGCATACCATACTATTTGTTTTTTTAGAACAGTTTTATACTAACATGTTTAGATTTTTAAATTCTATCTGATTCTTCCATGATGCCACTCCCAAAGCTTCTTTGGTTGTGCATATAATATGACCCAAGTGCTTTCCAGTAAATTCTTGTGTGTCTTACTGCTCATTGAATCACTAGGCTTGAATGAGCAGTGAAAGTCTTTGATATGAGTCCGTATTCCATAAATAACTTTCCCGAAGATCATTCAACAGATTGTTCCATGTCCTTTAAGTTCTGTCTCAGAGGTTAAAAAACATGAACAAAAGCTTAACAAAAAACCCAGCCATAATGTTGTTTGCTTAGACATAAGTTTCATCCCATTTGATCTGCTTATATCTCAATTATAAGGTGTGGCACAGAACTAATTAAAAGAATGTCATATGTCAGCAGTGAGTACAGAAGCCTTTAAAGACTTCCTTTCTTTCAAGCAAGCAGACATCTGCAGTGTGTCCTTGCCTTTTGAGCTGCTGTCTTCATGAAGAATATCAACTATTTCTGACAAAAGAGCCTTTGGTTCTACTGTATCCACGAACAGTGTGCTCCTCTATGAGTGTACCACCATTGGGAGAAAATGAGCGGAGGTGTTTTTCCTTCGTGTTTTCTGTCCTCTTCTTGGAGCGCCTTTTCCATTCAGTGCCACGTACATTTGCCTCCCGTTGTGCTGCCAATTAAAGGATGCGTAGGTGTTGTATCCGTTTTCCTCTATCCTCTCCTTCAGCTTACAGTCATTGTTGAATTCTTTCTGCAAAGGAAAAACAAAATCTTTCATGCCTATGTGGATGATACTTGATTCCATTTGACACAGACCGTCAGAGAACTCCAGTTCAAGGATTTTGTTTTTTGTTGCCTGTAGACACAAACTGTGCACTTAATATACACCGTCAACAACAAAAGACTAAAACTCAACCACAAAACAGATTCTGCCTTTGAATGCTCACAATCCATTGTAGTTGATCATCATAACCACATATGCGGGCCCTTCTAAAAAGCTGCTATGCTTAGAATATGACATGGTTTAAGTCCTAGAATGAGGGTAAGAAGCAAATAATCTTATACTCCTTTTTTCAGAGTAATGATCAGGGGGGTCTCATGGGAAATAGAGAATTACAGGAAATACTAATAAGGTGGGCTTATCAAGTTTGCCAATTATACCTATAAAATTCACAGTAAATACACCCACAATGATAAGAAATCAGATCTTATAGCAAAATCATAATTGTTCTAGGTAACCAAGAGACTGGGGAGGGACAGGGGATGTCTTCCTCTATTTCAAATACCAGATTTCTCAAATTTATAAATTATTTACAATTTTCTATAATGCGGAATTGTGATAGGTTTTACTCCAAGGTCTAGGAATGATTAAAAATCAGGATATGAAACACTTGCTTTGTGAATTACCATATCAAAGAAATGGTAGTTTGAAATTAAATTTCAACTATATAGTAAAACTATATAGTTTTCAAAGCAGAGATTTTTTTATATGGATAATTATATTCATTTCATAAAAGTGGGGCCATTTAGAGACAGTGGGAGGATTGAGATTATTTCAGATGATTTTATATTTGAAATAGAGCTGTGTATAGAAAAGTAGCAGTGGATGCTTAATTATTTTTCCTTCCAGAAATAAATTTACAGAGCAATGTTTCTTGAAGTAAGGTACTTCATTCATATACTTTATATATATATATATATCAAATGTTATATCAGAATCTCTGGAGGAGGGACCTAAGAATATTGTTTATAGCATTTAGATGAATCACAAGTATTAAAGTTAAAAAAAACTAAGCTAGAGAAACATCTTAAAAGTAGGGTTTGGGTGGTTTAGAAAAAAAATTGAATTTCCTTAGGATACCTGTTAAATTTGTTTGGTTCTTAAATCATGCCCAGTGAGGGCCTGTTCTATTTAAATTCAGTTTTACAACTTATTTTCCTAATTCCATTAATCAGGAGAAAACTCAGAATACAATAGATGCATTGTTCAGAGAAGGAATAATAAAAATATAAGAAAGAGATACATCTCTCAAAAGGGAATAGAGGAAAATATGCAAGAGATTTAGAATATACAGCTGATTTAATCAATCACTCTGGTATTTGCCTAACTGATTGTTTCAAGAAGGCTTTTGGAGTACATGGAAATTAACTGAAAAAAAAATGATGATATGAGTTATGAGTTATCATTTGATATACAGAATTATATTGGGTGTGTACTCATACATTTTGATGGTATAAGCCTTTAGATGCAGAGTTCCTATTGTATCCTATCCATGAGCAGGATATTCAGTTTGAGTAGATTTTTCATGTAATTTGAACAAAATATGTTTTATTCTTCCTGGTGGCAATGCAAAATCACAAAAACAGAGCACCATGGTTAGAGGATGGGCTTCTTTCTGAGACAGCTGGAAGTAGAGAGTATAGGCTGTGGTGGGCTGAGCCCCTAGAACAGGTGGATTTACTCATTGTACAGCTCTGTGCTCTAGGTGGTTCTGGGGCTGAGGCTATAGTGGGGGACAAGGCAGACACTGCCCTCTTGACGCTCATAATCTATTGGGAGAAAACAGTCAGCAATAAACAAATCAGTGAGAGAAAATCAGATAAATTTCTTGCAGATAACGAAAATGGGTGGATGTGAGAGAAAGCAATTGGGCATCTAGTTTGGTAATAGAGATGGAATGAAATAATATCCATACCATAGGGCTCAAGAGACAGCATAGCACAGAACATGAACTGTGTTGTGAGAGAAGAAAAAAATGAGAAAGTGGGAGGAAAAGTATTAAATATTTTCGTGACACAGTTTATTTGAGTTACCCATTTTTCCTTGATGTCACCTTTTTAAAGAAGTATGCCTTATCAGTTAAAGTTATTTAAAAATTTTATTGCAATTAAAATGGTTTACATTTTTCTCTCAATCTAAATCCATATTAGGGGTCTTCACTTTAATGCTTTGGTTTTGACTAATTGTATCAGCATCTCATTAAACCTGGTCCTCTTGCCCAGTAATTATGACATATAGTAGATTAAGCAGGAATTCAGTCATACTCACTGAAAAGAAAAACAAAAAAAATCTTCAAAAGTGATTATGCTGTGGACCCCCAAATGGAAACATTTTAAAAAATGACCCATCACTCTAGCAAGCTCATTCATTAGCAGAGCAACACATAATAGCAAACCTTAACTTCCTTTGAACCACCCCCACCCATTATCAGCATGTAAAAAGCATGTACCTTAGCCAAAGGGACTGATCCAAAGTGTGCCTGACTCCCCAATTACAAGTGGACCTGATGTGAGTGAAATACAAGGTTCTTCTGTAATAATGGCCATGGTTTTCAAATTATGGTTATCAAACCTGCAGCATCAGGTTAAAATTGCAGATTCTTAGACCCTGTGAGATCCTTACTGAATCAGAAAATCTGGGAGTATGTTTTAATTAATCCTTCCAGTGATTCTGATACATAGTCAAGTTTGAGAGCTGTTGGCACTAGGCAGGCTCTGCAATCATCCTTATGCTAATGAATAAAATAAGTTTATTTATACATTTTAAAGTGGCATTCTTAATACTTGCTATGGAACACAGGAATATATGTACCCAAAGCACTGGCTGGCTACCAGCTCCATAATTGAATTAATGACTATTCTCTAGGTAAATAAAAATCTGGACTTGATTGAATAGCACACAAAATGATGATTTTCTTGGTATGTCTCCCTGTTTCAGATTTTAATAGAATACAAAACACCAAGCCCCTGTTTTATCTTCAGCTGTAACACACACATAGTATATGGTTTTTTACTCAATTCGAGATCTTGGTTTTCAATGATTCTTCTCCAAGTTGTTTGCAATGCCTGTGCCAGTGTGATCAGATGCTTCCCCATGAGTATGACCGGTTAGCAGTTCAGAATATTGGCTGACAAATGCCAGCAACAGCCTATGTGTTAGACTACTGGGTCACCAACAGAGATCACAGAGCTGGAAGAGCTGCTTTACCAGCCTTAAACTCTGTTGACCAGCCCAGTGTGGTTCTATTTACTGGCAAAAGAATGATAACAAAGCTATTCAATATCTGGGGGAAATGTTCCCAAACTGTGGTACTGATTTACTGCAGTGGCTTTTGAAAATTAAAGCAGAATACTTACTGAGCCATAGAGTTTCCCCTTCTTGTTCATGGCTAAGTAATAGTTGCTGTTAATGGCTTTGACAGCAACAACTCCGATTTCCACTGAAGTTATCTCCAGGATACCTAAAACAGACAATAAAAAGGAGTAAACTTTAAAGAGTCACATAAATTTAGTTGAAAGAAAGAAAAATCAGAAGAAATATTGAGTTTAATTTTTGATGGTTCTAAAATCAAAAGATTAAAAAACCCCAAACCTCTTTCAATGTATCTAAAAACCCACCAGCTATATAGAAACAAATAACCTTTAAAAGAATTCCCCTACATTTTACTCTAACATATAAGGGGAAGTATTGTTTTAATTAGAATGCTTCCTTTGCTAACTCTGCATTTTCAACCCCATAAATATTGAAACAACACTATTCATCTTAGCCTAGATTTCACAAAAACTTATCGGAGCACACATCTGTACTATGGTATTAAGTTAAATCTATAGCATATGTCAATAATATGTCAGATTTACCTCAGTCTGTAAAAACAGTGGTAAACTATTTCTTCTTTGTAGGACACTTAGATAAACTAAATCTCTTGGCTACATTTAACTGATAAATTCATTTTTGGAGAATGTGTTGACATTCTAAAATACAGAAAGAGCAATCCCAACATCTACATTGTCTTTAAAATAGCAGAATCACTTTTCTGCACTGGGAAAAAAATCCATCAGCATTTTTAAACTGCTTATGTCTCCATTTCATTTGTAAAAATGGGCAATATAACAGTACCTCCTTCATAGTCTTGTTGTGAGGATTAAATGAAATGAGAAGAGGTAAAATAACTAGAACTTGCTTAGAGATTAATGCCTCCTTAATTATTATTAGAAGGAAGTTTTCAAACAGTTCTAGATTTTGGAACCTCTTCAACAAGCTGTATAAATCCCAAACAGAAAATACAGATTCCCATTGGCTTAGCCCATAAAATCTGAAAGTTGATTGTGTTTACCATTTATCATGCATTGTCTATTACAAAAAACACCATCCTAAATGTGGTTGACAAATAGTGCTCATATTATTTCCATGGGGAAAGAGTGGCTTGTTCTTAAGATGTGAATACTTTCTTTCCTCCTCTACCTTCAGAGCTTGGTGGGCATTGTGGAGGCCAGTAGACATCCCTGAGTTCCCCCATTGCAAAGCTGACATGACCAGAGAGACTTGTGCCAGCCCTACATGCCGCTGACCATCCTGTCCATGCATCCTGTAGGAAGCCCCTGATCTAACATAGCACACCCTATCATTAATAGAGATAGATCTCAATTGGCAATCTCAAACCAAGCGAAGATTGTGAAGTCTCTATTCTTAACATCCTGTTTCCTTATCCTGGTAATTGCCTTCAAGGCATGAACAAATACACATTTTTTTTTTGCGTATTTTAAAAGTATTTTTTCTCGTAGTTTATTTCTTTAATTCTCACAACACTCCTCTAAGAAGGTATTATTATTGCCAATTACAGATGAAAAAATGGAGAATATTGAGGTGATATAACTCCCACACAAGATGAGAAAGTGACATAGGTCAGCAATGATGGATCTGACACCTACGCGTCTGACTTTCAGATCCTCTTGCTCTCCATCATATGTCCTTACTCTTCCCCATTCTCACAAGGGATCTTGCGCGAAGGCTGTCTGACAAAATTACCCAAGGTGGTTGTAACTTCTGGGGGGAAAATCCCGGGGGCAAAATACCTTTGAAACCGAGAACAGTCAAAGGGAGAAATAAAGTGGGAGAAATCTGTTTATTGCTTACAAACAGTCGTCCACTTCTGCTCGCCCATGTCTGTCATGACCCAGCTGCAGAAAAAAGGGGCCCCACCTATACCCTCTCAGATCCAGATATGCTCTCGCTCCTCCTTGTAATTACCTGTTGATATGAAGATGGACTACTTCTCTCCACCCCTTGGAAACACCTACTGATATGGTGATGCACAAAGGCCAGGAGAGAGATTCTGGAAATGTTGCAATTTTACCCACATAGTAGTCTTTAATAGGCATGCCACAGAGGGTAATGTCTGAGTCAGAGAAGGAAATCTAACATACTGTATTTATGTCACAAGCAGGACATACAGAGCAAGGCAAGAGGTAGGAATCTGGGGCAAAATATTTAGACTGGTATTTTTACTTTGCCTAAGAGGCAAATAAGCCCTGTCAGCAAGTTGCCAAGTGTTCTCTATGTAGGCTTTTGTAACTGGCAATTGTTAGGATGAAATGAATGAAGGATGATTTCAGCCAAGAATAAACCAAAACTTTTGAAGGTGAACAGGAAGTCCTGGGATTAAGCTATAGTAACAGACTGAGTTGACAAAGGGAAAAACATTATGATATAAATATTGCCAAATCCTTGACTGGTAATTTTGAGAATGCATCGCACACGGCAGATCATATTTAACTTCGAAACCCTTGCATCTTTCTTTCTATTTTTCACAAAATAGGAACCCAGTATTCAAAGATTCCATCAATGAATTAACTATTTTTTCCACTCTCAACCAATTAAGTCTACCTTGAAAGGTTCATTATGCTTCAAAACAGAAAGAGGGAAGACCTAGGTGATTTAAGGGCCTTTCATATTCTGAAAATAATTTTTTGGATATACCATCTGTCAGCAAATTATGATCTGATAATCTTGTAGGTAATGGACAATGCCTTTTATGATAAGCACCTGTGAATGTGAGAGTGAATTTCTGAGGGACTCAAGTCTAGGAGACCTGTTTATTTTTTGTAAGGAATTTCTCCAGTGCTCTATGTTTTTTGGTGAGGAGGATCAGTTTTGAAAAAGTACTTTTGGAAAGGAACACCAGAATTTTGTTTGAGGGCTGTATGTGTATACTTTGATGCAAAATTAAATGCCAATTGAAGAACAGCATTCTGGGATAGAGTGAGAGAGCATACAGGGTCTCTTTGTATTTCTTACAATTTATGTGAATCTACAATTATCTCCACACTCAAAGTTATAACAATTACTGTTTTGTTATTAAAGAAACTAACTCCTGAAAATTATATCATCAGTAAAAGGGAACATAAAAATTATATTTCCCATTCATACGTAAGGTATTTTATAAACTTAAATATACATTCTTGTAGTGAAATACCATTATTTATATTAAGTTGTAACTATATCAGTTTTGATGTCTCTGAAGAGATGGATGTCCCAGGTGGTATAATCTATTTAAGGGCTTTTGGACTGTCTAATTCAAGCACGTAGAAGAAGACTATGATGAGTAGAGATTTTCTTTAGGATATGGGAATATGAAGTCAAATAAGTTACTGGCTCTTCTCTTAGAAGTTTGTGTTCTATTGTGAATTAAAGACAAATACACAGTGTATTACAATAAAACATATTAAACAGTAGTAAGAGCTAAGATGGAAGGCAGTGGAGGAAGATGAAGGCAGTCCATATGGGCTAGGGTGCCAGGGCACGCTTACTATCGGACATGAGCCCTGAACTGTGTTTTGAAGATTGAGTAAAAAGCATCAAGGGGAAATGTGGGAAGATCTGAGCCAAAGAATTAAGGTGAAGCAGTATGGTGTTGTCAGAAAAATCATCAGAGGTTGGTTTGCCAACTGGAAAACAAAGAAGAACACAGGAATTTGTAAAAAGTGAGGTTGGGGAATTAAGTCAGACTCTAGAATCAGTCATATGGGGTAGAAAAAAATCCTTAGATTTTGGCAAATAAGAATTATTTCATCTAAAAATATCTAACTTTAAAAAGCTGAAGAAGTCAACATTTAGCAAATTCCTTCAAGTAAATAATAGTACTCTATAGTTTATTTGAGGCAATATTTGAAATCCTAAATAATGCAATTTGATAAATCAACATTATCAGTGATTATTAATCCTATTAATGGGCTAGTTCTACTTTCTCCATAACATGCATCTGATCACCATAGTAATGGGAATGATTTTACAAACTGATGAACTGCAAAAGAAAATAATCTAGAAGTCAAAAATTTTATGGAATTCACCTTTTCATTTCACTTGCAGGGCCTGAGTTATGTTCTGATGAATCTTTGAGTGGCTAATCTGAGGAAGGTTATTTACAAGTGTCTTTCCCAGTTTATGCTTCTCGCACCTCTCTAGGAGAGAAGGATCTGATCCACTAGCCCTCCAGCCATCATGAGGGACCAAGACTGGCACCAAGACTATTTCTCTTTTTGGGCAAACAAGCTATTGGCCTGGATGGCAACTTTTTCCTTAAAAAAATATATGTATTTTTTATGAACAAAATAGGAGAAAGTGAAAGGCAAGTAGAATTGTAATAGAATGGATACAGACAGAGGAAAAGCTAGACATCAAAAATAAATGCAAAATCCTATTATCCTCTCCTAGGAATCATTATTTAAGTAAATTAGTTTGGCTAACATGTATTAAGCACCAGTGTGCAGGGTTTGTGTTAGTTCTCACCATGGAGGATGCAAAGACAAACTTGAAGAGAGAGTCTTTACCTTCAAGGAGTTTTAAAACTTGGTAGGGTAAGAACATGAATAATTAAGTTGATTACAATACAAAGAACATATATCATATGAGAGAGAAAATATGTTGCCATGGCTTTACATTGTAAAGTAACTGTCCTCAAGAAGAAGGTTGGTTTTTGAGGTGAACCTTTCAAGAGTAGGATTTTAATAGGTGGGTATTTGGAGAGATGAGGGGAATATTCTAGGCAGAGGAAAGTGACAGAAAAAGGCATGAAGAAAGAAGCGAGTTCAGTGTGTGCTTAAGCCACAGTGGGCTTTCCCAAACTGTTGTGCTTTGTGGGGGCTACTCTTGGGTAAACTAAGGATTCTGCCTCATTGAGTAGCAGTGGTGCCTCCCCAAGTAAGGAACATACTTTTCAAAAAAATTTGTTGTGGAATTTGGAAGCAGCTCAATAAATGTCAGAGCCTCATGAATTTAGAATCAGTCATGTCTGTTACTTTTCTCTAAACATTTTAACTCTAGATAGTTTATAATACTCTTTAGTTTGATCATTTTAGTCAATGTGCTAAAACATCTCACGATTAATATAATGTAGTATACAAATTCCTAACATCTGTAAATCTTTCTCATGAATTGTTTTCAAGTGTCCCAAATGGATCTATTATATCCTAATACAGAAAAACTTAAGGAGCTGTCTGGGGTGGTGATTATATTCACACTATATACCTCAGAGATTCTATTGCCATACCCAAGATTTTGGGACTGAATGACTCTAAATGTGGTCTTCAGTTCAGAATCTCTATGGGTCTTGTATCCTTAACTGTGTATCTTTCTCAAAGAACTATTGCAATCACAGTGGCCTTCATCTAATTTTTTTTTTAAGAGCAGTGCCTAGTTTTTACTGTGTGCTCAGTTAGTGGTCAGTCCCATGGCTGGTTGAGTAAAGGAAAACTGGGTATTCAGTAAATACAAAATTTTTTTCTTTTGACAGTACAGTCATATGTGCAAAACCTTGAGATGAATTAATAATACCACATTGAAATAAATGAAAATAAAAGTAAAAGGAAATGCCAAAATGTGTATGGTTTAAAGGAAAAGTCAGTGAATTACAAAATATAAGTGTTATCATTTGTAGGTAAATTATTATAAATTTGAAACTCCTTTAAATGTTCTAAATGATATATGTATGGTTCTGCAACTTTCGTTATTAAAATTGTGATAAAAGGGATCTCAAATATGTACCTGAAAGGCTATCTAGTTTGTGAGGTTGCTAGTTAAGTGAACATTCTTGCTTAAGAGAAGCACCATTTGTGGTAGGTTTCGTGTAAACATAGTAGTAGCACAAAAATCAAGAACTGATACAAACTCTCATGTGTCATATACTTTCAAATCTCATTCATATTTCGCTTAATCTTCACAAAATATATCAGGTAAGCATTTTATTCTATAAATGTTAAAACAGCCTTGGAGAAATTAAGTAAATTGGTGGGGATAATACTCACTGGGGTATGATAGACTCAGTGTTTGGATCCAAAACCCATTTTCTTTTGACTACCTCAGGGCTTGTTGAATAAATTTGAAAATAGCAAAATAACAAAGGCAATGCTAAAGATAATTTTACCTATTTTTAATATTTTTCTCCATATTCTAGCAAACACTTGAATTTTAGGTTTCAAAAGTATTTTAGGAAGGCATATTGTTTAGTTAAACACAAGAGGATTAACTTACTCACACATTAATTTTCTAGATAACTTACCAGTCTTAGAATTTACTTATTAAAAAATAATTTACCACCTAAATCTTCAAGTTTACTCATTTCCTTGTTTATATAAGGAGATTACTGATCAAAATTTAATGTTTTTCTTGATGACTCAGGGTTGTCAACTTTAGTTCTGATGACTTTCTCTGCTGTGAAAGTGGAATGTTCTCAGGAGATCCTGAGTAACCTACATGAAAAGAAGCTGATAGACTAACATGTAATTTTGTTAGACTTGAGTCAAAAATATGGGCAAAGTTTGGCAATGCTCTTCTCTGAGTACGGGACATGAGGTTTTGTATAGAAACCCTAGGATCTCTTCTTGATAGGTTCTCAGTTATATTCCAGAGAATGGACATCTACCCAAATGTCATGTTAAAATTCTTGGGGAAACATAAATACATTTACCTTTATGTCTAGAAAAAGCTACCTTAGTTTTACCTTTTATGTCTGTGATGACACAAATGTAGTGATTTTTCCTATGTTGTAAAAATTAGACAAATTTGCAAATGATCTAATGGTATATAATTTTGCTTCATAAACACTGGTGTTGACAAAATTATACAGCAATTATTTCAGCTGGTAGGTAGTTCATTTACACCATTTAACTTGTTGAAAACATGATTTCAATCATGATTCTTGATAGTGAAATGCTACTCTACATCTAGGAAGTCCAGTAGATTCTAGGTCTGTGTATGATCATGTCTAGAAAAAACACACAGCAGTTTTAATATCTAAATAATTTCCATCATAATAATTGGAAATCTTTCAAATAACAAAGAAAATCTTTCTCCTGTCTTTAAAGTGAGACAGAGCTAAATTAAGTGAAGCCTCGACACATTATGTGAACTGTTGAACTCCTACACAGCACAAAGGACCTTCCTGAACTCTTGTGCTAAAAGACTTAGGCAAACGTTAGCCTGGCTTCCACCTGCACTAGGCTGTGTCCCTAAAAATGACACCAGACCCTGTGCTGAGTCTTTGCATTAGTAAACACAGTGCTGCCAAATTGAGTATTGTACATTGTCCCAACCCACCTTGTCAGACTATTTTCAGTAGTTCTCCTTTTACTCTCTTCTGTAATTTTTTTTTCTGCCTAGTCTCTAGTCTCTTTTTGTCTCATCCTTTTCTCTTCTCTGTAATCCCTCTTTGTTCCCTATCTATTCTCACTTAAAACCCTCATTTACCTTTGTCTTAGCTCGAGTTCAGCATTCTTGCTCCCTGAGGGCAGTCATCTGGATAAAATCCTTTTCACCACCTTTAGCACTTGTCTGGTGCTGGGTTTTGTTTGTTTGCCTGACAATTCCATAAACTCAAAAAAGTCTCATGGTGATTATGGAATGGAAAACTGTTACTGAATTCATGTTTGCATGTACCCAGTAAAATAGTCCACAAGTGGTGAATGTAAAAAAGAAGAGGATGGGTTTTGAAGACCTGTGTAATTGTGTATTGCTATATGTTGAGAATAATTGGAACAACAGCAACCTTTGTGGGATTAATTTTATTTTTTGTATTACCTATTTATTTTCCCATCTCTTTTCTCTTCCCTTCACCCTCTCTCTCGCTTCACACACACACACACACAGTGAAGCAGCTAATACACACATACACAATTTTAAAAAGGGAGCAGCAAAGTCACATTTAATGTGATGAAATTCATAGCAGAGTTTAGGTGCAAATGAAAGGGAATTAAGTGGTAGCTCTAAAAGAAAAGAACTTGGCTTATACTCTCAGCTCTGCTACTTAACTAGCTGTGTAACTTGGATAAATCAGTTATGCTCCCTGTATCCTCATTTCCTCATTTGCAAATTGGGACTCATTGCCTACAGCTCACAGGATTGCATAGAATCATGGAAAGTGGGTATTGAACAGGTATTTACTGTGTGCTTAAACAGAGTGGTGGCAAGTTAACTAAGTCTTTCTATACTAGCAGCTGTCAAGCTTGAGTATGCATCAGAATCATCTGGAAGGCTTGTTTAAACACATATTGCTGTGATTTTTGATCTAGTAGATCTGGGATGGGGCTGGAGAATTAGCATTTCTAGCAAGTTCCCAGGCAATGCTGATTCTGCTGGTCCAAGGACCACACACTGTTCTACACACTACGATTCAGAATCAGAGCAGACCTTTGAAGAAAAGCATTGGCAGAAATGTGCAGAGAAGCAGACCACAAACAGGAAAAGACACAAATAATGTTAGCAGCTTAACATCAAAGACTATGAAAAGACATATGGGGTTTTCTTTTGCTTGTTTTTGATAAGTGTGGGGCTCAACATTTGCATAACTGATAATGTAGATTTGGAATTTGTGTGCAAATATATTACACTGCTGCCTATGGCCAGTTTTTTAAAGATTTGCAATAAGATTATTATCAGAATCTTTATTTTCTTCTCAATAAGAGTGTAGAAATGTTGGTGGAAACTTGTGCTTTCAATTACTCCTTTAAGTATTTTATATGCATTCTTACAGGGCTAATTATGTTGACACTCTAAGAATTAAGGGATTATATAGCCCTTTTAAATTATACTGATTGCCAAGAAATTGCTTCAGTAGGGATTCACTTGTTCCTTCACCCTCCACAGAGTTAAAGGCATATATCTGCTCTTGAATGATTTCACCACCCTTGAAAGGTAGATACCAGAGTGGACTACTTTGTACTATTATAGACTCCAACTGCCTTTTCAGCATAATGTAATAGAGCTATTTAGTTTCTCTATCAGCTACAGTTCTTTCAAATACCCTTGACATTCATTTAGAATTGCAGACAGAAACAGGACCTGCATTAGCAGAAAATCCTTACCATCTCTAAATCAGATACATCTTTCCCAATTTGCTACAGAGCCAAATGACCTTTTACATTAAAAAAAAAAAGCTCTGGTACTTTAAGTCATAGGATAAATGCAGTGATGAGCTTGGCCTTATTGATGAGTACAGTGGCATATTCTAGAAAACTTCTCAGTTCAAGGCTTTATTTAATAGACCAGTATTGTAATTTAACCATTGTCACTGAACTAACATTAAAAGTATCAGAAACTAGCAATAAGAGCCAATCACTGCAATGTTATTGCTGCTGAAAAAATCTATAGAGAATGCAAGATAATACTAGAAATTTGTTATGCTCTAATAAAAGCACATCAAACTCCCTAAATTAGATCTATTATTATAAAGAACCATAGGTAGGCATATCAATTATAATACTACAAACTGTGAAGAACTAAGTCATTATAGTTTATTTTGAGAAATAGTCTATGTTCCATCAAAACTTCTGATCAGTCTAAAGCACAAATTTCAAAGCCTCAAAATTAGCTAAAATTATTAAATAAGAAAACCTAGTCTCTTTTTTTTCTTTAGTAAGAAATTCAGATCATTTAAGGTTAAGACAAAGCTAGGTCTTAGCAAACTGTAGAGTCTGAAGAGCTTGATGAAATCTAGAGACTGTCTGGTTCATCTCTGATTCTCTTCTGTGACAGATGACCCTGGGAGACCCAGGGACATTGAGGGACTTACCCAAGCACCTCTAGAAGATTACTTACAGCCTTAAATAAATAGTTAAAACATGTTCTTTCTAGCACATCATGAGGCTCTGATAAACATTTACAAACTGTTGGCAGCTAGGCAAAGATTTCATATCTACTTAATGTTTTAAAGACTAATTTATCTTGTTTATAACACTGAAACAATTCATTCTAGTTGAGCTTGACCATTACACATTATTTATAAAGGAAAAAAAATTTTAAAGTTAACATACAGGGTTAGAGGAATTAATTCATGGCATAGTTCACTAAATGATTATCATGTCAATGTAGATACCTATCCTAAAGATACTTCTGTAAAATGTCTTCTACATTCACTAAAGGTTTTATGAATTTCTTTAATACAATTAAACATAATATAGAATACCTTTCCTCAATTTATGAAAGGGATAAAATGGGTGAGTGGAGCATATCTTGATGTTGGGTTTCTGGCAAGAAAATATCTTCCTTGATGCATTGAAGTGTTCACAGATTAGCTAAGCATGAACAGCCCTAAGTAGTTTAAATACTTAATGTAGAGCAAGTTTTAGGATTCAAGCTCAAGGTTGCTTTGAACATGTGTACACACTGTAAATTTGCCAACCTTTAAACTTCATATGGAATTAAATGTTATTAGTTTCTCAACTCTTTGAAAGATTCTGTATTACTTAGTGGGAAGTTATAATAATTGCTAAGAAATAGAAATACTACTGTTGTTACGTGTATTTTTGTTTGTGCAAAAAAACAATTTGCCCATTTTATATGCTTGCCAAAGTGAAACATTGATCCATTTGCCATATATAAAATTATGTATTTCTGTAATCGTGAGACTGGCAATAAGGAATCCTGGTTTCTGCTTAAAGGGGGATGTTTAATCAAGATACTCAGGAAGCTTATGTCCCTCTGGACAGAAGGTGGCCCTTCTTGGGCCTAGGTGGCCTAAATACACCTAGGTGGAAGTGATTCTTAATCCCCGAAATTCATGGAACTGCCCTGTCATTGTCATAACACATAGCTGGCAAAGAAAACACATCTCTTAAGTTGGGAACAGAAGACAGCATCACATATTCAATTTGGATCACTAGTAAAGCACACAACCAGGATTTTTCAGAGCACATTGGAGGAAATACTTTCATAGAAATTAATGTAAAGGTTTTTCCTAGTACTTTAAAAATGGTGTTTGGAGACAGCATAAAAGCAAAGATTGGAGCTCAGTGTAAGAGACATTTGAATTAGCATAGACAACATGGGAAAACAACATAAGACTAGCAGGAAATGTTCTAAGAACAGATAAAATTACCTTAACTAAATGTGAGTGTAAAGGTGTTACTTTTTCTTTAGTGAAATGCAATTTTGGATTGATATTAGAACCCAACATATAATCTTTATTGTTCTTTGTAATTATACATGGGAAATGGAATGTTATATGTGTTTTTAAACTCTCATTGAATATTTTTGTTGTTTTCATTAACTCTTGAGTTAATAAGCTATCTGTAAAGAAATATTAGACAAAATGAGTTCTGCTTTGCCATATCTGTTTTCCCATGGTGGACAATGACCAGGAGTTATCTCAATATCACATCTTATTTAAAAATCAGTGCTTAAATTTGTTTAAACGAGTATGCTTTTGAGAAGGTGCACATATTCTTTAAAAGAAAATATGATCCAACTGATTCAAGTTTGAAAGTGAAAACTGATGGCTAAGGGAGGATTATATAAAAGTGGTGGTCCCCATAATCAACAGAAACATTAGGAGAGGTTTAAAAAATACCTAGAGGCAAATGTGTGGAGAACATATATATATTTCAGATAGGTGGTGTTTCATACTCATCTTAGTGAAAATCTTAGTAAACTGTTCTAAATAAAACATGCTAAAAGGTCAGCATTTAAGAGTAGAAGATAGATTACAACTACTATGTATTAGTTCTTCTGCATATATTATTTCTGGGATTCAGATTAAGGGAAAAAAAAAGAGATAAAGAGGAAACCAAACACTAAAAGCTGAAGAGAAGAAACTCTGAGAGAAATAAGATCATTGGACTGACTGGATTTTGTTTATCTTGCATTAAAATACATATCCAAACCATGCTAATTGCAGATGTCTCATTTTCTCAATTCAAATTCTATCCAAAATTGTTAAAGCCTTTGCAATTTTGAAAAAAAGAAAAAAAAACAGTATTCAAAGAAATCCAAAGTTTGTCTTAAACTTCTTTGTAGTATATCTCTGTCCATCTGGGTAAAGCTCCAAAATATTACATTTTGAAGAAATGTTTCCACTTACATTTATTGTCAAAATATGAAAACATTCCTCCCCCAAAGACTCAATATCATCTAAATCATATGATATTGCAAGAAGGAATTTTCATTGACTTGCTCAATTCTAACTAGATTATATTGTCAAAGAATTATTAAAGTCAACTGAAATGAAACAATTAATTTATAATAATTTATGGTATGAAAATTCTGTTACATTGATATGGGATAGGGAAAAACAGAAGCTAGAGACTTGAAAATAACTCATCAGGTTGTCATTAAAATAACAACACTCACTTCTAGGTTAAATGGTTGCCTTTTTAGCAAGTCAGGTTAATGAATTAATTGAAAACCTATATAGAACAAGCAACATTCAACAGTTCATAATATTTGATTTATACTGCAAATGTTTCCTCCTACTAATTCTAATAAGCCAGAAAAAAATTGTTATTGTAATATAATTTAGTAAAAACATTGAAGTATTTCAGTGTAGATTATTCTTGGGTAAGACTCAAAATAAACTATATTTGTCTTCCTTTAAGAATCCTTACAGATGATGTCCAAATAGATGTCAAATTTAGTGTCATAACTTAATTTTAGTAGGGAATATATTTAAAGCCTCCATATTTTACCAAAACAGACTCAGAAATTCAAGACCCATAATACAGCATACATTTCATAGTCACTGTTATTAAATAGATGGATAGAAGCATGCACATCTGTCTTATACAAACAAATCAGTTAGAAATATAGTTGTAAAAGTTAAAAAACAGACATGCCTCAAAAATACTGAAAAGCTTGATTAAGCTATGGCATACCAAGGAAATGGAAATCAGAAATAGGTCTGTATTAGGCAGTATTTATTTATGAATAGGGTACAGCTACTGAGTAGCTGAACTTAATTCTTGATGCATTGATACAAGAACTAGGCATATTTTCATGTCACAGAGCAATGTTCAGCATGTAGATTTTAGATTTTTTCAAAACTCTGATCTTCAGTCACCTTCCAGAAGTGAGAACTATGTTGAAGAAAGAGAAGAGTGAATTTGGCTGGTGGTAGGAAGAGACACAACTTGCCCTTAGTTTATTGAAAGCTCTTTTATTTCTTTATATGGGCTGTATTTGTACTACCAGTACCTAGCCCAAAGCAGATGCTCCATATATAATCATGAACAAATCAATAAGTTTTCTGAAGAAATTAATGTACAAAGTACCTGTTTCAATTTCCACAAATTTATTTTCCATTGGCAGGTATTCTCTTTTTATTCAAAGGTGACAACTCTACCCAAGGTACTCAGTGGAGTAAAATCAGAAACCAGTTCATGACCTTCCAGGGTAGGCATGAATAATAACGAGCATGCCACCCCTCTCCAACCCCTGCCCCCTCTGCCACTGCCCAGTTTGTCTTCCATCCTCTGCATAGTCTCTAGTCTGAAGACTGATTCCTCACATTATTGTAAATGTGTATTCAACCAAAAGTTATGAATGGTTGCCTTGAGGGACTGTTACCAGATATAACCTATGAAAATCACATTGACAAATATTTAGTGCATACTGTGTATGGAATACATCTATTGAGCAGAAAAAGAGCTACTATGACTTGTATGTAACAGGAAGAGAAAGAATAAAACAGAATCCCAAGCCTAAATCCAGAATTAATTTTTTCCTACTAGATGCCATCTGCTTCAACCACAGCAAAATCCAATCACCACTTTGTTCCCTTTCCTTATACAGATGTTAAAAGAGCTTTTAAAAAGCAAGTCCCCTAACCATGAAGTCCAGTATCTCTGTCCATGCTCTGGATATTCTTTGTCTCAGAAACTTGGTCAAGGATATGAAGGGAATGAGGTGTGCCATAAATGTTGAAATATAAACAATTACTTGTTGACTCTAAAATCCTGATGGGTGTTTTCATCTTGAATGCTTAACAGCTTTGCAGTAAGGTGGGAGACTCCATCTTTATTCTGCTAGCATACAGCCTCCTCATCCCTTTTTGCTTTTTCAGCCAATACTTTTAAGTCTGGAGAGGATGACAAAGTCTTTTCTTTATGTTGAGACTTAAAAGCTACTGTAAGAGTACAACCATTTCACACCTTCCTCTTTTTATTTTTATTGTTTCTCTGACCTGTCAATTGACAAAAACAGCCAATAATAATTACATTTACAATATTAGGCTATGTGATCTAATTGCACAGATTTGTGCCACATGTTTTGTACAGTTACACACACTTAATTTCCAAAAACAGAGCTTCAGAGACATTTTCTTAGCTGTGTTCTCATTCACAAATTTCATGTGGTGTGCATGCTGTACTGTTAAATGGCTGTAATTGAAAACTGTTTTCATGTTTTTTCCTTTCACCTTCATTCAACCCTTCCAAAAATACTGGCATCCCTCTAGAGTGAGGTGTGTACTACTCATTGGAATCTGATAGATTTTTCCCCCACAATTTCCCTTGCTAGCTAACTACTGTGTAAGGCAATCACTTTGGAAAGTCAGAGGTATTTTTGACTTTTAAGTTGAAGAAAGTATTATCACACTGACTCTTTTGTTAGACATAATTTTCTGGCGAATTTATTATAGCAGAAAAAATAGGTTATTTTCTTTAAGACACTTTCTTAGATGCTGTACATTTCCCATAATCCTTACTAAAACCTGACATTCTTACTTGTTAGTAAATATTTTTTAAAAGTTTAAGAGAAAACCATATTAGGAAAATTAATTCAAGTAGATTATTATTCAGAATAACTTCTTGACATATTTGAAGAATTGATATTAGTGATGAAGGTTTTGCTTTTACTGTTAGCAAATAGGTATGTCTCATTGATTGTCTGTTGAAGCAGATGTCTTCCTAATTGGCTGACATATTTTGACCCTAGGTTTTTAACTTGACATCACTGTCTTCTACTTCATCAATACTGTCAAGCTCAATCAGCACTAGTATGTACATGATAATTTAAAAGAAAAATATCACAAAATGAGCATACTTCCTGAACGGAAAATGAAAGTTCCTATGGCCAGGATCCTCACCTGACTCTAAACTACTTGTTGATGTAATTGGCCTACTGTATGTGCTATTGCTTACACAACCATTGGCAATGAGCCATTATTGCCAGTGTTACTATATAAGGAGCTCCACCCACTGCTCTGCCAGAGGCAGAGACAGAGATGGACTGCGAATGCCCCAGAGGCATATGCAACTCCAACACTCGACCTGCCACAGTGAGCATAAAGCTTGGTATAAACCCTTTTACCCCCAATGTTCCAATGTTGTTATTTGGTCTGAACGGATCCAGAGTAAACTTGCCTGGGGACAATCCCACTCAGATGAGACATTGGCATAGCTGGTAGGATTTGTTGCAGACCAAAAAAAATACAGAATAAGCTGCCCTCATGGAAGGGGTACTTCAGCGGGTAACTCCCATTGGGCATGTGGTCCTAGGTGGCTTGCCTGCTAGAGCAGTGAGCCTCTCCCAGGACTAGGGGGAGGTGGAGGTGACGCCTGAGGGAGTAGAGGAGGCCCTCTGCAAAATAGGGAATTTCATAAAAGAATAGAGTGCCTGTGAGGCAGTGAGAACCAAGGGTTGGCTGTTCCTCACAGTGTTAAGGGCCATAAAGGAGAAGAACGCATTCCTATAAGAAGCACAAGAAGAGGGAAAGATCATGAAGGAAGAAAAAAGTTCATTGATGATTGAGATGGCATCACTGCAAGGTGTTTGGGAGATGGTAAAGGATGTAATGGTAGCCCAAGAAGAGACAGCACAAAAATGCAGGTTGTGCAGTGCTGTGAAGGAAGTAAAAGATCTATTGAAGAATGAGATGGCATCACTGTGAGGCACTGCGGAAGAGGTAAAGGCCATGAGGAGAAGGACGTGCCCCTGTGAGAAGTATGAGAAGAGGCAGTGTGAGAAAGCACACTTCAAGGTGCTGTGGAGGAGGTAAGGATTCTTTGCAGAATGAGACAATGGTGCTGCACGGTACTGTGGAAGAGGCAAAGGCTGTGAAGGAGAAGGATGTGCTCCTGCAAGGTGCACAAGAAGAGGCAGCATGGAAATGCAAACTGCAAGGTGCCATGGAGGAGGTAAAAGATTTGTTGAAAATTGAGATGGCATTGCTGTGAAGTGATGTGGAGAAGGTAAAGGAGGTAGTGGTAATGGAGATGGAGGTGCTCTGTGGGGTGGTGATTTGCTGTTGGCTCTGGAAGTGGTGGAGGATACGCCAGGGGAGACGAGGAGGTAGAGGTGGTGCCAGAGGCACCCACTCCTTTATTGAAATCCCACCCAGTATAGTTAATAAAATAAAAAGGCAGCCACTGTGGTTCCTCCAGGAGAGGTGCAGCCTCCTCCCCAGGTCAAGGAGCACATTACGTTTGCCCCTACACAAGGTCAGAACTGTTGGATTGGGGCTCCTAGTTTTAGCAGAAACCATTGGAGTCCCTATCAGCCTGGCTCCTGCATGTTTGGGATGTGGGAGTGAATAGGATTATTCTGTTGGCCATGAGCTGTTATTGTCAGTGTTACTATATAAAGAGCTCCACCCTGTGCTCTGAAGACAGTGATGGAGATGATTCCAGAGGCAGACATGATTCCAGCACTTGACCTGCCACTGTGAGAATAAACCGTTTTACTCATAATGTTCTGTTGTTATTTGGTTGCACTGAATCCAGAGTGAACTTGCCCGGGGGCAGTCCCCCTCAGGCAAGACACTTCTGTTAACAGAAGCATTTGCTTTGACACTTGTAGTTCAGATCTTCTAAGTAGCCCTGGCAAAATAACCATCTAGTTCCTAACACAAAACAGCTGTTTTAGATGACAAAGTCTTGTCACACTAAGGCACCCAACTTCTCAGAATGGATAATTGGCCAGATCTTGCTCCAATTCATCTTTAGTTTCTACTGAATCTGGACAAACAACTGTGAATTTACACCAAATTCCTTTCCTAAAATAGTCAACTTGGCTTCCCGTGGAGACAGAGTTTCAGAGTCTTAGTGTCCCCAGGGTATCTGCCAGGACAAAGCTGGTTTAGGATAAGTCAAATTAATAGCAGTTTCCTCTTGCCATTCTTAAGCTGACCTTTTATATTTATGAGCTCATCTGCATGAGTTAAATGCTCTGCATATATTATTGCTACTTCAATGTCAAGAACTAAGTTCTTTAATCCTTTAGTAAATAGCTTTTCAACATTTACAAAAGCATTGGATTTTCAAAGCAATGTCTAAAAGGGCATTATAAACAAGGTGCAAAGAGACAGTGGTAGTTGATACTTTCAGTTCTCACATATGGCTTATATTACAGCTGAGCAGGTCCCAAGCTTTTATCTCTGGGAGCTGTGAAGTTGTCTGCTTACAGAGTCTCACTAATTAATCCTTAAAATTTACCTAAGAAAGGCTAACGTGGATAGGAAGTTGTTTTCTGTTAGTTGTTCCACCTTTCACCCTACCACACATCTGGGAAATATTCAGTTTAAGAACAGGTCCAAGCCTTTTGGCATTAACTACCTCCAAACATTAAGATATCACCAGCAATTTGCCTCTGTTTCAGAAAATTAAGAGCATGTTTGAGACATGAGTATGCCACTAATATTACTGGCAATAATTAAGAGTTGTTCTTTTCTTATAATGGCAAAAAATAGGGGATATTCTCAGATGAAATAGGTAGGTAAGTCCAAATGGAAATACTACTCTCCTCAAATAACTGCATATACATTTTATGTGGATGCTAAAAATAAAGCTTATTAAATGCTACTGTTTTTCTTTATGGTTGTCCTACCAGTATTACAGTAGAGAAAACACAGACCCTAAATAAATAGTATGTAATCTGGTTTATCACTTAGGGAAATATCAAATTATACTTTGAATTGTTTAAATTACAGATTGCGGATTACTAGCTCAACTGATCAGACATCATCTTTTTGTTTTTTTGCTACAGTTGTTGGCTCCTTTGTTTAAAATAGGAAAAAAATAACCTATTTGTATCTTTTGCTTCAGACTGTGATTCAATTTTAGCAATTGAATTTTGCATTCATATTCTTGATAATTAAAAGTGAGTTTGTGGGTAACACCATAAACAGTTATGCTGGTAAAATTATGACAGTAGTTTATGGCATTTCTATGCTATAGCTAAAGGTAAAAGAGATGGGTAAATGGGAAGTGAGTCTGAAAAATGTATTTGGGAGTTAAATTTAAATTTCTTTGTCAAGGTAGAAACAAGCAAGATTAGATAATCCTTAAACATATGTACTCTTATTTTAGGGCTTCTTTGTTGGTGGGGTCACTCCATCAAGACTTTGTTTGCTTCACCACTTTTTACATCTTGGAGCTCTGATCAACAACAGGGACTCAAAGAAACTGCTTGTATTATATCCATAATTATCCAAATGCTATGCCCACTGTGATTTTTGTTTTTATTAAATAATTTAAATGATAGGAGAAAAAAGGAAGAGGAAATTGAAAATGGGGCTCTTGTGCCTTTAATTGGAGATTCAGAAATTTTTCACATGTGATTTCCATGTTTGGTTCAGTTTTTACTAAAAAGGAACTGACATTTAAAAGGTCATTCTAAAGACATGTGAGCAAATTATACTCGAGGGTGTTGTATATACAATTAGGGTCCCTTTCTCTGTAAAGTCTTGCCAGATTCTTAAAGGAATAAGGATCCACCACTCTGTTTTCATCTTCTTCTGTATCTTCGGTTCTGACCAAATGTTACTGATCCCATTTTGCATGCAAAAACACATATGGGATTGAGAATCAAAAGCAGTTACCAGCCAAGCTATTATATCACACATAACCAAAGACCACCAAGGGTAGAAATCATGCTAGCATCATGCTAAAAAGAATGTAAAACAGTGCCATGAATATTATGATAACTCAGGACTTAGTGATTGGTTGATGGTTACATGTGGACACTTTTGGGCTGCAGCTGGCAGTATCGAGGCTGTATTCTGATGGCAGTGCAGCTCAACATAACTGAAGGAAAAAAACTGCAGATGCCTCCCTTTCTATCTACAACCTCTTAAACAACAACTAACAGTATTAAACCCATCATATGTGTAAAGCACAAGTATGAACTCCATTTTGCCAAGAAATATCACAGAGATATGGTTAACATCTTGTTAAAATCGCTTTTTACTCTTGGTAGGAAGCCTGTTAATAGTAGATCCAGCTTTGGCTTGGCAGATTGTGAGCTGTATGGATTTGAAAGAGCCAGTTAACCTCTCAGAGTCTCCTTACACATCTGTAAAATAAGAAGGTTGCCCCAGAGGTGATTATCAAAGCTTTTTCCAGCTTTATAATTCTAAGATCTATGAACAAGGGCCAAAATTACAATTTAGAATTTGGCACTTGGTTTTATACTATGCTAGTGCCATGGGACTGCTCATTTCATTACTCTTACATGTTGAATTTCTCTATGTAACCTGGTTTGACTTTGTTGTTTTTCCTTTAAAGAAACTAAGCAATCTATCCCTTTGGCAACTGTGGGTGATTCTTAAAAGGACTTTGAACCATACTTGGGAAATAAATGCCATGCCTACTGGTGCACTTGTCCTACTGCCCTCTAGTGGGTGAGGCCATATGTTCCCTAAATCACATGCAAATTAAAGTAAGGGCTTGGTAAACTCTCCAAATCGCCTGAGGTGGTGTCTCAGCTTCAGCATTACAAACTCCCAGGTAATTTCAATGCTGCTGGTCTTAGGACCTTAGTTCAAGTTAAGGAAGGAAACGTACTCAGCATGTGCTAGGAAGTACGTTTCTAGTTAGTAGGAAGGTGGAGGAGAAAAAGGAGGGGGAGAGAGATGGGCTGGGGAAGAAGGGGGACTGTGGGGGAAGGGGGAAATAAATAAATCCATCGGATTGAAAGGGCTCATGTGGCAAAGCCACATTGCTCTTGATCATTCACCATCTCTAGAAAGTTCCTAAGTCTAGGTTTAATAGGATGGCATATGCCTTTGGACCTAAATAGTGTCCCTCTTAATGTTTTATTGTATTTTAGCAAATTTAATTAACAGGCCTACAAAAAATCAGAACTAGTTGGACCTAAATCAAGGTTTTTTCAATTCTGTAATTATGTAAAACACATTAAAATCAATCTATATAGAGAATGCCCACCATATTTGTGTAATTTATTACAGAATAAGCTGTGCTGTTGGAACCGCAAGTACATATAGTTAGATGCACCGGATGGTGGCATAGTGGGACTTCTTTACAAACAGTAAAATGGTCTAAGTTAATCAGCAAAAAACTGTATCTATGCTCAGAGCACTGTGCTAATTATAGATCTAAACAAGGAAGACAACTTGTAGCATTACATGGTGAATTCATTTCACAGAAGGGAAGAGAGAAAATGGACTATGATAAAGTGTAACAAAACTTAAAGGAGATTAATAGCTCCAGTTTATGTGGTATCGCTATGTATTGACCCTGTGCTAAGCACACTGTGGTCATTACCTTAATGGCCCTATTACATACCCACTTATATATGTAAGGAAACTGAAATTGAAAGAGCTCGAATGTGTGGGCTCTTAATCACTACATTATGTTGCATTTCATTGGTTTTCAAAATGTTAACTTCAGTTGACTAAAAGATGAAAGGGGCCTTTCCCTCAGTGTGATTTGATTTCCATATTCTCCACAATTGCGTCAGTAGTGCAATGGATGGAGATGATTCTGAGGCTGCCAGTTTGAATAATAAATGGTTCGTGTCCAGATCCCACTGTTTCTGCACTTGTATTGTGTGTGTGGAGAGTGGGACTCCAACAGTCACACTCTCAGAAGGGGGAGTTGACAGGAAGAGGAAAGCCAAGACCTGCCACTCTCATCTGTATTTAGGTCTGGTTTCCAACTCTGCTCCTTCATCAGGGCTTTCCTCCTCTTATACTCTCTTTCTCTCACTTTTCAGAAACAAAATGGCTCGATACAAAATGCAATAACCATCTTTTTACTCCTGCAACTAAGAAGTGCAGCACTTCCTTACAATAATAGTAAATGTTACTCCAAGTTTATCTTCCCAGGGTTCTGCTTCAAGGAAGCCCCAGTTGTCTTGAAACTCTGTGATGCCCCACATCACTTTTCTGAATGAGAAGATAAGTGCTCCCTGGTTATGTTCATAACTGAGGCTCTCCATCT
Organism: Manis javanica; assembly: GCF_040802235.1. Classification (NCBI taxonomy): domain Eukaryota; kingdom Metazoa; phylum Chordata; class Mammalia; order Pholidota; family Manidae; genus Manis; species Manis javanica. Next base: position 115,578,633 of record NC_133156.1, on the reverse strand, counting down.
TCTCCCATTTTATAATGTTATCCCTGTAGTGAGAATCCACTTGAAAAATACTGCTGCTTCTAGTCCTTTCCTCCAATATATTTGGAATATTCCTAGGCTTTTTCTACCAAGATTCCCCAAAACCCAATATCAACCCAAATTTTATCCCAATTCAATAAAAAATATTGCCTGCCACTTACTATTCCAACTACGAAGGGGAACATGGTCACTTCACATAAGAAAAAATGAATTCAGAAATGCCTAGAGCTTATCAATAGAAGTACCTCTAGAGGTTGTATTAATAATGTCAGTAATTTGGATTGGACAGAATGGATATACACAATGGTTAAATGAATTACTTAGTTTATAGTCTCATGGCTAGTTTAGGCTTTTTTCAATCCCAGCTTAATGTTCTTTCCACTAGCTCTAGAAAAATGATGCTATGTGAAGTAGCTTCTACCTGAAATGTTAATGACAGGACAACAAGAGAGCTGATGCCTGATATTGTTCATTCAGCTGGAAAATAAATTGGTCATAAAACCCAGGAGGGCTCAGTAGAAACTGATTATAAATTCTGAGGGAGCAACCATAACTGAGTGTAAGAAAAATATAGCCCCAAAGTACTTTTCTCTCTCTCTTCTAATCATCCACGTTGAATATTTCCCTCTACTAATGTTACAGGACTTTTAAAGATAGAATATTGTATTTGGGTTAATTTAATCTCTTTTACATAATACGAGACCCAGAATTTAACTTCAGCATAAAGAATGGTGAATAATAGCAAGAGAATAGGGAAAAATTTGAATAGATTGTCTTTTTGTAACCATCAGTTATAAGAATTTACACCTACATGTGGGAATACATAACAAGGATCATTCATAACAGTGGTCATTCACCGAGACACTCATGCATCTTAATGATGAGAAATAACCTGTTCTTAAGCCAGCACTATTAGATTGCAAGGGTCCCCAGATTTCTTTTTTGTATCAAAAACTTTTGGTAATTTTGATAATTGAGAAGCTTCAATTTTGGCTCTATCTCCAATCCTTTTCATAGGTAGTGTTCTACTAGTTTGGATCTTAGTATATAATAAAAATCTCTTTTCATATTAAGGACACTTTGTTGAAATAAAAGAAAATATAAACCAGAGTCTTATTGGGAGGTCTACAGGGAAGAAACATTCAGATTTTATGATCTCAAAGCTACATGTCAAATATAATTTTTGGTTTGCTAAATTTATTCATTGATTACAACTTGAGCATCGTTAATACAAATCAATGAAATTTTATGTATTAGGTCACTATTTTAATTCATTGTTTAATATATGGAAGGTAATCATGGAAAACAAGTCCTTTGTACAAATTCTCATAGTTCAGCTATATGCTTAGACTTTGCTTATATGACCAGCTTTCATTTACTGTTTTCCTCCCTATTTACTCTACACATTAGAAAAGAACAGATTGTGAAAAAGGAAAAAAATTCTGTAAACAAACTTTATAGGACATGCTATATTACATATGCATACCCATTTTAATAACATATTCTTACATATTAAAAAATGAGAATAGTGAATGTTAGTAATGGTGATGATTTAACACCAAAGGTGACCCCCAAATATCTTTGACTTCGTCACCTGACTCAACCTGAGAAAGAGAGTCTATCTTAAATAAGATAGAATACCTCCATTACTACCACTTTTTCTCAAATCCTAAAAGTGGTTCAAGGTTCTAAAGTTTATACCTGTAAATATTATTAAATGTTCTAAAATAGGTAATCCAGAGATGTATTAATGATCCCTGATCATTTATTTATTCTGCAAAGAAAGCATACGTCTGACAAAGAATCATGATAAAGATAACATGATAAAAAGAAAGCTACCACTGAATCCTAAATAAAATACTAATTAATCAAATTCAATAGTACAGAATAAGAAGATACCCTTATGATCAAGCGAGAATTGTTCAGCAATTCAAACATAGGTTAATATTAGGTAAACACACCCACTGAAACAACTAGAATTTAACATTAACCAAGAAGGTCAGGTCAATCCAGTCCAACATTAAACAAAAATTAGAAGGATAAGGATTGAAAAGAGGAAAACTTACTATCATTACCTTTGGGTGACAGAATTACTTAGCTAAAATATCCAAATAATCTACTGAAAACCTTCGTAGTTGTTTACATTGACTCAGTATAAGATATTTAAAATGAAAAGTTTTTCTATATGCCAATCACTCTTGGAAAATAAAATAAAAATTATGCTCTGATAAATCATAAGAAATAAGAACAAGAAATAATCATGCAAAATATGCAGCACTTATGGAAATTATGAAACTTTGAGAGGTAAAAGATGATGAGTATAAAGAAGTATGCACATTATAAACATTTCAGTTTTTCATTTATTATATGCTTAGTGTAATTTCAATAATTTAAATTTCAATCTTTTAACTTAGTAAAGGAATTAGTAAAAGTAGTCAAATTTCAACTTCAAAAATACATAATTTTGAAGAAAACATTTTACTATCAGATGATAGAATGTATTGCACAGATGTAATGATTTAAAGAATGTAATAATGGCACAAGCTCAAACACTAATTATCCTACATAGAAAATTTTCTTTTAAGCAAAATGCGGGTGCATTTCTATTCAGAAACATGACCTAACCTTTTGACACCCCTCAGTTTGCTCAAGATGTGGATTCTATCCTAACTCTTCAAATTGTTAATTCTTGTTCTGCCCTCAACTGGCTGCATATATTAGTGGCAGCCCAAGGACATCTCAGGTTGAATATTCCTGAATTTATGGCTACTCAGTATCTTTCAAAAGTTTGTAAAAGAATATAAGAAATATGAGGGATATGGAATTTATTCTTATAAATATGGCTTTTAAAACTATACTTGCATCAGAAAGTCAAAGTCAAGGGCTTGAAAATACTATGTTAGTATGAAACATTTCTTTTTCAGTTTGCTCTGTTTGTTATAAAAATATGGTAAAGAATGTACTTACCACATTATGTAGTTTCTTATGGTTTCATTAAAGAGATAATTTAGGATTTTTTTAAGAACATTAGTTTTTTTATACCTGTGAATCCTGAATTTCATATTACACTAAATTTGCCTCCTCTTGCCAACTGTTTAAGAACCTAAGGGATACTATTTACAGCTCATTTCTTGTATGTTACAACATTTGAAGGTAAAAATTTATGTTGACTCCATATACAATTTTATTGATATTTTTTGCTTCATTTTATTAATTTTAACCTTTATCCTTTATCTTTATGTCTTCTTAAATAATTGGAGCTGGAAACAGTATAAATAAATAGTAAATAATTGTTCAATGTGTCAAATATAGTTTATGATTAAGATAACATGCAAAATCAGAAGAAGGTTCATTAGAGAGTGCTGGGAAATTACCCAACTATTTGGGTAAAAAAGGGGAGTGGTTGTATCCTTTCCTCAAATGAGTGGTAAACTACAAGTTAATAAAAGTGTTGCCTTTGAAAAGCAATACCATAATGTAATCAGAAGTAAAAATACAGGGAAAAAATGTAGTTTCAGGGTATGAGAAAACAGAAAAATGCTGACATGCTCTTCTTAAACTGAAAATGACAGATTTGAATATTAAAAATAAAATGATTCTCTACATCAAAATACATAACAAACAAAAAGAAAATATTTTAAAAAGAATATTTCTACCACAAACTTGACAAGGGAATTAACCCCAGTCAATAAGAGCTCACATACATGAATGAAAAAATAATTAAGACTTAACAGAAAATTGGGTAAAGAACATGAAAATATAATCCAAATGAAGAAAAATGCAGGTTTTAGGCATGCAAAATATTTAGCCCCTTAATTAATAAAATAAATCCAAATGAAGACAAGATAAATATTTTTCTTATCTAATTAGCTATGATAAAAAGAATTAATGAGAGCCAGTGTTGGTATGAGTTTGATAAATTGCTGATAGGCATGTAAATTGCAACAATTTAAAAGGAATTGAGTAACTTGCTAGAATAGCCTTAAAATTATTATATTCTTTAACAAGATTTCACTTTTAAAAAATATATGCCAAAGAAACTGTCAGAGATACTAAGATCAGTGATATTAAAAAGTACATTGAAATCATTATGAATAATACTGAAAAATCAAAAATAATCTAAATGTCCAGCTAAAAGTATGTTATATAATTTTTCTAACATATGATTATTATATTTCTGCTAGCAATTATAGAAAATATGTTTAGAAAAATGTTAGAACTAACTAAGGATTTGAGGAATGGCTAATAATGTAAGCTTTAAATGTGATACTGTATGATCACAATTCTGTAAAAGCTACAGTTCAACATATATCTTGTATTTCACATTTAATTACCTATCAGAAAGGAGGAAGGTATCTAAAGTAACAGTGATTATTTCAGAGTGATGGCTTTATTGTTTTTATTTTTCTTTATAATCCTCTATATTTTCTACACCTAGTAGATCATTTCTCTGAGTACAAAATAGACTTTCAGGAAAGATGACTTAATCAAAGTTGAAGGACAGTAAAAGGAATAGAAATCATGAAGCTCTGTGAAGTGCCTGCAGTAACTGGAGCTTCTGTTTGCCATGTAGAGGAGATAAATGCCGTATCTCCATAGAAAGATGGGCCACAGCTATCATACAGATTGACAAAAGCGTCTGTCCAACATGTTTGGCTTTGATGTGTGTAAGAGATCAACAAAGCTTTCCCCTTGCCTTCCCTCCTTGCAGCCCAAGTTCAAAGAGATATTTATTCCGAGGAGGCTAAACTGTAACAAAGGCCTCTCCCTAGCTTTGAATTACAATGCAAAGTTTATCTATAACTTTATTTATCAGAAATGCCCCAACAGCTGAGTTAAAGTATGCCATTAATTTTCATTAGCCATTTGTGATTTATATGCTCTGTTTCAAGTATCAAAGACAAATAATGAGACATTTTATAGTTTTTTAGTGAGGAATGTAAGAAGATAACTTAGAAAATTAATGTAGAAAAGCAAACTATATTTAGATCGAGATTATCAAACCAGCTACTTAATAATGAATTTAAAGCATGTTACAAATGTCAATTGGAATGTGGACAGATGTTCGCGTAAAGCCAAATCAATGAAGCTAATTTCCTGTTAATTTAGAACCAAGTATACTTAACTTTAAAAAGCTCCTTTTCTTTTACTATTTTCCTTTCTAAAAGTGATCAAAGCAAACAATGAATATGATTTAAAGAGGGCATTTATTAAGAATTTCCAAAATATCTAATATTTCAAAACAGAGATTAAAATCCAAGCGAAAAGAACATCTTAAAATTTTATTTTTATTTGAAGTCTGTACATCTTGGATTCTAAATGTTATAAAATGATGATCAGAATGGCTAAATCATTTTAGAATTCAGTAATACAAGCAAGTGCAAATTAACCCACCCCTCAAAAATGTTACAGATATTAAATTGGTGTTTAATTTTAAATGTGCAAATGATAATACTGTTCTTATTATTAAAGAAATGTGGAGTTGAGGAAAATAGAAAAACAAAACACAAAGTAAAAATAAAAATTTAGTGTAAGGCATCCTACATTGGAAATTACCCTTCTTTACATGAATGGGCTATGTTTTATCCTAGCAAGAGAATTGTCCGTGTTCTGTATCTGCTAATTATCTAAAATGCAGTGATACCCTCCTTTCACCACTCTATATGTGAAACAGGAACCTATTAGGCCCATGCTGAGAAATTTCCACTTATTTCCTCTTTTTCCATGTTGAGATTCTTTGAATGGGTTCTTCTTATCTTAAAGGTTTCCTCTGGCTGTTGGACTTCTGTCTGTAACATCTTGCTCTCTGTCCTGTTCCTCAGTTCCTCACCTTATTCTGACTGACTCCTCCCCTCGTACAGGCTCCTTACTGTCTCCTACAGAGGACTGCCTCTTGAGGCCATCTGCCCCAATTCTTTCTAGGCTCCTATAACACCCACCTCTTGCCTGTGAAGATTTAGGTTTTCATTCTTACACACCTCTTTGCAACAGTGCTATCTTGTTCATTTACCTTACCTTTAAATTTCTCTTTCTACTACTTGATTGATAGGGCAGAAAATGGTAAGAAACCAGTATTTATGGGAATAAGGAATTTTAGAATATCACTTTTTCCCTATTTCCCCACTCACCAGTTGCCACTACTGCCAAAGTGACTGACTGTTTCCTCTTCACACACATCTTTGTCACATGCCTGTGACAGTTAAGGAGGGGTGGCAAGAAAAAAGACAGGGATATGTAAAAAATGACAATAGCAAATGAGGACAAAATTGTGGGGGGAGGGAAAAAGCAGGAGAATCAGCAGCAGAATTTGGAAGGTGAGATGAAGTGGCCCAAAGAACAGAAATGACATTCCTAGGGCTTGCTCCTTTTTAGAGTCCCTCTAAGAATTGTCTGACAAGTATAAACTTGAGGGAGAGTTTGAAATCTATCTTTGTACCCGTAAAATGCCTCTTTTTGGCTTCTTGATGTTCCCATTTAACTCTTTTTAAAAATCCAGAACTAACATATCAAAATATTATGAAACAGTAAAAGTTTGGAAGTTTAAGGACATGGCACATGCAGGCATTAAGACAAGGATAGTTAATCCCAGGACATGATGGCTCTAAGTGTTGTCTTTTGTTAATATGATAGTTTTACTTTTCAGTGTTTTGCCAATATTAACATAAATGATGGTGCCTGTAACTCTCACTTTATGACTGAAGTGTGTTTCCAAATATGGAATTCTGAGAGAGAATGCCTTTTGAGAATTTAGGTTCCAGTGGATTCCCTGTTTTTGATACACAGGTAGTCTTCTTTCTAGGACTTAGAGTCTACCACTTCAGGTAAGTTCAGAAAGGCAGAAGAAAAATAATTAGGATTTTATATATTTTCCTTTACCCAACAGGAAAAAAAAAAGATATGGCAATCAAGGGTAAAATCAGCCCCAAGAAGACAAAAATCCACTTCCCTACATTAATCTTAGAAATTAACATGAGAAGTACCTTGAATGTAAGGAAGGATTTATACAATTATCTGAAACATACTGTCCATCTAGTAGGAGAAGAATTTATTCAAATTAATTCTTCCTTTGTTCCTATTTTATCAGCATCTCTGGGGTCTGTCTGATCTCTAGGTTCCAGAGTAAAATTTTACACATGGTTCTTGGTGAAATAAATGGCAATACATGTTTGTTAGTCTAATAAATATTATAGTGTAAAGTTTTACAATGGAATTTGCTTCTTTCCTATTTATATTGTGCAGGTTCATTAAACCTGTCTCCTTGGAAATTTGATACATGTAATAAATGCTGGACTAAATAAAAATTTGTTAGATTTAGTTTATAAGGAAATCTTAGAAAGGAGCAAGAATTTAAAATAAAACTGTATCACTCAGTTCTACTTCATTAGGTCATGGATCTGATTTACTAAATACAGTAAAAGACCAACATAATGTGGTTCATTATTTTACATATACAGGTAGATAGATAGATAGATAAAGTAGATAGTCTGAGCTATTCCCATACCTTGCTTCCCCATTGTTAGAAAACAAGGATATAAAACTTAACCAGAGTTTACAAGCAGGTGTTACTTTAAAACTCTGGACATTGGGTAAAACAATGAAAGCTCTGTAATGTCCACATCATAGACCACCCCTATTACACGGGGATCACCTTTATGAGTGATTTCACACCATTATGTGAAGATTTAAGTCAACTAGGGCACTGCTTGGGTTGCTCAGCACTGCTGTTGTAGGACCTAAATATAAGAATAGAAACAGTCCAGAATAGGACCTGTAGTGACTGGGCAGAAATCGTGGAACAGTGGATTGATCATAGAGTTTAAAATCATACAGACCTGAACCCAGGTCTTTCTTTTATTATAGATGATAATGAACAATCCTACTTTGAAAGGCTTACATAAGGAATACATTATTTAAATTTATTTATGTAAGGAATAAAATAAAAATATTTATATATGGAATATATTATTTAATGTATGGAAAGTATTCAACAAATAATGGCAATTCTTATTTCTATATTCTAACTAATGTAGTAGGCTTTGTGGAAATACCATCTGGTGGTGTTGAAGGCAGAGCCGGGAAGGTAGCACCATCTTTTTTAACATAAGCTTTAAAAATTAGGTATTTTCTCTTAATAGCCCCATTGTATGTACCTTTAATATTTGTGAGTTTAATCCTATTTGTAAATCAGTGGATTTATATTTTCAGTCTATACCACCTATTGCTATTTATTCCTTCATTAGTTGCCTTCTCTATAAAATGTTATTACTTTAGTCTTAAATTTGATCTTCATAAGCAGCACAGATAAATCAATGATAGCTTATCAAGTATCACACATATATTATTTACTCCAGGACACAAGGAAGTGGAAGTCACCCTCTAGCATCCAGACTGTACTCTTAATCCAGCCATTGAAATTCACTGAAAACTGTGTTAGGCACATTCTGTCAAGCAGCAAACAATTTGTGAAAAGCCATGCATGTTATATATATAATAATCCATCTATAAATATAGATGTTGCCAAATAGATAGTATAAACAATAACTCAATAGGAGTTCAAGGATTTTAGATTAGGAACATTATGGAAGGTTTTTATGGAAAAACAGAATCCATTATTCAAATTACTTATTTACTGCCAGCACTAAGTCAAGCACTCCAGCAGAGTCCAGACAGAAGGAAGAAACCAAGGGTCCCTTAGAGTAAAGGAAATGAAAATATTAGGACATTCTTTGTAGCCTTGCCCACGTTGAAGTTCATCTACATTTTTAAAAAATCCATGCACACTTGGAGATATTTCAATAAATTTAGGTTGGGGAATGTTTCTTCTTAGAGGAGTTTGGTGATGTCTGCAAAGTTACAGACGTCAATTTTCACTCCTACTACATGCAGACAAAGCAGGTAAAGCTACGATTCAGGAAGCAGAGAGCAGGGCAGGTGTGAGCCCAGACATGTGGACCAAGAGGACAAGTGAGAAGGACAAGCTTTCTGTTAGAAATCTGAGCAGACAGCAAAGAAAGGGAGATCCATAGAGAATAACGAGACAAGGGAGCATGACAGCACAGAAAAGGTATCAGCTTCAAGGCTGAGGCAAGCCCCTCTCTCAGCCCCACGTACTACGGTGCATTCCATTGTCATGGACCAGTTTTGAGGCTTAACCAAATTTCATCCTTTCTGGAGGATAAATTCAGGCAGATGATGACACCATGTTCAATTAAAGACAAACTGTTAGCAAAGTAACATTTGGAGCAATTTTACTTCTCACTAGATTGCTACAAAACCATAGGATATATCATTTAAAAATTTTAGAAAGATTAAACAAGTATTTTTTTGTCCCTAAATTTAAAACAAACAGTGAAAACATAATATTTAAGCTGAGATATAATGTAGGCAAAAGTTAAACTCCTTTTCTTTTTACCAAAATTAGGATTTTCCTGATTTTTTTCCCCCTGACTCCCTGACCCACTTCTACTTCCAGGGATAAATATTTTGCATTTCCAGTTCTTAGGATTGAAAGATACAAATTTTCCTTCAGATGATTTTCTGTGAAACATTTGCTCATAATAACAGTAAGCTTTAGCATTGTTCTGATTTTATGGTATGTACTGGGTCAGTGGTTTCTAGGGGTCAGTAAAGGAAAGGAAGTTTTTGGACTTTCAAAGGATTTCACTGGCAAAATAACTTTTTAAATTTGGATAAAAGCACTTGAATGCTCCTTCCCTGATTCAGGCTACAGTAGTGTATACAATTATTTGTTGGCTCTGTTCTTTTCATACTGTATAGAGTCTGAGGTCTTGGACATCAGGAGGATGTCAGTTATTGTGATCAATGGTCACATTACACATTGTTGATAACCTGAATAGGCACCATAATCCCAAGCATATACACTATTTTTCACATGTATATGGATATTTTGTAGGAATAAAATGATAACATTTATTTGAAAGTATTCATACTAGCTTTTTATCATTATGTAAGTATAATGATTCCATGTGGGAAGCTATAAAATATTATTACCTTAAAAATGGTTTTCCAATGCTGAAAAGTTAGGAATTACTGATAGTATATTGTTTCATTGAAAAATAATGAATGAGGTAGAATGAGAAAATGAGATTTTACTGGAGATATGTTGGGGAAAAATAAGTAAAATAAAACTGAACAAAGATGATATTTTCTGAGAACATTAGAATTCAACCAAACTTTTCTTTGGTTTATAAGAACATTAATACATCAAAATTCCCCCTTATTATTGAACTTCCATTCAAGTGAATGACCATTACCATCATCAGTTTCTGTCCAAATACAGGATCATACTCTGCAATATGTTTGGGTATTTCTCATCATAAAACAACCTTCTTTTGACCTCAAGTCTTTCCCAATTTTCTCTCCATTTTTTTTCTCCCCTTCTCAACAAAATATAAATTGTTTACACATCCCCATTTTCTCAGTCTTCATTCTCCTTCTCAGGTAATAAAATTGGACTTCCGCTTGGCACCCTTCCATGAGGCACCAAAACAGGTCCTGTGTTGCTAAGTTCCAATGGTCTCTTCTCAACTTACCTTTCAAAATTACTATTCCTCCATACTTCTGGAAACAGTTTTCTTACTTGTCTTCTGAGGTAGCACACACTCTGGATTCTCTCATATCCCTTTAGGCACTTTTTCTAAGTTATTCTCCTATCTTCTCCTTCTGGAGTACTCAGCATGGAAATATTTGGACTAGGACCTAGGTTCCTACACTGTCTCCACAGGACTCTCTCAATTTCATGATTTTAAATTTCATACATATGATGCTGCTGCTAAAATATACATCTCCAGCCCTGACATCTTCCATCAGTTGCCTTTACTATAGTGATCTTGGTATCTCCAAAAGTAAACAATTGATTTTCCTCCCAAAGTTGTTGCTTGCCTGCACAGGTTTCTTCATTTCACTACAAAGCAAACCATTTACTCTTTCTCTGACCTCTTCACCTCCAGCCCCCATTTAACAGTCATACCTGAAGATGTGTCTGTGCTACCTCCAAAGTGTGTCTCGAATCCACCACTTTTCTACAGCTCTGTTGTTAGTGCTTCAAAGCCATCATTTTTTTCACCTGCATAATGCTTTCATTTTTCTGCCCTTCTATCCCTTGTCCCCAGAATAATTGAAGTGACTTTTCTAAAACCATAAATTAATCCTTCACTGGCTTCCTATTAATTTAGAATAAATGTTAGACTTTCTAGCATGGCCTAGAGAGTTACGATCTACTTTTTCAACTCCCACTACCCTCTCCTTTACAAAGCATTTTCCCACCCCACTGGCCGCTTTTCTCTTTCTTGAACACACTGATTTCACTTTCCAAGGCTCTTGCACTTGTGTCTTCTGCCTGAGCTTTATTTCCCCCGATCTTGACGTGGCTGACTCTACCCCATCATTCAGGTCTCAGTACAAATGTCATCTTCTCCTAAATAAATAATCTTATGTAAAGAATTGTCTTAAACTAGCTTCATCCTGAACTTTCTGCAGTGACAGAAATGTTTGATGATCTATGCTGTCCAATGTATAATTGTTGAGCACTGAAAATACTAGTGATGTTGAGCAATTGAATAATTTAATTTTCAGTAATTGATCTAAATTGAAATAGCTACTTGTGGTGGTGCTACCATAGTTGATAGTGAAGTTGTAGCACAATACCTTACCTTTGTTTTTAAGTAGAATTTAAAATCATATTTGAAAAAAATCTGTTAAACTACTTTTGAAAAATTTGTTTCTCTTTATAATGTAAGCTTCATAGGGTGGGGACATTTTTGTCTGTTTGCTTCTGTATACTCAGTGCCTACAAGAGGGCCCAGCACATGGTAAGTTTAGTAAATGTTTGCAGAATAAAATGGATGGCTAAATAGATGAATCCATTCCCTTGGCTTCTGGCTGAAGTTAGGCCTGTGCCAAGTATCTCTGGTTCAGACCATTAGCCAGTAGCATGCCCCTTAGACTTCTTCTGCCTCACATAAGTGTCTCCTTCATGTCACTGTCTAAGTGAACATTTTGAGTTACATAAGTGATCAAGTCACACACTGTTGCTTAAAACACATTCATTTAATTCACCACCAAGAGTATCTCTTAATGATGTGATGACTTTTTCCTCCCTGGGTCTCCCTTCCTCATATCTTATACTCAAGCAATACTGAAATACTTGCAGTTTTCACACATCTTGGGCTGGTGTGAGCAATACTTCCTTCTCATGTTTGGTAAACCCTTATGTATCTGAAGGAATGTTCTCTTTGATGGTTCACACATAGCAAATCTTCCTTCTCTTGGTGAGAATCACTCCTTTTTTTTAATATACCTTTCTACCTTACCCATACTTTGATTGATACAAAAATGCGTGAATATAATACACTTGGTTTCAGGGACTGTGACTTACTTTGTACCTTAACACAGAGCAAAAGATCTAGCTATAGCATGCAGTAAATGCTCTATCAATAATTGTTAATTAAACTCAGCTCATGGCCTTAGAGCGGGGTTGCATTGCACTGATGGATGGGACTTGGCAATGCTGGCTCAAGACTTTTGTTTTTCCTATAAAAAACTATTTCTTTTCTTCCATTTTTCTTACACAGAACAATTATTTTTAGTGTCCAGGTAATACAAGTTTATAAATATTTATTTCCTTATGACCCCAACATAAATAAAATTTACCAACATTATAAATTTTATTTATGTTGGGGCCATATTATACTTCTGAATTTAGAAGGTAAATATAAGAGTCTTCGGTACAACAATTCTGCAGTATGTCATTTTTCTTGATTGCCATAATTTCATATAAAATGTAAATAAAACCTGAGTGAAAATATTTCACAAATATGAGGATGGTTAATAGAAAATCCCAAGGATTCTACCTGCCTTCCAGCTCAATCATGAATGAAGTGGTCAATAAGGCATTACTAGGCTTGCAGCATTTAAGGACATGTCTTAACTATTCTTAAGAATTATATATTTAAAGGTGGATCAGCAGTGGGTTTTTAAAAATGTAATTTTCTCATGAAATCAAGAGTAGAATTGCAACAGTAGGATGAAATATGCTACAAGTATTAATAAAGTTAACACTAATAAAACTTACTAATGTTTTACTAAGAATAGTCCTTCCATAATGGATGCAGAACTAGGGACAGAAGAAAAGGTGCTGTCTTGGTCTTGTTGGGCTGTTGTTACCAAATATCACAGCCTGGGTGGCTTATAAATGGTAGAAATATTTTGAGCATGGTTCTGGAGGTTGAGAGTCTGAGATCTGGAAGCTAACATGGTTGGGCCTGGCTCTTTTGGGCCACTGACTTCTTGTATCCTCAGAGGTCACTAGCTGCTAGGGAGATCTGTGAATCTTTTATAAGAGCTCTTTTATAAGGGCTCTGATCCCATTCATGAGGGCTCCACCTTCATGACCTAATAATCTCCCCAAAGGTTTCACCTGCTAACACCATCACCTTTGTAGCATAGGATTTCCAGCATCTGAATTTTGAGCAAACACAAACATTGACACCATAGCAGGAACTTAACACAGGATCTGATTCTTATAATCATTCTGATACAAACTATGCATATTATATTTGCCCTATCATCTGAGTTGTGAAGAAAATTCATATATAACTGGCAGTACTGTATTTTATCTGGCAACCCTACTTGGGGGTGGATACCAGGGGGTAGTGACTTACACTTCTTTTATCACCTTTGATTCTAAGTTCTTGCTTGTACTAAACCCTCAATCTCATGTGTTCACTAAAATTTCAATCTCACTTTCCACGAATCTTCTCTTCCTTAAGCTCTGCACTGTTGTATTATGAAACAAGGCTTCTTTTCTGTAATGTTTTCCCCCTAAACTTTTTCAGGCATTTGTGTGTGTAGCAGGCTTCCCTTAAAATTTGTAACTAGGGAGGGGATACAGGCCATAAAAGATGTGCTTATTTTCTGGAATATTTCTATCATACTCTCTGGCTCCTTCCCGCTTCCCACTGTAAGTAAATTTCTCACTATCTGTTTGTCTCCCTTGTCTTTTGCCTCCTTTTATTTAGTTTCACCTCCTCTTTCATTTATTCAAGCTTTTCTAATCTTGCTACTAACCCCAGCAGCCAGATTTCTATTACATTTACATGCAAAGCATTTTAGCTCTCTCATCTCAGTGACTTGATAGATCGTGTCTTCATGGCCTTAATTTTTTAACAATGGCAATTCTTCCCTAAGAGAAATCATATATAAGCATCTTACTAGATGATAGATAGTGATTACAATGGGGTGTGTGTGGGAATTTGATAATATGGGTGAATGTTGAAACCACAATGTTGCTCATTTGAAAGCTTCGTAAGATTGTATATCAAATGACACCTTAATTTTAAAAAATCATATATATATATATATGTGTATATATATATATATGTATACATAGCTCACTGCCTTTGGTAAAGTCATTTTGTTTCCCTTGCTGAATGTAATCTCTGTAATTTGAGATTAAGTTATATTTAGCCTCAGTATATATCTCGCATCAGTTTGATTTATACTTGGTTTTGAAAATTGTTTAATAATCTAAATTTGCTCTAGTTAAATATCTTTAGAAAAAAAATGAAAGCTGTTTCAGAATACGTGTCAATAACTTTAAAAATTTAAATACCGAAGGCAGTGAAGTTGAGTGCCTAAGAGCATAGTATGTGGAATCATACAGAGAATCCTAGTTTTGCCATTTTCTAGCTTTGGAAATATCTAAGTCTCATTTGTTTATCTGAAAGTTTGGGATAACAAGAATAATAAACTGATGGGACTGTTTTGAATATTTTAATGATTATATTTTCTAGATATATAATATCTATTATAAGTAAATTGTTAAGTAAATTATGTAACTATAAGATTCTTACAGGAGTCTTAAAATAGTATCTATGAATATTTTTAATAATATCAAAAAGTGTCCATGAGAAAACAAAACTGTGACTAGGATAACAAAATGTACTATGTACAGTGTGATATCCACTAAGAGTATCTGCATAACCACAGACACTTATTGTATATAATCATAGATACAGAGAAAGAAAGTGAAAGGAAATCAACTACAGAGGAGCAGTCACCTCTGGGTAGCAGAAGTATGAAAGTTGTTTATTTTAATACCTCTTTATCTTATGTATTTCTAGCAGTGGACATGCAATTCTATTAACAATAAGAAATTGATATACCTATGTGTGTATATATAAACATCTATATATGCATAACATACATATGTAATACATAAGAGTACACTTAACATATATATGGCCTTTATATATATTTTGTATGTAAAACATAAAACTTAAGAAATATGTTCAGTTTAAAATGGTCAGGAAGAAATTTTTTAAATGAAAGAATAATATTTTTGTTCTACTCATGGTTCATTGCATGAAGAAAAAAAGTCAGTATCTGGGTTTAGCCAAGAGCTTATGAAATCATTATGGTCATTCTTGGTTTTGATTCATGCTTTAGATGGCAGTGCAGTTATTTTTTAGAAGAATGATGATTTTTAATAACTTCCATGTTGCAAAAACTTGTTTATTTGCATCATTAGGTAGCTTAGAAAAAATGGCCATTGAAAATTGTTCTTTGTATTACATTGCACCTAAGAACTTTAAAAGTGCTTAAAATAGATAAATATCCATTTGTTGGAATTAGTCTTCTCAGGTTAGATTGCTTACTCTGGCATTGTTAAATTAATAAAAATAAGCTAATTCAGCCTAGCCCATATTAAAATTTGAATTATCTTGGAATTGAATATCTCTCTCTTTTGAGTAAAGATGACATAATTCATGATATGAGTTTCTTATTTATCTTATTCAAAATATACTCCATTGTAGAAGTCATGACAGTGTATATCATTTTCTTACAAAAAGAAGTGATTTGTGTTCCAAAGATAGATAGGTAGATAGATAGAAAATAGATAAAATGAGTCACTGATTCGTTCTCACATTCTTGGTGCCTAGAGGCCATGACTGATAAAAGATATGTTACTTCTCTGATTTATCCTAATTGATATGATGTAACTTGTTTTTAAAGTTAAGTGGCTTTCTAAATATTTAATAACAGGAAAAATCTCTGAGGATTTGAGAACTGTAAGTAAAACGTGAGTTAGATGATCACAAATACTGTCTTTGCTTCAACGAGGAAATATGCTACACGGTGTGCTTTTCTTTCAGAAACCAGAAGTCTGTGCTTCCCAGAGCAGCTCGTTGTTGGAATCTTACCTTCTTAAGGAAGGAAGGCTTCCACTTTGCCATTGACTAATTTCTATACTAACATTTCTATTGATACTTTACTACTATAAGTTTGTTATTTGGAGGTACTAGTTTGGACCATGTTAAGGTGTGAATTTTCCAACAACCAGGAACTTGAACTTTAATTTGAATTCAGTGGTAAAATTTAGAAGCCAATGGATTATTATAGAATAAAAGTATTACTTGTATATTTATACATACATATATAAACAATCTATTATTGTATAACAATTATTCTGTTATTAGTAGTTCATTCTCAGGCTAAGGAGTGTCAAAATTAATCAGAATAATAATCCACAAAAGAGGAGTATCTATGGGGATGCACTGACATGTGAGGGGTGACTGTCATTCAGCCCAGGCCACAGTATCAAGGCTTATGAGCAAAGAGAAGACCATGTCCCTGGCCCAGTCAGCAGGGTGAGGGCTTTGGCTTTGAGGGGCTTCTCTAAAGCTTTTGATGCACCTGTGCTGTGTATAATGAAATCCATTGTCAGAACTCAAGGGTTCAGTAAAAAAAGCTGCTTGTAGACATCATAAAAGCTGCCACAGAGGGAACTCATGCCAGACCAATGCAGAGATGGCAGGGCCTTTATCTCGGTTAGGCTACAAGCTAGGCTCTCACATTTTGGGAACAAAATATCAACTGTACATTTCAGAAAGTTTACCTGACTCCTACCCAGCTCCTGTCAGAACTTTGAGATAACTGATTTTTGATATGAGCAGTCCAAAGTCTGAGAATATCTATCAAAGTATTCTAAGCCCCACTGCATGTTTAGATCACTAAGAGTATGTGATTTGGACCCTGAGAAATTCCTAGTTTCTGTTATTATGCGAACCTGGATAAGATGATCTCTCTGTGACTTCCCTCATCACTAAAACAGGGCTATTAGTAAAAAAAAACCCTTAATAATAAAACCTAACACAAAGGGTTTTATGAGGTTTAAATGAATTAGTGTATAGTATATCCTCATTAAATGCTATTGGAAGTTGTTTTGTTACTATTAAAAATAAACTTTCAGGGTTTTTATGTAATATTTTATCCTAGGGTTGTCATAAGAATAGATGAGATAATTTCTTAGAAAAAATGTTTTGGAATAAAAAATTTGTTTCCTTTAATATGACATAGTTAATTCCGGGTGTAGGTAGAATGAGATAACACAGCCTTAGTGTGGAGGTAATGCTATGGAGGTAATGCTACTCATTTCATGCAGATCCTGTAATGTTTATGAATTAAATTATGCAGGTAAAGTATCTAGAACAGTATTTGGTCAATGCTCTCTTCTTAGTTAATATTAATTTACATATCTGTAATCCATCCTCCCTCTTTAGTACCCACAAAAGAATACAGTGCTATGACATATTTTTATTATCTAGATGACCTCTCCTGTTAGTTTTTTGTTTTATTTTGCTTTGTTTTTTATTGAGAGCTATCTGCTTCATGTTTTTCTTCTTTACATTTCATTAAGCTTAGAGCTAAGTAGCTTATTTTTTTGTTTTGAATTTTAATTTTTTTAATTGCCTCAAATCCTTTTATAATTAAGCAAGGAGAATAAAAAAAAAGAAAAGGAATCCTCATCATACTTTATAAATATCATAATGAGAGCTTCTCAGATACTTTCTAAATTGGAAAACTGCTAGTAAAATTGGTTGTATCTGCAGAATTTTTCTTCAGCAAAAGAAACTACGAAGAAAATTTGCAGAGGCTCTGTAGTCTCTTCTTCTTAGTTTTAAGATTAAATGAACTGTCTACTACATCATCACTGGGGAAAGAAAACTCAGTTATTTATCATGAAGAAAAAGCCTGTTATTTTTCTTGACAGAAAGCAGCTAAGCTTGAAAGAGCACTTCTAGTTTATCCAGCTAGCTCAGATGTTTCCATTTCTGAAATGAAATGAAATTGTAGCAAATGCACTTATTTCATAAATAATTTGAGGATTTTTTTCCACCTCTGTTTTGGTTGCTTACACCATAGCAATATAACCAAGTAGTAAAACAAAGCATACAGTAAGATGAATAAGAAGCTATCATTCCCTGGACTTCTTTTCTTAGTTTAGGTGAATTAGAGTATGTTGGATCTACCTTACTTTCTGAATGTTACAGAGTTCCCTTTTCTTAGGGGACTATAAACAAAGAAAAGACCCCATAACAAAATCATACAAAAATTCTTCAATTGCATTTCTAGCAACAATCTCCTTTGTTGCTAGAAATCTCCTTTTCAAGTAAAACTCTTATATTGAAATCAGACAGTGGGTGACAAGGTAAATATGTGTTCTCAGTTCCTTAAAATTTTTTTCTTAGCATATATGTTGCCTTAATACTGTGATTAGTGGGATTTCTTAGATTGACTAAGAGAAAGGTATATTTTTAAGTAGAAGTGTTTATTAAGTATAAATATAATCTGTACTATATTTATATTTAATATTATCTTTCTTGATTCTCCAACTACCTCATGCTTAAAGGCAATTATATTGGCTTTAAGTCAAATTATCACTTTAAATCTAATTGCATCTGATAACTTTGAGACCCCACCCCACAACTGCAAAGCCTTAAGCATCACCTAATGAATGTACTTAAACTTTCTGTTCTGTTCAGAAGGTATCCCGATGGACACCAGTCCTCAAATAAATGTTAAAATCTCTGAAAGTGATAGTATGTTTGTAGCACCGCATCATGTATTGGAATTTGTTTCATTAGAAAAGTTATAAGGCAGCTGGTGTTTTAATACTAAATCTATGATGGATAAAACTCAGGACTACTAGTTCAGCTACTGCCTGCCCTGAGTTACACTATCTCCTCTGCAAAACACATGTAACATATTAACAATCCGATAATTAGTGCACATTCCTGCCTGTTCCTTAAAACCTCACTCCCAGTTGTGGCTTTGGTTGGATCTTGTTTTTTATTAGTTTTCATAATTCACTACTGTTGTAATACCAGTCCCCCTTTTCAATTCATTAGGCTTCTTATCTGGCTAAGCAGGGTTGATGTAAAGTCAGAACTTAAGAAGGTGGTGACTCCATCCTCTTTACATGTATCCAGCTCTAAATTATATATTCATATAGTGCAGAACTATGGTCTCAATGGCATGGAAAGGAAAATAGGACTTACAAAAACATTTTTTTCAATTGTATTTAGAATTGGGAAAATGGGATAGGAAATAAAAAAACTGATTCAGGAAGCATAGCAATTGTCTTGTGAACTGTTGAGCATGTGTTGAGCATGTGACTCATCTTACCAAACACTCTGATGTATGTGGCCCCAACCTAATATTACAAATGATCTTCTAAAGGGGATATTTATAGAAAAGTCAAAGTGTATTTCCTTTCTGCACAATATAATATCTTTGTTGTGGACATGTTAAGAGAGTGAGCAGAAAGAGAAAAAAACGTATAAGGGTCTGATATGAATAGACTCAAGTAGAACAGGAACCTTGTTGAGGAATCTAAAGTGTGAATATATCCTCTATATTTACAATGTCCATTAAAATGGTACCATTTACTAAGAAAGCAGAGAATTAAGAAATATCTCCAATTCCTGAGCTTCAAAACGGGGATAACTAATTGTTAGTGTACAAGGGTATAAAAACAAGGAGACTCCAAAGGCCCATATTTTTCTGCAATACTTTAGCAACATTAAAATGATGACAGTAAGTACAGCATAGTATAGAGGAGAAGAGTTCTTACATATGACTCTGCATGGTTATTTTAAGAGCAGCATGCATTTATATTTACAGTATCATGATTTGGTTTTCCTAACCTGCATTTTATAAGTAGAGTAAATTGAGATAAACTATCCCAAGTGGTACCTTGAGCCAAATATTTTAAGGCACAGCACTGCTTTTCCCAAGAGGCCTGATCCTCTAACACTTTAACAAGGGATTGCTGGTCATACAACTCTCAGTATCAGGGAAGGGTGGGAGGTGAAGTTATTAGAGTCTCCCCTAGGAAATCAATTATGGGAATCTGAGGATTTAATTTCAGCTCCATCCCTAAACTTTTACCAGCTCAGAGTCCGTAGGTCAGCCAGCAGGAACGGTAAAGACTATTCTTTGCCAATTTTGTTTTAACATATCTGAGAATCAAAATCAATTAGAAAGATGACCACTAGCAATTCAGTTGAAACTGGCCAGCCTCTCACACTGAAAAGGAATGATTCCCATGGGCATTATGTAGATAAGGGATCTCACCCCTATTATCAATAAAAAGTTGGGCATGTTTCAGCTTATTGGAAAATTAGTTTTCTTTCTCCCATTTAGGGAGGAGAATTAGACCCAAATTCAACTTAGATTTAAGTCTAAAATAAGTAATTTTGTTAGCTGATCTACCTCACACTTTATTACAAAATGCATTCAATGTTGTAAACATGATTTTTGGCAATCTCTTACTTTAGCTCAGGAACTGAGTTGGAAAACACTGGACAACATTTGGATAATGACAATCTCATCTTGTCTTCTTTGGAGAGTAATAATGTAAACAAAATGAGCTTTTTACTGGCAGTGAAATGCAATGGCGTTTGTGTCTGTTCTTTTTCTAATATCAATGTCTCAAGGATATTTTCTGAGCATGTTTCTGGAGGCAAAATGCTCTATGTCCTTTTTCAGTATAAGGATCTTATATAGCATAATCAACTGTTTTTATCAGTTAGACTTTTTTTGCAGTTAGTATTTCTCAAGAAAATCACTAATTTATCTGCTATTTTTAAAAGCAGCTCTAAAGTTCTCTGATGCTTTAATGGAGGGAGTGTCCATGAAAAGGTGTCCAGGATGGTTTTAGTTGTTAGGAAGGGCAAGAGAGCCTTATCAAAACTGATGCAATATTACTCAACTGCTACTCTGAAGAAGCAAGAATGAGGTGAGAGAGAAAAGAATTACACACTTCAGACTAACTGGGTGACCTTATAACCCTTCCCCTGCAATAGACTTTGCTTTCAAAAATCTAATGTTTCACTTCTTCCTGCTCCAACTGCCAAAACTCTTAGAAAAAGGATTCTTATACAGAAAATACATACATATGTGTATGTAGGTGAGGGTTGCCATCTCAATCACTAAGACTACCTGTAATTTCCTAAAATTTTATGAAAAGGCAAACATTCTATTGCAAGTTGGAAACATGATGAGTTATTTTGACGTGGCGGCAACAAAATGCAAGTTGGAGCAATCGGATGTTAGACCTGAAAGGGGCCGTAGAAGTAACCACAACCTCCTCATTTTACAGCCAAGGAAACCTGAGCCCAAAAAAGATCAAGTAATTGCACAATCACACAGTTCACCAGCGCTGGGATAGGGTAAAATGTAGACACCTTGTAATCCATGTGTGTTTCTTTTCTCAGTTTAGAAATATAAAAATTGATCTATTTGTAAATGACTAATAATAACTTAATATCTGAGAAATGGATGGAATTGAGAATTTCCAGTTGAAATTTTTTTTTAACACTTACCAGGTGACACATATCAAGTCATTTAACCATCTGACAGCCCCATGAGTGAGATACTATTAGCATCCTGTTTTACTGAGCAGTAACAGGCATCTGAGGTTCAGTAACTTGCCTGAGGTCATATACCTCCTTCAGTGGTGAAGCCAGGATTCCAACTCAGCATGGATCCAGTGTCCTTGATCTTAAGCAGTATGCTATTTTGCTTCTCTTTGTAAGGTGCTTAAGTTGTTTAATGACAAAGATGTCAATTTGGAACAAAATTCTTCTGCTTCCCAACTTGTTGAGAAACATAGGTTTTTCTTTGTAGCTAAGCATGGTGCCTTTTCACTGTCAGGGTTATCAGGACACTAAAGCTTCTTAATCTTTTCTGCCATGGAGTTAATTAAGACCTATAGGAATTATATGTTTCCCTCCACCTTCTCCAGAATTTACCATACCCACCAAATTGTAAGATGAGGAAGCAGAGCCCACATGAGGAAAAATGGAGTTGGTGTACTCCAGAGAATCAGTGACTTCAAAGCTAGGAGACTTGATGGAAGGCAAAGGGATTTAAGGGTCATCTTAGACTATTGGGCCTTCAGTGTTTTCCCACCCTACCTTTAAGAACTGAAAAAGTGTTACAGATTAGCAGATTATAACTCATTGAGAGTTAAGAGGCTTCTGCATGGCAGAAGTTCCAATAAATAAGACACGACATACTTCAGAGAGAAGATCTTTAACCTATGCTCATTGGCTAACTTCTTTATAATATTTCTGCAGGTTCATGAAGGCTCCAAGAACTACATTGCATTATTTTCATGTTCTGAGAAAACAGTGGGATGCCTTCCCTGTGGTGCAGTGAACTGCTGTCCTGGGGCACATAATCTTAAATTCATAACTGTTCCTCCAGAGAGGGAATCTATAGTCAAGATTTTGATCCTCTTGTCTCTTAATTATTTGGTTAAATAAGGACACATCTGATTAAGCATACATTAAGTAAACAGAAGGGCTATTTGAGTCAAAAGCTCTAAAAAACAAAAGGATAGTATAGAACACAGACAGCTAGCTGCTTTCTTGCTCTGCTAATAAAGGACTCCATCCAGATTGTTTATGTAGTGTGCACAGAGTGTCAACTGATGTGGATTGTACTGGAAACTTTCAAGCATAATTAACCTCAGTAGCCCTGTAATGCAATTTCACCTATAATCCACAACCCAGCCTGTACCCCAGAAGAATCTCACAGCTAGCTCACCCCAGGATTGCAACATTTCATGAAGAATCCTGTGATTAAAGCCAGACATATAGACAGTAAGAAACCATGTGGTGCATATTATCTCCACACATCAGTTTTAATGGCATATGCTCTACCCATGACAACAGTAAAAGTACAGTATATCTTAAATTGATGTATCATTTTAAAAGCAAAGAAAAAATGGAAATTACATAATAAATGGGGTTAGCTTCCCAAAATAGAAAATTTCAGAATGACATTATCCTAGGAAAGAGTCCCTGCTTTTGGGGTACATTTATTTTCTATGTGATGCAATACAGGCCCATATCTCCAAACCTCTGTATGCACAAAAGCTTAAGCTTTTCAGCAGTTGATTATGTTCAGTCTTATACCCCAATGACAGCCTCCTAACAAGATTAGAAGTCTTATAAAGACAAAGTACCACTTGTACTTGTTTTCAACCATCCACAGTGCCTTGCAGAGTGCTTATATTTTGTTTGTGTGCTGGTGAAGAAAGGGTTTTCTTCCTGCTATTCAGTGTGTTCTGATCTTGCACATTTTTACATAAGGGATTTTGTAAGGAAAAATTATACTGACATACATTGGTAGTATTGCAAAATCACATGCATTTTCAAAGACATTGACATTTTCTGGATCTCCTAGGAAAAATAATTCATTATTATTCTACTTGGCATTTGTAACTGTGTAGCTTTATGGGGAAATCACAAAACCTTATACATTATCATGGAGAAGGGAAGTCTGGATTAAATAAACCTCTTTTGGGTCACTCCAGCACACTGAGGGAAAGAGTTGTTCACTGGACTTTTTGGTAGGGACCTATAAAATAGCACATGTGAATAATTTGTATGTGGTTGATTACTTGGTCCCTTAGTTCCCAAGGTAGCTTGTGCTGGTTAGGTAATGGTGATCCAATTTGACTGGACTGGAAAGCCTAATTCCATCCTGAAAATATGTGATCTATGCATAGCCCTGTGATTGTTCAGAAAATGACACCATCCTGAACTGAATCAACTTCTTGGAATACCTATATTCTTTTATGAACCCTAAGAATTCCCCTTCAAGTTGTCCCAATTTTCATAGTCCTGAAAAACAAAAAAAGACTGCACCAATTGGGGTTCATTCAGTGCTAATAATGACATTTGTCAAGACACATAGGACAATTTTGAAGTCTAAGTATCACAAATCATTATTCTGCTATGAATGCCTGTGTAGGTTTTCCTGCTAATATCCCACACTCCTTTCCTATGGTAACAATTTATTCTATCTGGTCCTAGATCCCTGATTATTCTAGCCACATTTCTAATTAGGCCATGGCCACCACTTTGAATTCCTTGCCATCTCAGCCTCTTCTTTAGATTGCACCCTTCCTTCGAAGAGCATCCTCAAGTACATACCCCCATGGCTTCCTCATGCCTGCCTCTGTATTGATTTTATATACCATTCCATTTATAATCATTAATTAGGAAATTTTATAGGTACGTATCATTATATTAAGAACCTTGTCTCCTAAATTAGATTGCAAGACTTTAAAAATTGGGGACTGGAATCTTATGCCTCTTTGTGTTTGGCTACAGATACTTAATGATGTTTGCGACACATGGTGACAGTCATTATTATCACTACCACTCAGGGTAGCAAGACACATCTAGCCACCCCATCACCAACTAACTGATTGTCAAATATAAATGGCATAACTTTATCTAAAAAATATTCTGTCTTAGTGATATTTCAAGATTTGAATCTTCTAAGGAGTCCTGGTGCTGCTGCAAATGCTGGTGAATTCCTAGTTTGCCTAACTCGTGCATCTTTTTTTGAATGAATGTCCTGCTAGTTATCTCAGTGACCCAATATAGAACACAAACAAAAGTGCCCTGAAATGTCTATATTAAAAGATACTCCATGCACTTGCAAGCATTAATAAAATTTTTAAATGGGAAGAATTGTCTTGCAGAGGCAACCTTGTCAAGATTATTCTTCAGTGTTGAAATCTTGACTGGAATGATGACAATCAGAGAGTTTGCTAATTCAGCTAAAAACAGCTTCTGCCATCCCACAGGAGCTCTCTGGGCCTTCTTAGCTTGCAGTTTACTGCTTTCTGAGTTCAAACATTTTTAAAGTTGGAGAAATAGCAGCTGATATTTTTCAGACACTCATGAGAGACTTTAATGCTGAGGCATTTAAAGGCCACTCCAGGGGTCCACACATCCCTCTCCTTCCCAGGGTCAATGTCATAGATTTGAGAATTCTGACAATCTCCAAGAACTACTGGGTGCATGGAGATGACCCATTGTGTTAGTTAGAAAGGCAAAGCTTGGTACATCACCCTGAAACCCAATGGAGAGCAAGAGTTCCACTCCAGATGACTGATCATCAAACAAGAATTTGGAAGGGGTCAGAGCATCTGGAATTATCTCTCTAGATAATAGCTCTGTTTAGGAGCTGAGCCAGGGAGGAGAGAAATGTCTGCCTTGCATAGTCTGGCAAGACTTAGAAGCACTGGACTTCTACAGTCTTTGTGCCTTACCAACTCATATTGCATTACACTTAATAAATCTGCATGTGATATTTTCTATACATTTACTTGAAAATTTTCACTGATTTTGGTTTGTCTGCTCAGCAGTTTTATAGTTTCTATTTCCTAAGCACCTAGACATCATTTCTTATCCCCTCTCATCTGCATTTGCAAAAAGTCTCTCTCTCAAATGCACATACAAAATCACTTCCTACCTTTCTTGGTTGCTTCCTTTACCAGAAAGCTGATCTGTTTTTATTTTGTCCAAACAAATCCTTGCCTGTAAGCCTTCTGCTTCCATTCTGAAAGGTCCCTTGAGGTGACTGTTCTTTCTAACGATTCTTACTGGACCAGGTAATAAACATAGAAGGACATTATTTCATAGTGACTAGCTTCAAGCAGACCTCTCTTGGCATCATAGCTGTGCTACTTACTGTCCTTGTCAATATTGGCAAATTATCTCTTAATACTTCTGAGAAATTGAAAAATATCACCTGCTCCCTACTCTTTTTGACAGAGTTAACCAAGACATATGTAAATTATAACCTAGCAATCAGTAGTTATTCTTTACCCTGGACCTTGGCTCCAGGCTCCACATCTGTCTGACCAATGGCCCAAGCCCAGCTCGCAGCAGGCCCTCCTCGGAGGTGGTGAGAGTCCCAGGCTTACCGGTGGTGCTTCACTATCAACAATTACAGTGAAGATGAGGAGAGAAATGTTACCAGCCTGGGAGGACTATGCAAGTATTTGATCTGCGGGCGGGAGGTTGGGGAAAGTAGTTATTCTTGTTTCCTCAGATTTGGCAGCACCAATGTTACTCATAGTAGCCTGTCCTGTATCCATTTTGTCATGTTTTCTATCCTGTGTAGAGATGCCATACAGTACCAATGAATACTATGTTGCTAGAGAATAACTAAGTTAAGTCTCTTTCGCTTCCTAAATATGATAATTGTTTAGATCCTATCTGTCCTTATATACGCTAGTCTCCCTCTGTGCACAGTGTCACTAATCTTCCTTTGTTGAAGATATTCCCCACCTGGAGAAATGTGAACTGATATCACTCCTCTATGAGTGTTTCTGCCCAAAACACTCAATTGAAGCAGGGTTAACTGTCCTCTCTTTTGGGCTTCCACTGCACTGTCCCTTTGCACCTAATATACTATGTGATTAGGTGTTTGTGTGTCAATCTCCGGTTCTAGACTGTGAACTCCATGTGGTAGATAGCAATGACCAATTTTGTTTATCCCCAAGACATTTCACAGGGTCTAGAATGTAGAAGGTACTCGATTAATATTTTTTGAATAATGGAGGTACTCCTGACTAAGTATGCTCTATAACTTTTCCAGTATTCCATAATAATATCAATTTTTCTGAAGTTCATTTTGGGGAAAAAACAACAGATGAGTACAGTTTACCTAAAAATTGTATGTTATAAAAAAGTTTTGTTTCACTTGCCTCATATCTCTAAATGGCCATCATTTAATTTATGTATTATTTAATGCACTATTTTAATGGGCTATTAATCATTTAATGCACTATTAATAAAGTTTTCAACTTATAATACAAAAGGTAATGGCTCTTCAAGTAAAAATTTGCATTAAAATAACTGGTGATTCTAAATTAAACATAATTCTTTTTAAGAGCTAATTGTGAATATCACCAAGAAATATAGATAAATCGAAGTAAGGAAATGGGTATTTACATTTTCTAAGGAAATAAAATTATTACTTACAGTGAGCCAGCAAGATTCAGCCTTAAGTGATTTTGAAAACAGTAGCAACTAAAAAATACAGCGAGATTGGAAGGTTTAAAAACATTTCAACTACAGATTGATTTCTATAACCATTCTGTAAGAAATTGGACCATGCAAATTTCACAGAGTTTGAGGTTCCACACAAATTGTCTTACATACCAAGAAGTATCAAAAAAGACGTTTGTTAAAAAGTGAATGTAGAGTGTGAAAGCTTTGTCTGCTCTAAATGTGACTTTCCTATTGGGCCATTGACAATATCTTTCTTTATGGATTAATGATACCCTTTTTATAATAAGAAGAAAGGAATTTTGTGCAAACTGGTATTCTGTGTCATTAGGAAATTTATGATTAACTTAGAAGGTCACTGTATATAGCCACTTGAAATCACTCATAGTTTCATATACACTTTTGGTCTATGGAAAATCTTACTCATTCTTTTTGTTTTCATTAATATTTTCTTGGTTTCCCAGGTAAAATTTTCCTTCCTAATTTCTCTCTCCAGGTTTTTATCTTTCCAACTACACAAGTAAGGTAGCCCTGGATCACATGGTAATGAGGCAACAAAGTAGCAACTGGTACTAAACACAACTTCCTCACATGTGAATTGCATTGTAGAATCCACTGCATATTTCAAAAGCTTATAGCTTCAGAGAATATCACACAAAGAAATAAGGCTTCAGAGCTCAGATCTTGGCTATAGACCAAGGTTTACGTGGCTAAGAAACTACCAAACTCATCCAAGTTATATTTTCTTCCTTTGCAATTTAAATTTTTGGGAAAAAAAGAAAAATAACATTTCTTACTATGACTCTTTTAAAGGAAAGATGGAAAATTACTTTATAATGGGAAACTAAAGGCCTTAGAACTACTAAGGGAAGGTACTACCTTATATCTTCTGTGAGGAGACAGGTGCCCTTCTTATAAAAAAGGTGACACATCAACAATCCCAGGTATATTAATAGGAAGATACACATCTTATATTTAAGGAATTTCATGATACCTAACAGTAATTAAATACAGTTACTCTCCAGATATAATCAGGTTGTCAACCTCTCAGCCCATGGCCCATTATAATGACTTTTTGTTGTCGCAACTGCGAGAAGGGTATTACTAGCAACTGGTGGGTAGAGACCAGGGACACTGCTAAACGTCCTACATAGCACAGGTCATCCTCCCACAACAAAGAATGACCTAATTCAAAATGTCAGTGGTGCTACAGTTAAGAAACCCTGATTGATCAAGGAGAAATATAATAGAGGAAAGGTTAATTAGAAATCAGAGAAAAAGAATTCTAGTTAAAGTGCAATATGATTAGTTTTTTCACATATGTACTGAAGATATTAACCTTCTACCTTGCCTAACTGAAAGAACAGCTATGAAAACCAAATAAAATCATATACATAAAAGTATCCAGGTAAAGTATATGAATGTATTAAACCATATATGAATCCTTTTGATTCAAGGAAATAAGATTAGAATTATGGCAATATAATCTCTGAGGATGATTTTCTGTGGATGGTTTTACATGGAAAATATAATTTGCAGATACAAAGCCAGCTGCCTTTCTATTTACTAGTAACCACCTATCTGAAAAAGAAACAAAACAACCCCATTAACAATGGTGACAAAACCAATAAAATGCTTAGTAATAAGTTTAAACAAGGAGATGAACAACCTGTGCACTGAAAGGGTACATATCTATAAGGCATTAACAAAAGAATTGAAGAAGACAGAAATAAATAGCAAATTTAAAGATTTTAAGTAGGTTATTTAGACTCAATTATTTCTCATGGGGAGAAACCATGACAAAATGATCTAAAATTAAGAGAGATTTAAGTTAAACATTTAATACATATATAGATACTATATTCAAATGCTACCATTGGCTATTGATGAGTATTGTAGGTTCTCCAATTACAATGAGTATTATCAAAGTGGGTATGAGAAATCTAAAATAACAAAGGGTGTGGTTTGTGGAGGGGGAGTGGGGGTGATCTCAGTGAACTCTGAAAGCCCCTTCTATTCCTACAATGTCTGCTCAAACTTTATAGCTCCAGATTAGCTGTCAATAGGCTCTGGCAGGTTGACTTGTAGAATTCCAGACATTGCCACATTCAAGAGCTCTTCAATCAAGCATCTCTGCTTGGGCTCTTTATGCCCCTTTCCTGGTGGTCAATTCAGCCATCAAATAATTTGTCAAAGGAAAAGCTTTCTTTTTGTTACTGTCTCCCTTTCTTCATAAATTCTGATTCTATAATGCTATTTTAACAATACATTTGGAAGGAAACTCAATACCTTCTTCTTGCACCTCCCCCTTCTCGCTCCATAAAATTTCTATTCCGCTGAGCCATGACTAACATGTACAGTATGCTTGCAATACTGTTCTTCCCCCTAAATGTCCTAACTCCAGATTTTCACTCTGAGGACTTTAAGCCTTGATTAAGACATATGTTAAAAGTAAAAATCTGTTTCATCCTAGGAAGATGTCATCGCAGTCCTACATTTCCCTCATTTGTCACAAAGGTACTTGATAGAAGATCTAACCTCTCTATGTGTTGCAGCTCATTTCAGTATAGAAAACAACACATAGATAATGATACTAAAATGGAAAAATAACCAGTTAGGAGGGGAAACTGTCTACAAACAGAACTAGCCAAAAGTGTGTAGGTTGTGTATATTTGGGCAAAAAGAGTGAGAGATCATTTGGTTCTTCCTTCAAAGTACAGAAATAAATGTAAATATGAGAAATGTTAAAAATAATGTAGCTTAGCACAGTTGACCACAGTTGGACAATTTCTGGGTACATAATATTAAGATAAAGTCTTTCTCTTCCTCCTAATAATATTATACCTATCTTCTATTTTATCCATTTGAACATTGCTTTTTATCATTCTGATCATAATAATTCCAGATTTTAGCAAACCCACAGTAAAAATTCACTCTCACACCTCTGTATCAATTATTTCCTACTTTGTACTATTTTTCCTTCCTTCTTCCTAATAGAAGCCAATTAGAATAATGAGGGCAAAAGGTTATATATACATCTGGTCCTTCCATTTAACATCCTGGTTTATCTTTGAGGCTTTGCTGGGAACAATGGTGGAAGGTGGGGCAGGGATACCTCTTTATATACATTATCAGTGTAGAAAAAAAAGCATTCTACATTTTGTACATGTGTGACATCAGAAACAACTCAGACATGGCAGCATTAGGGAAATCATTGCTTCTTAGTTTCATGTTTAATTGTCAGAGCCAGGAAAGAAGGAGGTGAAGAAAGAAGGCAGGGCTTGCATGGGCTGACACTCCCAGGGACCCGGCTGGAGCAGGCATGGCTTTCATTATATTTAAGTGAATTAGTCTGTTTCCTTTAAACAGGAGAGATTAACAAGCCACCAAGGGCCTGCTGTGGGATTTGACACTTTTAGTGGCTTGTGACATATGATTTGTGAATATCAATTCGCCTTCAAAAGCAGAAAGCAAGTCCATCATTAGCATGAGGTATGCCAAAAGCTGATTCTAGGTCAGTTGTTTTGAAATTCACTAGGAAAGACATTTGCCAAGATGGGGAAATAAATCTTTTCTTTGATTCAATATCTGGATCATTTTAAAGTTCTTTGGACTTAAAAATGGCTATACGTAGATGTACGAGTTTAATATGAATGCTTTTTTTTTTTTTTTACATAAAGAGAACGTGTCAAGTCTTCAACTTGTGTACTATGAAAACCTTAAATAAAGGGAAAATGATCAGCAATTCTAAGTAAACTTTTCTTAAATTTTTGCTTTCTTAGTGAAAGAATATGTCTTTGGGCAGTTGGACATCAAGACAAATATTCCCAAACTATAAGAAAACCAGAATAAATATTTTCTCATGTGATTAGGTCAAAAGTATCTTCAATGTTAGATGAATGATATAAAGAATTTCAAGCTGAAAGAATTGATAAAAAAATGAATCCATATTCTAAAACTATTTTTAAAACATTTCCAGTTTATCATTCTATAAAAAGGTTACTGCTAGAAAAGTAACATATTTTTTGACCTATTTCTTTTTTAGTCATCATGAATATCAAGACGAAAGTGATCAGGAGCCAGATTTTTGCAGCTGCTGGTTCAGATTTGTAGATGGCAAGAAGAAATATTCTTTGGCCTTTATCTAAGCAAAGTCAAGTCAAGAAAGCACAGAATATTACATACGGCCATTGCAGCTGTAAAATCGAATTTGCCAATGTACCATAGTGCCCAGTTTCTCTCTGCTTGACTAAAGGATTTCAAATTAGACTAGTTATGTTATAGCTCATTGAAGGGTACAGTATTATAGTGTTAGGTGCATGTGCCCTGGAGCCACTCTATCTGGGTTCAGATCCTAGCATCATCATTTATTAACTGTAATACTTAAGTGAAATTATTCAATCTCTTAGTGGCTTCAGATTTTCCCATCTGTAAATTGGGCTGACACTAGCATCCACACCCTAGGGTTGTTTGACGGCTAAATCAGTACACACAAGAAGTATTCAATACCATTAGCTGTTACTATTTTATCCTATTTTAAAAACAGAGTTGAAACAATACTTCAAGCCATGGAGTTAAAGATGAGTAGCTGAGACTATTTACTCAGTATGCAGAATCATTTGGAGGGCTACATTGCTGCCAACACTCCTGGGATGAAAGGCGTTTATGCACAAATTCCTGTGGCCTAAAAACATCACCAACAAACAAGTAGGGAGGAGCCTGAATCTGAGCGTTTGTTGACACACTTGTCACGTGGTGTAGCGTCCGCGGCTCCTCCCCACAAACAGCGGAGGCAGAGCACGGACACGGTGAGGGGACAGTCAGCTTTTGCTGGCTCTCACAGGTCTCTCCCTCACCTACACACAACTCCTACACTTAGAACAGTGGGCTAAAAACAGACCTAATCTTAGGCTTATCGGAGTATCTCCCACCAACCAAGGTGCAGTTAAACTTTAGCATGTGTTTTAACTTACTTTAAATTGCTTCCTCTTTACAGAATGCACTGGTACTTTCTCCTTTCCCAGAATGTGTACAAACATGGAAAATATGGGACCATGGAGTATGTACATGAAATTTGTTCTTTCAGACATTTTGGGTTTTCCCAAACTCACACCTTTGGCCTATCATCCCAGCACCTCCACACTTTACCTAGTGTCACCGTTTATTGTTCCTTAGAGATTTGTTGGCATTAAGAATGCTTTGAGGGGCTTATTAAGGTTGAGATTCCTGTGCATACACCTTTTATCAATGCCCTCTTTCCCTGTGCAGTACTTCTGGAATAGGACTCTTACAATTAGTATTTTGAATAAGCACTCTAGTCCATTCTAATGTGTGATCCATCCATAGGCCCAAATTTGGAAAATACTTAACATTGCCTATTACTATTAACTCTTTCAAATCTGGCTTCTCTCTCCTCTTGCTCCAAACCACTTTCCTAAGTACTTAGTAAAAAGAATCTTACTTTTGTTAAGAGGAACGGGTAGGGTCTGGATCTCAAACCAGAACTCACAAATGTCTTTGTGGCCATTCTATTGCTAAGAAAATTTCAGAAGTCTTCTGTAGATTTGGGTGGACCTGTGCTATTTGATTGTTCTCAGAGACTAGAAGTAAAAACTTTTGAATACCGCTATGGCTGGTAGGGTTGATCCTCACCTCTAGCATGCTCATGTGCTGAGGGTAATCCTGGGTCAGATCTTTCAACCATTCCCTTGCACCAGAGCCCTATTCCTAATCACACTCACCTTTCTCAATAGCACCACCATTACCTCCATTCTCAAACGACTATGTTAACAATGATTGTTAAGGAGAAGAAAGAGTGAGCACCACAACACTCTAAATTAGGAGATGTCACTGTCAGCCTCAGCTTGGAAAAAGCCTCATTAATCTAAGACATGACAGCAAAACACTTGTCTACTGTCTGCAACTTCATAGGCTCCTATTATTGTGAGGGAAACTAATTTTCCATAAGAGGAAAAGCCAGTTTTAGAATCCTGCTTTTTTTCCTGGCCTTAAAAATTTAACTGATATAAACAGTTGTGATAATAAATTTTTAGAGGGTTGCATTATTATGGAAACATTTTGAGATATGAGAGGCTTAAAAACTGGATGTCATACAAATTTTATCCATAGTAAAAGAGGATAGATGATCCATGATATATGGTTTCAAAGATAGCAAATGTACAGTATTGAATTATTGAATTTAGCGTCAAATTGTTGAATATTTAGTTACTGAAATACTTCAGAAAGTACTACTTGCTTACATTTTAATAATATTAATCGTCCATTGATTAAGTAGACTTTCTATCACTCTTACCTATAAAGGGGCTTACTTAACTGAAGGGTTCCCAGGGGGTTAGCATGCCTCTTCAGAGGGGTGGCTCTTGGACCAGTGAGGAGGAAGAGAACAAATATACTTTAATCCAGAATGAATTTAAAACCTAATGGGAAAGCTGAACACTATTATAGCCAGGTTCCACATCAAACAATCCAAGCTCTTCCTTTGCTTTTGTAGGTACCCAGCAGTCAAGGCACCATATGCAAAATAAACTATGTTTATTAAGCAATGTCTAACAAAGACACAGTCATTTAAACTTGTCATCAAATTTAGATTCAACAAAAGTTTGAGGGCCTAGTATGAGCCTGATACTTAGCTAGATATTTTTACATAATTTATTTTAATTTTCTTGATCAGAAGAAGAACCAGAAGCTCAGAGACCTATCTCGGTCACACAACTAAGAAGAGGTGGATAAAGTATTTGAACTTAAATCTCTTTGAGTACATGCTTAGTGCTTTCTATAATAATATACTGGTTTTGTTAAAGTATCCTGAATTTGGGCCACATAGAGCTATCATAGGTTACTGCATTAGTTTCCTAGGGCTGCTGGACAATTTACCACAAAGTTGGTGGTGTAAAACAACAGACAGTTATTTTCTCACAGTTCTAGGGGCCAGAAGTTCAATACCAGTTTCATTGGGCTGAAATCAAGATGTTGGCAGGACTACATTCCCTCTGAAGGCTCTCTAGGGTGAAAGCTGTTACTTGCCTCCTCCACCTTCTTGCATCATATTCCTTGGCTCATGGCCCCGCCTATGTTTTCAAAGCCAACAATATATCTGTCTTCAAATCTCTCTCTCTGCTTCCATCATTGAACCATCCTCTGCCTTCTGTGTATATGACTAACCTTTCTCCACTTCTATCTTATAAAGACATTTGTGATAGTGTTTTGTTTGGTCTGCTTGGATAATCCAGGATAATCACTTCATCCCCAAATCCTTAATTTAATCACATCTACAAAACTTTACTACGTAAAATAACACTCAGAGGTTCCAGGGATTATGATCTGATATCTTTGGATGGCCATTATTCAGCATACTAGAGTCCACCTTCTGGACCCCACCAATTTCACACCAAATTCACAGACATCCCATATGTAAACTACATTCACCCCATTCCAACATCCCCCAAAGTTTATACACATTACAGCAAAAACTCCAGTCCAGAATCTCATTTAAATATCATCAGCTCAAAAATCCCAAGTCTTATCATCTAAATAATCTAAATCAGATATGGGTGAGACTCTGGGTCTGATCTATGGTGGGGCAAAATTCCACTACATCTCTGGATCTGAAAAACTAGAAAATAAGGACTCTATTCCCAAACTACAATAGTGGGACAGGCATAGTGTAGCAGTTATAGACATTTCCATTACAGAAAAGGGAAAAATGGAAGGAAGGAAAGTGTCACCAGTCATAACCATTTAAAAAATCCAGCAGGGCAAATTCCATTAGGTCTTAAGGCCTGGGATTAGTTCTCTGTGGCTTGAGGGCCCTGCCTTCTTGAAGCTGAATAGTTTACCAGCCTGTTTCCTGCCTGTAGAATTCTGGGAGTCTGAGAGCTTTCCTTTATTTTTTCATATTCTGTTTCTTCTGTTTCAAGCTGGTAGTGTTCTGCTGATTTAACCTTCTCAAAAACTTTGTGGGTCTCCTGTGTATGTCATAGGCACTCATTTGAGTAGAGAAGAGGTTCCTGCTCAAATCTTTCTTTGGTAATCTCTATTCCTAGCTTCTGGTGAGATGGCTGGGGAACCTATCAGTCATGTACCTAATCTCTTCAACACAAGCAAGCACAAGTCTGTCCAGCCACACATTGGGCCTTTTTTTTTTTTTTCACATATTTTCTTAATAGAGTATTTCCTAATTTTGCATCTTTTACAGTCTGCATAGGCTGAGAATTTCCCAAATCATCAAGTACTGGTTCAACTTTGCTTTGTAATTCTTTCCTTCACTTTATCTATTCCCTCTCACATTTTACTATAAGCAGCAAGAGGAAACCAGGCTGTACCTTCAACACTTTTATTGGAAATCTCCTAAGCTGAACTTCCAAGTTCACCACTTCCAAGTTCTGCCTTCCACACAACTATAACATGCAGTTCAGCTTTGTGTCTGCCACACACAGCAGAGATTTCCTTTCCTCCAGTTTCCAATAACACTCCCGCTATTTCCTCTAACTTTCCCTAGAATTTCACTTTAATATTCACATTTCTACCAATATTCTGTTTGTGAAGATATATGTATTCTTTAAAATGATATAAGCTTTCTCTCCTGTGCTTTTCACTTTCTCCTGAGCCTTCAACAGAGTACCTTGAAAGTCCATATTTCTAACAGAAGTCTGTTTAAGGCAATCCAAGCCTTATCTATCATGTGCCTCAAAATTCTTCCAGCCTATACCCATTAACCAATTCCAAAGCCACTTCCACATTTTTAGGTATTTGTTACAGCAGCACACCTGTCTAACATATCACAATCTGTATTAGTTTCCTCTGACTCCTGCAACAAGTTATCACAAAGTTAGTGTCTTAAAACAATAGACATGTACTCCCTCACAGTTCTGGAGGCCGAAAGTCCAGTATCAGTTTTGCTGGGCTCAAATTAAGGTGTCAGGAGGGTTGAGTTCCTTCCATAGGCTCTATGAGGGGAATCTGTTTCTTTCCTCTTCCAGCTTCTACAGCTACATTCAGTGCTTGGCTCATTGCTCCTTCATCTGTCTTCAAAACCAGAGCATTGCGTTTTTAAACCTCTCTGTGTGTCTAATTTCCCTGTTTCTGTCTGTAATAAGAACAAATTATAGCATTTACAGCCCACCTAGATAATGTAGGATTATCTCTTCATATCAGGATCCTTAACATAATCACCTCTGCAAAACTTTATATTAACATTACAGGTTCTAGGGATTAGGACCTGATATCTTTGGGTGGCTGTTGTTCAGCATACTATAGTTACTATCTCTTCAAGTAGGTATGCTCTTGGAATCTGGTCCTTAATCTAGGAGATGAGTGTATTGAGAAAAAAAAATTTAATAATAACTTGGTTCAGTACGCTCATGTCATAGATTGTCTCTGAGGCCAAGATAAAGTAAGTGATATGCCTAAGATTGCACAGCGAATGTTCTGACACAGCCAAGACTATGAACCATAGCCCTGTACTGCCTCTCTCTGCAGTACATTATTTTTCTTCTCTAAATGAATTACCAAGAATTTCTCACTTCTTGTTACCAAAATTATTCCAGAACCCAAATATATCTCTGAAACCGTAAATAACCATCTCATAGTCAGAACAAACTTTAAAAGGGGAGTAAAGTTGTCATTATCTCCACTGAACATAGCCAATGGTTACCTTAGGCAAACTGGAGAAATATAGAAAACAATCTACTTAAAGCATTACACAATATTTCTACTCAGGACTTTGAATTTAAGTAGTTAACATTCAGTTAAGTAATGATAGCCCTAACATTTTCTGAATTCTCAGAATTGTGGAACTTAGAACTTAATGGAATTTTAAAAGATAATTTACTTCAACCAAATTTTTCAGCTGAGTAGTATATTCATCACACTTTGGTTCAGGTAACAGAACCAAAGTTATTCTAAGTGACTTGGATCAAGGACATGTAGTTAAAAAAAGTAATCTACCTAGTAACTATATAGAGAATACCCATTATATGCCAGGCACTGTATTAAAGGCTTGCATGCATGGTCAATGTGGTAAGTATAGTCCTTATTCTCAAGAAGCTTTTTGTGTTTGAGGAAACAAGAGGGGTAAATGAATCAAGTGTGAGATTATGTTAAAATATAGATATAGGGGCTTTGGGAAGCACAAATTTTGTGGGGACAATACAGTAGTCAGGAAGGCTTCCTAGAGATGACATCTAACTGAAACTTTAAAGGAAGGAGTCCTGGGGACTAGGGTAGGAACTTCATTCCATCCAGACCTAGTAGTGTGCTCAAAGGCTGCATGTGAGAGGACAAGGCATGTTCTGGAACTAAAGTCAACTCAGTCTGACTATAATGGGGAGTACAGAAAGAAATCAAGTGGGGTGGGGGGTCAGCAGGGAAAAATACCATGAGGGCCTTAATAAGACATGCAAAGGAATATAGATATTTTTCTGACATTATGAAGAAATTGGAGTATTTATAGGGCACTGGCTTGTAGATTTGTGCCTTACACAGACCAGACTGGCTAAGACTAGGGCTATTTTTGAAATGGGATACTTTGAGAATCAATAGGGTACTATGAATAATATGCCACAACAAGAGGCACATACTGAGACTGTCCCACCTTTCCTAAGGCTAGCCTAGGTTTAAATCCTGATTCACTTATGCTAACTCTATAACTTCAGTCTGGCATCATAATTTATAGACTCAATTTTCTTGTCTAAATATAATATGGGATAACTGACTGTTATACCAATTTCACAGAATTTTTCTGAAAATAATTAATGAAAACATGAAAACACTTGATAAATTATAAGGTGGTATGATATCAATATTTAGTTTAATTTTATATTATTCCATGATTTAGGGGTCTTTCAGATAACGGAATACTAAAAAACAAACACAGCAGTCGTAGCTTAAGATAGTAATGAGAGCTAACATTTTTGAGCTCTTAATATGTGCCAGCACCAATATTAAAAACTTCACATTTACGGTCTCATTTGTAAATTCACAAACTCATCTTTCCATCAACGATGAGTGGGTGATATTATCCTCACTTACCAGTTGTAGAAATCAAGACCCAGGGGGGTAATTTGTACAATGCAGTTTTAGAACCAGATTCTACATCCAGAAGTTTGTCTCCCAAGCTCATGGTCTTAATAGTGGGTGCAGTTACATACATGCTATCTGTATCCTGCTCCTAGTTTGTTTTAAAAATACTTAAGTACACTTTTTTGCAAGAAAGAGTTGTAGTGCCCTTTGTTTCTTTTCCTAATCACCTAAATCAAGTAAATCTAAGACAATTTAGAACAGGACAAGAAAAAATACACAATTGGAGCAAGTAATACTGACTCTCAGTCATTCTATCGGAAATCTGCTGCAAAATTACTAAACCTTTTCCCAGTGACATGTGTATGTTAAGAACTTCTGCAGTAGCGACTATTTTAAATTTTTAAGTAATGATTATTTAGCAAGTAAGGAATGCTAAAGATGATATCATTTGGTGTAGATCAGAAGAACTACTTTCTCCTGTCCCTAGAATAAAATTAATGCTTTTATTTCCTAGTCAAGCTCCAATTGTAATATATTTAGGCTATGCCAATTATACTATATTTTGTACTCTTTCAAATATTTTTCCGCTTTCTCTGTTTTATCTTTACATCATAAAGTAAAATAAATAAGGAAGGCCAATTTTAAATGAAAAGTGTGTTAAGTCATATTTTAGCAGAAAATTTAAATCCTCAAATATCAGGGTATTTGTATACTTCCCTCTCACATGACAGCATGTTCTGGTGTATTTTGCTTTGCATTTCGTAAGGCAGCTGCCAGCCTGTAAACTCTGCTCCACCCCAGTGGCCTGCTCGTTTTTTTCCTAAGAGTTTCATGTAAGGTTCATATAAGGTTCAAATTTCATGTTAGGTTCAAAACAATTGTTTTGAAATATTTAAAAATTTCATGAAAGGCAAAAAGAGAAAAGTGACTCAAATTTTTAAATACTTCAAAACAAATCTTATATATTCAGTATCCATGGTTACCTTTTTTGTCCCCTTTTTTCCCTTTCTTTTGTTCTCTTTCATAGTGTGTCCTTGAACACAACTTTTGTCTTCCATTCTTTGTTTTTTGCTCTTCACTCTTTCTCCAAGTAGTCAGTCTTCAAATCGATGCTCCTGGTCTCTTAATGAACCAGGTCTCTACTCTTTCCCCCAAACTGAGAACGTTATGAACACTACAATTGCTAATCTTAAATAACTTCAGATGTGCTATTTCCCCTTTTGAAAAATGCCAGGTATATTCCTCATTCCTGCCTCTTTCTTCAATTTCAATATTTTTAATTACCACTTCATCACACAGTCTGCTAGCTACTTTTTGGATGCTTTCTTTTGAAACAAGAAGAAGCATAACATTTACTATTCCCTTATAGAATACCCACTTGATGAGGGATTTTTTTATGTGCCAAGCACCTATTAAGCTGTTAAATGCATTAAGTCTAACTTCAAACTCCACACCAACCTCAGGCTCAGGGTGCCTTTTCTATAATTCCTAAAGAGGCACCAAACTTTCCCCAAGCTGTCCCCTTCCTCCTGTCCCCTACCTTCAAAAGACTTCTCTGGCCATGAGGCTTAGAATTAGTTCTTGATTGTTTTCTACTAGAGTACCTTGTTTCTTCCACAGCATTTACTCCAGTTTTTCATCATGTATCTCCTTGTTTACTTGTGTGTTTTTCTGGCACTCTCTATAGAGTAAAGAAAGCTCTGTGAAAACAAAGCCAGCATCTTTTTTCAGCACTGTGTTTAAGTGTCATGCAGTACCTGACACAAAGCAGGAACCAATAAATTTCTGTTGAATGAATGATCTCATTAAATCTTTACCAGGTAGGCAAGAGGTAGGTACTGTTAATGTCCTTTTTTTTTACTGGTGACAGCTTGCCCAAGTCATCTGCTATGGTCTGGCAGTTTGGAGTCTCAAATGCACACACTGTGTGTCTTCAAAGCTTACTTTTGACTTTTTACCAGGTCATACTTGTACTCACTTTCAATCAGAGCCCACACTTTTAATCCCTCTAGTTTACTGCCTCTTCAGCGGAAACTTGGACTTAACATTCCCTACTTAGATACCATGGCTGCGATTATTTCGGTGGGATTCCTTTAGATCACAGGTTCTCATTTCAGTTAATTTAACATCCAGTTGAATGCCAGGACTTGGGTTATATTTCCCTCACACCTTTCTTGTCATGTCAGCCCTTTTGCAGTGCTACTCATTAGCTTGATCTCTTTCCTGGGAGTTCAAAACACTTGTCTTCATCACTCCAGCAGAGCGCCTCCTCTTCCTTTCACAGCCTGTGTCTAAATGCTCTGGGGCCTCTTCTGCTTTTCCTCTGGTTTCTAACATTCAAATTATATGTTCTTTACCATCACTTTGTTTCAGCTTTAGAGCACTCTTGTGGTTTTGTTCATGAAGTTGTTACACATAATTTGACTAACATCCCTAGCACTTTTTTTAAATTTGTGGAATCGTATCCTTCTACAGAGATGTTCCCCACAAATGCCCTGGAAATCTGGTTTACTACATTGATAATTACTGTTATTAATAACATTATAAATATATCTCACTTTAGGTCATAAATAGTATGTAAATTAGTATCATGTATTACCATTTCACCTATTACAGAATATTAATTTTTCTTTTACTATTTCTATTAATAAATAAAAAATGTTTAGGCTTTGGAAATCTATACTTATCCATATAATTTGAAACCAATTATAAAAAGAAGCTTGGCTTTTAGTTATGATTAAAATAACAGACTAATTTAACATATATAGTCAGATTCTGCATATAATAAAAATCTAATTCAGCAATCAGTGCCAAACTGAAAGGAGTACGTGAACATGTGCATACTATTAATTCAAATTCTAACTCCTATAGGTGTCAGTATATTTCTGATAAATATATGTGCATTTCTATAGTTGGTCAGCCTGGACTATATGTGTATATATATTTTACATTTTCCCTATGATAACCAGTATTAATGAGAACATGAGTTTCATTTTAAAGAACTACATTTGGCAGGGGTATACAGAGAACCTTTATGATCTAAGTGAAATCTGGAAGTGGGAAATATTAAAGGCCTCCAGATTAGCATTCACCCTCTTTGAAATAAATGACAAAAATACAAGAGAAATAATGATTTGATTTTCTAAAATCATCTTCACTTTCCTTCTCTTACAGAATCCAGACAAAGGCAAAAAGGTAAGGAAACTGACAAAGTAGCTAGTAAGTATTGCATGTACTAAAACAATTTCAAAGTAAGGTGAAATGAGCCTACAGGGAGAGTTATTGGGAACAGAATATTTAACCTGGAGGAAAAATGCAGAGTGATGGCGCAGTAAAGAGATGATCAGTGTCCATTCTCAGAAAGTGCTGATCTGTGGTCTGTTCACTTGACTAAAGGCAAAGCTATAAGAAATTGTCCTGAATGCTGGAATAAAGAATTTACTGGAGATTCAAAATTAGAGGCTCCTATTAGAGTATGTTGAATGTACATTATTGGAGACTTTCATGCATAGAATGTAAACTATATGTTTTGGATCCACATCCAAAAAAGGTTTAGCCCACTAGCTCTAAATATTACATGGGATGCTGAGCAATGAGAATGGATGCCTTTTCCTGGCCTCAATGGTATATAAGAGTTTAGAAACCAGGGGAAAGGGTGGTGGTGTGGGGGGAAACAAGCAAAGGAGGAGAAAATAATGGACTGGTATGGAGGGTGATAAAGTATCAGGGATCCACAGCACTCAGAGGCAGAGTTGTCACAGATGGCTGATGTTTCAGATGTATAACTACCTTAAGACAGAGCTATTAGGAAGACGCTAATGGGCCCTGACCTGTAAAGATGATATGAGTATGACAAGGTATCTTCAAACAGGGGCAATGCCCCAAAAAAGATTAAGGATGGACTAACACATATGTTTATCAATAAAGCAAGTTAACACAAGGTCCCTGAAAGAAAATAGTAATAATTATAGAAAAATGCTTTTTAAGAAAGTTTTCAACTTCACAGTTAGTCATCACTATTGAGAATTAAGTTGTAGTTAGCCCGCACTATTCATAATTAAGTTATAGGGTTAGCGAAATTTTTAGATTATGTTTACTTGACAATTATTTGAAGTTGGGAATATATTGACTTAATACTTTATGTCTTCTATTATGGTTAATTAGGTGGTTAATTAATATTTCAATGTCATCATTCTTTATAAGAAGCATGCCAAACATTCGAAAATTCCTCATTAATGATAACACACATACTGACAGATTCTATATAGGTAACAGTGAACAGATTTAGGTTAAAGAATTACTAGGTGAACTATAAAATGAGGCAATGCTTTACTGCCAGCACTATTAATCTATCAAATGGTAATTGGAAGCACGTGTTAGCAGCAGTAAAAAGTCACTGTCCAGTTGTCCACCTTACATGGGAATCTACTCTGAGTGTCTTCTTTGATTTATTGTTCCAATTACAACATAGTGTTCAAAGAAGGAACACAAATGACCTGATTTAAAAGCAAGGGAACATTTAAAGCCATTATTTTGTGGGTGACCTGGCTCCCTTTTAGATATCTGGAAACTTTCTATTTGTATAGTATCTATACTGATTAAGTATTGGTTTTAAACTGATTCTGTAAGTATCAATATTTTGTATTCATTAATTCAGTATCAGAGTGACTTCCTAAGATACAGGTATGATTTTCTTTCACTAACTTTAAAGGCACATTTCTAGGTTATTACTTGTTATACTGAATGACTGGCACAAGTAAAGGTAACAGACTGAAAAAAATTATGAAAAGTAGATACTTTTAATCTGTAAAGCAAGTACAAACACCACTGGTTAAATGTCAAACATAAATGATCTTAAATTATTGTGATATATCATGAAAAATAAAGATATTTCTGCATAAAGAACTGGAGACAAAATGAAGTTCATTACTTTTCTAGACTGTGATAAAACTATTAAAATTACATAAACATGAATCCAATGCCCCATCTTACTGGAAAATTAAAAGAGAACTTTAATTTCTGGGAGGGAAATGCTAATATTTTACTTATTTGCATCAAACAAACCTCAACTATTCATGCTGACAAATGTTGGAACTGTAATACTAAAAATGTCATCTGAATTACTGCTCATTGCAAAGTTCACAGAATTAATGTTAAGATAGATTAAAATCACTTTGAACTAACACACATGTATTATGCTTCCTTCTGAAGCATAATAAAGAAATATCATTTGTGTTACAATTTTGGATAAGCATGCAGGCATTTAAGGCTTAGGAAAGATGTAGATGTTCATAGGCAGCTCATAAATGTGAGGAACATTAGCTCCATTTCAAATGAGCTGTCAACTTTTTTCCAACATTTTGGCATTTGGAAAGTCAGGCATTTGGATAAGAAATGGGGTTTGACTCTGAACATTAAGGTAATTGTTTAGGAACTTAGAGTGCTTATTCATGTTCTCCTGTGAGTTCATTAAACACTAAAGAACTGGTATAAGGCCTTTTACTTGAAAGTGGTCAGTAGAAATGCAGAGGAAAACATATATACAGTGGGGTTTCCTTCATTCTGTTAGACATGATTCTTCTTGTTTTAAATTCTGTGCTTAAATATCATTTTGAAAACACCTATTTTTAAAGAGTGGTCCATACCTTTGGTGAAACAATTACTGAACTACCCATGACCTACCTAGAAATTGGTGTCTCTGAGTTCTCATACTCCAATATCGGCGTGTGATTTCTGCCAACTGTTTTCTTGTATTTCTTCTAGTAGATGGTTATAAATAGATCTTCAGATTTATGAAGAGGCAATTCTCTGTAATTGTGCATTTTTAATGGATTTATGATAATGCCATCAAAGTGGAGGGTCCATATGGTAGGAATGCAGTAAAGGTAACAGGATAGTGTCATGTAAACATTAAATACAGTGACTTTCACCTTCATAAATCCTCAATGCTCATGATTAAATGCTGCTGGTTGTAAATTATGCAACCA
The DNA here is from genome assembly GCF_040802235.1 of Manis javanica. Classification (NCBI taxonomy): domain Eukaryota; kingdom Metazoa; phylum Chordata; class Mammalia; order Pholidota; family Manidae; genus Manis; species Manis javanica. Next base: position 115,534,400 of record NC_133156.1, on the reverse strand, counting down.
AATGCTAGAAACAAGCACAATTTAAATAAGACATGTTGTATATAGGTTTCTTCCCAGAAAGCTGTTATATATTTATTAGGAGATAATATTTGAGTCCCTATTTTCCTCAAGAAGTATTTTCTTACTTTAACTCTTATAATAAACTCTAGTCCTGATTAAAAAGTAACAATGTAAAGCTTTAATCCTAGGCAATAATTTGTCATTTATATGTGGTGAAGTACCTTTTTGATTTGTGGACTCATTTTAAAGCTTTCTTACTATATATATTAAGCTATATATATATTTAATTTTATATATATATATATATATATATATATATAGCTTTAGTTCGCAAAGACTTTGCCCTTTTCTAGAGTCATATATCAGAAGTTTCGGCAGCAGCGCAATTTCACACTGGTATGCAAAATACAATCAAATTATTTTATTACACATGGGAACAATTAAACATTTGGCCCTCAGCTATAATTACTATATTTGATGAATTCATGGATTTTTCTTAAAAGGTCATATATTTCTAATGCCCTCTGTTCAACTAAGTGAGGTTGATGGATATGTGTGTTGTGTTCCTATGAGAAATATATTCCCAAATGTAATAATATCACAAGAGATACTTCACCTAGAGAATGCACTCACAGTGCCTGAGACCTTGTAGCCTCCTGCAGTAATAACTTTAAGATATTTCATTTCTTTGGCGCTGTCACTGTACTAATGTTCCAGTTTCATTCTGAGGAACTATTGGTGTACATAGCAAGAAACAATCAAGGTTTTGGGTAATTTGCTTTTTTAGAGTGTTTGGGGTGTCTAATCTAATATATTGGTATCAGTGTTGTTGGTAGAAGAGCAGTAGAAGAAACAAGTGATGTAACCAAATAGACTTAAGCTTTGAATCCTAGCCCAGCCTATTTCTGGCTGAATGACCTTACGTAATTTACTTTTTTCAGGTTTAGTTTTCATATCTGAGAAATGTGAACAGCTATATCTAAATCATAGTAATATTACATATATACATATATATTTAAAGAAATAGGGCACATGCTAAATACTCAGTACATCCTGGTTTCTCTATTGTCTCCTATACCCCTTTCCCAGAAAGACTTACAAGCACTATGGCTCTCCATTTGTAGAATATCCATCCTTGGCTGTCTCAAGTTTAGGAATACACTTTCCTTTCATTAGGTCGCCTTTTCTACAAGTGACAACCACAGGAGAAGCCCACAGCTGTTTTACTCACATCCAAAAATAAGTCCACCAGTCCCAGTTGCAAGGGTACCTCACAGCTGTATCCAGCCTTTCTAGGAGGCCAGAACTGGAGCCGAGCGGTAATGTTTCAAGGGCAAAGCTCTAGATGTAAAGAATGATAAAACAAACCTAAATGAGCCTAAGCATATCTAGTGACAGATACACCACAGCTATTCTAAATTATTCAAGCTTTCTCAGACTTCTAGCAGGAGAAATATAATTTATCTGTTCCCTTTATTCTATTCTCATATAATGGCAAAGAAACAAACCAAAAATACAACCCCCCTTAAAAGAAAGAAATTATCGTCACCCAAATTGAGAAGAGTTTCTTTAGCACATGTAATATTTTTAGAACTATCCAATTTCTGGGAATCAGCTTTGGAGGTAGAAGTTAAAAATGATTTTGCAATGCCTGTGGGTGATTTCCTTACTACCCTTTTGTTAGCATTTTGCTGGCAAAAAGCTGGTAAAACAGTTGTTTAATTGCCCAGGACATCACAAACATATAACCTCTTAAGTAAGATGTTACGATATTTTGGAAGCAATAATATGAGGAAAAAAAGTAACAAAGAAAATTAAGCTTCAAATAAGCAAACCTCAAAAGAACAGCTTTGAGTGTTAAGAATAATTAATTGTTTAGGAAAATGTGACTGAAATGTGGTTTTTGGACAAGGAACTGACAGTCTTCAGAAGTTATATACCCTAATATTGAACAGCTACCATTTGGTGGTCTGGCTGGCTCGTTACCCTATAGACATGGCATAAGTTTATTCACATGTAATTATACAACATTAGATAATATCTTAATCATACCATGTAGTTTTGCTGAATCAGTCCAGCTGGAAATTGTAGCAGCATTCTGATTACCTGGCCACATGTGAAATTAAAGCTTTTTCAACCTGTACGTTGCACTTGCTGTGTCTTGATACAGATGTTCTTGGAAAGCCTAAATTATTTATGGTTTGACATTAGTTAACAGAGCAAGCCCCACCCCTTTCATTTTCAACCACTGATTAAGATTGTATTACTGTATGTAACATTGTCATTTTAACAAAGACTATTAGTATACCTTATCATGAGGAAGAGATATTAGTGTATTGTGGACAGTTAGGATAGGAACTGTCTACCCTCATTATTGTGCAGTAAGAAATATACACCTTTTCCTTTGCAGATAATTCTGATTTTAAAAATGTAATTCAATGTGTATCCTGGAAGTCAAGTAACTAAACAGTTAATCTCACAAAGATCATTATTTTAGAAAATAGTAATTCAAGTTGCCTAAGTAAATGAGTAGATTGGTTCTGCATCACATCAGAAATCCACTCAAATATAACAAAGTCAAGTTAGTGTCCAAAAAATAGAAAAGAATAAGGTTTCCTCAAGGTTAACATTGAAATTTTATTATGTTTCTTTGAGTTATCCTCAGGTACTAAAAATACAGAGAATTTCAGTCCCTGGGAATTTTTTTTAACTCCCAGCTCTTCAGTAAGTGTTTGAACCACTTCTTCCCAAATGTCCTACTGATGACACCACAACTCTTGTTTTAGAAGTAAAAAAAAGTATTGATTTTTAAATCAGAACCATAACATCTTTACATAGTATGTAATGAATTCAGGTAAAAAATGACTTTCAACCAAAAATATATATATACTTATCGTAACTGGCATTATTTCAGTCACTTTCTATGAATCAGAGTGGAAAAAAATATAAGTAATGGATTATTTAACATCTCTAGTATGAAACATATGATGGAACACTTTAAAATAACTTCTACAAATATTTTTATTACTTGAATACATATTGGTGTTTTTAGTAAATGGGAGCAGCAGGTGAGGAGAAACAGAAATTAATGTTGAGTGTATGTGAGTCCCCAAATAAGAAAGCTAAGTCTTAGTTCTTGTAAATCTTTATTTAAAATGGAAATGGTAAATTCTGGAGACCTATATTTCCTGAGTACAAGACACTTTCTGCGCCAAGGAATCTTGAAATGTATGACCCATATATTTAAGTTAGCGGGCAAATATGTGCTTGCAATTCCCAAGCAATTGACATGAAAAGGTCCTTTTAAAAGGTGACTTGGAAGTACCATTGAGATCATGCTAAATGGTCATTAAAGATCTTTAAATGTCCTCGTCTACTGTCTTCAGTGTGCCATTACATAGCCTCAGGATCCTTTCAAACAGCAATCAATAGAGGATGAATAAGTCTCACCACTTGAAAGTAACTAGGAAAGGAAGCCAACAGAGTAATCCGGCTTTGCTGGCCTGATTCAAGAAGAGACACAATATCCACCCCTCCTCTTCTAGTTCTCCCTTCCCCTACCAGTCCACACCCCTACAGAAAGAAAGAAGAGAAAGAGCTGAAGAAGGAAAGAAAGAGAGAAAGGAAAAAGGAAAGGGTTCCAGGTCACAATTTGTACTGAGAAGAAAACCTCATCCTACCCGACAAACTACAGCATGGAAAGACTCATGACTTTTACTTTGAAAATAAAAGAATGACAATGAAATTTGTGTGAGGTCTGTGTGAATCCAGTCCCAGATGTTTACAATGCTGTAGTAGTACGGCTCTGCAACATGAGAGGTTTCCGAAGAAACGAGTACACCAGGACACCACAGAGCAGCGCATATGCTGTTGACAATGCAGACATGAGCATCATGTTACCAAGAGAGAAGGCAGGCAGAAGACAAATAGCAGCGGTGGTGCCTGAGAAGCTAACTTCATGGACTGCAATCACTCAAACCAACATGAAGGACGGAAAAAAAAAAAATCAAAACCAGAAAAATGCTTTTACTCCTATCTAGAGGGGTGGTAGAGTAATAAGGGTGTGGGGTGGGGAGTGAGTGGAATTGACTTTCTTTTCTTGAATAAAGTTCCCATAAAGCCCCTATAATTGACAGCAGATAATTATTTTCAGCTTGAGGAAACTGCCCCAAAACTCTTAATAAGATTGCCGGGGAAAAGAAACAATGTGTTTACTTGAGCCACTTCCAGAAGGGAGGGAAAGGAGACCTCGGGATGAGGCGGGGAAGGACGATGGAGACAGAGAGGGAGGCATCACGGCACTGCAGCAGCTCGTAGGAGCCCTGCGTGGTCGGGCGAGTGACAAGCCAGAAGGGCGGCCCATAGGGTGGCAAGGAGTGGGGGGTGTGGAGGGAGCCGCGCCGAAGGGAGGGGGTGCAGCAGCAAAATGTATACACGGGGAGGGGGGTGGCTTAGTGTGAAAGTATTTCACTTAATCATTTTACAGGGGTTGGGGACGTAAATATTTAGCTGGCCACATCTGGAACAGATTTCCCCCGTGTGGGGTGGGGGTGGATAATTGGAAGGAGGGGAGCGTGCATTTGCTACTTACTGTACGGGCAGTTCTCCTTCTTGGTACCGCTGACCTTCCCGTTCTTCTCAATCTTGAGAAAGTACTTGGTGAAAGAAAACAGCTTTCTCCAGCGGACGTCTCCTTGGAGGTGATTGTAGCTCCGCACATGCCTCCCCGCGCTGGAGGGAGAAGAGAAGGAGGACGAGGAGGAGTTGGTGGCCTCCGATGACACCGTGTCCTGACCAAGGGCTTGGCAGGTGACAGGGACCGAAGACACCAAGAACAACAAGAGGAAGCAGCAGCAGCAGCCGGGCAGGTGGGGAAAGGCTGAGGCACCATGTGTCAGTATCCATTTCCACATTGTACTGAAACTCTCGGCGCTGGAAATTGTCTCATCAGAAGGAACATACTGGAAGGGTAAGACCTGGTGCGAGGCAAGGAGACAGCTGGAGGTGGCGGCCGCTGCTTAGCTCCCTGCGGGCGCGGATCTGACCAGAAGTGAATGCACCAACATCCATCACTCCTCGGAAGGGCCGGCTGCCTCTCCTCGCCCCGTTCTCGGATCCGCGGCCGCGCGCCTCTCGAGTCTGCGGGTGACCGGTGGACGTGGGTGGCCGCGGACGCAGGAGCTGGCGGCGGCGGCGGCGGTGGTATTGGTCACCAGCGATCTTCACTCCCCCAGGAGTTAGTTTGTTCTCTTCTTCACTCCTTTCTTCACCATGTTATGCACAAAAAAGGTCCGAAAAACAGATGACAGCACGGTGAACAAAACCTAAGGGGCTGGGGTGGGAGGCTGGCGGAGCTCTCCTCGTTGCTCTGCGGTTGGCACCCTCTGGTCCCTCTCCGCAGAGCCCAGCCGGCCACCCAGTTCTGGAAGTACGTCCCTTTGGAGTTGTCCGAACTGGAGTCAGCTGCCCGCTCGCCGTTGTTTTCTTCCCTCTCTTGCTTTCTCTTTTTGGTGGTGCCTGTTGATTTGAAGCCTCCAGAAAGTCACTTCTTGCTGGGGGGGGAATGGCGGTTGGTGTTTTGTTTGGCCCTGTTTCCCTTCCCTTCTCCCTTTGGAAAGCCCGCTTGTAAACAGGTTGAAGCCTGGAGTCTAAATGTCAGTGATTCTGAGCCAGAGGTGGGCTCTGCCTCTGCTGGTCAAACCTCATTTGCAGGGGTGGAGAGGCGGGGGGAGGGGGTCAAACTGCGGTGGGACATCTGAAACCCTCGGCTGCTGGGAACGCCAGCGAGTGGGAGGGGGGAGGGGGCCGAGAGGGGGGAGAGCCGGCGAGCGGGGAGAGGAGACGCTCGGGGGCTGCCGTCCGTCCCGCTGCTGTGCAGCCGCAGCCGCCTCGGGAGCCTCCAGCTCCGCCTAATTGCTGCTGGAGCGCCCTGGTGCTCGCTGCTCTGGCCACCGGCGCGAGCTGGATCCTCGTGCTTTCCGAATTTTGCTCTCACCAGCATGAACCAATCCCCTCTGGGGAGCCCCTTTCTCACTTGTTTTCCTGTGTCGGAGTTTTGTTTTTTTTCTCTCTCTCTCTCTCTCTTGGCAGTGAAGCATTTGAGAGCCACCTGGAGCTTGGAGCTCGGTGCTTGGCTTTTCCCTCCTCTCGCTCCCAGAAGGAGGGGAGGGCTGAGGGAGAGAGCAGAAGATGCTGAGGGTAAACCTCCCAAAGCAGCAGATTATAAACTGGTCGGAGCGAGCACCGAAAAGGGAGACATAATTAGCTTCCTTTCCTCCTCTTCTGCCAGCTTCCAAGGAGGTCTCTGCTTTAATGAATCACTGATTTCTCGCTTCCGTTGCTGAAGTAAAAAGTTCACACTTTGGCCCTCTCTGCCTTTCAAGCTCAGGGAGATTTATCGTCACCCTTAAAAGTTGCCCCTCTCTTGGTGCAAATGAAATCAGGGACCGAAATGACGAAATGACTGATTTTTAATTGCTAACATGGGTCTCTCACTGAATCACACGTGTGCTCTAAAGCGAACGCACTTCACTGAGTTTGCAAAGATTTAACCGTAAAGTTTGGTTGAATATTCTGCTGTTCTGTTTTCTTTGCATTTTCTTTTGCACCTTGCCCTAAAAGGACGTTTTCTTTTTTCTATCTTCAGATTTAATGTTTTAAGGGCTCTATTTTATAATGCAACTGCACCTCCAGTCTTCCTGGCTCACACTCAACCCTTTGCAACTCCTAATTGCTCACCCTGCTCATAACCCAGGTGTAGACAGAATCAGGTCCCTGCCAAGAATTAAGAGGCACAAAGAATAAAATATCATGATAATCCATTCGAATTTGAGTAACAGACAGTTCTTAGAGGATCTCTTCTTTAAGAATAACTCTAAACTGGGGAAAGTTTGGCTGGAAGGAGTACGTACCTACAGGTGTATTGTAGAAAGTGTTTATGTTTTGTAGGACAGTTGGACATTTGTGCTATACTGAAGCATATGAAATTACCAGTCTGATAGTTTACAGCCTTCAAAAGTGACCATTTCTTTTGGTTCAACCTAATATATTCAGGCTGCTATTCTGAGAGGGAGAATCAGTTCAAGGTGAACTTGGGAGTTTGACCTCTGTCACTGTAATTTGGAGGGAGCTAATCAGAAGAACTTGTGTATGTATATACAAGTCAGAATCCCTATAATGTGCATTAGCCTCAATCTTCATTTGAACAGAAGAAAATAGAAAGGAATTGAAAATCTAGCTTTAGAGATGGGCATTAGGAATGATTGCCCAATTATATTGTTTAGTGACCTGAAAAGTGACTTCATGTGCATGCTCTTACATTTTCCTGTTTATTCAGTACCTTGGAAATAGAGCTATTTAATACTAGAATCAGGATTTTAATTGCATTATTTATAACCCATGGCAATGCTGACAGAAAATTTTGACAATGTGGTGAACACCATAGTAGATATTCAAATTTAATATAATTAGCTCTAATTTTTGCAGCTATTAATTGGAACGCTAAGCAAGTCAAAAACATACATCAAACAATTATTTTCTTTCATTAAAACATGGATATTTAAAAATGAACTCCCAGTGCTAATTTTAATTTTCTGATTCAGTTTCATACCTGAGCTGACAAATGCCTGAGAGCATAGTGTTTCTAAGGCACTTGAGTTTCAATTCAATTGTTTAGCAGAATCCAACTGCTTGAATTGACAGCTAATTAAAACTACATGTTCTTTTTTTAAAAAAAAATTATGTTTGATGAAACCATACAATAAAGATTCTACTTTAAAAAGTTACTAAACACAGGAAGTTATTATTTTGAGGTTTCTATACACTGAGCATCAACAATATTGATGCCAGCTTGAGATCCTTTTAATTGTTTTTAAAACTCACTGTAGACACCCCCACTCCACCCTGAAGGTAGTATCTGTCTGTCCCTGTTTCTCTTTCCTCTCCCTGCTCCCTCTCCCTCTAACACATTCAAATCTACCACTTTTATGCTCCAGTAGAGGAAGCTGCTCGGATCTTTGTTCAAAGTTTTATGCTTTTATTCTGTCTGGAAAGGGGAAAATCACATCTTTAAAACTTCCATATTAAAATCTGCTTGCAGCAGGTGCAGTGTTTAAAAGTTCTGGAGCTCTTTTGCAGCCCTTCTGTATAGCGTGATGACAGGAAGGGCATTTACAAAACAGCCCAAAGGAAAAGCTGACATAGCTTTTTAGATTATATCTCATTCTTCTTTTTCTTTTCTGTGCAGCCTTTCTTTTATAGCACAGTTGAATTCCTAAATACTCCACTGCTTTGCATTGTTAGGTCACCTCTTAGGTTAGCCCGAGAAAGCCTGAGAAAAGTTCCACAGGAAAGATGCACTATTTAACGGAATTCAATCTCTCCCAATAGATTTGAATCACTAACATAAATGTATGAATGTAGATTATATCTCTGTAATGAGGCCTGAATCATTCTCAGTTACTTCAAAGGACTGAAATTCTACCTTCCTTTTTTTAGCAGCAATAATCAGGTCTTAATGGGTTCCTTTATTAATTGTTTCTCTGCAGCGATTGAAAAGGACAGTGCAAGCTTCAGATTAGAGTGGTACCTACTAATTCTAAACGGCTGTTTGTCTCTTTTTTCCTGGTCTCTGGAAAGCATGCTTTATTTCTATGCCCTAAATGTATCCAGTAATATTAGGCTAAATCTTTATTGGAAGAAATAGATGTGGCCTTTTGTTAAATGTGATATCTTGAAAAATTGTTGAGGTTTTTAACAGCAAGACCATGGCAGCAGCCCCTGAAGAATCCTAAAATGTAGCTATGTAACCTCAGAGAAGCAGTTTGGTAATGTACTTCCAGATCCTTCAGTAGCTATTCTGTTTGAGCAGTTTCCATTTAAAGTATCTATTTCCTGGATTCTTTATGTTGCTTGGCACTATCTGTGGTTTAGTTACAAGTTGTGTGTTCTAGTATGTGTGATGTTATTGGCAGTGTCAGTAAGCTGCTTCAAATAGTACTAAGTCAGGTCAAAAGTCAGCCAGGCTTTCTACAAAGTAGACATGTGCACTCCTCATTTTTAAAGTGTGCAGTGCAGCCCTCAGGAGTATGTGTTCCAGCCCATTTCCCTTTTGGATACCAGTTTTAAGGGGTTGTTGGGGCTTATGGTCTTCCCGAGATGCAGCCAGAGGTGATGCTTAGTCAGAGACGTTTGGGGCAGATAGAAGAATAATATCTTATTTTTTTTGTCATTGAACTAGGAGTTTCATGTGAAAAGCAAAGAGGTTTTACCCTACAGAGTAAAGTGCAATACTTCACAGCCAGAAGGAATCTTAGCAATAACTGAATCCAGCTCATTCATTTATAGAGGAGAGAACTGATGCCCACATCACTCAGTGGAAGGACTGAGTTTAGAATTCAGGTACCAAACTATAGGTTGTCGTCCTAATTTTTTTGGTAATACCTGCTCTGTCCATTTTCCCTTTTCTTCTTCCCTGCTACTCTTCTTCTTGTCACTGACCACTAATTGTTCTAATATGTCTGAGGTGCCAGGGTGGAGGCGATAAGAAGGCTTAGAAGGATTTACTTATGCAAAACCAATATAACTGTGATACAATAGATTAGCTAGAGAAAAGTGATAAAATAGCTTAGAGTTGAATTATTAAGTACAGTTGATCAGCCAAATAAATATTGGCATATATTTGGCAATTTTATCACAGTGTGTGAAATGTACAAGATTAGAGATCAATGCATACCATGTATTTTCAGAGTATTCAAGGTTTTTTCTATATAATCGGAATGTGAAGTTCTCCAGGAAATTTATGGCATCTCCTAGAAAAGTAGATTTATAATTTGATTCTGCTTTCTCTATTCTAATATTAAATTTCCATAAAGCAGTATGGTATTTTGAAGTATAGGTATTGGCTTGAGTAATCTATTTTTCAAAGTTTGAAACCAAAGAATATTTTCTATTCCCTAGCCGTCAAACAGATTTAATGATCTATTACTAAGAAAGAAAAATTACCACGATGGTGAAACGATCTTTTGAAGGAAAAAAATTCTATGTACAATTGTTTAAGTCACTCATAATGCAATAAATCACCAAAAATTCTTGGAAACTGAACTCTGCATCTTGGCATCAAACACAACCAAACACAACAAACGTATTTCCACAAAGCTGCTGTTTGTCTCCTCCCAGCTGATGGTAAACAGAACCTTCCCTTGAAAAAGCTGTGAAGTCTCTGTAGAGTTCTGTTTGTTTTCTGTTTCCAGCTGTCCTTTTGTAGAGCTGTGCTGCCTTCTACCTCCAGCTCTCTAGGTTTCCTGGTCCTGTATCCTGGATCAAAATGGTAAACATTCTGGTATCAGTCACTTATTTTTGTGAATTAATTGGCAGGTCATAATGTTTCTGTTAAAGTTGCAATGCTTTACAACAACAGACATACAAAGTGCATTCATTTCTTTATTGTTCACTTAGTTGGCTTTTTATCTGTCTAATTTTACTGATACGTGTTTATGTGCCAGCTGGGCATTGTACATGGTGCAAGATTCTAGCAAGAAATAAGACAGAGCAACTTACCTTGTAAACAGCATGAATAATTTTAGCTACTTTATTATTAATGGTGGGTAATATAGGGATCTCTTAGAACTCAGAAAGCAAATGGAGAGATTTGGTAGGAGAAAAAAGAGCCCCTGAAATTTCTTTCTGGTTGTCCTACTACCTTCAAAAAGAGCTGAAGGAAACTGTGACTTCTACTGTCTGGCATCATGAAGGATCAAGATTCCATCTTCTCCTATTTTATGACCTTGGCACAATCTCTCACAGGTTCTCCTTCAGTCTGGGGATTTGGCTCTGTCCTTTCTGCTAACTCAACCTGACTTGCTCTCCTTTCAGCTCTCAGACCGCTGGATGCATATTTTAAGCTTTCTAATTTATTATTTTAATTACGTCCCAATAAGCATTCTGCATTCCATCTCCTATTTTGTGTGCCCCCTATTAAAACATACATATTATCAAATTCAATTTTCCCTAATGCCCATTTTCCCTTTGGAAAAATTTTGCCTCTGTTAAATAGACTTTAAAAAAGATTTACTTTTTATTAGTTACTATTAACAAACATATTATTGCATTGGATAAATGCAATATTTGTGATGCTGGTTTTTCTTGGGTTGGCCCCAGGTCCAGTTTCTGCCCTTCTCTGCTCAGCTCTGGGCTGACAGCTATACATCACTAGTGTCTCTTAGACAGAAGAGTTGGATTAGAGTCTGTTTGGGTGAATAGGATCTTCAGAATTGGAGCACAGAGGAGAGAGAACTCTGAGTATATCTCTCCTTCTCCTCCTCTTTGTTTTAGTGTCTCTTTTCTGGCAGTGGTCGATATCCCTCCTCCAGGGCTCAAGCTGTCACTGGAGTCCCAGCAATAGCACTTCCTAAACTTACCTCTTTAGCCGAAGGAATAATAACAATTCTTTCTGTCGCCTGTCTGCAATCACTATCCAGTGCTTGTTCCTTTCACTGGTAACTTTGTTCAGGTCTGTTCATCTGAATCAATCAGGGTAATTCCGTGTCTTATGTTCACTACAGCATACATCTTCTGTAGTAAGTAATCAGTGCATAGTAATATGGGTTTTACCTCATAAGATGGTATACCAATGATACCCTAATAAAATTTAAAAAATTATAATAACATGGGTTTTATATATGTGCAAGATAACAGGGGAGTGTAATTTAATTCAAAGTGCACAGTGAAGCATCTAGTGCTTGCTTGATATGCTATATTCTTTGAGCTGTATAAAGGATAATGACACTTGACACTTGCTGTCAAGAAATACATAATCCAGTATTACATTTTGATTGATTATGCGGAAGTATTTTTCATTTAGTCAATGACTTTGAGGTTCAAAATCAAAGGGTAAAACATTTTGACTGTTAAGTGTTCAATAAAATACTTTTTACATAGATAAGTTTATAAAACCAAATTCAGGAAAATACAAATTATTTTCATAAACAACATACAATGTGAAACACTGTAGTCAATGCCCTGTGTTAACATTAGCTTGCTTCTTTTCAGTTTACTATGAAAAATTTAGATGTTTCCTAACATAAATCTACTGAGCTTTAAAATAATTAGTTTTTTCTGGTGAGGAAATTTGTTATACTGACCTTTGCTTGTAGTTTAGTGTAGAAAGGAATGAGGGAAAAATGATAGTTTCTAGCCTACTTTGTTTTAATCCAAAGACTATTCTTTAAAAACTGAGAAGCAACCAGCCTTGAATTGTACAGTTAGGCATGCAAGCTGGGTAAAGTACCAAAACTCTCAAGATAAAAAAATATTTGTATTTATATAGAATATAAATATATATACAGATAATTTTGTGGGTTGACTACTATCTGCACAATTCCACAGATTTCACAATAAACTTTTTGCAGAAATCAGTATAGACTAGAATTTATGGAGCTCAGATTAAGGCTTTCTTTTTTATCCTTTCATCTTATCTTCCTGAACAATGATAAAATTTTGAACCTTTAAGGCTAGAAAATACTTTCACTTCCTTAGTCCCACTGCCATTACTTTATAGATGAAAACAAAACAAAATAAAAGAAGAAGAAGAAGAAAGAGGCCTGGGAAGGTAAAGCAAGCTGTTTGGGATGACAGGGCTAGTGGTCATGGGCTACTTATAAATGCTCTCAATGAGCAAATCCTAAGAATTTCAGCCTTCACATATTTGAAGAATGTTACATACTTGCAAGAACAACAGTGGCCCCTGCTGAGGCTATGGGACAGGGAAGGAGCAAGGGAAGATTTCAGAAATTCTGGGGCATTTATTATTTATTATACAAAATTATCAGGGTTCATTCCAATGTATGCCTTTAGAAGAAGATGTCCTTGTGGTTGAGGATACGCTAGGCTATCTCTAAATTAGGCGAGCATCTTGATCAATCTCTTGAACCTTACCTAAGGAATAAGGTAACTGATCTCAGGATAACAGTTCAAAAATGCATTATTTTTAAATTAATTTCTGCTCAATAATCTAAAATAGCTCCTTCTTGTCCATCCCATTATCGGTTTCATATTCCTATTTCAGTTATCAGTAGAGGTTTTGATATTTTGGTTTGATATACTTAAGTTTCCTAAGCAGAGAGAGAAAAAAGACTCAGAAGCATTTCTTTGGCTAACTGCTGAGAAATACTCTTTTGCCTTTGTTCATTTGTGCTAGATATTTCCTACTTCATAGCACTAGATAGCAGTATTTTCTGGATTCATTTATTTAGCTGATACTATTTTTACTGTTTTATCTATCTTTGCTATGGTAAAAAATAGGAAATAATATGTGTGAAATGTTTTCATCTCATATTTTCTGCACTGAGAAACTTAACTGTGGTAAATCACCATACTCATTCTCTTATTGTCATTACACACACACACACACACACACACACACACACACACACACACACACACACACACACAGGCCTTCATGCTCCTCTTATTAGACATCTAGATTTGTTTTGAATTATTAAAAATAAAAGTCTATCAGATCATTTGGAATTGACTGAAAAACAATTTGTTAAAATTCCGAAGCATGCATTAAGAAGATGTCTAGGAGCTAAAGTGGCCCATTTACCTTCTTTTTTTTCCTCTGGTTTTGAGAAATAATTGACATATATTACTGTGTAAGTTTCAGGTGTCCAGCATGATGGTTTGATTTACATATAATGTGAAATGATTGCCACCGTAGGTTCAGGTAACAGCATCATCTTCTACAGCTACAATAAAAATAAAAAATCTCCTTGTGAGAGGACTCTCAAGACCTACTCTCCTAACTTTTCCCTTGTATTTATTATACAGCAATGTTAACCATAATCAGCAGGTTGTAATACATCCCTAGTACTTATTTATAACTGTAAGTTTGTACCTTTTGAGCACCTTCTTCCAAATACAGAAACAACTTTTGAAGTGGCTCAATATTTACTTATAAGAGATTAGTGTTACTTATATGAATTAGTACTCGATTCTGTCTGTTTTCGAGATCAACTTCTAGATTGACAGAAATAACCCAAGTAAAAGAATTGCTTAGTAGAACAGGGAAAGGAGCCCATTGTAATTGGAAGGCGGCTATGAATGTTTGATTTATCAGAGAAATTCCTCTTACAAGAATAGGTTTGTAAATTCTTTGTCATTAACAAACAAAACAGAGGAGGAAGTAATATCTTGAGATATGTATGTTGAAGTCTAGGAAAGTGAAGTAGCCTGCCCGAAGGGCAGAGCCAGGACTCGCCTTTCAGCATACTCCTGTGAATATTAAAGCCCTCCATACTCAGATGGAGCACTTTGAACCTCAGAAATGCCTGTTGGCAAAGTTAGGAGGTATCTGCACTGGAAGGGTCTAAGGAGCAAGGACAATGGTACTTCGCACTGATGTCTTCTTGTGTTTTTCTTTCAGGAGTTTGATTTTTATTAATTCTTCCAGAAGGTTTTGGGCTCTGAATGTGTACTCAAACATATCATCTCTGCTTCTTTATTCCTTTTCTAATGAAGATATTTGTTCTAAATAACTGCCTCTTCTGCTTGATTGTTGATAATATAACAGAAACAGAATTTAGAGAGCCTTTTCCCCTAATTTGGGGGCTGTATGCTCTGTGTCAAGTTTCTCTTCTTTCTTCTGGGGCAGAGACTTGACCCCTAAGCTAGTTTTGTGCCAAGACAGAAAAATAATTTGGTTATTTTGCTTAGAAAATTAAGGTGGGATGGCTGCACATAGGTTCTACATAATTAGTGGAGAAAAAATTTTCAAGCTATTTGAGGGCATTCCCTTGAGTATTTGGAGCTTCCTTTGGTGAGGATTCTTAGTGCAAGATCCCAGTCTGGCCACTAAAGTCATGAGTTATGATGCCAAATCATCTTTTTCAGACAAGGGGGGAGGGGGCTGTGAGGAAAAAAACAATCCCTATTCATTCACTGCTGAAGAGTTAGAATTACAATAACAAATTCTGCTGCCATTTTCAACTCTTTCTATTTTGAGTTTGTCAGTTGGATTTTTGTTAATGCTTTTTAAAATTAAATAAAAATTTAAGTTAGAACAAATATAGTAACCTAAGGACAGGATATCCAATATTGAAGTCCAAAATAAAATTGTCCATGAGGTTAAAAAAAAATTATAACTACGCAAAGCCAGGAGGAAAATGTGACTAGTTTATCTTTTCGTAAATAAGCAAGGGAAATGAAATACAGACAGCAATAGAAACCTCTGATTTTTAAAAAATAAAACAACTTCCAGATTCAGCAATACAAAGTATAATTAGTTTGGGTACTTAGAAATGTTTTATTGATAAACACTACCCTTTTAGGCCTACTGAAAATATGCAAGGCTGCATCCACATGACAACAGATGAGTGTTTTGGGAATAAATTAATTGTATGAAGTTTTGGGAGCCAGTTTCATTTCCATCATTTTTTGTCTTAAAAATATTTGCTTCTGTCATTTGGAGGGAATCCTTTTTTTCCCGTTTGAATTATCTTTATTACCAAGTGAATTGTCCGAAGCCATCCCATTGAATGACTATTAGGGAAAACTGGAAATTTGTAGCTGACATTATGTTGGTGGAGGAAAACGAGAAAGCTCTCATTCCCCAGCTTCCATCAGGAAAGAGCAGAAGCTAGAGGTAAATTACAGTTTTGGGGGGATGAGGGGAAAGCGAAATATTTTGTCATGGGCTGTTCCCTGTGAGGGCCCAGTGAGGGGGGGATGGCGAGAGCATGCCAAAGCCCAAAGCAGGGGGCTCTGATCCAGATCCCTGTCTTTCATCAAAGCAGCTGTAAGACTAAGAGCCTGAGCCCCAGTGCATCACTCCTCAGTGGAGAGAAGCAGTGAGGCACTGTTCTCAATTCTAAGAGTGTGTGACATTCCTGTGGAGGGGGCTGGAAGCTTAGGTAGGAGCGTGACAGAAGGGAATTATTGCTCCTCTGCTATACATTTTCCAAAAGTGACACCATTTTAAGCCTCCTTACATAAATCATCATCATTTTCTTGTAATGTCTTATTTTCAGCAATACTATACAGATATTATTAAAGTTAGTAAAAGTAACATACTTTTGCTTAGGGAGAGAATCTTTAACCAATAGATTATTAATGATTTTTCATTTAAAAAATGTCAAGATTTATAGACCGGGGAGGTAATGTGTTTAAATTGGGTAGTATTTTGAGACTTAAATCAGTCCTTGCTTCAGCAGATGTTGTCCTGTTGAATACTATTCTGGGTTTATGTTCTAACAAAAGTGTATTTCCTGAAACTGTTTCTTATAGGAAATGTATAATTTCTTATTCTTCTCTTTCAAGACTTTCATATTGCTGGAGAATGTGGAATCAGTGATGCTATAAAAAGAGAAGTTTGCTTTATTATCACCCAGTGTTTCATCTTGTTTTTAATATATACTTCCTTTGCTTTTTTTTTCTTGAGAGAGTTTTTATCTAATGATTTCCATTGGCCTGTATATTTTCTCAATATGATTATGCTTTGCTTTATATACTCCCCCCCAAGAATGCTTTCCTCTTTCATTGCATATCCATGATCGGAGTGTCCATACTTTGAATTCTTAACCAATCTCATTTCCATTTAAGTGGCTGTGCACTTAACTGGAAATAAAATGGATTTTTACTTTATGAATTTCCAAATCCTATTTTCATAAAATTATCTTGTAATTAATTTCAGTAGCACCACATTGCACAATTCTGGGGTGTATCATTCCAGTGTCATTCTATGTGAGAAGTGTCTCCTGATATTTCATATAGCAGGCAAAACTGACTGCCTCTCCAAGAACTATTACCAGTCTTTCCCTTTGTGACATAGTCTCTAATTTATTTGGTGAAACCCCCATCCACCTCAAGGTCATATAATTGAACCAAACATAATATATCATTATCTTTGCTAGTGACTGGCTTTAGGATGGGCATGTAACAGTTTTGCCATGGGAGAAGGCTTCTGACAACTTTACTGATGCATGAAAAAAGATGCCTTTTTTATTATGCCAGCCGTTTTCATATGCAGATGTGGTCCCTGGAGTTCTGGCAGAGTTTGGGTTATCAAGGGAGGAGCAGACTACCATGAGCAGCCATGTGGGATGACTGAAACTCTGATGGAAAACTATAGGCTTTCTGGTCTTTAATACCAAATACAGAGTTATGACCTGAAACACTGAAAAGTAAGGAGCAGTTCTGGAAAGCAGAGAACCAGAGAACGGGAGCCCCCAATTTTCTGTATAAGCTTTACATTATTTTCTGGCTAACCACTGAAATATGCATGTGTGGAAGACTCCCTAGGTAAAGATAAAATAACTGAGCTGGAGTTTGAGCTACTAAAGAATTTGCACTTCAAATCCAGTCAAATTAATCAGTCAGAAGAATATAATAGAATCCACAGTGTATCATTCAAAATACCATATATACAACCCAAAGTCACTTAACATATGAAGAATCTGAAAAACGTGACCCTTTCTCAAAAGAAAAGATAATCAGCAGATACCAATAGCATGATGAACCAAATGTAGAGATTAGCCCAGAAGGATATTAAGGAGTTATACTCAGTGAAGTAACTTAAGGTAAAGAAAAATATGATCACAATGATTAAAAAGCTAGGAAATCAAAGTACAGAGATTAAAAAAAAATTCGAAACAAAATAGAAATTCTGGAGATGAAAAATACAACATCCTCAATAAAAATGTCACTTAATAATAGAATGGAGATTTCAAGGGGAAGAATTAGTGAACTGAGCTAAGTCAATGGCAATTATCTGAAAAATAGAAAAATATTTTAAAAACATAAAAAGAGACTCTGGGACTTATAGCATAATATCATAAGTTCTAATATATGTATAATTTATGTCCCAAAGGAGAGAAAGGAGAAAATACGGCAAGAAGAAGAAGGAGGAGAAGGAGAAATAGTGGACAAAATAGTGAAAAACACAAAATTATAGATACACAGAAGCTTAGTGACTCCCAAATTCATATGAACAATAGCACTGTATCTCTTAAGTAAATTGAATTGTTATAGAACATTTTACCACAAAGTAAACTAAACATCCAGATAGTTTCAATGGTGAATTCTAAGAAACTTAATGAAGAAATAACCCCAATATTACATAAAATATTTCACAAAAAAGAAGACAGATCATGTTATGAGACTAACAAAGTCTGACTAAAATATTGTAAAAATAGGAAACTAAAGACAAATATCCTTTGTGAATATAGACACAGAAATGACAAAAATATTATAAGCATAAGATATTAACAGAATAAAGGAGAAAAATAGTATTTCAATAAATGCAGAGAAAGCATCATTTATGATACAAATTTTCAGCATACTAGAAATAAAGGGATTGCCCTAATCTGATAAAAGATGTATTTCCTTAATCTATAGCTAATATACACATTGGAAAAATATTGAATATTTTCTCTCAGATATTATTGAAAAGGCAAAAAAAAATACCCAGTCACCACTTCTATTCAATATTAATTAGAAGTCCTAAGCATTGGAATAAGTCAAGAAATAAAAATTTTAAGATATAAAGATCAGAAAGGAAGAAATAAAATTGCCTTTAATTTACACATAATTGTTTATATAGAAAATCCTAAGGAATCTAAATAAGTACTAGAAATAATAACTAAATTTGACAATGATGTAGAATATAAGACTAATATGAAAAAATACTTTTACATATTAGAAGTAAACAATTAGAAAATAAAGTATAAAAATTTTTCATTTGTAATCATGTCACAATACATATAGCACTTAAGCATAAATTAAACAGTAGATGTATGATATATCTGCATTGAAAACAGTAATCATTCTTGAGAAAAATTAAGAAGACCTGTGTAAATGGAGAGAGACACTATGTTAATGAATTGGGAGACTCAGTATTTCAAGGTGTTACTTCTCCCTTGATTGATGCAATTCAATGCAATCCTAATCCTAATCTTGGCAGATTTACTTGTAAAAATTTACAAATGATTCTAAAATCTGTATAGCAATGCAAAAAAACCTAAAATATTTAAATCACTCTTCAAAGAAGAACAAAGTTTGGAGGATTAAAGGATTTAACTATAATTCTGCATAATTAAGACAGCTTGGGACAGACAGACTGACATTGGAACAGATTAGAAATCTCAGAAATAGACCCATACTTGTATGGTGACCGTATTTTCAAAAAAATTCCTTAAGCAATCCAGTGGTAAAGGAAAATACTTTAAAAAATGGTGTCATAATCATTGGGTATCCAGAGTAAAAATAAAAAGAAACTTAATTGTGATTGGGGCTATAGTCCAGCATGTAGGCAGTTTAGAAGTTGCTGCTCCATCCTAACAAATAAGAAGCTGAGCAAACTGAAAAGTCAACTTTTCTTAGATCTCCTAGAGAAGAGATGTCCCAGGTCAAACCACTGCTCCAAATATTGAAGAGATAGGCAGATTCAGAAAATCACAGCTTATCAGAACAGAAATCCATGGGCAGAAATCTCCACAGGAACCAGTTAGTGCCAGGGTAGGGAAACATAAACTTGACAAATTGCTAGAGGCTTAGTATGGGCAACTAATGAGTGTTAAAAACTAAATGGAAACCCAGTCACAGGAAGGTTCCTACACTTTTGTGAGTTTAATTTTCAGGAGCTGTACCAGCTCCTCACAGTGAATATTGGGGAAAAAAATCTCATGCATCTGCAAGGGGAGGAAAAAAGCAGTCATTTTGAAATATACCAGAGCATTCTGTTCTTAATGAGGCCTTCTCTCAAGAAAAACTGTTTTACCAGTTATTCTGACTTTCTGGATTTTACTAGAATCTAATCAAACTAGAGGAAAGGAAACACCTAACTCCAGCTAGCTCTAGCCTTCCATGTAGAGGAAGGAAAATAACCAAATCTAGCCCTCTCTAGCCATCCAGTCCCACCTCAGGACAGGGGTGCGGGGAACTGAGAAGTAATGGTGAAGGTTCACAATACAGGGACAAAGATGCACCAAAAGACTGAGACCTAGTTGTAGGATTACAGGCTGCTTCTCCCTGCCCCATATACCTATTTACCACACTTTCTTTTACTGAGTACATCATCCCTTTTTCAACATAAAATTAAAGGGCATATTAAGACATAAAACTGTTTGCAGAGACTGAACAAGCATTAGAACCACAGTCAGAAATGGCAGGATTATCAGACAAATAATTATCAGACAAGGAATTAAAGAAACAAGTATACTATGATTAAAATGCTAAGGGATTTTATGAAAAAAGTAGACAAATACAAGAACAGATGTATAATGCTTAGCAGAGAGATGGAAATTCTAATAAAGAATCAAAAATAAATGCTAGGGAATGAAAACACTAACAGAAATGAAGAATGCCTTTGATGGTTTCATTAATAGGAAAGTATCACTGAGCTTGAGAATATGACAACAGAAACTTCCAAAGTAAAATGCAAAGAGAAAAAAGAAGAAAATATCCATGGATTGTGGGGCAACTACAAAAGGTGTAACATATGCATAATGGAAATACCAGAAGGGGGAAAAGAAAGGAACAGAATCAACACTTAAAGCAATGATAACTGAAAATTTCCCCAAATTAATGTCAGATAACAAACCACAGATTCAGAAAGGTCAAAGAATACCAAGCAGCAGAAAATTTTTTTAAATCTACTTCTAGGCATATTATATTCAAACTTCAGAAAACCAAAGATAAAAAAAAATTTTTTGAAAGATGCCAGAGGGAAAAAAATACCTAGAGAAGAACAAAGTTAAAAGTTACATCTAACATGTCCTCAGAAACCAAATAAACAAAAAGAGAATGGAGTGAAATATTTAAAATACTGAGAGGAAAAAGAAATATGAAATTTTGTACCCTGAAAATTTACCTTTCAAAAGTGAAGGAGAAATTAGGAATAATATATATATATATATATTTTTATAAGGTACATGCACTATCTGTGAAGCAGTACAGTGTTATTTAAAAATGGCCTTGGATTAGTTGTAAATGTATGTTATGACCTGTGGACAAACACCGAAAAATTGGGAAAATATATAACTGACATGCTAAGGAGAGAAAATAGAATCATATAAAATATTCAAAGCCTGAAAAAATTCACAAAGATCGGACAAAGTATGGAAGGCAAAAAATAGGAGCAGAGAACCAGGCAACAAATAAAGACTGTAATAAATATTATAGATATGAATCCAGCTCTATCAATATTACCTTAAATGTCAAGGGTCTAAATGCACCATTTGAAAAACAGAGTTTGTCAAAATGGATAAAAACCATAAGATCTAACAATATGTTGTTTACAAGAAATCTTCTTTAAATATGAAGATGAACATAGATTAAAAGTGAATGGATGATGAAAGTTCAACCATGGTAACACTTATCAAATAAAGCTATACTAATTTATGACAGATGAAACTTCAGAGTAAAGAAAGTTATCAGAGATAAAGGGGTACTACACAATGATAAAAGGGTCAATACTCCAAAGAAACATAATCTTTCATGTGTATGCACCTAACAACAAGTGTCAAACTACTTGAGACAAAGCTCAAAATAGATCACATTCTGGGTCATAAATCACCTTAACAAATTTAAAAGAATAGAAATCATACAATATCTGCTTTCAGACTATAAGAAATTAAACTAGACATCAGTAGCAGAAAAGTAGCTGCAAAATCTCAAAATACTTGTATGTTAAATAACACACTTCTGAATAAAACATGAGTCAAAGAGAAAAATATCAAGAAATTCAAAATTATGCTGAATTAAGTGAAAATACAACTTACCAAAATTTGTGGGATGCAGTGAAAGTAGTCTTAGAGGGACATTTATAGCATTGAAAACACAGTAGAAAAGGAGAAAGATCTAAAATTTATTATTTAAGCTTCATCTCAGGAACTATGTAAAAGAGCAAATTACATGAAAAGTAAGCAAAGAAAAATAATAAATATGGAGTAAAAATCAATGAAATTGAAAACAGGAAATGAATAGAACAAATCAACAAAACTAAAGGTTTGTTCTTTGAAAAGTTCAATCAAATTAGTAAACCTCTAGCCAAACTAACTAGAAACTTATGAGAACAGACACAAATTACTGATATCAGATATGAAAGGGAGGTCATCCCTAGATGATCCCATGGATATTAAAAGAAAAATAAAGGAATATTATGAACAACTTTATGCCCCTCAATCTGATAACCTAGATGAAATTTCTTGAAAGATGTAATCTGCCATAATCCACATAGGAAAAAATAAATCTGTATAAGCCTGTACCTATTAAATAAATTGAATCAAAAAGACCCAAATGTATTCACTACTGAATTCCACCAAACATGTAAGCAAGATATTTTATCCATTCTCTACAGTCTTTTCCAGAGATAGAAACTGAGAGAATATTTTCTAACTCATTCTATGAGGTCAGAATTACCTTAATACCAAAATCAGACAGAGGTACTGAAAACAAAACTGCAGTCCAATATCTGCCATGAACATAGATGCAAAAATCATCAAAAAATATTAGCAAGTCAAATCCAGTAATGTATACAATTATATACCACAAGCAAGTTAGATTTATCCCAAGTATGCAAGGCTGGTTGAATATTAAAAAATCAATTGATGTAATCCATCACATCAGAAGAGACTAAAGAAAAAGAACATGATTGTATCAATAGATGCAGAACAAGCCCTAGACAAAATCCAACATCCATTCATTCATGATAAAAACTCTCAGAAAACTAGTAATAAAGGGGAAATGTCTAAAATTTGATAAAGAACGCCTACAAAAAAAGCTACAGCTAACATTGTACTAAATAGTGAGAAACCTGAAGCTTTTCCATTAAGATCAGGAAGAAGGCAAGGATGTTCCCTCATAACCGCTGCTTTTCAACATTGTGCTATCAGACCCAACTAATGCAATAAGGCAAAAAAAAGGAAATAAAATACATACAGATTAAGAAGATAAAAGTAAAACTGTCTTTGTTTGCAGATGACAATTGTCTATGTAGAAAACTTTTAAAAACTTCAACAGAACACCTCATAGACTTTATAAGCATTTGTAGCAAGGTTGCAGGATACAAGATTAATATACAAAAGTCGGTTACTTTCCTGTATACCAGTAATGAACATGTGGAATTTGAAATTAATACATTTTCATTAGCATCCCCAAAATGAAATATGTAGCTATACATCTAACAAAATATGCACAAGATGAGGAAATTGATAAAACTTTGATTAATGAAATCTAAGAACTTAATAAATGGAGAAATACTCCATGTTCATGGATAGGTGACTTTACATTGTCAAGATGTCAGTTTTCCCCAGCCTGATCTATAGGTTCCATGAAATCATAGTAGAAATTTAAGAAAGTTATTTTGTGGTTATTAAAAAGCTGGTTCTAAAGTTTACATAGAGAGGCAAAAGACCCAGAATAGCCAACAGAAAAAAACAGTTACTGAAGGAGAAAACAAAGTTTGAAATGCATACTACCTGATTTCAAAGACCAATTATCAAGCTACCAGTAATCCAGACAGTGTGGTATTGGTGACAGAATAGACAAATAGATCATTGGAACACAATAGAGAGCCCAGGGGAAGACCCACATAAATATAGTAAACTGATCTTTAACAAAGGAGCAAAGACAATACAATGGAGCAAAGGTAGTTTTTTCAACAAATGGTGCTAGAACAACTTCATATCTACATGCAAAAAAAAATAATATAGACACGGATCTTACATTTCACAAACAGTAACTCAAAATGGATGATGTACCTAAATATAGAACACAAAATTATAAAACTCTTGGATGATCTTGGGTGTGGCAATGACTTTTATTTTATTTTACTTTTAATTAAGGTATCATTGATACACAACCTTATGAAGGTTTCATATGAGCAACACTGTGGTTTCAACATTCGCCCATATTATCAAGTCCCTCAAGCCCCAATGCAATCACTGCCAATCAGTGTAGTAAGATGCTGTAGAGTTACTTGTCTTCCCTGTGCCACAGTGCCTTCCCTGTGACCTACCTATATTGTGTGTGCTAATTATTATGCACCTTAAACCCCTTCTTCCTCCTTTCCCACCCACCTTCCCCAACCCCTCCCCTTTGGTGACCACTAGTACCTTCTGGAGTCAGCTGCTGTATTGTTCTTTAAGTTTTGCTTTGTTGTTATACTCCACAAATGAGGGGATTTTTTTGGTACTTCTCTTTCTCCACCTGGCTTATTTCACTGAGCATAATACCCTCTAGATCCAGCCATATTGTTGCAAATGGTAGGATTTGTTTTCTTCTTGTGGCTGAATAATATTTCATTGTGTATATATACCCCCTCTTCTTTATCCATTCATCTACTGATGGACACTTAGGTTGCTTCCATATCTTGTCTACTGTAAATAGTGCTGCAATAAACACGGGGGTGCACATGTCTTTTTTGAATCTGGGATCTTGTTTTCTTTCAGTAAATTCCTAGGAGTGGAATTCCTGGGTCAAATGGTACTTCTATTTTTAGTTTTGTGAGGAAACTCCATATTGCTTGAACTAATTTGTATTCCCACCAACAGTTAGGAGGGTTCCCCTTTCTCCAAATCCATGCCAACATTTGTTGTTTCTTGTCTTTTGGATGTTAGTCATCCTAAGTAGTGTGAGGTGATATCTCATTACGGTTTTAATTTTCATTTCCCTGATGATTAGTGATGTGGCGCATCTTTTCATATGCCTGTTGGCCATCAGAATTTCTTTGGAGAAGTGTCTGTTCAGATCCTCTGCCCATATTTTAATGGGGTTATTTGTTTTTTGGTAGTTGAGCCATGTGAGCTCTTTATATATTTTGGATATTAACCCCTTACCAGATAAGTCATTTGTGAATATATTCTCCCATACTGTATGTCTTGCCAATGGATTTCAGCCCTGGGCAATTTCACTATGGATTCAGTGTGACCAAAGAAATTGACAGCAAAACGTTCTTTTGGGTGAAAGGGTTTATTACCTGGCTTGTTTTCCGGTGGTAGGTTGTGCACTAGCATCTCTGCCTCCACCCAGAGCACTGGACCAGCTCTCTGTATAGTGCAACAATAGCTTATTGCCTAAAGGTGTGGAAGCAGTAGCCTAGCAACAGGCCAGTTACAGCATCAGGTGGTTTAAGTTTAGTGAGGATCCTGGCCATAGGAACCCCAGCTTCCCCACACTCCACCCCTCCAGGACTCTTTCCTTTCAATCTACATGCTTTCAATCCTCCACAATGGTCCCTGTGTGAAAAAGCTGAAGCACTATAACTAGATTCCACAATAGCAACAGAGGATAACAACAACTTAGAGATAATAACAAAAATTAAGATACAACAAGATTTTGATACAGGTAACAAAAACTATAGTAATCCTCAAGCCAGGGGAGGTTCCTAATGATAAAAATTATAATAACCATCAAGCCAGAGGAAGTTCCCAATCCACAAAGACCTTAGGGTTGATAAGACACACATTTTAATGACACCAACATAGGCAAATCTGGTCCATCAGGTAGGATGCATGCAAGAGAGTGGTCCTGTGATAGGACTGTAGCAGGAAGGGGGTCCCTTCCAGGTCTAGTATACCATACTTTTATTCCCTTCCCCATGGGGATTACTGAGGGGTCTATGTATAGTGCTACTGGAGGTGCATGCACTGGCTATAATAATAAAACTCCTTGGTAAGATGCTCCTATCTTCTGGCCATTCAGGATATACTACTATGACTTTTGGGAGCCACTCTGCTGTTATTCCAGGAATACACAGGAGGCCAGCTTCCAGGCCTTGTCTCCAAGGTGCCGGGAGAGCCAGCCATCATTGGTCCATGTGTCAAAAGGTTCAATGCCACATCCACTCAATGGAGTCTCCAGGGTTCAGTGCAGTTGGTGTTGGCAGCAAGATATTATTCTGGCTGAACTTTGATTTCAGTGATTCTTCCTTGGTTTGTACTTGCAGTTGTATAGAGGAAGCAGCCATATGTGTTAACATGTCTATGGGGCTCATAGCTCCCTTTCAGGGTCTCTTGTTCAAACACCATAGCACAGTCCATAAGTGGACTGACTATCCCCGCAGACTATTGGTATCTAACTTTAGTCAGGATTTTAACAAGCCATTGTGCCTCTCTGTCATGCCTGCTGCGGTAGGATTGTATGGCACATGAAACTTCCATTTGACTCCCAGCTGTCGCACCCATTCTTGGAGGGTATGTCCAGTAAAATAGATGCCCTGATCACTCTCAATTACCTGTGGTCAGCCATAGGTGGCAAAGAGATGTTCCAGGCCTCTTTT
This sequence comes from Manis javanica, assembly GCF_040802235.1. NCBI lineage: Eukaryota > Metazoa > Chordata > Mammalia > Pholidota > Manidae > Manis > Manis javanica. Next base: position 115,508,128 of record NC_133156.1, on the reverse strand, counting down.
GGTCATCTGCTGGTCTGCACAATGGGTAGGGAAAGCAACCAGAAGTCCAGTAGCTGTGTCCACACAAGTCATCACATATCAATATCCTTTTGACACAGGTAGAGGCCCAATATGGTCTATCTGTCACCTGATGAGGAATATAGGCCCCTTAGCTATTGTCCCATGTTGCTGTAGAACTTGGTGTAAGTCCCTTTTGGAGCACACGACACACTCCTGATGGGCTCTACTAACTTCTTTGAAGGTCTAAGGCAAGCCCCACTGACGGGCTACAGTCCACATGGTCTTTTGCCCCACATGCAACAAATGCTGATGTAGCCATTAGGCTACATCAGAGGCAGGCTTTCCTTCTAACCAACATATCTGGGCCCATTTATCTGCTTAATCATTTCCTGGGGATGCCAATGGCAAATAACCTGTCACATGGTATACTGTAATTATTTTAGTCTGACCACAGGCCCATAAATCTTGCCACAATTCTTGCCCCCAAAGGGGTAGGTGACCAACCAGCCAGTTGACATGGTACCATGTCAGTAGCCACAGGGTCAAGCCCCGATAAACAGCCCAGCTGTCAGTGCAGACAACTATAGGGGAGGGCTCCTGGCTGATCACAAGCCACACAGCCTGCAACTCTGCCCATTGGCTGCTCTTTCTCTCACCATCTTCCATCCATATCATCTCAGTCTTAGGATGGAAAGCTGTGGCGTCCCTTTTCAGGGCTGCCCACAGCTGGAGTCATCTGTGTACCATGCATCTTCAGGTATAGGGGCTCATCTCTCCTGATAGGGACTCTCTGCTACTAATGGTTCAAAAGCAAGTTCTTCCTGCTTTTCATTAGTATATGTCACCAGCCCCAACAAGCGTTGGAGTTCTTCACTCAAGGGGCTACTAGAGAGGGCACTATGCTGCTGTAGGTAAGCACCCCACTTGGCTAGTGTGGGTGTTTGTGCCACACCACTCCTTGGCTTTTGGGTCCAGTCTCGTACCTACCCCAAGATGGGATAAGTGGTTATTACCTTTATCGGGGCCATTCCAGTGATGGGTTCTGTAGCCAGAAAGGCATGATACATAGGAGCCAGTTGTTTTTCTATCAAAGTGTATCATACCTCTGCCCCTTTCCAGAGTTGTGACCAGAATCCAGTAGGTTGGGGAGTTCATTCAAACCACTGCTCCCAGCCGTAACCATCTTCAGTGACATAAACGTCCAGCTCACAGGGCCTTGGTGGGTCTATCACACTCAAGGCCTGTATGGCCTTGATTGCCCGTTTTGCTGTAGTAAAGACAGGTGCACATGTCTCATCCCAGTCCCACCTGATAGCCATTTGTACCAATTGGTATAAGGGCTTCAGAATTTGTGCCAAGTATGGGGTAAACACTCTCCAGTAGCTCAAAAGAACCTAAAACTCTTGTAATACTACCATAGTGGTAGGGGTGGGGAAAGCCTGGACCTTGTCTATGTCTGCTTCAGGAATACCTTTAGTTTTACCCATACAGACAACCCCCAAGAGTTTGAAGTGAGGGAGCATAATACCCCCAGGTTTATTCTTCCTTCTCAGGATTGTTATGGTTATTCAGGATCTTTTGTGCTCCCACATGAATTTAGAAACATATGTTCTAGTTTGTTGAAGAATGCCATTAGTGTTTTCATAAGGATTGCATTGAATCTGTAGATTGCTTTTGGCAGGATGGCATATATTTTTATTTTGGTATTATTAATGTACCATTACATGAGCAACATTATGGTTACTAGACTCCCCCTATTATCAAGTCCCCACCAAATACCCCATTACATTCACTGTCCACCAGCGTGGTAAGATGCTATGGAATCATTACTTGTCTTCTCTGTGTTACACTGTCTTCCCTGTGTCTCCCCTCACCCCTGCTACATTATATGTGCTAATTGTAATGCCCCTTTTTCCCCCTTCTCCCTCCCTTCCCACTCATCCTCTCAAGCCCCTTTCCCTTTGGTAACTATTAGTCCATTCTTGGGTTCTGTGTGTCTACTGCTGTTTTGTTCCTTCAGTTTTTGCTTTGTTATGCTCCACAGATGAGTGAAATCATTTGGTACTTGTCTTTCTCTGCCTGGCTTATTTCACTGAGCATAATACCCTCTAGAAACAGCCATGTTGTTGCAAATGGTAGGATTTGTTTTCTTCTTATGGATGAATAATATTCCATTGTGTATATGTACCATTTATGCTTTGTCCATTCATCTACTGATAGACACTTAGGTTGCTTCCATTTCTTGGCTATTGTAAATACTGCTGTGATAAACATAAGGGTGCATATGTCTTTTTCAAACTGGGCTCCTGCATTCTTAGGGTAAATTCCTAGGAGTGGAATTCCTGGGTCAAATAGTATTTCTATTTTGAGCTTTTTGAGGAACCTCCATACTACTTTCCACAATGGTTGATCTAATTTACATTCTCAACAGCAGTGTAGGAGGGTTCCCCTTTCTCCGCATCCTCGCCAGCATTTGTTGTTGTTTGTCTTTTGGATGGTGGCCATCCTAACTGGTGTGAGGTGATAGCTCATTGTGGTTTTAATTTGCATTTCTCTGATGATTAGTGATGCGGAGCATCTTTTCATGTACCTGTTGGCCATCTGAATTTCTTCTTTGGAGAAGTATCTTTTCAGCTCCTCTGCCCATTTTTTAAGTGGCTTATTTACTTTTTGTTTGTTGAGGTGTGTGAGCTCATATATTTTGGATGTCAACCCCTTATCATATATGTCATTTATGAATATATTCTCCCATACTATAGGATGTCTTTTTGTTCTACTGATTGTGTCCTTTGCTGTACAGAAGCTTTTTAGTTTGATATAGTCCCACTTGTTCATTTTTTGCTTTTGTTTCCCTTGCCCGGGGATATATGTTCATGACGGGTCCACCCTCCAGCTGCCTGGTATGTTGCGATGGCAGTGGCAGCTGGTATGTGGACCAGTGCCTGCTGGAAGGAATGAGTGGCAGGCTGCATATCTCAGTGGGGGGCTTTGGGGCTGCATTACCAGCCAGGGTGGTGGAGCATCTGAAACTCCTGAAAATTCCTAACCTGCTTGGCTGAGTGTACTAAGATGAGTTTGTCCATCTACCCTTTCTCCTGAGCAGTGAGCTCTGTGTAATCTTTGCCCTTTTAGAACCCCTCTCACTGTTGGGAGGTTTTTCAACATGCCTACCTTTCTTTTGTCCTGGAGCAGCTGGTTGTGCATACCTGTTCTCCACAAGTGCCTGGAATCTCAGTCTAACTGAGTATTGACTGTCTTTACTTTCCAACCCCACTAATCTCCAGAGCACCATGTAATGTTGGTTTGTGCTCCTGGAGCAGACCTCCATGGCTGTGTGTTTAGCTTTCCTGTGCTTCTGTTCCATCCCCACTCTGTTTCTCTTTCTCCCATCTGTAAGCTGGGTTCAGGGGAGGGCTTAGGTCCTGCCAGATCATGGCTTTGCTACTTTATCCTTTTCTGTGAGGTCTTCTCTTTTCTCCAGATGCAGGCAGTCTGTCCTGCGGCATTCACGTCACTCTTTCAGGATTAGTTCTTTTTGCCATATTTTATTGTATATGTGGTTTTGGGAGGAGGTTTCTTCCTCATTTTTCATGTGCCATCTTTTTCCCCCAACTCCCATCAGCAATGGTTTATAAGAAGCAACACAAAAGGCATAATCATGAAAGAACTGATACATAATCTGGGTTTCATGAAAACTACAAACTCCTGCTCTTCAAAAGACAATGTCAAGAGAATGAGTACGTAAGTACAGACTTGGAGAAAATATTTGCAAAAAGGACATCTGCTTAAGGAGTGTTAATCGAAGTATACAAATTACACTTAAAACTCAACAATAAGTAAGTAAACAACCTAATCAAAAAATGGACAGAAGACTTTAATAGAGACCTGACTGAAGAAGATATAAAGAGGGCAAGTAGATATAAGAAAAGTTGTTTAACATCGTATGTTATTAGGGAATTGCAAATTAAAACAACAAAAAAATACCACTATTTAGCTGGAAAATCCAGGACAGACAATGCTGTGTTGACAAAGATTTGGAGAAACATGATTTCTCATTCATTTCTGGTGGGAATGTGAAATGGTACAGTTACTCTGGAAGATAGTTTGGTAGCATTTTATAAAGCTAAACGTTTTTACCATATAATCCCATAGTCATGCTCCTTGGTTTTTACACAAGTGAATTGAAAACTTATGTTTACACAAAAACCTGCACATGCATATTTATGGCAGCTTTATTAATAACTGCCAAAACTTTGGGGCAACCAAGATGTACTTCAGTAGTGAGTGGATAAACTGTAGTACCTCCAGACAATGGAATATTACTGAACACTAAAATGAGCTGTATCAAGCTAGAAAAAGATATGGAGGAACCCTAAATGTGTATTACTAAGTGAATGAAGCCCATCTAAAATGGCTACATGCTGTATGTGTATGATTCCATTTATATGACATTCTGGAAAATGCAAATATATGGAGATAGGCAAAAATATTTAGTGGTTACCAGGCTTTAGGAGAAGGAGATGAATAGGCAGAGCATAGAGGATTTTTATAGTAGTGAAACTAGTATACAATACTATAATGGAGGATACCAGTCATTATACATTTGTCAGACCCTACAGAGTATACAACACCAAGAGTGAACACTAATGTAAACTATGAACTTTGGGTGATAACAATGTGTCAGTATAGGTACTGTGATTATAACAAATGTATCACTGGTGCAGGGTGTTGTTGATAGTGGGGGGAAATTATGTATGTGTGGGGACAGGTTGTATATGGGAATTATTGAGAAATGTGGTCTCATGAATTCAGTCTTTTGACCTCCCCCACCCCAGCTGCAAAAAAATGGGCCTTGGGTCTTGAAAGTTTGCTTATTAACAGATAAAGAGTTCACAGAGCCTGTGCAAGTCCTATCAGCTCGAGGGGAAACACCTTTCCCTGTTTAGGAGCAGTGAGTATTGCTTTGTTCTGCTTAAGACTCCACCAGGGAGGAGTAAGTGTTCCTTCCACTGTGCCTAGAAAGTGATGAGAATAAATGAATTGCCCTGTATTGGCTGCCAGGAGAGATGTTTGCCATGGGGTACATCCAGTATTGAAGCTGACCTCTTCTGCCTCTTCTCTATGTAATCAAAGCATTCTTCCTTCCAGTGCTTCACTGTGTTGTGTTTTCCTTGGTGACTCTGATACTAAGATGACACTGAGGGCAGAAGTGTTTGCAGTCGAGATTGGTAACTGGTAGAGCATAGTACTCTGACCAACAGAATTCTGTACTTTCTGCTCATTTTTGCTGTGAACCTCAAATTGCTCTAAAATATAAAATTTATTTAAAAAATAGAAGCAGCTTAACCCCTACCTCACACTATACACAAAAATTAATTCAAGATGGGCTATTGACCTAAATGCAAAAGCTTAAATCATCCAACTTTGAGGGAAAAAAAATAGAATTTTTTATGATGTTTGTTGAATATAAGCAAAAGTTTCTAAAGTTACAGGAAGCAATAACTAAAAAACTGATAAATTATACTTTATCAGAACTTAAAACTTATGCTTATCAAAACACAATTAAGAAAATGAATGGGCAACCCAAGACAGGGAGAAAATAGACACAAAGCATACATTTGACAAAGATGTACCTAGGATGTAGAAAGAGACCCTATAACTCAATAAGCAAAAGACAAACAACCCAATTAAAAATGGGCAAAATAGCTGAAGAGACATTTTATAAAACAAGGTATATGAAAGGACAACAAGCACATGAAAAACTGTTCAATGCCATTAAGCATTAGTGAGATAAAAATTAAACTTGATTTATCCAAATTTCTGTAATTTATGATTTACTGTGTCAAAAATAAAAAGGATGCATGGCTACATAGAATGAGGAAAGAGATGGAGACATCTAATAAAGCAAATGCAGTAAAGAGGTAATGGTCAGATGTAAGTGATGAGTACTGCGTGTCTATTACAAAATTCCTTGTACTTTATTGTATGTTGGAACTTTTTCATAGTAAAATCTTACTAAAGACAACAAAACGCAATGATAAGAATTGAACACAAAAATGATTTGCATTAAATTATAAAACATCCAGAGAAATGTAGACTATGCATATTACAAATTTCATTTAAATATGATAAATGCTATAAAAGAAGAAAGAGAAAAATGTAGGGACTGAGAATGATAGGTGATTAACAGTTTTTAATGGGGTTGTTAGAGAGTCTTTACTGTGAAAACCTAATGTGTCTTAAGTTAAAAAGAATTTTTCTATCTACTGTGTTGACAATAGATTATAAGAGAACAAAGATAGAAACAGACCATTTCAGCAGGTAGGGCCACAACCAGGAAAATAAATGATAGCTTGGACCAAAAGGTTGTAACATTAGAGTGGTGAGAAGGGGTTATATCCTGGATATATATTAAACTATAATCAACCTGATTTGCTGATATAGTACATTATGTGCATGGGAAAATGAGAATAGTCAATAATGGTGCTAAGATTTTTTGTCTTGAGCAAATGGAAAAATTGAATGGGAGCGAGAGAAAGAAGGACCATTGCTGGGGTAAACAAGTCCTTGAGTAGGCAAGGGGGAAATAAGGAATGCTGTATGGATAGAGAGGATAGAGTGTCTGGATAGAAAGATTGGATTCAGGCAGGAGAATGGACAGATCATTTATGATGGGAGGAAGGACATTGTATACGATACTGTTCCTGGCCAGCGGTAAATGTGTTTGAGGCATTTTGTGAGGCAGATTACTTCTGTTTTCTCTGTGAAATAGGAAGCAAGGTCATCAACTGAATTTCTCTTTACTTTTTAAAATTAGAAATCTACATACTCTTTGACCCAGAAATCCCACTTTGTAGTATCTATCTTATAGAAATAAAACACTGGCATATAAGGATTTAGGTACAAGATGTTTTAGTGTAGTGTTATTTTATAGTGATATACAAAAAAAGAATAATCTTCAATGGCCATTTAATTTTTAAGTAAGTTAAAAGGTATAAATTATATATATATATATAAAATTAAAATTTAACTATATATGTAAATATATAAGTATTTAACTATATATGTATATTTAACTCACACACATATAATGATTATATATATTTATATGGAAGGAAGGTGCCATTGTTACACAAGCAAGGAAAGATAAAAGTGTTACCATTTTTAATAGAGACAAACCTTACACACATGCCCGTATGTTTATATAAATATGGGTAAAGACGTTAAGAATCAACAACTTTAACATTAGTGACTTGAAGGAGGGGAAATGGAGAATCTGTGGGAGACCTCAATATTTTTGCCTTTTTATATCTTTGTGTTGCATCAATTGTGACAAGAACCACTTATTGCTCTTATAAAAGAATATTTAATCATATTATCACATAAAAATATTTTTAATGGAATCAAGTTTACACACATAAACTAAATCACCTGTAACACACCACAGCACATCACATTTCTGCTCAGGTCCCTCAGATGCCTTTTACTCTTTCACTGAGTGCCTCCCAGGTTTGCTGCACTTTCGCAAGGAATAGCCGGCACCTAGGACTCAAAGAGGACTACCTTCACTGGCCTGCAAAAAGGAAGAGACCAAGCCAGTGTTTACGTCTGCCCAGGGTGGCTCTGCTAAGGTTGGCCTGGTGCAATGCAAGGGTGTGAAAGGCAGCTTGCTTCGCCCTGGAGAGAATAAGCCTGTGGCTGCAGCCTCCATTCCAGAGATCTCTGGTGGAATCAAGTTGAAGCTGTTCTCCAGGGGCAGTGGAAGGGAGCTTTGCTGAAATTGTGCTCTTGTTTGGCTTTCCCCTCCCTATCCTGCTTCTCACACTTACTGGTTTTTACTGGGAGTGCTTTCTTCATAAATCACTTGCACATGAGTTCTTGTAGCTGAGTCTATTTCAGGGAAATCCAATCTTATTTAAAAAATACTGCTATTAAAAGCTCAGCTTACCCTGTCATAATCAAAGCTTCCCTCTTTAGACCTCTCCTTTGTTAGGTGATAACTAATCACAACTGTTTTGAAAGGGGATTAATGACAGTGTTGCTAAGGTTCTTAGATTTCTGTAAATCTGCTAACAATTGCTTCTTCTCCACCAGTGGCTTTAATGGTTAAAATTCAAAACTATTTGAACACTGATGCAGTAAAGAGTGTGTTTAGGAAGAGCCAAGATCTATCAGCTTTTTTCAAATCAAGTTACATTTGTTACCACTTATTTCACATTCCTAGAAACCTTCTCTGATAGAATTAATTTCTATTCTGGCTAATTTGCTTGTTGTCTGATGTGTCCTAGTTCCTTTAAATATACTGGTTTCCCCCCATGCATGCCTCATTTAGTACATGGATAGCCAAAGGAATTCAGGTCTGGTCCTTACCTCCCAGTTCCCAACTCTGACCTAATGTTTCACGGTGTAGCCTTGCATGGATTCTTAACTGTCTTGGCTTTGACTCTCAAGTTTCTTTGGTTTGACAGCACATTTGGACGCATTTCTGTAAATTGACCTTTGACATCTCTTCTTGGAATACAAGTTTGGACTCTGGCACCATGCATCACAGATGCAAGCAAGAGGCGCTTTTACCTTCTGCAATGGCTTCTCCAGCTCTAGTCGGCCAAGTCAGGTCTGTCTAGGTTTTCCTTCAGAGAGAAAGATTGGAGAATTTCTGCTTATTGACTTTCCCAAACATCATTGCCTAACTAGTGTTTTGAAGACCATTTCATGAACATTGGACTCTTGCCTATGATTACAATTCTAAAATGTGTTATCCTATTTTCAGCCTTATTTTTGGTGGTTTGTTTTCTGAATTCATTTTGAAAATACCTATATCTGTTTGCACTTGTTCTAATTTTACCAGTGATCTTCATTTTAAGACAAGATCTTCATCAAAGAAATCAGATCATAAGGCCTCTGAGTATTCTTAACTCCAAGAATTTAAAGTGTTTAGTGAAATAGGTTTTGCAATCAATTCTATGAAGTTCTCCAAGAGATTAACAAATAGCACTTACCATAAGATAGTTTATAGTCTATGCAAAGTATGCTCTATTGGCTTATAAATTTAAAGTCATTTTCCTTTTCTGGGCCTCAGAGCTATATATCTTTAATGAATGAATTCCTGCTCATCTTTGCTCAAATTTTACATCTCCTCTAGAATTCTTTCTTTAGCCCCTGTGCATACATAAATCCAACCTAAGTGGACAAAGAATGTGAAGTCCCAAACCAACAAAGTCCCCTAAAAAACCCTATTCTTAAGACAAAACTTCAAAGGAATTATAAAACACCTGTATGCATCATGCCTTATGCTGACCCTTACCCAAAAAGCCCTATAAAACCCCAGACCCCAAACCCTTAAGAACGCCTCCTCTCTGAGGTTGCCCACACTCACCTTTCTTCAAGTGTGCCACTCTCTGTCCTACTTCAGGTAAGTAGGGAGGGGCTGCTGAGAGCTCTGATTTGGACTTGCAAGTTTCTGCTTCCTGGGTGACCTGGACAGGACTGGAGCTGTATGATCATGCTCCTTAGCAGCCTGCCTGAAAATCTCTTTTCTTTGCCCTTGGAAAGTTCACAGAACATAATCCACTCCATCCAGTGCTCTGATGTTCCCCCAAATCCTGGGATTGTAGGGATTTAGCTCCCATACCATGCAGATTTATGTGGACACTCCATGTCAGGAGATACTGGCTTCAGGAGTTGGCAAGGGATTATGACCTTAGGCCAAGCAGCAGTTCAATGAACTTCCCTTTCCTCCCTCTATTTTTCCTTCCTCTGATCTATTCAAGTAAACCTGTCTGTATCTACCTTGACTCAGGCCTGGTCCTCTCTTGGAGGGCATTCAAACAAAAATTTTACTCTGCTTCGCCATTGTGTCTCTGCCCTTCAATGTTTTTGTTGCAGTGCGGACAAGAATGGAGGACAATAAACTAATCCCACCCCTAATACAACAAATATTCAGGCTCCTTTCAAATTCCTAACAAGTATCCCAGGAAGTATTTGAGGTATGAGGTATGACCGGTGGGTAATTTTAAGCAACAAAAATATATATTTGCTCCCAGTGATTACTTTTGAGGGTTGAGGAGTTTCCTAGAGAATGGAAAACTACTTTGTCCAAAATGTAAAAGATACAGATACAACTTATGGTTCACCAGAAGGCTCAAAGAGCCAAGGTACAAGGAAAACCTTGAATCCTTGCAGAAGCTTTTAGACTCAGCTGCATGAACTAAAGATCAGAGTGGAGTGGTAGGTCTGTGTATGACGTGGTGCCCTGGGCTGAAAGCAGTCCCAGTCTGACTTCCCTAGAAGCATATGTAGATCCTGGGGACATGAAGGACTCTTTGTGTGGATGGAAGAGTTGTCTACTATATTGTGTAACACTATAAGCTGAAGCAGACATGCTCTGTTATCCTTCAAAAGTTCATGAATTGTTACTGGCAACTGACTTCACAGGGATCTATCACATTTCCCAGCTCTCCCTGTCACTAGGTATTATCATGTGACTGAGTTCTATCCCATGGAATATGATAGGAAGTGATAGTACAGTGGGAAGTTACAGTTTAAACTGATGTTGGAGTGCATGAAAGATCCTTGTTGCTGAAGCAGTGGGGAGAGTCAAGGCACTTGACATTCCTGAAAAACAGATGTGACGTTGGAAATAGTAATATTTACGTACTAATGTTAATGTGACCCAAGATGTGTCATAGATTGGTGAGGCATGTGTGCATTGTATTATGCTGTTCTATAATCAGGCACAAAGCAGATATTCAATGAATGCTTGAATCAATAGATGAGTGACAGCTGTGTTGATGACAACTGAAAAAATTAATTGGGAGTGCTCTGGTTAAGTAGATTACTCTGTAATAGAATCTATGCTCTTAGCTAATTCTAAGCATTCAGATCACCCTATTACTTACAGATAAAGTAAAGTGTCAGAATTGGAAGTATTCATTTAATCACTCAGGTATTCAAAAATATTCATGGAGCATCAGTTCCTTCTCTGGCGTGGTGCTAGGCACTGGTGACACAATGGAGGATTAGGACAGATGAGATCTCTGTCTCTGTCTGGGGTTCATTTGCCAATAAGGAAAACAGCATAAAAATTAATAAATGATAAATATTGAAATTAGTATTATGAGGGAAATAAAAAGGACACTTTAGTAGAGAATATCAGAAAACATGACAATGAGGAGCCAGACATGGGAAGGGTATTCTAGACCAAGGGAACAGAAGGCATAAAAACACTTGTGGCAGGAAAAAGTTTGGGAAGTTCAAGGAACTGAAAAGACTGGTGTTAGCTTGAACATGGTGTGTTAACGGTAGAACTGCTTGATGTAAGATTGGAACTATTGATGGAGATCAGATAAGTCAAGACCTTATTGGTCTTATTGAAGATATCAAGTCTTTTTTGTTTTTGTTTTTTGTATTGAGTATATTTGAGATGTAACATTGTGAAATTTAAAGTGTATAAAGTTCATTTGATACATTTATATATTGTAATATGATTTCTATGAAGTGATAATTAGCTCTATCATATTACATAATTATCCTTTCTTTTAAGTGGTTGGAATAATTAAGTTCTAGGCTCTTAGTTTGCTGATTATAGTATAATACCATCTTTATTGTACTATGCACTAGATCTCTATGGCTTTTTTTTTTGGTATCATTAATATACAATTACATGAGCAACATTGTGGTTACTAGATTCCCCCCATTATCAAGTCCCCACCACATACCCCATTACAGTCACTGTCCATCAGTGTAGTAAGATGTATAGAGTCACTACTTCTTCTCTGTGCTATAATGCCTTCTCCGTGCCCCTCCCTACATTATGTGTGCTAATTGTAATGCCCCTTTTCCCCCTTATCCCTCCCTTCCCATCCATCCTTCTCAGTCCCTTTCCCTTTGGTAACTGTTAGTCCATTCTTGGGTTCTGTGAGTCTGCTGTTGTTTTATTCCTTCAGTTTCTGCTTTGTTCTTATACTCCACAGATGAGTGAAATCATTTCATACTTGTCTTTCTCTGCCTGGCTTATTTCACTGAGCCTAATACCCTCTAGATTCAGCCAAGTTGTTGCAAATGGTAGGATTTGTTTTCTTCTTATGGCTGAATAATATTCCATTGTGTATATGTACCACATCTTCTTTATCTATTCATCTACTGATGGACACTTAGGTTGCTTCCATTTCTTAGCAATTGTAAATAGTGCTGTGATAAACATAAGCCTGCATATGTCTTTCTCAAACTGGGCTCCTGCATTCTTAGGTTAAATTCCTAAGAGTGGAATTCCTGGGTCAAATGGTATTTCTATTTTAGTTTTTTGAGGAACCGCCATACTGCTTTCCACAATGGTTTAACTAAATTACATTTCCACTAGCAGTGAAGAAGGGTTCCCCTTTCTCCACATCCTTGCCAACATTTGTTGTTGTTTGTCTTTTGGATGGAGGCCATCCTAACTGGTGTGAGGTGATATCTCCTTGTGGTTTTAATTTGCATTTCCCTGATGATTAGCAATGTGGAGCATCTTTTCATGTGCCTGTTGGCTATCGGAATTTCTTCTTTGGAGAAGTGTCTGTTCAGATCGTCTGCCCATTTTTTAATTGGATTATTTGCTTTTTGTTTGTTGAGATGCATGAGCTCTTTATATATTTTGGATGTCAACCCCTTATTGGATATGTCATTTCTGAATATATTCTTCCATACTGTAGGATGCCTTTTTGTTCCACTGATGGTGTCCTTTGCTTTACAGAAGCCTATATATATATAGGCACTGGTGACACAATGGAGGATTAGGACAGATGAGATCTCTGTCTCTGTCTGGGGTTCATTTGCCAATAAGGAAAACAGCATAAAAATTAATAAATGATAAATATTATTATTTATTTTTTAATTATAAATATTATTTTTATTTATATATATTAAAAAATAAAAAATGATATATATATAGTCCCACTTGTTCATTTTTGCTTTTGTTTCCTTTGCCCAGGGAGATATGTTCATGAACAAGTTGCTCATGTTTATATTCAAGAGACTTTTGCCTATGTTTTCTTCCAAGAGTTTTATGGTTTCATGACTTAGAATCAGGTGTTTCATCCATTTCGAGTTTACTTTTGTGTATGGAGTTAGACAGTGATCAAGTTTCACTGTCTTACATGTAGCTGTCCAGTTTTGCCAACATCAGTTGTTGAGGAAGCTGTCATTTCCCCATTGTATATCCATGGCTCCTTTATCATATTTTAATTGACCAGATATGCTTGGGTTTATATCTTGGCTATCTGTTCTGTTACATTGATTTGTGAGTCTGTTCTTTTGCCAGTACCAAATTGTCTTGATTACTGTGGCTTTGTAGTAGAGATTGAAGTTGGGAAGCGAGATTCCTCCTGCTTTATTTTTTCTTCTTGGGATTGCTTCAGCTATTCGGGGTCTTTTGTGGTTCCATATGAATTTTAGAACTATTTGTTCCAGTTCATTGAAGAATGCTGTCAGTATTTTGATAGGGATTACATTGAATCTGTAGATTGCTCTCCTTTCTGTTACCTTACATCTTGTTCCTTTACAAATTAACATTATCTTCCATGTCTCTGACATCTTTAGAGTTCATGATCCCTGAATCCTAGACCATAAAGTATTATCATCAGTTATACATTAACATTCTAAGTGGAGAGACAGAGTATAAGGACATGAAGGTTGGGAAGCATATTTATCAGCAGCAGTTCATGAGGAAAATGTCCAAATCCAGGCAGGATAATCATTAGGAAAATATTGATTCTGATCATTCCAAAAGGCAAGATCTGAAGAGGAATCTGAATGATGAAAGTAAATTCCTCTTTTAGAGTTAGAAGAGCAGCCAGATGATACTGTGATGGGGCAGGTATCTTGAAATATGTATGCTAGTAGATTCTTTTCAATACTTAAATATCTTATTAGCTTATTAGTTTGTTAATTTTTTATTTGATTCTTCTAAGTTATCATAAGGATCTGTAATTCCTCCTTAAAATGTGTCTATGTTCACTGTTTTGAAATAGAGCAACACTTTTTAGCTTTATAGTCACAGTATTTCTTACTTAAATACTCTGGTAACAATGTTCAGAGTACTTTGGTGATTGTTTGGCTTGGGCAGTGATGTCATTGACAACTTATTGCTGAAATTATTTTTTGAAATAATAGCTAACTCTTGACTTTAAGTATTTACTTTTGTTGGAATAATAGAACTATAAAAGAAGCAAAACCCATCTTCAGTTTCAGTCCACGAACTTTAAAAGAAGTATTGCCAGAATAACAATTTTTAAAAACAAAACCTTTTATGAGTAGCCCAGACTACACTGGACAATTGCCACAGATGTTTTCTAGGCTCAAGTTGGCCCAGCAAGCAAATTTGTTGGAGATGGCTGGTAGGGGTCCTATTTTTGAGTTCTTCCTCCCATCCCATGAGCAGTCTGTTGTCATAATATTTTTCATGGAAAAATGCTTTCTATTAGGTATATTAGCATTATATCATTCACAAATAAGTATCTCAGTTGAAATTTACTAAAATACATGGAATTGCAAGGTAATTTAAAGTAACTGTTTAGCATACTTAAATTAGCATACTTAAATTCTTAAAAAAGATCTTGGTTTTCTGATGATGGAGGAGATATTATTTGAAAATAAGATTGTATCAGCTATTAGTTGACTCTGCTTCTCTTATATAAATTAAATCTGGTGGAATTGCATTGCAATAAAGAATGTGTAAATTCTATTGTCTAATGGAAAATACAAATTCATTAGGAATGTGTGGTAATAAATCCCTCTTTTGAATTTTTAATAGGTCTCAGAGGCAACATTGATAAAATGGCTTAATGAAAAAGAAGTAAAACATCTGGGTAGTTATAAATCTTGCAGTTTCTTCATTTGGCCAATTTGCCATTTTGACAGTAAAATCTATCTGAAAACTTTCCAAACTTCAAAAGAGCTGAATTAATGATAGCTTTTCACTGAACAGAATTGACAAAAATTTTAGGTATATAGAAATTTTCTAAGTCAGGTTGTATCTGTTATTAATAACATTTACCCATAGCACTGCCTTATTAAGAAACAAATTATATTTTAATAATAATTAATAGTGGCTATAGTTAGTGGCTTGTCTTTATTTTTTGATGATATGAGAAGAGTATCTTAAATTTTAGAGAATTCAAAATTCTATTGTATGGTGAATTGAATCCTATTGTATCTATTGCTTATGCCCTATTTTGATCCATAGGAAGGGCGAAATAAAATATTCTTTGGAAAAATTTTAAATCAACCTGGTAGGCTCAAGGTAGCCAAGCTCAATCAATGGCTCAAACTTTGGTTCAGTTTATTAATGGTATCAAATAAAAGTCATGGTTATAGCCCTTGATATCATCCCCTTCCCTAGCCCTAATTTTGGGAAAAATGCTACCTGTTATTTTGCACTTCAAACTAAAACCACATGGGGATTCTTGGGGAGTTCATTTTATAGTATTGCTCAAGAATCAATTAAAATGAGTTTTTGAAATTCTGAAGCATTCTGCTTAGACTGGTCATCCAATTAAAAGTTACTGGCTTTGCAATCAGTGCCTCCTTTCCATGCTTAACTATCTCATAGCATTGTCATTAAGTTCTGGAACTTTAATATTGTCTTGTCTCTGACAGCTATAATAACATTTTCAAAACAAAGGAAATAAATTATTCATGAACTGGAAAATAGACCCCTGAATAATTGAGTTAATAACTTATATTTGAATAGATATTAGGAATAAGCAGACCACATTCCATTTTAAGATCTCATTATGTTACATAGTTATTAATATACATTTTCTGACTCAGAAAGTCGGTTACTTAAACTTAGGGGTACAGCTTTCCTGAGAAAGAATATATCCCCCCTACTAAGATATTTCAAAAGTTTGGCTCTAAAACTACTTAGGAATTTATCTGTTTAATCATGATGCATATTGATCAACAAATTCTCTGAATTTCTATTAAGATTAAAATGGATAATTGAAGTATCATGATATGGTATCTTCTGTCTAGTATTATTTAAATGTATGCAATATGTTTAGGATTAAGAAAAAAATTCTGAAGTGCAGTTATACTATTTTCCTTTGAGTGACAAATTATTTTAAAAGTCTATGAATAATAACTGATCATTGAAATTCAAATTAATACATCTTTTCATCACACTGCAAGTTATTACCAATAATTAACTCAGAGAACATAATTTACATAACATGACTGCACATTGATTGTCTCTTTTCATCAAGAAGAATACTTACACCAAAAAAAAAAGATGCATTTGAAAAGCAAAGAACTCTAATAACATTTATGTAGAGGATATTTTAAAGAATACCGCAGTTTTCCAACAATACTGTCCCACTATTCCTCACCAGAGACCAGGACTTCTAAGAACAAGGTGTTCTCAATTATAAAATGATATGCTAGGATATAAAGGAATATGGCTGGTATAGGCCTCTTTCTCATTTTGGATTTTGGTTTTATTATCTTATTATTATTATCTTTATTATTTTCAGTATCTGCAGTAAAAATGATATTACTGTTTTTCATCATTAGCATGAAATAGGAAGACTGTCATGGCTGATAATCAGAGTGTCTTACAAAGGTTATGTAAAAAATATATGCCTGTTCCATTCATTAAAATTTAATTTGCTTTACTGTGAGTCAGGGAAAATGTCTGCATTTTTAAAAAGCTGAACAGCCAAGGTTGAGAGCCACTGGATTAGCATACCTAGAGTATGGATAATTAAAAAGAAGAAGCCATAGTTACACAGTTTTGTAAAGAGAAAATTTTATTAGCTTTGAAAAATATTTTTAAAAGTTAACTATATATGTTTGCATATTCATTGTGAGAGGTAATTCTGTGGGAAACAAAGGGCAAGTGAATTAAATGAAGTTGGCCAATTGAAGGTGGTTTACAATCCCTGGATTCTAAGAGGCAAGAAGTAGGGAACTGAATACTGTTTTTTGGCAGATTTGGAACATGATTTCATCAGGATGTTGTGTTCCTATGACAAGAAACCCAATGGAAGTAGTCTTAACATGTTTAACCATTGTGCAAGTTGATTCAGGAGGGCAATTTTGGCAGTATGGAGGAATAATATTTTAATAACTTCATATAACAACCACAGATTACTGTTGCAAGGGGGGTTTTATGGTAATTACATTTATTAATACAAGTCTGGTCTAAGAGAACTTGAGAGGCATTGTATACACAGAAAGATCATTAACTAGTTTAGTAGACTAGGTTATTCAAGCTATAACATATACTAAACATTTAATCTGGCTCTGTTGATCTGGGTCTATTGAAGCAATAGATAATAGGAAGTTCAAATATACCTGTTAAATAGTCAACATAGAGGTAAAGAACAAATTACACTGTCACTATTTGCAGATGACATGATATTGTACATAAAAAATCCTAAAGAATTCACCCCAAAACTACTAGAACTAATAATTGAATTCAGCAAAGTTGCAGGATACGAAATTAATACACAGAAATCTGTTGTATTCCTATATTCTAATGATGAATTAGCAGAAAGAGAAATGAAAACAATTACATTTACAATTGCATCTAAAAGAATAAAATACCTGGGAATAAACCTAACCAAGGAGGTGAAAGACCTATACCCTGAAAACACTCAAGACAACACTCTTGAGAGAAATTAAAGAAGACACCAATAAATGGAAATACATCCCATACTCATGGATAGGAAGAATTAATATTGTCAAAATGGCCATCTTGCCTAAAGCAATCTACAGATTCAGTACAATCCCTATCAAAATACCAATGGCATTCTTCAACGAACTAGAGCAAATAGTTCTGAAATTCATATAGAATTACAAAAGACCCTGAATAGCCAAAGTAATCCTGAGAAGGAAGAATAAAGCTGGGGGGATTATGCTCCCCAACTTCAAGCTCTACTACAAAGCCACAGTAATTAAGACAATTTGGTACTGGCACAAGAACAGAACAGAGAGCCAAGATAAAAACCCAAGCATATCTGGTCAATTAATATATGATAAAGGAGCCATGGATATACAATGGGAAAATGACAGCTTCCTCAACAACTGATGTTGGCAAAACTGGACAGCTACATGTAAGAGAATGAAACTGGATTACTGTCTAACTCCATACACAAAAGTAAACTTGAAATGGATTGAAGATCTGAATGTACCTCATGAAACCATAAAACTCTTAGAAGAAAACATAGGCAAAAGTCTCTTGAATATAAACATGAGCAACTTCTTCCTGAACACATCCCCTCGAGCAAGGGAAGCAAAAGCAAAAATGAGCACATGGGACCACATCAAATAAAAAGCTTCTGTACAGCAAAGGACTCCATCAGCAGAACAAAAAGACATCTACAGTATGGGAGAAATATTCACAAACAACTTATGTGATAAGGGGTTAACCTCCAAAATGTATAAAGAGCTCGCATGGCTCAACTCCCAAAACACAAATAACCCAATTAAAAAATGGGCAGAGGATATGAGCAGACACTTCTCCATAAAAGAAATTCAGATCGCCAGCAGGCATATGAAACGATGCTCCACATCGCTAATCATCAGAGAAATGCAAATTAAAACCACAATGAGCTATCACCTCACACCAGTTAGGATGGCCAACATTGAAAAGACAAGGAACAACAGATGCTGGCAAGGATGTGGAGAAAGGTGAACCCTCCTGCACTTCTGGTGGGAATATAAATTAGTTCAACCATTGTGGAAAGCAGTATGGAGGTTCCTCAAAAAACTAAAAATAGAAATGCCATTTGACCCAGGAATTCCACTCCTAGGAATTTACTCAAAGAAAACAAGATCCCAGATTCAAAAAAACATATGCACCCCTATTTTTATCACAGCACTATTTACAATAGCCAGGAAATGGAAACAACCTAAGTGTCCATTAGTAGATGAATGGATAAAGATGTGGTATATACACACAATGGAATATTATTCAGCCATAAGAAGAAAACAAATCCTACCATTTGCAGTAATATGGATGGACCTAGAGAGTATTGTCCTTAGTGAAATAAGCCAGGGAGAAAGACAAGTACCAAAAAATTTCCTCATTTGTGGAGTATAACAACAGTGCAAAACTGAAGAAAACAGCAGCAGACTCACAGACCCCAAGAAGGGACTAGCGGTTACCAAAGGGAAAGGGGTTGGGGAGGGCAGGCGGGAAGGGAGGGAGAAGGGTATTGAGGAGCATTATGATTAGCACACATAATGTAGGGGGTGCACGGGGAAGGCACTATAGCACAGAGAAGACAAGTAGTGACTCTATAGCATCTTACTACACTGATGGACAGTGACTGTAATGGGGTTTGTGGGAAGAGGGTCTTGATAATAGGGGTGAACGTAGTAACCACAATGTTGCTCATGTGAAACCTTGATAAGATTGTGTATCAATGATACCTTAATAAAAAAATTAGTCAACATAGTATAAAACATTCTCCAGTATTTTCTGTTAAACAGATCTGGACCATAAAAGACAATTTGTAACTCATTCTACATTTGCAACTGATGTAGTCTAATTTAAGCAGCTGAGACAATGACATCACGGTCAGTTTTTAAAAAGGGAAATTCGGAAGGACCAGGCAGCACAGTTAAACAGAGTTAAAACTATTATAATTGACATTCAGGAGAGGATTCTAAAGAAGGAGATTGAAAAGGGGAGTCATGAACAATCAAACACAGAGGGGAGACATCGATTTTCAAGAAAACTCTTAAGTTAGTCTCTTCAGAAGGATGATGTTTCTTTTAAAACACCAAAGAAGAGTCCATCCAGCTGAGAGGAGGGTTCTAACCAGAGGCATGAATATAAAGATAGAAGGACTCCAGAGTCTGAAACATCACTAGAAAAAGAAAGGCCCAGCTATAAATAATGATAATGGTGATGGAAGATAGCATTTACTATGTGCTAGGCACTATTTCAAACACTTTACCATAACTCACTTTGTATTAACTCATTTAATCTTAAACACTATGGGATAGGTACATGATTATCCCCATTTCACAGATAAACATAGGCATCAGAGTTTCATTATTTTATCATTTACTATTAAGAGACAAGGGAACAGAAAAACATACAGATGAGAAGTCAACTAAAAAAGAGAGAAAAGATGGTAGCATACCTACTTATGTTTCCTTTTGTCCTAAAACTTGATTCATTCAATAAATAACTGAGTACCTATTTATGCCAGGAACCATGCTAAACTCCAGGTACACAGAAGGCAGACAGTTCAGATATGTTTCCTAGTACACCTAGAACTTATTATGTTATTAGGAGGACATATAATTTCACAAGTAATTAATATTTTCTTCACTTCTGTTAATTGCTAAGTTGAGCCTGGAAGGATCAGTAAGACTCATCAGCCTAGGAGATCAAGGGTTTGCTTATTATTTAGAAAATTGTCAGGTACATAGTTCTCAGCATCAGTGAATAAAAGAATTCTATTTGGCGTTTGGTACTATGAATCAAAATTTATTTTACTTTTAATGTAATACTTCTGTTAAGACTCCACTATGAAACCTAAAGTGTAAGGTCATCCCTTCAACCAATAGCAATAACTCACTCCTAATGACCTCCAAGTAGGAAAGGACAAAGTATAGCAAACACTTAAAAGCTGTTGTAGGGTTTATCCCAAAACACACCCACATACACACAGGATAGGATAGATCATAACATCTCTCCGAGTCTAGCACAATTTTTAAAAACCAAATGTGTTTTTAAAGAGGCTTTGCCTTTATCCCTTTTGATTCTTTTTGTTTTATTTTTAGAAACATATATATTGTGGTTCCCTTAAATCTATCAACATAGTTTTGGAATAAAATTTATTTCTTGTTGTCAGTAAATATTGATGATTTCACATACTTTTGCCCTTAAGATTTTTCCCTTTTTCTTTTCTATTGTGGAGTTGCAGATAAAATATAGGATGCTTAGTTAACTTTGAATTTCAGATAAAGAATGATCTTTATTATTATATTTTACTATTATACTTGTGATGATGTGAGATGATAAAATGTGATGAGTTGAAGTAAGGAGAATCAGCTAGGCAGTGTGATGCAGGGTTAGGCTATGCTGACCTGAAAATGCATCAGAAGGTGGATCATCTGCTTTCACACTGCAGTTGTGACTGTGAGCAACTAGAACTGCAGAAAGTGAACGTGTGGATAAGGGGTGACTACTGCACCTTTTCAGGTTTATGTACTTTATACTCATTCAGCTTTACATTTTAGAGTGCTCTCTGGTCAGACATACATACAAATAAACTCATGTCTAGGAATAGCATACAAAAAGTGACCAGAGAAGCTCCAGACATTATATATCCCAGAATCAATGACTTTATTGTGCATAGTTTGCTCCACTCACTGTTATACTTTTCGCCTTGCCTCTATGCCTGCCTTATGCTTGTACTTGAGAGCACATCCCTACCTGTTCTGAAAAGTACTTTCTTTTTGTAAGTAGGAGGTTTTCCTAAAAAAAGCTCTAGAGTGGGAATTTGGCAAACTGGGTTCTAGCCAAGGATCTGCAGCTAATTAGTTCTGAGTCTATCTATGGTCATATTATTTCATTTTGCTGGGTCTTAATTCATCTGTAAAATTAAAGGGCTAGAGCTCAAGTACCATATGCATCAGCTAGCCTAACCCTACCTGCCTTTCAGTGATTCGATCTCTTATTTACCATCGCTACCAGCACATTCACTAAATCTTCCTTAAATACCTCCAGAGACAGGCCATTATTCTACCTACTCCGTATGAGGAAAGTTTTTCTTTATTTGAACCTAAATCTTCCTCCATATAGTTTCCAATTTCAGTCTCATTTTTGTCCTCTTGAATGTTCTTCATCAAGGAGACTCATTCTCTCACTTTTGGAAACAACCATCTTGGCTCATCGTTTTCTCCCTTCTTGAATTTCAGTTCCAGCCTAACAGCTTGAGAAATTTTGACCTTCCTAATAAAATTATTTTGAATCTTTGGCTTTCTTGTCATTTGTCTCTGAACTGGGTTATTCATCAGTGGTGCTCTTAAACTGTAGAGCCCAGAACAAATAACAAAAATAATAATAGCAGTAGCTAACATCTTGTGACTGTATGTGCTAGCCACTGTCATAAGCAAGAGAGGTTAAACAATTTGCCCAAGTGTATAACATAGCTGGTAATGTCATGAATTCAGGTAACCTGGGCCACAGATTAGTCCACTCTCTTGATAACTGAAATAAACTGCATTTTTAAAAATTTATGCTTCAGAAGTAGTTCATGCATCACTCAGTTGACTGGGACTGATATCTGCCTTATTCTAGACCCTGTATTTCTATGAGTATTTGTATTTCTAACCTAAGACTGAAGTAGATGTGTATGTTCCATGTGTGTAGACTCCAATCTTGAAACCTCTATTAAACATCTACTATATATCATGAACTGTGCAAAAATAAGGATTTTAAGGATAAAAATAAAAAACTCTAACCCTGCCAAGTTAGAAAATAGACATGCAAATAAGTAACCAAAATATATTGTTGTTAAGTAGAGTTGAGGCAAGGAAGAAGTTTATTCTAAGATTAATGAGAACACAGAGAATGTAACTAATTCTAAGAGAATGGGAAATTACTTCCTCAAGGAAGTTACATTTGGATAAGTTCTTTAAGGATAAATATGAGTCCATTGGATGAAGAAGATAAATATTGGAAAACTACTTTGTTTTCATTACCTTTTTAGAAATATGTCTTAAATCTGGCCAAGAATCAGCATAATGTTCATTAGATTATGCTTTATAGAAACCACTGCTAAAGCAAATAGGACATTGTTTGGTCATTCAGGTTCTTCTAGAACTTTTATGTTCCTCATGGTTTCCCAAGGATTCTGTGCAGCAATCTCTAATTAGTATGAAATGTAATCTACCCAAATAGAAACATCTGGATTCATTTAGTGACACTGTATGTGCTATAATACAGTACTTCCAACACCTCTTGCCCAGCTTCTTCCACTGCTCCCACCACTTCCATCAGCTTCTTGTCCTTTGTGCCAATTTTAACACTACTTTGTAGAGTGTAGATCATAGTCAGAAGCAAGCTAAACACTGAAGAGTTTGGTGTTCTCTCTAAAATCTGTTGATTGCTGAATAATGGGCCTATTTCACTGTGTTCTTCCCACTATGTAAATATCTTTAAAAATTAATTTTAGATGACTTTGGAAACCTCAATAAATTCTAGGATTCATCAACTTACTAGTATTATTTTTTGCAGTCCTAGATGTTTTTTCTCTGATTCCTTAGTTCTTTTTCTTTCTTTCATTTTCTGTATATGTTATTTTTAAGAATTGATGCTTATGGCTATTTAGAAATCCCCTTCAGGATTATTTGAGATTACAGAGTCAGAATTTCATCTTTGAAAATGACTTTTTCTCTCATTGGTTTTGGATTTGAGCCATCTTCTTTTTAGGCCTTGATCCAGGAAATCTTACCAGTATTTCTGCTGCTTCTAAAATTTACCTACTTAAAATCTGGGTTACATGTCTGACTTCCTGCCATGTGTCCTTTCCTCCTTTTGAGGTACTCTGTGGACTTCTGTTCAGTGTGGCACATGGACCAGCAGTGTTAGCATCACCTGGGAGCTTGTTAGAAATACAGGACCTCGTGTCCTCGTGCGAGGCCAACTGAGCGAGAGTGCACATACTGAACAGACCTTTAGATGCCTTGCGAGGACATTGAATTAGAAAACCTCCTGCTTTAGGATGACAAGGCAAGACCACTTTTTCCAGAAGTCTTCTCATTTCCACCCCTATAACCAAGTTTTCCTTAAGAATCAGTTTGATGGACTTCTGGTAGAAAAAATAATTTACTTCAAAGCAAATTATGGATGTTTACTTTTAGCTGAATATTAATAGTAAGAGTAGACTAACATTTATACAGGGATTACTATGTACATGGTACAACTCTTTAAATTTATCATTTAATCTTCCTGATAATCACAACAATGTAGTTACTGATCTAACTCCTATTTTACATATAAGGACTTGGAAGCCAATGTAGAGACTAATTTCTTACCCAGTATCACAGAGACCTGCAGAACCAGGTTTCAAATTAAACTTATTTGATTCTAAAATCTATGCTTTACGTGATGCTGTCAAAATGCCTTTTCTCGTGACAGAATAAGTCTTCTAACATATTGCAGAGAAGCTGAAAATTCTCCCACATCATTATATTTGTCGTCTTCCCCAGGCTCATGCTCTCTGATTCTCTTAAGCTGCCCCGTCTGCCACCTGTTCATATCCTGCTCCACCCTCCTTTCCTGTACTAAACATTCCCTGTGAGGATAATCCAAACACTCTTCCTGTCTGTTCCTTTAATTTTGAATTGCTTATCACAAACTTTTCCATAACATACTAGCTCACCCTTAATCCTTCCGGCTTCTGACCACTTCTGTTTTCTGCCTTGTCCTGATCTTTAAATCTGCCTTTGAATACTGTTTTCCTTTCAGTATTTTCCTTTCAGGGTTTTCCTCCAGTTACTAGGTTTTTAACTTTCCTTAGGCAAACACTGTTACTGATATAACTAGCCCTGGGCCCCTCCCTTGGGGCCATGTCTCGGCACAATCCAGGGTCCAATATTACTCTAGTTCTAAGAGAAGGAACACGAGCTTTCAGTAACTGGATTGTAGAACATTCTAACATTTTACTTTGCTCTCTTTCTTCTTTTACTTTAGCTAAGGTGTTTTTTTTTTCATGTTATCAAAAGTAGAATTGAAGAGTTCCACACAAGCTTGTGTTTTCATATCATGTAAAGTTCATCTACATCTTCTTCTTCCAAGCCTTTCCTAGAAAAAAGTATAACTTTTCATTGTCACGATCATGTTTTCAAATGATAAATCTTGATCCAAATGTCGCTGATGCTCTGGTCTTTGAATACACAGTAGAATTATTGACCTTCCTTGTAGCCATTTTAATTATGAATTCTTCTGTCTGTATCAATTACATAACTTATTTTATTATAATGGCTGATGTCCTTCAGTATATTAAGTCTTATAGTTCTACCTGACATGGTTCTTAATCCCCCCCTAGGCTTTGGTTTTAATCTTAGTATCAACCTGGAAGACTTCTGGGTGACTCTGTGCAGTATACTTTATAGTCAGGTGTTCGTAGTCTGGCGGAATAATCCCCGATACAGCAACTAGATCCTGTTCTGTGACTCTATTTAGCTCACCATTAGTTTCCCACTCTTCTTTCTATCTATAAAATCCCCAGCTTTTCTAAAATGGAAGCATAGGTAAGGCCATGCTGTTAACAAATCCTTTAGATTCCTGCTTTGAGCTCTAATTCCTAGAGCTGTTTCCCAAATTTCTTCATTACTCAACACTGTAAATAAATGATGGTGAGCCAGAGGAGTCATTATGTATTCATTTTAAGAGTAAATTTTTTGACTGACCTTTCTGTTCCAGGTAGAGTATTAGGCCAGTAAATTGCTAAATCCCGTTGAAATCTGCATGGAGATGACGGTATTCAATTCAGGAAGACAGAACCACTACTGATTGTCCATGGGGGTACACAAATGGCTATCTGCTTTCTCCATTTCTTCTTTGTTAAGGCCAGTAACTAAGTTCTTCACGTTTCCTAACTCTAGAAGACCCTTCTGCCTTTTCAAAGAAATAGGGTATATTACTTTCTTTCTAGAAATTAAACATCTCTTCCCAAAGGATCCCTCCAGTGGATCAAATTTCCTTCTCCTTCCCTATTCCTTGGCATAATATTGTTCCATTGTATTTGATGTGGTTTGATTCCCCTCTGCTTTCTCAAAACCCCTTTCCTTTCTATTTCTGGCTCAGGCTGCCTCTTTTTAGTTATCCAAGAAGTCATTTTTTTCTTTAATATAGCAAAGGATAAAAATCCATTAATTTTGATCTTTTAATTTAATTAATTTAATTTAAATTTTATCACCTTGCAGCTACCAACATAATTTTTTACTACTTCTAAAAAGAAGACTAGCAGAGTCTTTACACCCATTACCCATGTCCTCACCACAAATGAACAGGATATAGGACTCTTTTAGTTGATCCTGGTGCCTTCTCACCTTCTGAATTTCCTGTGTGAATTGGATTAGGATATACCACTAATATGATAAATTTTAAATGATCAAATATGAAATACAATCAGCAAATAGAGGCAGTTTTTTAAAAAAAATAACTTTTTTCTTTATTTTAGTCTTCCTACTTTGTTGTACTTTGCATGAGCTCCTAGTTGACTCCTAAAATTTCTTCCAGTTCTTAAGTATTACTTTCTAGTATATGGTGCCTGCTTATGAACTACTTAAGCGACTATGTGGTTGAAAATTATGTATTGCCGATTGAGGACTTATATTTTAAAGAGAATTTCACATGGTACAGAAGATGCCTTGGGCAACCTCATAAAAAATCCACAAATGATTAATTACTGAGAGACCAGTTACTATAACATTTTGTTTCAAAAGAGGAAAATAATCCCCTATAAAACCTGAAATAAGATTACCAAGACACTAAGTAAACATTCTTGTGTGCACTTTTAGTGGGAGGTTGATTCTTCTCTTTCTTTTATATGACCTTCATAATGTGTGAGCTAGGAATTCCTTTGAGTTATGTGCTATGTACACAGTGTGATGATAAATGATAGGTTCAGAGTATCTGCATCAGATCAGATGTACCTAGTTCTGGTCATAAAGGGTAAGCATGATGAGCAAACCAGCTTCTGTGGATACATTTAATTCATAAAGTTTTATGTCCACAATCCCCCTCAGACACCTCTTTTTTTTATGTGAAAAGAAACAAAAATTACAAAATACTTACATTTAAATAAAATTATGAATGTAATAAAAACTGAAATTGGCAAAAGAGTTTATTTTCATTGGTTGTGGTTTCACTGAACTGGATTGGATTTAAAGTTCTCTGAATCTTTTGTGACTTAATTTAAAATATTTTTTATTTTAAATGAAGTGGATTTCTTATGATGTGAAAGGAGTAGCTAAGGATGGAAAATTCTGAGGTAGAAGTATTATGGTTTTCACAAAATTAGAAGTGCTTTAAAATTGGCCTAGTGGGGATCTACATGTTATTTCTGTATAGTTGAGACATGTTTTATTTAGTTAGAAATACCATTCCAAAATGAAGGCAAAATTTCAATGGTTTGAAAAATGTGGTTTGTGCTTTATAAGAGAAGTTCTACCTACCTTTAGTTACTAGTATGCAAATAAGTCCAAGATCATAGTGTCCCTTTTCCTGCTCAAATTGTCTCTCCACTTTTCCTATTTATTTTGGTACTACTTAAAGACTTTTCTTTGGATGTGAGATGAGAATTGACACTTAAAGTAGACTGGATAAATTTGTAATAGAAAAAATAAGCCTTAGTGACTAAAATGAGACTCTTTACATCACATAAAAGCCTAGGAAGCCAAGAGGTGTCCTCAAAATAACATTAGTGAATGTGGAATGGAGATCTAGGCAGAAGTCAGAAAATCAATAATATTGATTGCACTCCCCAGGGTATATTGTTCAGTAAACTTATTTCAGTTATGTAGTTTGTTGGTGACAGAGTTGGAACCAGACTCCAGGAATCCTAACTTTGACTACAATACTATTTTGAACATTTATTTCTTAAAGGATATGTCTGCGGAAATTATATTAATCAAATAACAAAAGGCAAACTCAGCTTTGAGTGGTGAATTATGTGGTCAGCCATAGTGTAAAGCACTATAGAGAGCAAAATTGCATTACATCTTTCTTAAAATGGTGCCCCAAATATAATAATTGGTACACATTATTCCTCTAATGAGCCAAAGTGTACAATCAGAGGTCTCTATAGTAATTGCCAACAGCTTTCACTTAATAGTGTTTTTATAATTTTTTCTTGCCCAAATCTAAAAGGTATCTGGTATATTTTCATCAGTATTAACATTTATAACTATACAAATATTTATTGACCACTTACTGCATATGAAATAATCTTCTGGATGCAGGGGACACAAATGTTCCTGTCCTCAACAAAATATTAAGAATAAACAAGTTCATATTTGAGATTATAAGCAATAGAGGTACAGAAAATGGCAACCACCTTTAGATCTCACAGATTAATGCAGATCTTTGAATTCTCATACATGAAATTTTAATGATGCCTTCACATATTTGTATTCCACACTGGCAGTTTTATAAAAGGACAGTCAATGAAATGTTTTTGCAGCAGCCACTTTCTATATGAATATTAATTGAGAGGAAAATACTATGGTTCAAATTACTACATGAACCTCCTTAAACATACTTCTCCATCCATGTTCACTGTTTATTATGGCTAATGTAATTTTAGATTAGTGAAATGTGTGATACGGAACTTACATTTTTATGTAAAAAAATAGTTTATGGTATACTGGTGTCCTTCGTGTGATACAAGGATAAAGTATATTTGTTCTTAAATTTTGTTGTTACTGGGTTTTCCTTTCAACAGAGACAAGATAGCATAATAGAAAGTATACTTTACAAAAAGTCAGAAGATTTGAGTCCTAGTGTTTCTCCATCCACCAAATACTACATGAACTTGGACGATTTATTTAGTCTACCTGGGCCTTAGCAATCTAATCTAAAAATGAGGATTTTAACTAGATAACCTGTGATCTTCTTTCTGATTTAAAATTTTGTGTTCCTGACTGAACACTGAGTGGAATAATGAAATTAACACAATCAGTTGAGGTAGTCAGTGCAGAAAAATTTGACAAGTGAAGTTATTATATTGAATTTCCTTCTAAGGCACAAATACTACCTATATCCAGAATCATGTCTATTAATGATAACACTTGTATTTGCTAAATAAATATTAAATCAAATGCAGTGTTGGATACTTTGTCTCTCTATTTCCATTTGACAATATTTCTTCTACAACAATGCACTTCTAGCCAAGAACACTGTGTGGTTATTGGATTTCATTTTAAACTTCAAGTATTGCCCACTGCTGTGAGGTACAGTTCGGTATTAAGCTCTAAACCAAAGGTCTGAGTTGGAAAGACATTTGATAGAGTAAAAACATTTTACTTTATTTCCTTGCCTAATGATTTTCTGCACTGAATTTTAAAACATTTATGCAGCCAGGCCAGTAGGACTTTAAAAATATATTTATAACAAGTTCTTTCCCTAGCTTGTAAATAAATATCGACTTTGAAGAAAACATATCATCTGATTAAAACAAAATAATAACCCAAATTTTAGCTTTTAACTTATAAAGTAGAATAAGTAAAAATGAATGCAGAGAGCATCCAGGCACCCTGATGAGAAAGAGAAAGGGTTCTTAATGAATAGAGAGAGGGTTGAAGAATGTCTGGGCTCATTTATCTATTCAAAATATTTGTTTAGTTTCCACTATGTCTCATGAACACATCAAAATCTCTTCCCTTAAAGAATTCAATGTGTGGGGGACAAGTGGGTGGGCAGGGAGAATCAGTGAAGGCTGAAAAGTGTCCTGGTAAGCACCATGAAAACAGAGGGGAGAAAAATTCAAGAGAAAGGATGGAAATTTAACTCTGCATTGAAATAATTCACAGAGAATGAGTTGCCATAGATGTTCCGTAAATGGGTAGGTTGAAATTACCCAGTGAAAGATTGTTGAAAACATCAGGCAGAAGGCCACCAAATGCAAAAACATAAAAGAGAATGTCACAATGGAAGGAATAAAGTGTAGTAAATAGGAAACCAATAAGAAACAGAAGTGAAGGGATAATACAAGATCATAATAGATCTTATATATTATGTTAAAATGTTTGTTTGATATCATAGACAGTGGGTACCTTTGGACAATTTAAAATGTACGACATAGCAATATTATATGATTGTTATATAAGTTGGCCAGAGTCCCCACAGAGTACCGTACCACAAACTGGGTGTATTAAACAACAGAATTTTATTGTCTCACAGTTCTAGAGGTTAGAAATCTGAGATGCAGGTGTTGGCAGGGTTGCTACCTCCTGAAAGCTTTCAGGGACAGTCTGTTCCATGCCTTTCCTGCATTTCTGGTAATTTGCTAGCAATTTTTGGTGTTTCTTGGTTGTAGGTATGTCATCCTGATCTCTCCTTTCATGTTCACATGGTGTTCTCCCTGTGTATATGTTTGTGTCCAAATTTCCCCTTTTTATAAGAGCAACAATCATAACTAATTAGGGGTCCACCCTACTCCAGCATGACCTCACTGTAGTCAATGACATCTGCAATGACCCTATTTCCAAAGAAACTCAAAGTCTGAAGTCCTGGGAGTTAGAACATCAGCATATGTCTTTTGGAGGGACACAATTTAACCTATAACAATTAAATTAAACATTTTCAAAAGATCATTCTGGCATTTTTGCAGCTCACATTTCAAAATCAAAATTAGTATCAGGGAGACCAGTGAGAAATCTCTTTTCATAATCCAAGAAAGAAACAATGTTGGCTTGAACTAAGGCAGTCACCACAGAGAGGGGAAGAGGTTTTAGAAATATTCAAGGGGTGGCATTGACAGTGTTAAGACTAATTTGATCATAGGCTTTGATGGCATGAAAGGAGCTGGAATGACTGAGTTTTCTGGATTTAGAAACTGAACCAACAAAATTATTAACAGAAGATGTTGTAGAAGGTTTGAGCCAAGGTCGTGAGATTAGTGTTAAGATGCCTGTGGAACATCCAGGTGATAATTAAGTGAACAATAAGACATATGAGTCCAAAACTCAGAGATTATGGACTTGGAAATCAGGATAATCAGGATGGTTACTGACATTGTGAGCAAGTAAGAAGAGTAAAGGAGAAAAGAATCAAGGGAACAATAATATTTAAGAGTTGGTTTCAGGAAAAGAAATCCATAATGACTCAGTATAAGTGACACATAGTAGAAGAATTAGAAAATACTGGTATCTTAGAAACCAAGGAAGGACAGTGTTAATAGAAGAGAAAGTGGTCAGTAGTGTCAACTACAGCAGAGAGTTCCAGTAACTGAAAATAATCCACTGGTGATTTTAACATGGACAATTTCAGTGAAGTATGGTGAAGATACTCTCAAGTGCATTTAACCTACTTGCATTCAGTTATATGCCCTTAGTCAAAATGACAGTTATAATAATAACTATTATTATTATTGAAATGGTGTGGGCAATTCTACCTGATATTCCATTCAATGAGACTATGTATAAACACCCACCAGTAAATATCAGGAGATATATGGCTTTGTTTATCTCCCATTTTTTTAGGGTTCTGTAAACTGAGAGTCTTGCCATGCCATGTAATTGCAGTATGTAAGTTATGTTTATAATTTTTGTATGTGATGGCCCTTGGTCTTTAAGCACAAGTAACCTACTTATCATATATTCAGCTAAAACAAAACAAAAGTAACCATCTTCTCTATATTGGGAGAAAAACAGGGTGAAATGGATCTATTAAAGAAGAACAAGACGAGATGGCTTTATACAGCAGAGTGGGCTTCCCTGTGGTGTTCTCGTAACAGGTCCGCAGCAAATTGGCCTCTGAGTGCTTTGCCTTATGTGTTGACTTTAAAACTTAACCTCTGGGTATAATTTCATTTTACCTACAAACAGAGGCATTTACCAATCGGTGGTTTCAGAGGAGGCATAACCAACCCGGTACATTGGGTGAACAAAATGAGAATGAAAATGATGGAAAATTCAAAAAGGTAATGAAACAAGTAAAATAACCAGTTTATATAAATTGATTGAGTTGGTTGATTGACTCAGTGAAATAACACTAGCTTTCAATTATTGAGGATGTTTTTTACAGATGGGAGTGATGTTATCACCAATAGCATTCAATTTTAGGAAACCAGGAGGTTTTTTGTGTTATGTCAGACATATTTATATTATCTGAGGTTCCAGCTTCAGCACTCTAACACCAAATGTTGCAGGGTGGTGCGCAGTACCCCTCTCTTCCATTCCCTTCCAGGCTTGGAATTGAAGACAAAAATTGAAAATGAATTTGCTTCTTTGTTTTATTTTAAATGCACAGGAGAACTAATCACTCTGAGATAGTTTAATCCCAAGAGTAAGAACGTGGATTAAATGACCTCAGAGGAATCCTTATATGAGCTGTTCGAATTTTCTAAGAAGGATAAATAATGGTGACTACTGAATATTCATGAATAGGATTTATTGTAATATTGATAGGGGGTTTTAAATTAATTTTCTTAGAAGAGATTTGAATGGTGGTTGGTAGACACAGGGGCAAAAAATAGAAGTCAAATTATGGATTTTATATTTGTTCTGAAGTAAGGAGTAATGAGAGAATGAGTGACCTGTTCTGAGTATGAAAAGATGTTATAATGATGTTCCTCTGTGGATAATTGGAATCGGGTAAACCAAATGTATTAACCACAGAAGTAGCAATGTGGAAGAATTTGTTGATGACAAACTATTTAGCTTAACAAAGAGGAAAAGGAAATAAAAATCCCAGAGGGGAATAAAAAGAATGATTGATCAGCAAAATAGCAGTTAAATTCAACATAGTAAAGTACCATGGAAAAATAATCATAAGAAGATCAGTTTATACATGTTGACAGTTTCTTAAAGTTCTGTAGCCCTCTAGCATAAACATTTATGACTTTATGTGGTCAATCAATGAAAGCCACTACTCTTTGAAGTAGAGTTGTTAGAAGAATGGATTCGATATCTATGAAATAAATGGTATAGAGAAGCTCTAGAGGGATTTGGTGATATGCTGAAAAACTATTTATGGATTCTTTAAGGAAAACTTTGAGGGGAGATATTTCACTGACTCACAACATTTCCAAACACAGTGATTGTTCCTCTACTTGTAAGTCTTTTGCTGAGGAGATACCAGAACGAAGAAAGGGTCAGAGAAGAAACAGGAGTAACTGGTGGGAAATGGCAGTTTCTCAGAGAAAGGCTTATATGAATGAAGGAGAAGAGACTATGGAGAGAAGGAGTATTATGTTTTCATTTTTCTTTGGTAAGAATACTTTTCCTGTAGTTTGAGACTTACTGAAGCACAGAATGCAAATGTAGGCTTACACAAACTTCCACCACCTCACTCACCCTTCATGCTTGTATACAGATATTTCCACAGGTATGATCACAGAACCATGGATATTCATAGGCATGCCTACACTCTTATATGTTACAGATGAAGGAGAGTTCTGCATGTAGCTTGGTGCACTGGGGAAGGTAAAACAAAAAGCCACAAGGCTAACAGCTTGGGAATCAGTTTGGGGGAGGAGGTTAAAAGATTCAATTCTTCATTCAGTGAAGGAGCTGGAGGTACCAATATGATCACATTATGACAGGAGGGGGGGCGGTGGCGGGGGCACAAGGAAAGTTCATTTTGAAGTGTTGATGATGCCAGTATCTTTTAACTCAATTCCACCGCCATCTACCATCGTGGACATAGAGTGGTCAGCGTTGGAGGCTGACTGACTTAATGTCCATTCCGATTCACTTACTCTTTTTTGCCCCTGCTGATAACTTGTAAAAACCATAACTAGATGTCCTGAACTTCCCTGCAGCCTCAAGTGAGCAAAGTCTGCCTGTTAAAATTCCTATGTCCCATTGCTTCTGTGTGGCCCAGCAAACACTGGTTTATCAAACATTTACGTTTTCATGTTTCTGTGAATTGCTACCCTTGCCCCTTAGAGTCCCAGATGCCTACCTCCTTCTCTTTAGTTCAGGATGACAAATATACCTCATTTTCCCTGACTGTCTTTGAAATCTCATGTCTGTGTGGAGTCCCCTTATGTACATAATCGGATTTTATTTTCTCCTGTTAATCTGTCTCATGTCAGTTTGATTCTTTATCAGCTAGAACCTTGAAGGGTAAAGGAAAACTTTTCTTGCCAACACTATACTATTCACCTAAATGTAAACACAAACACATATATAACAACAGCAACATCAAAAACTGTGATACAGACTAGTTAGGAGCTCTTTTCTTTTTCCTTATTGCCTCTGAATAATTTATGGCCAACTTACAGATGTAATGAAATCAATTTTATAGTATCCCAAATAAAAATTGGGTTTGTAGTTGGGCAGATGTTTTAAAGAACCTGCAGTTCTAGAAATAAGCAAAGAAAGTACGGAAAGGAGGGAAAAGAGAAGGGACACAAAAATAAAGAGAAAAGGAAAGGAAGGAAGGGAGGGAGGGATGGAGGGAGGGAGGGAAGGAAAAAGTAAGAGAGAAAGAAAAGGAGTAAAAGTGGGAAAGGAAGAAAGCATTAATTCATGCATCAAGCTTGAGGTATGACAATATACAGAAGTAAAATTCATTTATT
The DNA here is from genome assembly GCF_040802235.1 of Manis javanica. Classification (NCBI taxonomy): domain Eukaryota; kingdom Metazoa; phylum Chordata; class Mammalia; order Pholidota; family Manidae; genus Manis; species Manis javanica. The sequence goes on along the minus strand of NC_133156.1, from coordinate 115,473,872 downwards.
CCCAATATAGATGACAATGATTTCAAAATCAGAATCCATAAATTAGATTTTTAAATTGAGGAATATACTGTGGTAATTAGGTTAAGTAAAGCTAACAAAAGTTGGCCTTTTTGAAGATGTATTTTAAGCCAAGATTTAAAGGAAGTGATAAGAATAGAGGAGCAGAATAAAAGGCTTGGAGAAAAGGGTGGAAACAGCAATAGGAAGCTTTGGGTAAAAAAAGTGTGTGATCAGCTAGATTTGGCCCTGGTTTCCTTCCCCACTTCCTACCTGTTAAATGCTGAGAACATTATTTTTCAAGAACAACAATTGTAGAGTGAATGAAAGGAAAAAATTCATGTAGTCTGAGATATCTGGTATTACTAGATGAGGAGAAAATTACTGAGCTACTTAGATTAGTCGATACCGTGATGTGCCACAAATTTTGTTTCTGCAGAACAATAGGATAAGGTAAAGGAATTATAAAAATGGGTAGACATCTCTATAGAAAATGCCTGTTTCTAATCCTCAAGATTTCCAAACTAAAGGAGATACTGCAAACATATCTCAATATGTCTAGAGAGTAACAGGGAAAAGGGAGGGGACACATCAGAAGAAGTTATTATTATGATTAAAGAATGTAGAGAGGCTTCCCTAACTCTGGGATTAGAAGGCTCATTTTATTCAGAGTTGGTTTCTAAATAAACAGTAGGTTTGGCCAATTGAAATTTTTAGGCCTGGAAATATGCTCACACAATTTTTCTCATTTTGGTTTTTAAGTCTTAAAACCAAACCACTGTAATAACTCAAAGCCAGCTTAAGTTTTCAAATTAACATTTGCTACCAATTAGTTCATAATGAGTATTTGTCTGAAATGTTTAATGACCATAAGAAAGCTTTTAAAATTGGAAAACTTTTATGTTTAAGACTTATGTTATCCCATCTGACTTACAAGTGCAACAAGTTTGATCGCCCAAAGAGTTCATACAGTTCTAAACATGAGGGCTTGGCTCAAACAGGATGACAAGACTTTCAGCCCCTCTTTAACATCTCGCAGGAAATCTTTTGAACAAAGGGTAGATCTCAATTGCTTGTTTTGTACTTAAACCTCACACTAATCCCATTGCCATCAATAGAAAGTCTGTATGTGGGTTGCCCATTCATACAGCTATTGAGAAAAGAAAATGTCCCTTTATTTCATTGTTAAATCCAGTTTTTAACTTTTTTTCCCCCTCTGGTCTAATTAGTACCTCAAAGAATACTTCCTGACTTTATTGGAAATGCTTCTAAAGTTTCACCATTAAATGCAATGTTTTTACTCTGTTTCTGTTCTTAGTTAAGTCCTTTTTTTTTTTAAAATCACAAATTAGTTATTTTATTGAATTCTATATCCATTTACTAGGTCATAGGGTTTTTCCATCTCAGTTCATTCATGTATAATGGATTTTCTAATTTAGACTCATCCTTGCATTATTTGGAAAACCCACTTGGTCACAATTTTTTATTAACACTTTTGAATTTGATTTGATGATATTTTATTTAGGATTTTTGCACTGAAGGAAAGTTGACATTTAATTCTGCTCTGAATATCAGGTTTACACTAGTCTCAAAAAAAATTGAATAGACATTCCTATTTTTTCATCTAACAATTCAAAATTATTGCAGTGAAGTTGGTTATAGAATTCCCTTATGTTCTTAAGTTCTGGCTATATCTTTAGCTATGTTCTGTTTTTCCTTTGTAGTGGTTATTTGCTCTTACCCTTTTTCCTTTAATCAGTCTTTCCAGAAACTTATTAATCTTTTCAAAGACTAAGCATAAAAAAATCTCTAATGTCACTTTACTTTCTATTTCTCTAATTTCCATTCTGCTATTTTCTTGCTACTACATGGAACAAACAGAAGTTTCCACCCAGAATTTCTATCTGGATTCCATAGTGGTGTGGGGATAAAGGTCCATTCGCATCTCAATGGGCCACAGCAGAGCCTCTGATTGATCCAGGATAGGTTGCAGAGAGTGGTGGCCATTTTCTCCTCCCCTCCATCCCTGGTGTGTAACTGGTCTGGTGCCCACCAGTCACAAGGGACCTGCCTGTGGAGTTCTTCCATCCAGGAAGGGATGAATTGGGGAAGCAAGGGGAACTTGGCTGTAGGGGATGGAGGGGGCAGGGGCTGGCTAGCTAATCCAAGGGAGGTGTGAGTAATAAAAACCCTTTCTCCCAACCTGCCCTTCCCCTTGTCCTCCTCTGGTTTTATTGGATTTATAGAGAACTTGCCCCAAGCTGGGAACCTCCTTTCTGCCAGAGCTACATTTTGGCAGGAGTCAGCAGAGTCCTGTGAATCAGAAATCTGTCCTCCTGGGTGTGGCGTTTTGGTGGGCTGCCCCTAAAGATGGTGGGGAGATACCCAGGAAACCCCTTATGGGTAGTGAGGATTCACTTGGGGATGGCCCTCCTTGGTGGGTGGTGGGAATTCACCCGGGGATCCCCCAGTGAGAATTTGGATGGGGGTGAGTTGCTTCCTAGAGGAGTGGGGCCCTCCCGAGAATTGGGGAAGGGTAGGGATGCTGGAGGCAGTGGAGTTGGCCATCACAAAATTAGGGACTCCTTAGGGGCCTGAGTGTACATTAAGTGACAGGACATGTGGGTTGGATGTTTCTCACAGCACTGGAATGAGTTACCAAGGAGAGAGACGTGCTTTGGTAGGAAGTGGCAGAATGGGAAAATGAGTTGTGGGGTGCTCTAAAGAAGAAAAGAAAGTTATTAAAAAGTAAGATTACACTGTTGGGAGACATACTAGTGGCCCAGGAGGGGCAGCAGAAGAATGTGGGGTGCAAGAGGCTGTGGAGTGGGGTGAAGAAAGGGGTGGTACCTTCAGCTCTGGAAATAGTAGACAAGATGTCAGGGGAGGAAAAGCTAGGGAAGGATGAGGGGTTGGGGCCAAGGAGGGAGCTGTTGTGGAGGCCATTGCCTGAGCACCAGCCCCTCCCATATTGAAAGCCCTCCTCCTTGTAGTTAAGAAAATAAAGACAGAAAGACAGCAACTGAAGGTTCCTCAGGGAGAGGAGCAGCCCCCCTTCGTACATTGTGGAGCACTCCATGCTTCGCCCCTATACCCAGGTCAAGCTTATAGATTTGGGCACCCTGTTTTGGCAGAAGTCCTTGGAGCCTCTGCCCATGTAGCTTTTGTGTCTTGGGATTTAGGAGTAGGTGGCATTGTTCTGTTTGGGTCAGAAATGGGTAAATTGGCTTCCTTGACGACTCACCCCTCTCTCTGGCAGAGGTTACAAAGTACTAATCAGACTCCAGGGAATCATGTGCTTATGGGTTGACTGACAGAGGCACTTAGCATCTTATTAGGGTGATTTACCATACTTCCCCACTAGCTGGCAGACGTATGCAGAGCTCTAGCAGGTTTTATGGGAATTGGGCATGAAAAATATTGTCTACAATATGGATGTGCAGGGCCCTGCTGAGGAGTTATTCACCATGGGGATGATGGTTCTGGTGCTCTATACAGCTCCCCCATCCCTCTTTGGGTCTCTAGTAACTATTCTTGCCTTCCATGTAAGGCAACCCATAAGTGAGGTTACTCATACTATAGCAGATCTTGGGGAAGTTGAAGCAATAAAAGCACGGAAGGAGATATGATCTGCTACTGAGAGAAAAGGTTTGAAGGGCCCCAGGAAGGTCTCAAGGACCCAGATTGGGTTGTTTGATAAAGGTAGGGGCAGTGAAAGAAAAACTTGATAGACAGCCCAATAGAATCTTGCTAGAGCTGTGGCAACAATTAAAGCCAGAGCAGCAGTTCCAGGCACTGAGTTCCAAGACATGGAAACTAGAGGCAAAGCCCATGTCTTGCCCGTGTGTCTGCAGAACTCCCTAAGGGAGGACATGCAGAACCCACCTGGACCCTTGCCCAGTGATGATTGGTGTTCTGGTTTGGCTGAGATGGGGGTCAAGGCACCCTTCTTGGGGAACTGGCTGGGGCCTTTTGTGACAGAGGCCCCATGTTCAGTGAATGATCTGCTCCAGTGAATGTATAGTGTGTCCTGGCGCTGGTGGACACAAGAGCTGAATGCTCCCTGATTTATTGTGACCCTGAGTGGTGTTCTGGGGCCCACACTGTTATAAATGGTTGCCGGGTTGGGGCTGTCAGAGTGGAACAAACCTAAATCCCCTTGGTACTAGGGAAATCTCATGTTGTGTATGATGTTATGCTCACCTCTGATTCTCTTATGGATAACTGTGGCATTATTGCAAGAGGTTGTGGGTCTTATAGGCTACTGGAGAGTGTTTATCACACACTTGGCACAAATCCTGAGGCCCTTGTGCCCCTTGGCATGCAAGGGTCTCAGGTAGGAGGCCATTTGCCTTGGCATCCCCAGGGAATGATAAAGCAGATAATTTCATTCAGATCAGAATACAATGTGGGCTGTAGTCCTTTGGTGAGGCCTGCCTCTGATGTTTGGAGAATTCAGTAGAATCTGGCAGGAGCATATTGTGTGACTGAGTCCCCCAGCAACCTGGAGACTGCATGGACTTGGATATCTTGAAATATGCATCAGTGATGGCTGGCCTTTCTGGCTTCTTGGTTACAAGGCCTAGAAGTTGGCCTTCTGTGTGTTCCTGGGGTAACTGCAGAGTGGCCCCCAAAGATCATGGTAGTGTACCCAAACAGCCAGAAGGTAAAAGTCCTTTTTGGGAGAGTTTTGTCTTATTATTGTGGCCAGTACCTGTGCTTCCAGTAGCACTATATTTATCTACCCCATTCCTGCCACTGTGCTATCACAGGACCATTCTCCACATGCATCCTCCCTGATGGACAGGATTTGCTTATCACCTTTAAGGTTATTCTCTTATAGTCTTTGCAGATTAGCTCCTCCACCTAGCCTCAGCTACTGCTTGCTGAGTATGCCCGGGCCCCTTTCCAGTTGAGCTGCTGGCCTCCCATGGACTGTGCAAGCTATGAACTTAATCTGAGTCAGACTTTGAACTCAGATTCAAGGATTGTCATGATTTTGTTGCTACTTGTATCATAAATGCTGTTACTATTTTTAGTCTGGCTGCAGTGCCCCAGCTTTCTCATACAGGGGCCATTGCAGAAGATTGGGGGCATGTAGATTGTATGGCGAGAATTTTGGAGAGGTGGTTTGTGGGGTGAATGGAAGTTTCCACCCAGAATTTCCATTTGGATTCCAGATGAATACATGTTCTCTTTTATAGGACATGGAAATCCCACATACAGTTATTAAGACTGATAAATGAATATGTTATTGAATTATTCTGTGTGCTTATACTTATTTTTTGTTTTTTGCTTTATAATTTTCTATGAAAGATTTACTAAGATGCATTATTTTTCAAACTGTCCTTTCAATGCTATTATTTTTATTTGCCATATTTCATGTGGTGTACAGATAAGGGTCCATTTACATATCAGTGGGCCACGTCAGAGCCTCTGTTTGACCCAGGGTAGGGGGTGGAGAGTTGCAGCCATTCTCTCCTCCCCACCACCTTTCCTGGCATGTAATTGGTCTGGTGCCTGCCAATCACCAGGGACTCACCCATGGAGTTCCTCCTGGAAGGGGTGGGTGGGGGAAACAAGGGGTACATGGGCTCAGGGGCAGAGGCAGCAGGGGTTGGCTAGTGAACCTGAGTGAGGTGTAAGCAATAAAAAGCCTTTCTTCCAACCTGCCATTCCCCTTGTTCTCCTTTGGTTTTATCGGATTCATTGAGAACTTGTGCCAGGCAGGGAACCCTCCTTCCCCCCCTGGAGCTACAAACTATTTTCATTGAATTTACTCAGTTTTTCTTTTCTAATATCTTGAATGTTCATTCATTATTTTTCCCTTTTCCCGAACTGTATTTATTTAAGGGTAGAAAGCTCCTTTAAATAATAGTTTAGGTGCATCCATGAATTTTAATTTGTACTATTTTCAGTATTTTACATCACTAGATGTTTGATAATTTCTAACTTAATTATGTTTTAACCCATGACTCATTTAAATTTTTTAAGGGCAATCTAGTAAAAATTTTTTGCTCTGTTTTATATACTAATATAAGATCTGAGTGATGGTATTCCTGGACTTTGTTAAAACTTCCTTTTTGTGTTGGCATTTATTCTAATTTCCTAAAAAATATATTCAATTGCTGAAAAGAATATGTATTCTCTCTCTTTTAGGACATGAAAATCCCACATACAGCTATTAAGACTGATAGATGAATATGTTATTCAATTCTTCTATGTGCTTATACTTATTTTTTGCTTTATAATTTTCAAAGAAAGATTTACTAAGATGCATTATTTTCAAACTGTCCTTAAAATGCTATTATTTTATTTTCAATATTTCATTATCACATTGTTAACTGCATAAAAGCTTATGATTCATTTATCTTCTTAATGGTCTGTTTCATTTATCATTATGTAATGTCCTTCTTTAATCTCCATCAAAGCTTCTTATTCAAAAATCTGTTTTTTCCAGTATGTATGCTGATAAACTTTATTGTGCTTAAAAAATGCCTACTTTCTCTTTGCTAACTGCTGGTGTGAACTGCCACCATTGAATGATGATGGTCACTGGGGAGGAAGTATGTGTTGGGAAGTTATTCCTTTGTGCTGACCGTGTCTGGCAGATGATTAAAGCTGACACTCTTGTGTGATTTGAGATTCTGGATCTCTCACCTTTAACTCCCAGGCATCAGGCAATGTATTCCTTTTCCCAGGCTTAGGGACCCTCCTGTAGCCTGCTTCACTAGTGGTCTACCCCACACAGCTCATGCCTTACCCCTCATTCTTTCTCTCTCAAGGCAGTTTTCAGGATTTAAAGTGACTCTAGCCCTGCTTTTTATGTGGCCCTTATATGGTTCCTTAATATTTATTAATATTAAGGAAATATTAATAAAACCTAGACCAGCCCAAATCCTGAGAGGGCAGTCCAGTCCTAGGACAGCAGGGCAGTCCTGGCATCATCATCACAGTCAGTTAGCCTTGAATACAACTTGGTAATGTCCTAGGTGGGAGTCATGCCTCACTCCATGGGAAAAGAGACTCTTGGTGTCCTGTTGAAGCCAAATGTAAGGGAATGAAGGTAAGCATTCCCTTTATCACCCTTGTAAACAACACACCACATGCCCATATACACACAAGGAATTGGAAATCTCAGTACTACTTTTCCAAAGAAATCTTTCTAAAATGCTCCTCGTTACCCACAGACTAACCCACTTTATATACATTATGAATACTGACCTATTTAGAATAATTTTGATCATTTTATAGATCATCTAATTATTGACTCCATCTTCCCTTTCTGAGTATATTGGTTTAATGGAGTTCTGTTCGTCTCCTTTATTTCCTCTTCTGGTTTCAAAGCTATACATACCATTTCCTTCATTTCAATGGCATTTCTAAATATTTAAAAAATGTCTCAACGTACCCATCCTTATTTCTCAAAAAAGCCTGAAAGTAATCAACATTTCTAACCTTTACTTGTTCACAGTTATAAGAAACTGAGTGCTTTAATTTCCCTCCAAACCTGCCATCTTTTGTGTTACTGTTATAGTGCCTAGCTTTTAAACCCTAAAAATCAGTTATTTATGTAGTTCAATACTTATTTAGTTTAATTTAATACAAATATCTATACTACCTCATATGCTATCCTGAACTTTTCTTGGTTCTGGAGACATATTGGCAAATGAGACAATTTTCTGCCCTCACCCAGCATCCATTTGTCTTTTTATTTTCTTAATTCCTTTGATCACTATTGTTTCTTGTTACTCCTTCCTGTGGGTTCAATTTATTTCTGTTGAAGTACATCCTTTAACAGTTATTCAGTAAGGGTCTTTAACCAACAAAACTTTTATAGTCTCTGTATACCTTAAAATGTCTTCCTTTTGCCCTATTCTTGAATTGGAAAATGTTTTTTAAAATACATAATAATTGAATTGTAAAAAATATATTAAGTAGTTTAGTTAAAGGGTTAATTAAATGTATCTGAATAGATAAGTCAACTAGGAGATAAAACACAGGCTATCACCCAGAACAGTTTATAAAGGAAAACTTAAAACACATTCCAAATAGAATTAGCTCCAGTAGATTTCAATGAAATTTGTAAAAGTTGAGAAGTCTGAGAATAAGCAGAGGGTAATGACAAGATATTTTCCAGGATTCAAGAAAATTATAGCACTTGATATAATCTATGAGAAGATTTGTTTATATTACCCTGCTGGCTTTGGTGTGCCCTTTCTAGGTGAGGAAGCATATCTTTCTTAAATCCTGGACATTTCTATGTTTTTTTCCTAATCTGTCTTTTTCTAAAATGATGTCCTGTTCATATTTTATGGATTCTAATTCATTCTTACCTTCTTGCTTATTTTCAATTATATTTAACTCTTTCCCACCCCAGACAGGAAGGATTTTAATAGTTCAGGACCAGTTTCTTGTATTCTCAGTCTGTTGTTTCTGTATCACATGTGTGGTTCTGTATCTCAGGAATTTGGCTCTATATTTGTGTATAATTCAGATTTGGAGCTCTGATTTCTCCTGGGTGTCTCTTCCTCATTCGTAGCTTGTGTTGTGGTGGGGGATGTTCTTGGTTCTGGCTAAATTCCTGTGCTGGTGGTAGAATACTTGTGGTCCCTGTTAATGTGCAGCTGTTCTCTGCTCCTCATTATTATTCAGATGATGTGTTCTAAGTGCCTGCCCTGGGCAATGATTGTGCCTAGATCTCTTTAAGATTTTACACCCCACGCCAATGCTGAAGTCCTAAATATGGTGCAATTACCAGCTTGCTACAGATTAGAAATTTCTCTTTATTTTTGAAATCTAGAAATTATTCTTTTTTGTCTACAAGTTCAGCTTTATTAAGAATTGTTTTGCTGCATTTTGGTTGGCTAGCTATTGTATATGTTTGTAGTAGTTGGTGCATTTCACATTGGCAGTCTTCCAGATCAATCCACAGTACCCCTAATAATTTAGCATCCAGTAATATGTTTATCTTCCCATCACAGTATAAACACAAGTCGTTTCTATGGATCTGTCAAACTCTTGACATGCCTTTGTACTTTCTTCTGTACCTTTGTCTATTCCATTTCTTAAAAAATCTTCTCTACTTTCTACTTTTCTGCAAACCACCATCATTTAACATCTATCCAGATCAATCCAACTGGATGGGATGGATACATATTCTTCCACTTTCTGGCACAAAGTGATCTCTTCTGTGAAATTCAGGTAGCATTAATTATCTAAAGGCATCATTCTCTCCTTATTGAATATCAGAGATTTATTTTCTTTTCATGCATGCATATCTGACTTCACCATTTATCTGTGATCTTTTTAAGAGAAGGAATATGGATTTTAATTTGTTAATTTCTCTTTTAGCTCCATACTCTGTGTACTGTACAGCATTGTATTATAGGTTATCAATAAATATTAAATTGAATAACTGGATCTCTCACTGTATTTAAAATCCAGAGCATACAATAGGTTGTCATTAAACATTTAGGTTAATGTTTAAACAAGTAAATAAACAACTCTTCTTCTCTGCCTTGGTGTAGTAGTAAGAATGTGGCTTGGAGTTATGATTCTGGGTTAAAACCTACTGCTGTTACCTATAGCTTAATGATTCTGGGCAATCAGTTAACTTTAAGCAATGTCATTTTCCTCATTATATAGGAATGATAATACATATCTTACAGTATTGTTATGAGAATGAGGGAGATCATATGTGTGCAAACACTTTTTGAATAGTAACACAGTAGAAAATATTATGTGCTATCTGAAGAGTTTAAACAACTAAGGGGTGATAAGAATCTTAGAAAGAAGGATGCAGTCTTTTGGGTAAGAAGAGAATTGAAAGGAGGAAAGAAACAATTTCAATGGGAAGACATACAAAAGAATAAAAATATAAATAAAAAATTACACGAGGAAAACTGAACTGACAAACTATAGATAAGGAAAAAATATGTATTCTTAGGACAAATATAGTAAAACTAGAAGTGGAGACATTGTAATAGAAAAGAATAGCATACTTTAAAAGACTGATATTTCATGTTGTAAATGATTAAGATCCATAAAATTAGTAAATAAAAGTATCTTAAGTATATTTGAAAGTTATTCTCTTGCTTCAAAATCAAATTAATTTTCTTTTGGGTACCAGTTGTTTTTATTAATTCTCCAAATAATTTTAGTGGTAAGGGTGTTATGTAATCATAATCTGAAATATAATAAATAAAATTCTTCATATTGCCCTGATTCATGTTTCCTTTCATATTTTAACTTTAAAAATCATATTTGATACACTTCAGTATTACTATTATAGCTATTGAAAATATAATTTTATCTTATAATGAAATCTCATTTTTGTGCTTAATACATATTTGTAAATTGTCCCTGAGAATATTTTTTCTCTATTTTAATATAACTACTGCAGATTGGTGCTTCAGTAATTTAGCTAACGAATATATATTGAACACAGAGCCATGACATACTGGTGATGGTAGTAAATCCCAGACTTGTCTATGAAACAAGTCAGTGATGATTATTTTTCAAAAAGTATAATAGACACAGATGTTAGAGGACTTCAGAGCAACAGAATATTTTATCTTTGCATCCAGTGTGAAAGCATAGTCATTTTACCCCAAACTACTTAATTCATAGACTGCTTTTTAGGGTCCATGAGAGAGCCAACAACTAATAGAAGACCACTGGGGGATGATAGGCCTTTCAATGTAGTGATTTAAAAGTCTGGCTTAGTAATGTAAGAATAATAGATAAAAGCATGGCTATAAAGCCCAAATCCATATTGGCTGCATTTAAGTTCTGCATGGGTTGAAATTCTGCCACCTTTGCTTACTAGCTGTGTTATCTTGTGAAAATTACTCAACCTCTTTGTGGATTCATTTTTTCTTCTGTGAAAAGGAGAAACTGAGAGTAACTGCTTCACAGGTTTGTTGTGAGAATTAAATGTGTTAATATGTATAAAGTGCTTAGAGCAATGCTCATCACATAGTAAATGCTCAGAATAATTAGTTGTGATTAATATTATTAACTCCACTTTTCTACTGTTTCTACCATTACATAGATATTTAACATTTCTGAACCTTAGTTTTCCCATTTACAAATGAGGTAAATGCCTGATGAAACTATTAAATGGGATAATACACATAAAATGTTATGAAATAGTGCCTGGCTCAGTAAGTGCCAACTTAAAAATAAACTTTGAGGTCTGTACACTTATCATAATATTAATCATAATGATAACCTAAACCAACAGTGTAAATCACTTGGTTATATTGATCATATCCCAGAGATTCTTCCTCCTAAATTTCAAGAATAAGCCTAGAAGCACTGGATTAGAAATCAGGAAACCTAATTTACAGTTTTGATAGCCTTGGATTAGAAACCAGAAAATCTAACTTACAGTTTCAGTGTTTCTATTCTTCATATGAACTTGAACGAGTTATTTACACTATCTGGAGCTTTTGTTATTTGTAAAATGAAATCATGGTACCTACTTCTATTTTAGGAGCTGTATTAAATGTATGCTTAGTGTCCAGAGTTAGTTTTTGGAATGCATTTTTTCCTTTGACTACATGTACAATTAGTACAGTATTAGTGGCATTATGACTTAGTTTTGTTAGCCTGAGAATTTCTTCTTTGGAAAAGAGCTAAAATTTTCCAAAGAAATTTTGAAATCTTGCCTTCCCATTTCAACCACAGGACTGTATGCTCCTGAAAGTCCTCATGGCAAAAAAAAATTTAGGGTTGAAGCAAACAAACCTATTTGGAAAATAGGTTTCAGGTGACCTTTTATAAATACTCTTTCATGTTTGCAAAAACAAGCAAGAAAGCAAAGTAGATAGACTTTCAGTGGCATTTTAAGTCTTATAATAATAATGGATGCTACAGTTCTATTTTTATAGACTTTATTTTTCTATTGATATGCCTTATCTGTTGATTCATTGTATCACATTTTCTTTTCATTCTTTGATTGTTTAATTACTTGAACACATTTATATTAACTGCATTGAAGCCTTTGTCTGGTAAATTCAATATCTGGGTCCACGAATAGTCAGTATATATTGGTTGCTTTTATTTTGGAGTCACACTTTCCTGACACTCTCTATGTCTTGATATTTTTGTTGAAACTGAATGTTTTAAATAATATGTTATGTAACTGTTGATCCTGATCTATGTTTCTGAGTTTTGTTGCTTTAATAACTTGCTTGGAGTTATTAAACTGCAGAAACTGCACACCCTGTGATATTGGCTGTTGATGTGTCTGCTCAGTTTTTCATTCTTATTTTTATTTTTTATTTTGGCTTCTTAAGGGTTACCCTTGGGTCTGTATAGCCTAGTGTTTTGTGTCAAGAATGTGCTCAAACACTTCAATTCCATAAGGCTTCTGCCTTCTGCTAATGTATCTATGTGTGGTTGAGGAGCACGTTCAATGTTCAGCCAGCTCCCTAGTCTGCTTTGGCTTTTACTTCCTGCAGGGCTCTTCTGGGCCTCTCAACATATGTGCATAGTTTTCTGGTCCGCGAAGGCTTATCTAGTACTTTTATGGCTCTCTTACAAAAGCTCTGATTAAATTTCTGGCTGGTTCACTATTGATCCCGAATTAGATTGTAACTTGAGGCTGGCAAAGTTGCAGGTTTTCCCTGTGTGTTTCTATGGCGTTCCCCTTTCCTCCACGTCCAATCCCAAGCCTGTCGCCTTTGGCATCTTTCTGCTGGTGTTCCTGGACAGACTCAAGCTAGTAAAACTAGACTGAGTTTTGTAGACTGAGCTGAGCTTGCGGGGAGTGGGAGGGGTTGCTGGGGAAGGTGATGGCAGCATCCCAGGCAAGAATTATTCAGACTTCTGCTCTTCTCACTCAAAATTCTTGAAGGTTTTGCCAGCCGCTTCATGCCTGGAGAGCCTCTCCCAAGCCTTTACAAAGGTTGGAATCTTTGTATAATAATAAAATTAAATAAATAAATAAAAATGAGAAAGAATGGGAAATCATCTATTTTCTGCCCCAGAGAATAACCTGAATTGTACCATATAACGAGTCTAAATCTTAAGGCCTTTTGCTTCTGAGCGTTTTTAAGCATTTTTTCAATGTGTACCAGAAGCGGTGTATGCTTCCCTGAGTTTCTTTGTTTTTGGGCAAGGCAACTACTCGTGCTACCTCTAATTTCTTTTATCTAGAAAGTGAAGAAAATAACATCCACCTCAGAGAAGGCTGTACAGGTTCAGTAGATAACTTTTGTTAGAGAGTTTTGAAGAAATAATATTAAGAATTACCCTTAAAGGGAGCACTGGCCCTAAGTCATTCTTAAGATGACAAAATAATACAACTGATTTTGGTTGTGGAGGCAATTGTGAAGGACATGGAAAAACAAAACAGTTGTCAGAGATCCTGGAGAAATGTTTGATTTTTGGGGGAGGACTTTTAAAATTGGAGATTTAAGGGACCTAAATTGAATTTTAATTGCTCTTCCTCTGGAGCAAAACAGTAACACCCAGGTGGGTGGTTGCTCTTTATAATGAGAAAGTAAAGTAAACCAGCCACTCCTTTTAGAGAAACATCCTGTTTTGGTTTTCAGTAGCCCCGGGCAGTGGGCAAAGCTCTAGTGGGTAGATCTGTTTCTGAAGGGCATTTAATTGGAAAGTTCATTCTCCTTTGCTTTTGAAAACACACACACATACACATGTTTTCTTTCCCGTAGCACATAGTGATCAGGGACGGAAGAACCAACAGATGGTAAAACTCCCTCAGTGTGGGCTCAGACACTTCAGGCTAATAGACTTTAAATACTGGCATTTTTCAACTCTGAGAAAGAGAAATAGTTGGCCTTCACATGGGGCAGAGCTGATGGGTGGAAGTAGTTCCCAGATCACTAAGAGATTTTCTGAAGAAAGACACATGTTTCCGAGTCAGTGCACCATCAAAATGATGTGATTCTTCAGTAAAATCCTAACTGACTTCAATTTAGGGACAAAGTATCTGCATTTACTAAAAAGTCTGAGAAGTCTTCATAAAGCTCTTCAGTTACCTTTTATTTATTCTTCACACCTTAAGACTTACTAACTTTTAGCAAACATAGATTAAAAATGCTTTAGGGTAAGGTAAGTTGGGTTTATAAGCTGTTACTCATATTTGCTTACAATTAATGGGTTTATGGTTTTAAAAATAATTGGTTCTTTTAAAAATTGGTCATCTTTTGCATTGTTTATGGTTTTAATTTAATTTACTTTTTTTAAATTGGAGGTTATATGTAGCCCAGTGAGGTAAAATTGCAATATTTCCAGAATCTCTCTCCTAGCCTTAGAGCATCTCCATATCAATAGTTGTTTCTAAGGGTGGAGAGAAGTAGTCTATCTCCATATCGATAACGATTACAAAGGTGGGGGTAACAGGGATATAACTGGACCAGAGATGTTTGGTGGTCCTTTTTGCAGCCAGGTAGTGAGAGAAACAGGCAAACAGAAGCGGATGATGACTGCTTGTGAGCAATAAATGGGTTTCTCCCACTTTACTTCTCCCTCTGACTGATTTTGCTTTCAAAGGTAATTTGCTCCAGTCTGGGAGAAAGATTTTCCCCCCTGGAGTTAACACCTGGAGGTAGCCAGCAGGACTTCTGAATCCAAAATCTGTCTTCATGGATGCAACACTTAGGTGGGCTTCTCCTGTGAATGGTGGGGAGGTCCCCATGGCTGCAGCAGTGGAGGTTGCTGCTTCACCCTGGAACCCCCATCCATGGAGCTTCCTCTTAGAGATCCTCTAGTGGGAAATTGGTCTATGGCAAAGCACCTCCTAGGTGGCTGGGGCCTTCCCCAGAATTGAGGAAGGGTGGAGACACCAGAACTGTGGAAGTAGACCTCTGAGAGATAGAAGACTGCTTAGAAGCCCTGAGTGGCCGTGTAGCAGCTGGAATTGTAGAATGTTTGTTTCTTGAGAAAGTAGAAAGGGTTATTGAGGTGAGAGACACACTTCGGTGTTGCCTGAAAGAGCTGGGTGATGACCTCTGGGATGCCCTTAAGAAAGGGAGACAGTTATTCAGAAGATGGCTCGTGCTCCTGGAAGTTACATTAGCAGCCACAGAGGAGGCAGCAAGAGAATCCAAGTTGCAAGAGGCCATTGGGGAAGGGGAGGAAAGAGTGGTTCCTTCAGACCCAGAGATGGTGGAGGAGATATTGGGCAAGGATGAGATGGTGGGGCTGAGGGCAAAACTGTTGCCAAGGCAACCTCCTGAGGCACCAGCCTCTCCTATATTAAAGGCCTGCCTGGTTGTAATTAAGAAAGTAAAAATAGAACAACCGTGGGTTCCTGGGGAGAGGAACCACCCCCTCTGCAGGTTGTAGAGAACTTCGTGCTCTGCCCCTATACCCAGGATGAGCTGATAGATATGAGCATCTGGTTTCAGCAGAAGCCATTGGAACCTCTGCTTCCATGGTTTTTTTGTCTTTGGGATATGGGGGTGGAAAACATTGTTATGTTAGGTACTGAAACGGGTAGACTGGCTTCCCTGATGACTCCTCTTCCCTCTGGCAATGGTTGCGAAGTGCCCATCACACCTCAGGGAATCTGGCACTTCTGGATTGGCTGACAGCAGCCATCAGGGTAGTTTGGCCTAATCAGGGTGATTTACCATAATTACTCACTAGCTGGAAAATATGCAGAACTCTAGCAGGTGTTATGGGAGTTGGGCATGAAAAAATCATCTGTCATATGGACTCCCAGGGCTGGATGAGGAGTTGTTCACCATAGAAATGAGAAATCTGGTGCTGCATACAGCTCCCACATCTCTCTTTGGGTCCCTAGTGACTATTCTTGCCCCCCACATAGGGAAACCCATAAATGAGGCTACTGGTACTTTAGCAGATCTGAGGAGGTTGAAACAATAAGAGCACAGAAGGAAATATGGGCTGTGACTGAAAGGTTGGTGCAAAGGGCCCTGTGAAGGTCTTGAGGACCCAAATGTGGACTGATTTGATAAAGGTCAGGATAGTGAAAGAAAAACTTGATGAGCAGCCCAATAGGATCTTGTTAGAACTGTGGCACCAATTAAAGCCAGAGCAGCAGTTGCAGCCACTGTGGTCCAGGACATGGAGGCCAGAGGCAAAGCCCCATGTCCAGCCTGTGTCCCTGCAAGACTTCCTGGGGGATAGTACACAGGCTCTGCCTGGGCCCTCACCCCAAGAGGACGACAATTGGGTGTCACAGTTTGGGGGGAGGATCAAGGCCACACCATGGGGGATGTGGTGGGGACCAGAGGCCATATATAGAATTAGTAATTCATTGTTCCCCCATGTTCTGGCACTGGTGGACAAAGGATCTGAATGTTATCTGATTTATGGCAACCCTGAGCATTTTCCTGAGACTCCTGCTGTGATAGATGGCTAGGGGGATAAAGTAGTTAGAGTGAAGAAAGCCCAAATCCCACTGGGGATAGAGTGTTTACCCCTAAAGGAGTATACTGTGTACATTTCTCCTATCCCTGAATATATTTTGGGGATGGATATCATGCAGAGCCTATGGTTACAGCACACTGCAGTGGATTTCAGACTGAGAGTACGTATGGTAAAAGCAGTTTTGAGGGGGCATGCTAAGCACCTGCCTGTAGCTGTGCCTGTACTTCAGTGGGTGACAAATACTAAACTGTATAAATTGCCTGGAGGACACTCTACAGGAGTTGCAGAAGGTAGGCATCATAAAGCCCACTCATAGTCCTTTTAGTTCCCCAATGTGGCCGGTGGAAAAGCCAGATGGCTCCTGGCATATGACTGTGGATTACAGGGAATTGAATAAAGTCACACTCCCTTTTCATGCTGCTATACCCTCTATAGCAGCCCTTATGGACATACTCTGTCATGAACTAGGGACATATCATTATGCTGTGGACCTTGATAATGCTTTCTTCTCTATTGACATAGCATAGGAAAGTCAGAAACAGTTTGCCTTCATGTGGGAAGGCCAGTAGTGGACATTCACTGTCCTTCCACAGAGATACCTACACAGTCCCACCATTTGTCACGGACTTGTAGCCCAGGACTTGGCCACATGGAAGAAACCACAAATGGTGCAGCTGTGTCACTACATTGATGATATTACGCTCACATCTGATTCTCTTGCAGATTTAGAAGGGGCAGTTCCTAGACTGCTGCAACATCCACAGGAGAAAGGATGGTCTGTGAACAGCACCAAGGTTCAGGGACCTGGTTTGCCCATAAAATTTGTGGGAGTTGTCTGTTTGGGTAAAACTAAAGGTATTCCTGAAGCAGTCATAGACAAGGTCCAGGCTTTCCCTTCCCCTATCACTGTGGCAGTATTATAAGAGTTTCTGGATCTTTTGGGCTACTAGAGAGTGTTTATACTGCACTTGGAACAAATTCTGAAGCTCTTATACTGTTTGGTATAAAAGTGGGACTGGGATGAAACATATGCAGCTGCTTTTACTGCTGTTAAGTGAGCAGTCAAAGCCGTACAGGCCTTGAGTGTAATGAACTCATCAAGGCCCTGTGAGCTAGATGTTCATGTAACAAAAGATGGTATGGATGGGGCTTTTGGAAGCAGTCTGAACAGTCCCACCATCCTATTGGATTCTGGTCACAACTATGGAAAGAAACAGAGGTCCGGGGTACCTTGATAGAGAAGCAACTGGCTGCTGTGTACCATACCTTGCTGGCTATGGAACGCATCATCAGAACAACTCTGACCAATGTAATAACCACGTCTCCCATCATGGGGTGGGTGCAAGACTGAACCCCAAGGCCACCAAGTGGCATGGCACAGATGCCTACATTGGCCAAATGTGGTGCATATTTACAGCAGCATAGTGCCCTTTCCACTAGCCCCTTAAGTGGAGAACTCCAATGCTTCCTGGGGCCCATGACTTATACCAGTTTAAATCAGAAAGAATTTGCTTTAAGCCATTGGTAGCCAAGAGTTCTTATCAGAAGGGAAAAGCCCCTATACCTGAAGATACTTAGTATACAGACAGCTCCAATCATGGGCAGCCCCTGAAGTGAAGAGCTGTGGCTTTCCATCCTAAGACTGAGACAATATGGATGGAGATGGAGAGGGGAAGAGCAGCCAATGGACTGAGTTGGAGGCAGTATGATTCATGATCACTCAGGAGCCTTCCCCTATAGTTGTCTGCACTGACTGCTAGGCTGCCTATCAGGTTTGACCCTGTGACTACCAACATAGTGCCACGCCAACTGGATGGTTGGTCACTGGCCCCTTTAGGGCCAAGAGCTGTGCAAGACCTATTGGCCTCTGGTCAGACTAAGACAGTTACCATATATCATGTGATTGGCCATTTGCCCTTGGCATCCCCAGGGAATGATGAAGCTGACACATTGATACTGACCCAGGTGCACTGGCTAGAAAGAAAGTCTGCCTCTGATGTAGCCCAGTGGTTATAGCTCAGTGGTTGCACATGGGGCAAAAGACAATGTGGGCTGTAGCCTGTCAGTGGGGCCTTCTGTTGACCTTTTAAGAAGTCAGCAGAGCCCTGAAAGAGTGCTTTGTGTGCTCAAAGAGGGAATTACACTGAGACCCACATCAACATGGGAAAATAGTAAAGGGGCTGATACTCCTTGCCAGGTGGCAGATAGACTATCTTGTGCCTCTGCCCATATCAGAAGGATGTCAGTGTGCCATGACTTGTGTGGACATGGCTACTGGACTGTTGGTTGCTTTTCCTGCACATTGTACAGATATACAAATGACCAAAAGGGGCCTGGATCACTTCTTTGCAACCTATGGCCAGTTGCAGGTGATTGAAAATGAACAAGGCACCCACTTTACTGGACACATGTTACAAGAATGCATGCAGCAATTAGGAATGAAGTGGAAGGTTCATGTACCATATAACCCTACTGGGGCAGGCATGATAGAGAGGTTCAACGGTT
Organism: Manis javanica; assembly: GCF_040802235.1. Lineage (NCBI taxonomy): Eukaryota > Metazoa > Chordata > Mammalia > Pholidota > Manidae > Manis > Manis javanica. Next base: position 115,454,996 of record NC_133156.1, on the reverse strand, counting down.
TGTTGAAATCTGGCCTGAAGTCGGACACCAATAGTCTACAGGGCTGGTCAATTCGCTTATGGACAATGCTACAGCATTTGAATGAGAAGCCCTGAAAAGGAGCCTTGAGCCCTGTGGACATGCTAACACACATTGCTGCTTCTCCTGTACAACTGCATGTGCAAACCAAAGAGGAGTTATTAAAGACAGGATATGGCCATCAGAGCAACATCCTGCTGCCAGCCCCAACTGTATGAGTGGACATGGCCCTGGACATTTTGACACATGGGTCAGTGATGACTGGCCCTTCTGGCACCTTGGGGAAAAGGCCTGGAGGCTGGCCTCCTGTATGTTCCTGAAGTAACACAGCAGAATGGCCCCCAAAGATCACAGTAATGTACCCAAAATGTCCAGGAGGTAAGAGCATCTTACAGGGAAGTTTTATCTTTAGGCCAGGGCAGATACCTTCCATGACCCTATATATTGACCCATCTGTAACTCTCACAGGGAGTGGTGTGAAAGTACTAGACCAGGATGAGATCCCATTCATGCTACTGTCCTATCACAGGACCACTCTCTTGCATGCATCCTACCTGATGGACAAGATTTGCCTATGCTGGTGACATTAAAACATGTATCTTATTGCCCTTAAGGCTATTTGTTTCTACAGTCTCTGTGGCCTGGACCAGCCCCATAGCAGCAGCTGTTGTGTGATAATTGCTCTAAAATCCTACCCATTCAACTACTGGCACCTGTGAATGGGTGAGCTATGGACTTAATCTGCACAGGACTTTGAACCTAGCTGAATCACCCAGCTAAGGATTATCATGATTTTATTGCTGTTGTAATTGCATGTTATTAGTCTGGTTGCAGTGCTCCAGTTTTCTCACACAGGGGCCATTGTGGAAGATGGGGAGTGAGTAGATTGTTCGGCAAGATTTCTGGAGGGGCGGGCTGTGGGTAAAATAGCAATATTTCCAGAATCTCTTGCCTGGCCTTGTGCATCTCCATAGCAATAGGCATTTCCAAGGGTGGAGAGAAGTAGTCCATTTCCGTATCAGTAGGTGATTACAAGGGTAGGGGGAGCAAAGGTATAACTGAACTGGAGAAGTTTGGTAGGTCCCTTTTTTGCAGCCTGGTGGTGACAGACACTGGTGAGCAGTAGTCGTCTACTTCTTGTAAGCAATAAATGGGTTTTTCCCATTTTATTTCACCCTCTGATTGATTTTGGTTTCAAAGGTAATTTGTCCCAGGCTCAGAGAAAGATTTTCCCCTCCTGAGTTACACCCAGGTTGAATGGATTTTCTGGAACTTTTAGAGTTGCCAGGGGTCTTTAAGGACATCTAGCCCTTTCTCCTTTCTTAAACCATTGTAGGGAAAGGGTGGTCCAATCTTATATAAAGGTTCTTGTCAAGAGGAGGCTCTCCATGCTTGGAGGCCATCAACTTCATTTTTAACACATATGTACCAGCTCAAGTTATGTCATTGGCATCTTATAAATAATTGGGATAAAGACATTATACCAAATATGGAAAAACTATCTTGTCATAACCACAATCACACGTGTCAAATACTAATCAGGGATAGTGTATGGATTTTACCTGTATCAAGCTCTGAGTTGATTTCTCTGTTATTTCTAGTTTCTGGGGGGCTGATTTGTGTAAAGGTTTAGACTCCCTTTTGTTAGCTGTGTGACAATTTTTTTACCTTTTGCTTTCTTTATGGTTGAAGATTTCATGATAATAACACATAACATTTACTGCTCATTATGTACCAGACATTGTTTTAGGCTCTATGTAAACACTTCTAGGCTTTAAAAAATATTTTAATAATTTTTTTAACCTCTGCATGGTCTTAACAATTGGCAATTGTTATTATCCCATTTTTAGGGATGAGAAAAGTCAAGTATGGAGAGGTCTTGTCACCTGCCAATATCATACAACCAGGAAAAGTCAGATTTGGAACATGAAACTAGGCAGCCTTCTAGGACCCATGTTTTCAAACACTTCTGGAATTATCTGCTCAAAATTTGATTGTAATCATCTGCACAAAACTCTTTTTTGTAGCTTATTTGGTGCTTATGTCATACTAAAAAAAATGCAGACTCTTTTTACTTTCATGCTTTTAATTCTTTTTTTTCATAAATAATGTTTATTCAGGTGTCCCATGTAATTATATTGATCTTTAAAAATCTGAGGTCAAGCTCTGTTTTTTTTTCCTTCTTGTTCTACTTTTCTTTTTCCTCTCCCTCTTCCTTAAGCTTTTATTTCCCATAAAACTATAGTTGAGAATGGAATTACATTTTCACCCCTTTAGCATATCCTTCTTTAATTTCAAAGTTTTTGAGATTAAAGATCTCACTGAGGAGATACTACTTAAAATAATAATTCATTGCATACTCCAAATACTTTTGAGTAGGTGGAAATTTCTGCCTCTGTATAAACATAAAGTGCTGTATTTTACTGGAAAAAAAGCAAAGAATAAAACTAAAATAAAATAGCAAAGCACTGCTGTCCAGCCCCCATGTGGTATGTAGAATGCCAGTGTTCATAGGAATTTTCAGTTTTTGTATCTAGAACTCAAAAATGATCACAATAATCACTAAATTATTGCTTGTATTACTTAACATATCATAATGTTTCATTGTTCTGACTTTATAAGATTTATAATGTGATGGGCTTTCAAGATAATTTTCTTACACATTTAAGTAAATAGGCTTTAAAGTGTTTCATTTTCAAATGAAAATACATGACTCTGGAGCAAGGGGGTTCCCTACTTTGGGTACGTTTCCTATGAACTGATGAAACCAAAGGAAGAAAAGGGAAAGAGCAGGTTGGGAGGAAGGGTTTTACTGCTCACAGTTTAGTCTCTTGCTCAGCTCTGCTGTCCAGCCCTGCTTCTGTCCCTGCTGCTACATGTGCTAGGTTCCCCTGCCCACACCCTCCCTGAGGAACTCCAATGGTGGGTCTCTGGTGACTGGTAGGCACCAGACCAATTACATACCAGGAATCGGGGAGCAGAGAATGGCCATTTTCTCTCTACCCCTTGTCCGGGCAGTGGCCCTGCCATGGTCCATTGATATGCAAATAGGCCAAGACCAGGCAGGAAATTCTGGGTGAAATATTTCATAAATATACTATAAAATCTCCTCAATTAAAAAAAAGATACTGCCTGAAATTGAATCTTTTCCTAGTCATTCAAGTTCAATATTAACAATAAACATTCAGTAAGGTTTTCAAAATTCATTGGTAAGTGTTCACCAAAGGACTCTATGCTTCTGCATTTATTCTTTTGCTTGTCTGGGAATTGTTTTGCATTTATTCTTTTATTTTTCTTTATATTTTAAGTAACTATTTGCTAACTACATGCTGTATGGCACTTACTATCCCAAGCACAATAGAGATTTAAGGAGCTATAAGCTAATAGAGCAATGTTTGTGTACATTTTTTTTTTAAGTCTTCCATCAGAATATTGTTATATTTCCATTCTTTCCAAAGTTGTACAAAGTTCAGGAGTGAAATTGCTGCACATTTTATGTATGGCTTTGACAAGTCATATGAACTCTTTGGAACTTAGTTTCTTCATCTATAAAGAGTAGTGTGGGAACTGATCCATGGCTCCCCAGAATGATCTAGACCTGAGTGAGAACACATCCAGAGTTTCTCCTTGCTTTCTTTTCATTGAGGAGCAAAGTGTTTGGCCTTAGCCCATTTGTTTCTTTCTCTCCTCTCTTACATTTATAGTGTCCACAATATAAATGTTAGGTATTTAGCTTGACCTTTATGGGAAAAATCTAGGTAGTTTCTAAGGGCTCCTCTCTTACAGAGTATTCCAAACTTTGCGATTTTATTTTTGTATTTCTGCATCTGTACTTGCGTCATCTGGCAGATTAAATTTTATTATAAACAAAAAATAACTTGCAGAAAGAGCATATAAAGAAAAATAGAAACCACTTCCAGTAGAAAATCTGGAAGGGAAATAAGGAAGCGAAATCTGCTGTGGGTAAAGGAATTTGGTGTCATTAACTTAATTTTAAATGCCCTTAAGAATAAGCCTTTAGATTTTTATTTTAAAAAATGCTTTAATTTCATATAACTACCTCATAGGTTTTTGGGGGTATGGAGAATATTAAGAAATATATAATAATCATACCCAGTGACAGGCACATGGCATAGGACCAGAAAACATTATGCCATTATATATTTTTGAGATATGGGAATATTGGGTGAAAAGAATATAACTTTTTTGAGCTTGAACTAAAGTGCCTACACATACACACACACACATATTACGTACAAGTACTATAGTAGAATCTCTAAATTTAGTAAATTTGTTAATGGAAGTCAATACATATTACACAAGAAAGTATATAAAAATCTGACAATTTAAAAAATGAACTTTGTCAACAAAATAGAGCATTTATTTTTCCCTTTAGATATTTATTCAAAACATCACCACTATATTTACTAAAGTTTTTACTGCTTGTGATATTATGCTTTTTATATATTTTCTTCACAAAAGTGTTTATTTCAAGTATTCCTGTTCTTTATTTTCTTTCTGAAATTTATGGGCCTGTTTTTCTTATTTAAATTCATGGCATATCTTTATATTTATGTTAACACTTCCTCTGGGAACATGCATTGTCCTGAAGGTATTCTGTCTTGGGAAAACAAGCTGAATAGCATTGAAATGATAATCATGATTACTGTTGACCCTGATGAGAAACATGATAATTTTTCTCCTTTAGGCCCCAATGTAGGATGAGATTTTGTGAAGCACTGATTAACCTTTTTTATTTAGCCGCTTTCATGTCTGAGATGCATGACTTTTCCTTACTCAAAGAACCAATACGCTAGAAAGAAAACTTCAGAAGATGACTCAAAGGCTGGTGATTACCAAGAGATTTTTAAGATAAGCTGTATGTGGAAAATTGGTTAATACCAAAGGCTTTCATATTTGCTCACTGCCTTGGAGTAGGACAAAGTGGTGGACTTAAAAATACGATACTTATTTTCAGAGAAAAATTTATCCTCTATCTTTTATGTAATATAAGATGAGGTCTATGGAAAAAAATCAGAATGGATAGGATGACTTTTTCCTTGAGCTGTTAAATCACATCTGATTTTGAAAGTGTAATGTTTCAGAGTATCCTTATACCTCCACTTTTAAAGTTAAGGATGGATACCAGATGGGCACCATCTGTATCTTTCAATAATGGACTTATGTCTCTCTACAGTGGTCCAAAAATATGGGAAATAAGAAAGATAAAATAGAAGTTTTCATAGTACTATACACTAAATGGACTCTTTCTTGCTATTTCGGACCAAAGTAAAGTATGTAGCTTGAAAGTTGAACTAGATGCTAAGCTGTCCAGTACTGTAAAGCATAACTAATAAATATTTCAAGATAAAACAGAATTCATCAGAAACTATAATTTGATGCCATCTTTATTAAGGAGCTCAAAATCAATCTTTTGAAAAATATAGTACAAGTTTTAAGTAAAATACACATGATTTTATTCTGAGATTTATGGCAAAAAGTATTTATGATAAGACTATCTGTAAGAGCATCCAAAAATGGGAAAAGAGAACCATAAATCTTCCTTAGAGATGTTTTCCCTGAAATGATTTGTATATAACCTCGCTGCTTCCAAACAGGGAAAGATAACTAAAATGGTTTCTTCCAAACAAAATCTATTTGCAGAATAGAAAACACATGTTATACAAATGCATTCAAATTGTGTTTTCAAAAAGTATGATTAAAGAAAAGTGAAATGTTTTCAAAACTTGTAGATAACCACTTGATGCCTAAATTTCTTCCCTCACAGTCCAATCAAATGGTCACTAATGCTATATTTGAATACCTCCACTGATGCAAATTCAGAAACTCACATTTGCATTGAAGACCTCTTTTAATAAGTTTGTCCATAAATTATTACTTATGGCTTTTACCCATTCATCCTTGCTTTGTCCTAATGGGTACACTAATAATAAAAATATTAAACATTTTAAGAGTACCTTATACATTTAAAAATAATTTCATTCATTTTTCTTTGATATCATTTGAATCACATGTTACCATTATAGGATAATTTAGTTATTACTGTATTTTATGATTAAGGAGACAGATTCAGAGAGTTTGTTCAAAGTCTTGTAGCTAGCTTGCAAGAGATATAAATTATAAACTTAGATTTTCTGATGGTTCCATATTATTTTTATGATACATATGATACTCTGTTATAGGACAATTATAATCCTTTTTAAACATATTGGTTCCCCAGATATTTGGGGACAATCAATCATGACAATATCAGGTAGTATCCTGGTTAGTATCTCAAGCCCTGTCTAGAGTTAGACAGACCTGGGCTTAAAGCTTCAACCCATATCTCTGACTTTGGGCAAATTACTAGATGTGTTAAATCTTATATGTTTTAATATATAAAATAAAATAGAACAAACCTCCAAAATAGAATTGCAAAATTTTGGTGCAGTCAAATGTCTGATACATAGGTAATGCTCAATTAGAGATTTTATTATATTATCATAATTATAATTATTAATTCTTAGTATCCCATCCAATTCCACTTTTATAAACTAGATATGCCTCATTCTTCATATGACATCATTTTCATTCTTTTCCTAATCTTGATTGTACTTCTCTGAATCAACTTCATTTTGTCTGTGTTTTTCTTTATTCGAGGCACACAAATAAAAAACCCTCTCAAGTTTCTGACATTATGTTTCTCTTAATGTATGCCAAGGATAAATTTGATTGTTAGGAAATGATATCATGTTTTTGTCTAATCATTTGCTCTCAAGCTCCTTGAGCACTAGGTCATAACTTGCTCTACCTTCTACCTTAAAATCTAGCTAGAGGTTGGCTGATAATATAATAGGTGTTTGATGGAAGTTAAAATTAGCTGTCAACTAAACCAGCTAAACTTTAATAATCTGTGTTATTATTATTAGCTTTCTATCACTCTGTGTAAATCTGTTTATTTTTGAACTTATCAGTAGTTTTATATTCTTCACTCTTAGATTTTATCCACTGTTCCAGTTTCCTTTGACATTTACCTTTAAATCACCTGTTATGGTCACTAAGAGTTTCCTGTTGGCAGCATCTGCAATTTGCAACATCATTTCTCAAGTAACTTTTTAAATAGCTTGCAATGAAATCTTACTTAACATCACTAGAAATTTCCCTGTAACCTAATAAAGATCATTTAATTATACAATTTAAGATTTACCTACTGTCCTCAGCCTATGTTGTTGTATTTGAAACTTTTTTGATTGTCATTTGAATATTTTATTGAGGAGAAAATGAAGTATGAATTGGAAAGTCAAGTGGAATGAAATAATACAGTCTTTTAAATTAAAAAGTCAGATTTTAACTTCCCTCCATAGAGAATGGAAATGACAATGGAAATAGACAAATTCAAACATTTAAGTCTGAAAATGACTTGGTCGCTTTATTGAGTTCCTTTCCTGATATTTAATGATCTTTTTTACAATTATCAAAATATTATGTAGTATTACTCGAAGTACATAATTATAATACTGTTTTAATAAATTTAAAAAACTGTAACAGAGCTCTTGATTTAGTAATATCCCATATAGTCATGTAGTGTCCATTGATGAGAGCATTATGTGAAAAAACAAGCATTCTGAACTAGAAAAGTATATGATTTTATATTTCTAGGCAATAGTGGTACTGATAAGGATTATAACATGATTTTAAACACTGTCTAATTTATCTGTGCAATATTTTTGTGTTGTTAGTATAGCTCTTAAGTAAACAAACAAAAACATAACCTTAATGAACTACTGGCTTGACCTCAATTGCTTCAGCACTAACAGATTATGATGTTCAATCTTAAACATGAGAAAAAAATGGAGAGGAATTAGAGACGTAAAAAGAGGCTAAAAGTTCAAATAATGGAAGCTATGAGAAAAGATGTATCAGGCAGAGCTGCATAACAAACTTCTCCAAAGCTCCATGACATAAAGTGGCAACCAGTTTTTTCATTCACGTATCTGCAAGCAATTGAGGTTGAGCTGTTTTATTCTGGGGTTAGTGAGGCTTGGCTACAAGATGTTAAGTTGGTTTAAGTCTCCTCTGTATGTTTCTCATAGTTTTTAGGTTGGTGCTCTAGCTAGACATGTTCCTCTCATGATGACATCAGAAGCTCACAATATAAAAGAAAATGCTCATTTCTACCCACATGCCATTGGCCAAAACAAATTATATGACTGAGCTCAAAGTCATAGGGGAAGAACATACAGTGGCTTTAATGAGAGCAAGTGCAAAGTTACATGTCAAAGTGCGTGGCTAAGGAAGGGAAACAACACTGGGGCCAATAATTCATTCAATCTACCATAAAAAGTTAATTGGAGGTCTGATGATAATGCTTGGAGAAAAAAGAGTCAAGGGTAACCAAGTTCAAATTCAGCTATTCCCTCAATCCTAGACAAATTTCTTAAAAAGTTGCTGAGACTTAAGTATGTATGAACTTTTTGCACACTCACCTAAGCTATGTAGGCCTGTTCACTGCTGCCTTCTGAAACCTCTTCTAATGCCTCTGCAGTTCTCCAAAACTGCCCAAAGAGGTGCAGGATCACTCAGAAATCAGACAAAATAGCCTTAAAACCTGAGGTAATATCAACATTTACTTTATTCCATAGTGACTCTTGATAGTGGGGAACTGGCTAAGATCACGTTCTTGAGCTTTCTTGCCGTTAGATGCAAGGTATCTAAACTTTCTAAAATCTTATCTAAGTAGGCCACTCACCTGGAAATGAATTTCCTGTCCTTTTTATATATTGTCAGAAGGGGAGTGGGAAGAGGGAGAATAAGACTAGAGGGCAAGTAGAACTTCATGAAGCTAAATACATCAGCTTTTAAAGCTCTTAGTTCTAAATGCAATTGCTTACCTCATGCCTGTCCTATAAGGGCATGGAAGAAAATCTCATGTTTCAAATGACTGCCAATCATGAAGGCAAAATATGTTCTCATGTTGTCTATGTTCCCTTCATGTACCATCAAAGAAGAAGGGAAGGGTGGGATGAAGGATTCTCATACTCTGCTATATCTGCGGGTGGTGCCTCTTCCTCCCGTTCTCAGGGCCCTAAGACTTGTATTGGTCACTCTCATTCCATCTAAATCTGGAGCCCAGAAAAAATTCACCTGTAGTGCCCAAAATTATGTATTTTGGCTACTGAAAAGTCTGAACTGTGGATATGTGTAGCAAGCCAGAACAAATTAGGCTTGCAAATAAGGTGTTTTTACTAATATATCAGATACCTGAACATCTGGAGGAGAGAACAAAGGCAACCACAGAAGGAAAAGAAGTAAGCTAAGCTCCGGGCACTTCCTTCAAGGCAGAATTCTTTCCCTTCTGTGATGCTTCAGTGCTTATTTTTCACTTGGGAGTTGAGAAATGAAACCTTCTTTTTTGTATCTAACTTCACCAATCTTCTTATAACATTGTATTCTAAATAAAGTTAAAAAAGATGAAGAATAATAGTTGTAGAATTATCAGTACTTGTTTGAGACTAGATTAAGCTTGAATTACACATTTGAGATGCATTTCATTTTTCTGACAGCAAAACCTGTACTTTAGGGGAAAAATTAAAACTAGTGACAAACATTCATGACAACTAATGATATGTGTGTCAGACTGAAATCTAAAGTTTGGAAGGGTAATTAAATAAATATATTGATCGTATTTTGTTTAATACATATGAATGTTACATAGAAAATATGTTAGGATATCATCACTTTAATCATCAGTGACAAATTAGGTCCATATTTATTATAGCTGTGCTATGTACCCAGTTTCATAAGGCCAGGAAGTGTATGTTTATACATTAGTGATGGGTGAGTGGGTTTCCTAATCATGCTTAACTGGACTAAGACCCTGTACTTATAGACTCAGCCCATCCAATTCCTGAGATAAATATAACCATAATAATAATAATGACAACACATTTTTGTTAACTGCTTATTATGTGACAGGAACTGTGCTTTGTGCTTTTCATTCATTCAGTCTTCACCACCATCCTGAGTTAGGCCTGGACATTATGCCCACGCTCCTTTTTACAGATGAGGAAATTGGGTCTCAGGGGAATGATTTAATTTGCCCAACATCACATAGCTAATAAGGGGTGAGGTACTGAGCCACTAGAATCGTACTCCTAACCATTATGCTATTTTGCCTCTTACAGGTTAAGAGTCTAATATTACTTTTGCTAGACTGTGGGGCGTCTTTAGATATATTGTTGCTTAGTTCATATAGCTGTATTCCCACTTCAATTCCTGATAGGTATTCACAGTTCCTTTCTCGTTCCAAACCTCAAACTAATGCTTGAGGTCTGAAAAACCACCTGTTCCTTACCAGGCTGTCCATTTACCTTTGGAGTCACTCATTAGACATTGAATTCCTGGGCATTGGCCTAAAAGGAGCTTAATTTAGCCTCCTCTTACCATATTTTGAATGGCTGGCCACTCTCATAGGAACAAGCTCTATAGTCTGGCTCACATCCCATAGCTTCCTCCCTTTTCCAGCATAACCACTAAAGTTTGTAATAGCTCACATCTGAACCCACCTGAACTGGGAAAGAAATGTCTCTGCCCAGAGTCATCTACTCTCTTATTATTGCTTATCACCAATAAGGAGCATCTTAACCGAGATGATTGGAGTAACTGTCTTCAATTCCACCCTAAATTGAATCTGTGACATCTTTATTACCATTATATGATATCCCCAAGCTTCCAAATTCATTATACAAAACATTACAAGGTCTCCATCATACGTTAGGTGTCAAAAACTGTTACCCATAGTACACTATTGAATGTTGTGAATGACTTGCTTTTTATTTTATAAATGAAGACATAGTATTTCAGTACATTAACAGTTTTATTCATTTGAATTCCAGTATGTTTTTTTAAATTGGAAGAAGAAATGGTGGCATGATAGCTAGCAAACCAGAAGTTATACCTTTTTATTACTTCTCTTAATTGTGTCTTCTGTAAAATACATTCATTTGCATTATATGGTATATGAGCTCTATATAGGTTGGAGTACATTTCTACCAGTTGGTCATGTCTGCTTATTTTCCTCTTGAAAATGGATCAAGGAGACAGTATATTAGCTGACTTGATAAATTTCCCAATGTTTTATAAAGTAGCTTAACAAATTTTTCTTTGTGATGCTAGATGGCACTACTAGTCAAGACTTCATTTTTTATGGCTGACTTTCTTATTCTAAAAATTGTTAATAGGTATATGAAATAAAATTTAATCCTGAAACTTGAGGATTAAATATTAATTATGGTAAACTTTCAGAGTGAACTTTCCTTTGAAAGTTAAAATCTTTCAAGTGAAGTAAATTATTAAAGTCACTTGTAAAACAAAATAAGAAAAAGAACCATAGAACAAACATTTTTAGCTTCATAATTCAATTTAAAAATTAAGGTGCTTTTATTTGATTGGCAGGTGGCAGTAGAGACTCAATGTCCAGGAAGCAGTTATTCTATAAGACAGAACAAGAAATAGCAGTATGTAAAATTCAGTGCTCTTAGACACAAGGCTAATGTTTTAACAACACCAAAAATATTTCTTAAAAGAGTATTACTTTCTCTTACATCCTTTAGTTAGTAATAAAGCTGCAACTTTCTTTTATTTTAGCGAGGTTTCACTATATGAAAGCATTACTCCATTTTCAGGTAACTTACATTAATTAGATATTTATGTAAGTGAGTATGCATTTTGGTAAATGGCAGTAGGCTTATAATCAAGGACAATTAAAAATCTGTGCTAAAGTAATGTAGAACCCTGAAGTTCTTCCTATGCCACATAAAGATTTGTGTCTTGAATACATTCATCCAGTGTTATTGTCTGTTCTTTCTTTATGTTTAGTTAGTATCAAATACCAGTCTTTTGTTTATTGTGTAGTAAGCTTACAAAGAAAAGGCAAATTCTCAGCCATTTACGCAGATATTTGAATACCATGTCTTAACATACGGGTCGTCCAAACGGAACCTATGGCATTTTGACCATTAGCTGGGTCACTAGCTGGGGCTGAGGGCCTCACCTGAGTAACTCGAGAATCCCTTCAGTCTGGCGCTTTGATTTGGCTTTCACAGACCAGTACTTTTTATTTCTTCTCAACTGTCTGCTATCATGTTAACAAGCCAAGGCGAATCTCTGCAGCTCTTTGACAACATAATAAAAGAGATTAGAATTTCACCAGCTAAATAATGGCTTATTTTAGGGCTTTAGGCTTAAGACTAATGTTTGCATGTGCCTTGGTGATCAAAAAAGAAAACAAACAAACAAAGAAGGAAAACCATAATGGTCACCCACAAGGCTGAGTCTGATTGAAAACCCAGATAAGTTCCAAGCCAAACAACGCAGCATCTTTCATGTCACTGACATAATGTTACCAGTAGGCTCACCCCAATGTCATTTTTACCCACCACTATTACCCAATTTACATTTTGTTAATATGAGTTCCGATTCAGGAAAAGCCCATTGATGAGGGTGGAAGCTGCTGAAAGGCTATTGCTTCGTCTTGGGAGTTCAGAACAAATAGGTGTAATATGGGATCTCTGAGTCCCTGGAGTGTATATTATGTTAAGTATCTTATGGCTACCAGAGATTCTGGCAACTTCTAAAGGCATTTTAAACTAACAGAAATAAAATTTTCAAAAAATGAAAACTCAAAGGAAGACAGTGGTATTGTATAAGGGCAATCAAGGACACTTAATGGAAGATTATGATGAAGGACCACAAATTTATATCTAATCTCATATAAATCCAAGACCTTTATCCTACTAAGCAGGCTGAGCAAAAAACTGCAACAAATTGTCTTGTATTTATATTTTCAAGCCACATTTTCCATGTACAATTAAGTTATTTAAAATCCTGCACTTGAAGCACTTACCTTTAATAATAAAGTTCATTTGATTAAAATGTGATTTGGCATAGTTAGAATGCTAATGTTTTAATTAAGGAAACTCATTGCAAATTTCTTGATATTTGTCTATACTCCAACCAGTTGTTTTATCAGGTGTGCATGATACAGAAACACATTTTGTAAATTAGTTTACTGGTTAGTCCTTATCTCATAATATTTAGATAGGTGAAGAGTGTGTATTATATGCAAATAATATGTATGTGTATTAGCTTGCATGCAATAGGAAGTTAGGAAATTAAAACTACTTTAATGTGCTCTATTCATTATTAGTCAGTGCAACACAAGAATTGAAATAGCCTAGGCTATCTTAGCAGGAATAAAGATGTGTTTAAAAGAGCAGCAGTCCTGTAACAAATCCTACTTCTCAGCTATACTAATTGCTTTCTTTGCATTTAAATCCTTGAGTGCTGAAAGGTAGAAGCAAACTAGGAGGCTGCGTGACCAAGAAACTCAAATAACTCTTAAAAATGTTTTCCTTTCCAGTCCTATGCCATGAGAATTTGCCATCTGGATTGCATGCTGTATTCAGTGCTTTCGCTCTTGACGTCTTTAAACAATAGCACTGTAGATCTCAGCATATTGTCTCATGATAAAGTAAATGTGTCATGCATTAAGTTATGCAAGTATATATTTAAAACCCCTCAGGTGACCAAAGGACATAGTGCAGACAGGCACTTGCCATTTGGTATTGATAGACCACAAGTGTAGGGTTGATAAGGTTAATGCATATATTATTAGCTTTTCATTCATTGATATTTAGGGGGAAATATTTCGGAGATTAAATATGTCAAATTTTGTGTTGCTCTGGGCTTTCTCAAGGTTAACTAGTATCCAAGTGACTAAGATATTTTATTCCTCTTTAAAACTTTCATCCCAGGGTGCTATTTGCCTGAGGTTGAACTGTTTTTGATTAACTCTATGTAATAATGAAAACCATGAGGAAGCCTTGTGTAGGAGTTTCTTCTTTTCTGATGTTACATATAAAACTGCAGACATCTTTCAATATTTAATGCCGAACTATTTTCCCCTTCTGCACTCAGACCTCAAACTAATTATGAAAGTGTGAGGAATGATTTTATCTAAAGTCTTTACTGTTTTGTAAGGTGTGCTTATGTGAAGAGTTCAACTGTTTCTTGGGGTGAAGAAAACACATTCTAATAAGGGTTCAAGGCAATTTTTATGCTCTCTGAGGACCGGCAGAGAGTCAGATGAGCAGTTGGACATAGAAAATTGTTACAAATGGACTGACTCCTCCTCAGTTGTCATAATCTGCTTATTTTGAGTTAATCAGCAGTGACTATTGGTATTTCCTCCATGTTCTGAATTTAAAACAGAAACAACTGACTGGATAAAATTGTCAAAGTAATTTGAGGAGAGATCTAAAACTATAATAATAATAATTTGTTTCCTCAAGAAACTATACATTGTGAGAAAAGGAAATTCTTTCTTCTCTTTTATTTACTTCTCTTTTGGTGAGCTCATTTTCATACTGCTTTTTATCAACCAAAATACATAATGGTCTCTATGTGCATGTTAATCTATAGACATAATCATGAAGAATGGATTTATCTAGAGACAACTATAATCTTTCCACTTTTCAGTTTACTCTTTGCAAAGTTATGTCTGAATTCAAAAGAGAGAGATAATTCATAAACCAATTTATATGGTTACCACACATTCAAGACATAATACTTCATATACCTTTGCTTCTACTCAATTTTCTCCACCATTAATTGAAGTAATTAAAAATTTTTTGTGATATAACTGACATATAACATATCAGTTCCAGGTATACAACATAATGATTCAATATTTGTATATGTTATAAAATGATTACCACAGTAAGTCTAGTTAACATCCATCACCACACACCAAAAAGCAATTTTAACCAATGAAAATATATCCAGTGAGATTGGCTATAATAACCTATGTGTCATTTGCTATTTTGCAGGTTGTAGGAATAAATTCAGTTTGCCTCATAAGTAGAGGGTTTGTTGGGAAGATAGCGAGGGAAGACAGGGAAAAATATCTCAGATATCTCAATGAGGCATCACAGACGACTATAACATCTTTCTTTGCCATTTAGTAAAGAAAAATTAGTTCACCACTTAGGAAGGAAGCCTAATCACTCAATAGCAATTTAATTAGCTATTGCACAAGCCCTGGGCCACTTTTCTATCTTTATTCATAATGTTCGTCCTATTGCCAACTAACTGACATGTGTCTTGTGCTCTCTTTTTCATAAATAGGAAATAAAAAGAAGTTCCCCTTGGTCTGACTAGTTACCTCCAAAGTAGGTGCCCACATGGGTCAGAGTCGGCCTCATAAGCCTCCTTGCAGGATGGTTACTTTGAGTTATTTCCCATGTCCACTCCAATTAACTGTAGTCCAGGCAGGCCACACATGGTAAATTTTAAAAAGGGGGTGGTGGTGGCAAGTCAGGCGGAACAGACACATCAGAATGGAGTTACTAGCATGGCAGTGCGTCTGAGATTTCTTGTAAGAGTGCTACATAAATAGCAGATCCTGACAATGCATTTGGATCCAGAGAAAATGTTGGTTTCATGTTAAAATTTTACTATTTTAGTTGCTCAAAGTACAGCTAATTGATAACTTAAAAGAATAGCTATTTGGAAGAAACAATTTATAAAAATGAGAATATATAGTATGTTATAAGAAATGCTAAACTGTTTCATATTTAAAGTCACTAGAATGCATAGTCCCATATTCTCATCAGCTGAGTATTATAAAGTACTTATTAAGGAACTGCAGAGAGCTTCTAATGAAAATTGACATAGGCCTGCATGGTTGGATCTTTTAATTTCCTGAAATACATTGAAAAGAAATCAAATCATGATTGAAGGAATTAATTTCAGCATTTAAGTGGTTATTTAAAGGACTATTTCCTACATAGCACAACAAATGGGACATTTGAGGAAGAAAAGTCATAACAATGTTTGCAGGCACAAAAGAAGAATAAATTTTTAAACTGCAAAGCTAATAAACTAGATAAACTGGTGTCACACTAAGGAAACCCATCCTGCTTCATTAAAGTCTAACATCTGAAACCACTAAGCGATCTGTCCCTTTACACTACCATAGTACAGAGGTGCTAAATTACAGGCATCAGATTAATTCTTCCTACATGTAAGCTAAGTTTTGCTTAAAATGCTACCATACATGTTCCAGGAAAGACTGTTTTCTTTGTATGGTGTTTGTGAAAACTCTAAATGTTTGTGCGTGTGTGTGTGTGTGTGTGTATACACATAATTTCATGTATAGGTCTTCTTTTAATAAGGTTATTTTAAGAGAGAAATCCGAGCTAATAGCTTTTGGCAAATAACAGTTACAGTCACTGATCTCATTCTGGAGACCATGGGGATTCAGTAGATATACCACTGCTGATACTATTGGCAGTTACATTGAAAACTTAATTCTTAGAGATCAAATCAAATAGTTTATTTTTGGCTTCTTTGGTGTAACAACACATTGTGAGAATTAGTATTTTGAAATATTTGCTACAAGTTTAGCACTGATATTTTTTTTAAAAATTGAAATACTCAAATGATTTAGTGCATATTTAGTTTTTCTGTAGTATCAGTCACATGATTAGCAAACAGTTACCTCTTTATGCACATGGCATATTTAGGTTTATTCTAATTTAATCTGGTTATTATGAGGACATTACACTTGAGAATAATCTGGCTAAAAGTCTTAGTTTTTCTACTGTTGAATTCAAATTTTCTTATTTTTTATTTTGGTATCATTAATGTACAATTACATGAGCAACATTATGGTTACTAGATTCCCCCCATTATCAAGTCACCACCACATACCCCATTACAGTCACTGTCCAGAATGGTAAGGTACTATAGAATCACTACTTGTCTTCTCTGTGTTGTACTGCTTTCCCTGTGCCCGCCTCCTACATTGTGTGTGCTTATTGTAATGCCCATTTTTCCCCCTTATCCCTCCCTTCCCACCCATCCTCCCCAGTCCCTTTCCCTTTGGTAACTTTTAGTCCATTTTTGGGTTCCATGTGTCTGTTGCTGTTTTGTTCCTTCAGTTTTTGCTTTGTTATTATATTCCACAGATGAGTGAAATCATTTGATACTTGTCTTTCTCCACCTGGCTATTTCATTAAGCATAATAGCCTCTAACTCCATCCATGTTGTTGCAAATGGTACAATTTGTTTTCTTCTTATGGCTGAATAATATTCCATTGTGTGTATATACCACATCTTCTTTATCCATTCATCTACTTATGGACACTTAGGTTGCTTCCATTTCTTGGCTATTGTAAATAGTGCTGTGATAAACATAGGGGTGCATCTGTCTTTTTCAAACTGGAGTGCTGCATTCTTAGGGTAAATTCCTAGAAGTGGAATTCCTGGGTCAAATGGTATTTCTATTTTTAGTTTTTGAGGAACCTCCATATTGCTTTCCACAATGGTTGAACTAATTTACATTCCCACCAGCAGTGTAGGAGGGTTCCCCTTTCTTCACATCCTCTCCAACATTTGTTGTTGTTTGTCTTTTAGATGGTGGCCATCCTAACTGGTGTGAGGTGATATGTGGTGTTAATTTGCGTTTCTCTGATGATTAGTGATACGGAGCATCTTTTCATGTGCCTGTTGCCTATCCTAATTTCTTCTTTGGAGAAGTGTCTGTTCAGATTCTCTGCCCATTTTTTAATTGGATTATTTGCTTTTCATTTGTTGAGGTGCGTGAGCTCTTTATATATTTTGGATGTCAACCCTTTATCAGATATGTCATTTTTGAATATATTCTCCCATACTGTAGGATGCCTTTTTGTTCTATTGATGGTGTCCTTTGCTGTACAGAAGCTTTTCAGCTTGATGTAGTCCCACTTGTTCATTTCTGCTTTTGTTTCCCTTGCCCAGTAAGGTATGTTCATGAAAAAGTTGCTCATGTTATGTCCAAGAGATTTTTACCTATGTTTTTTTTCTTAGAGTTTTATGGTTTCATGACTTACATTCAGGTCTTTGATCCATTTTGAATTTATTTTTGTATATGGGGTTAGACAGTGATCCAGGTTCATTCTCTTACATGTAGCTGTCCAATTTTGCCAGCACGATCTGTTGAAGAGACTGTCATTTCCCCATTGTATATCCATGACTCCTTTATCATATATTAATTGACCATATATATTTGGGTTAATATCTGGACTCTGTTCTGTTCCACTGGTCTATGGGTCTGTTCTTGTGCCAGTACCAAATTGTCTTGATTACTGTGGCTTTGTATTAGAGCTTGAAGTTGGGAAGCGAGATTCCCCCAGCTTTATTCTTCCTTCTCAGGATTGCTTTGGCTATTTGGTGTCTTTTGGAGTTCCATATGAATTTTAGAACTATTTATTCCAGTTCGTTGAAGAAAACTGTTTGTATTTTGATAGGGATTGCATTGAATCTGTATATTGCTTTAGGCAGGATGGCCAGTTTGACAATACTAATTCTTCCTAGCCAAAAGCATAGGATGAATTTCCATTTGTTAGTGTCCTCTTTAATATCTCTTAAGAGTGTCTTGTAGTTTTCAGGGTATAGGTCTTTCACTTCCTTGGTTAGGTTTATTCCTAGGTATTTTATTCTTTTTGATGCAATTGTGAATGGAATTGTTTTCCTTGTTGAATTCAAATTTTAATGCTTTATTGGATGTGTTATTTTACATCAACTGATTACTTTTAATTTTAATCTTTGAACCAAAGGCATGTAAAATGGAGAAGCTACATGGATAAGACATGGTATACAATTTAAATATGGGAAATAAACTCTTTTAAGATTACTTATGGTTTAGACCATTGTTTGAAAGTAATGACAAAGAAGAAGTGTGTTTTTCTATTTATTGTAATTATTCATTTTCTACTAGTATAATTAGTAGAAACTGAACTGTTTTGACTTGATATTTAGCATTGTCCAATAGAATTTTTGGCAATGATGGAAATGCTCTCTGCATGCCCCAAAACACTAGCCCCTAGCCCCTAGCCATGCATGGCTTTTGAGTCCTTGAAATGTGGCTAGTCCAAGGAGGAAGTAAAATTTTTATTTTATTTATTTTAATTAATTTAAATTTGAATAACATGTGGCTAGTGATTACCCTAGAGTATTAATTAACACAATGAAATGCATATGTCCTTTGCATCAGCTGTGATTATCACCAGGAAAAGTGAGATTCTACATTATTTTCCAAATCAAATACACTTTTGGTAGCTAAATAATTTAATAACAGCAAACAGTTGTGTCTAGATAATGTAAGAGACTCTTCAAGCAGATTAAATGGCCATTTTGGATCTTTTTGTGTCAGTGACAAAATTTATAAGTCCTGAAGTAGGAAACAGTATCTGTAATTTCCATGGGGTTTCCTCTAAGGTATTGCCAGATGCACTTTAACTTGCTCTTTGAATGCATGGACACCTTTGGAGAAAAATATGCAAAATAGGTTACTTTGAGCTGACTGTGCAACATAAAATCTGATGCCTAGAGGAAGATTAGTCAATGCCTCATGCAGTTCTAAATGACAACTACATTTGGACAAAAAAAACAAGTACAAATCTACTTATATCTGTACACAGTTATGTGAAATTAAAGCAGGAGGGTGTTTCTGTTGTGTGTTCATTCCCATGTGTTAGTTCATTAACTTCAGAATAATAATCAGGGCCAATACTTAACAACCAGTTTTCAAACTATGGGATTAATACTAACTCTTTCTATAACTGAATGCCCGTATTTTTCCACTTTTTTTTTCCAGCATGCCTCAAGCCCTATTAGCCTCTTTTCTCTGAATACATCATTCCTCCCTGGTCACCATTGAAGGCTCCTGGCCTCTTTTGTTTCTAATCACGGCCTCCATTTAACAGTCACAGAGGTTATTGTTTGGTTATGTTTGCAGTTAGTAGCTCTCAGTTTTATCTGCTTAGAGGTGGTTTACAAATTCCTGCTAATGCTAAATTAGAACAGTTTCTGGTGGCTTCAACTCTTATTTTCCTGTTTCCCTTTCCTTTTTGCAATTTAGAGATGGAGGAGGAGGGGTAACCACTGTGAGATGAAAAGCTTTCCCATACTCACCCTATGGGACAGTGACTATGGAAGATCATAGTTGTTTGGCCTGGGATCTGGATCTTATTAATGTCACCAGTCTTTGCCAATCCTCAGTGGCAGAAATCTGGATTCTTCCTGCTGTTAACAGGCCTTAACATGAACTGAAGTTCCCCAAACTTTCTGTAACTAAATAAACTCAGGGTTGCTGAAATTTTCCTCCTCCCTTTTAATAGTCTAGCAAACGGGACAGTGCAGGTATCATGACACCCAAACTGACATACACTAATGCTTATCTTTGGGCTGCCCCTTCTTTCATCCATAACCTGCTTTCCTAAATTCAGAGTTTAAAACTTGAAGTTTGTAAAGCCTGGAAGAGAATGCACAGTAATATATTTTCTAAACTGTGTTGTATCTTGTGGTTTGCTCTATTTAGAAATAGAGCAAATTTCTGCTTTTGCAATGTTGCTGATATCATATATTTCAAGGACACTGAATCAGAAAAAGGTAAAATGTAGGTTAAATATTACATGTGAAGAATGAACTTAATTATTCTCTCATAAAACATTTAGGGTATTAATAAAAATAGTTTCATTCCATTAAGTCCAAAGTATTTGTTGATTGATTACAGTAAGCCAGTAAGTGTTATATGACTTAAAAGTACAGAGTATGTATGCATTTGTATATACATATAATCATATATATATATATCTCTTAGTAAGATACGAAAAGTATCATCTATGTTTATAATAGGAAATGATGTGAACTTTAGTTTTTAGCTATGAATTCATTGTCCTCATTTTAAAGAATGATCAGCTTTTATGGCAGAAACTGCTATTTTTAAAATAATGAAAACTTCTAATCCAATTTTGAATAAGGCAGGTCAATTAGTGCATCAATAAAAATACTATAAGAATGTAATTTATTTTATCAATTGAAAGGAAAACCAATATATTAGAGGTTTTATGCTGTGGTGTATTTTTCTTTTTTAAAAATTATAGGTATAAAGAATAATATATAAATACTGTTAAGATATTCAGTTTAATTATTGTCAGGTGCAAAGTTGAGCCTCAAACTCAATCAAATGCACCTGGCTAATGGGATATAATGTAGCTAATGCTTACATAGCACCTACTTCATGCTTCCATTTTTACATACATTAGCTTGTCTAATTCTTACCCCAGCTTTTTGAGGTAAGTACTAGTACTATCTCCATTTATAAAGTGGAGAAACCAAGATACCAAGTAAATTGTTCCTGATCACATAGCTGGTAAATTGCAGGTTGGAATATTACCCCAGGCAGTATGTCTTCAATCTCTGTTATAGTATTCTTCATCATTGACACAACATTCTCTCTTTTAAAAAAAAAGATAATTTTTTCCTTATCATTTCTTTCAACTCTGCTATATTGTCCCACTCTCCCAATATTAAATTAAGATTTGCTTAATATGTTGAATGATTTCACAACTCTCTGGTCACTTGTAGTAATCAAAATTAGTCTAGACTTTACCTATCATTGGACTGAGATTGTTGGTAAGGGGCTTGGAAAAGAGGGGCCATGGCCGGGCTCAGAGGTATTTCCTCTTTCTCTCCATTTAATTAGATTCTCTGTTGAGGAAGGTGTAGAAGGGGAAGAGAGAGACAGAAATCTGTTGCAACTGGTTACAGTTGAGTGTTCCATTTCTGGTTTCTACTTTGGTTTAGGAAGTACTTTCGGTCTCCCAGTGGGTGGTGTGTGTGTGATTTCCTTGAGGTGCTGTTAAGAAGTGTGTCTCCCACTGGCCTCTACCCACAATCCATGACTATGAGCCCTTTTCAGATGATCTCATTACTTGGCTTGATGCTTGCTTGGCTAGTTCTAAAGATCTTGCTCTTCCCTTAGTCCTCTTCTGTGCTTTCCAAGGGAAGCAACTGACATGAGGCAAAGAGTCCCCATCATTTTTACCAGATTCAGATTCAGTCTACAAAAAAAAAATTCAGAGGTACAATGAGGAAACTCTTGCTAAATTTCCTCTATGTTCACTGTTAAAATGTATAAATACTGTGGAAGGGAGATGATTGATATGGGTGAATAACTACTCTTAATTTTAAGGAATGTTTTTTTAATTGATTTTCAGATGTTGATAATATAATTCTTGACATTCTTAATACTGGAAATGTTTATTATATTTTGATCAGAAATGCTCATGTTGCTGAGCTAGCGGCCCAAATGTTTTTGCAAATCAAGCCAGGATCTATGTCAATTCTTTTGGTTTCTGGGTTGCTAAATGTGCTAAGTGCCACAGAGTCCTGAAAGAATTAGTACCTATTAAAGAGCCTAAGGCTGAAATAGCATCCAAATTGGGTTATATTTTTGATGTACAATAGAATAAAATATGTACATAATGATCACAAACAGTGGTGATGGGAAATGAGCAAACTGAATCAATCCTTTTAAATGAGAAACCAGAAAAAGGTGCTGTTGTATTAAGATTATTCAGTGCTCTGTTGGTTGGTGAAACTTTGCACCAGAGCGGGTTTGAGAGATTTACTGTTCTTGTCATGTTAGTGGGTTGCTGCAACTGATAACAACTATTTGAAAAACAAAACTGCCCTGCTTGCTATTTGCCCAAATGGCCACAACACAGTCTTGTGAAAATGTTGGCTCCACAAAAAGATATGTTTAGGGAAGCAGGGCCAATCTATTTGTTTTCCTCCTTTTAATGATCTTTGATAAATGAGTTGGCTCCCTAAATTCACAAAAATGCAAAGAGGGTGAAGTGCTCACATTCCTGGAACATCAGATAAACTGGAAGAGGCTTGGACTTCACTGGTCAGAAGAGTGCCAGCTGCTCACTCAGTGCTGGCTCCAGAGTCTTCAATTTCTATGGCAGTAGAAGCATCTGGTGTCCACTTGCAGTGTAATCCCTTGAAAACACTAATTTCTATGGAATAAGAAATTTCTAGGGATGAGAATGGCTGTATTGTGCCTACTGGAGGTAGACAAACGTAAAGTTGGAGTGAACATCTTATTTGCCCGGAGTCTGTAAGAGAAGAGGACATGGTGCAGTGGAGAGGCACACATTAGTCCCTGCAGGGATTGCCCAAGGAAGTGAAAGATTGTACAAGGTACTGCAGGATTGTTGTGAGAATATTTCTCTTCTTCAACAATTACTCATGACTTCATTTTCAATACTTGGTATTTTTCAGATGTAATTATTTATTACATCTGCTTTATCATTTACTTCACTACTTTATTGATTACATCTACCTTATCATTTACTTTATTTCTATTAGGGGTCCCAGAGAGTGGACATTTGCTCCTTGTGTGGGGAAGGAAGGTAGAAATGTACGAATGTAGATTTTTCCAGAGCACTTTGCAAATTGAGAGCCTAGCAAACTCCCATCTCTTAGGTCCTTCATACACCCTCTGCAAATATATGCCTTCTGGTTGTCTGATGGGCAGTTGGTAGAACAAATAAATACTATTCATACTGAAGAAAGGACTTAAAGGTGGGTCTCTGCCTATATCCAATTCACTATTTTCTCCTCACCGGCTGCCTTTCTTTTAGACTCATGCTTAGTTGCACTGCCATCTGGTCATACTAGTCACCAAAGTGAGGTACTTAGGAGGCCTCCCTGAGTTCATCTCCCCTCCATGTCCTCTTCTTAATCAATTACCAAGTCTTGAGGATTTGACTCCCTAAATAGTTCTCAGATATATTCTTCTCCATCCTTGCCATTATTGTTTGTCATCCTTTACATGGTCTTCTGTTCCAGAATCTTTTACTCAATTTTCATACTCTTGATTATAACACATTAACTGTATTTTAGTTCTGAACCACCATACACACATGCATGTATAACTATGGCCCAGGAACACCAAATCATTTGCAACATGCTGTTTCTCATACCTGTCTCACTACTCAAACTTCCTTTATGGCTTAGATTTTTTCAGCTTGTACTCTTCCTTTACCCCTGATCAACCATGTCTCTGTTGAAAACTCAGCACAGATATGGGTTCCACAGAAAAGTATTCCTGCTCATCTCAGGTTGAGATTCTGTGTCACTCAATGCTCATCCAATATCCACTACATATTTTGTATTATTTTATAATTGTTTCCATGCCTGTCTCTCCTATTAACATGTGAACTATTTGAAGGCAGCTCATACAAGTTATTCTGACATCTAGCAGCATGTGTGGCATATAAGAGAAGTTTAATAAATTTGAATTAATAAATGAGTTCAATTTCCTCTAAACAAGATATTTATTTGATGGCCAGTATCACTTTCTCTTCTCAAAACAAAATAATTCTGACTTCTTTCACTTTTCTTCTATAAATGCTACCTTCTATAGTTTTTATTATTTAATTAATTATTTTTTTAATTTTGGTACAAAATATATTACATAAAATATATCATTTTAACATTTTAAAATGTACAATTCAATGGATTTCATTACATTTGCTTTTTTGCATAATCATTGCCATTAGCCATTCCTAGAACTTCTTTCATCTTTCCAAACTGAAACTCTGTACCCATTAAATACTAGCTCCTCAAGCTCCTCACCCTCTAGCCCCTGGCAACCACCATTCTACTTTCTATTTTATAAATTTGACTACTCTAACTACTTCATATAAGTGGAATCATACTGTGCTTGTCTTTTTATGAGACTGGCTTATTTCATTTAGCATGATATCTTTGTTTCATCCATGTTGTATGTGTCAGAATTTCCATCCTTTTTAAGGCTGAAGTATGTGTGTACATACTATGTTTAGCCATTCATTAGTTGACGGACGCTTGGATTACTTGTACTTTTTGACTAATGTGAATAATACTACTAGAACCATGGGTGTACGCATATCTGTTCAAGTCCATGTTTTCACTTCTTTGGCATATATATCCAGAAGTGAAATTGATTGATCTTACAGTAATTCTATTTTTAAGCGTTTTAGAAACTGCCAACTGTTTTCCATAGCAGCTGCACCATTTGGCATTCCTGCCAGCAATCTACAAATATTCCAGTTTATTCACAGTACTTGTTATTTTGTTTGCTTTATAATAGCCTTCCTAATAGATATAAACTGGCATCTCTGTGCTTATGATTTGCATTTCCCTAATGATTGGTAATGTGAGTATCTTTTCATGTACTTTTGGCCATTTGTGTATATTTTTATGAAGAAATGTGTCCTTTGGCCATTTTTAAATTGTTTATTTTTATTGTTGTTTTTCAGTAGTTCATGTATTCTGGATATTAACCCTTTATTCAGATACATGATTTGCAAATATATTCTACCATTCCATTGGGTTGCATTTTCACTCTTCTAATAGTGTCTTTTAATGCAGAAAAGATTTTTATGATGATGAAGTCAAATTTGTCTATTTTTTCTTTTGTTGCCCATGCTTTTGGGGTGTCATATCCAAGAAATCATTGAAAAATCCAGCCATTAAGCTTTTCTTTTTGTTTTCTTCTAAGAGTTTTTATAGTTCACTTCTTACTTTTAGGTCTTTGATCCATTTTGAGTTAATTTTTGTATGTGATGTAAGCGTCCAACTCTTTTCTTTCACCTATGGATACCCAGTTTTCCCAAAATCATTTGTTGAAAATACTGTCATTTACCTATTGAATGGTCTTGGCACCATTTTTCAAAATCACTGAACCACATATGTGAAGGTTTATTTCTGGGATCTCTATTCTAATTCATTGGTCTACATATCTGTCTTCATGCCAGCACTACACTGTTTTGATTACTGTAGCTTTGTAGCAAGTTTTAAAATCAGGAAGCATGAGAGCTCAAATT
This sequence comes from Manis javanica, assembly GCF_040802235.1. Taxonomy (NCBI): domain Eukaryota; kingdom Metazoa; phylum Chordata; class Mammalia; order Pholidota; family Manidae; genus Manis; species Manis javanica. Next base: position 115,429,212 of record NC_133156.1, on the reverse strand, counting down.
TTGTTCCTCCATTTGAAGATTGTTTTGGATATTCAGGGTCCCTTGAGATTTCATATGAACTGTAACAAGGATTTTACTATTTCTTTGATAAGTCTTACTAGGATTTTGATAGGGATTGCATTGGATCTATAGATTGCTTTGGAAAGTATAGACATATTAACAATATTATCTTCCAATCCATAAATACAGCATGTTTTTCCATTTATTTGTGTCTTTTTAAATTTCTTTCAGCAATGCTTTGTAGTGAAGTGTACAAGTCTTTCATCTCCTTGGTTAAATTTATTCCTAAGTACTTTATTCTTTTTTTATTTTTATTTTTTATTCTGGTATCATTAATATACAATTACATGTGCAACATTGTGGTTACTAGATTCCCCCCATTATCAAGTCCCCACCACTTACCCTATTACAGTCACTGTCCATCAGTGTAGTAAGATGCTATAGAGTCACTACTTGTTTTCTCTGTGCTATACTGCCTTCCCTGTGCCCCCCCCAACTACATTATGTATGCTAATCATAATGCCCCTTTTTCTCCTTATCCCTCCCTTCCCACCCATCCTCCCTAGTCCCTTTCCTTCTGGTAATTGTTAGTCCATTCTTGGGTTCTGTGAGTCTGCTGCTGTTTTGTTCCTTCAGTTTTTGCTTTGTTGTTACACTCCACATATAAGTGAAATCATTTGACACTTGTCTTTCTCTGTCTGGTTTATTTCACTGAAAATAATATCCTCTAACTCCATCCATGTTGTTGCAAATGGTACAATTTGTCTTCTTATGGCTGAATAATATTCCGTTGTGTTTATGTAACACCTCTTTATCCATTCATCTACTGATGGACACTAAGGTTGCCTCCATTTCTTGGCTATTGTAAATAGTGTTGTGATAAACATAGTGGTGCATATGTCTTTTTGAATCTGGGATCCTGTGTTCTTAGGATAAATTCCTAGGAGTGGAATTCCTGGGTCAAATGGTATTTCTATTTTTAGTTTTCTGAGGAACCTCCATATTGCTTTCCACAAAGGTTGAACTAATTTACATTCCTACCAGCAATGTAGGAGGGTTCCCATTTCTCCACATCCTCGCCAACATTTGTTGTTGTTTGTCTTTTGGATGGTGGCCATTATAACTGGTTTTGATGCTTTGGAATTGTTTTCTTAACTTTCTTAACTTTTGTATTGTTTATTGTTATTGTATAGAAAGGCAGATGATTTTTGTGTGTTGATTTTGTGTGCTGCAACTTTGCTGAATTTGTTTATAGCTCTAAGGGCATTTTTGTGTGGAATTTTGAGAGTTATCTACATGTCACCTGAGAATAGAGAAAATTTTACTTCTTCCTTTCAATTTGGATATGTTTTATTTCTTTTTCTTGATGAATAACTTCAGTTAGGAGTTCTAGTACTAGGTTGAGGAATGGCAAATGTGAAGTGCTTTGATCCTGATCTTAAAGGAAAAGCTTTTAGTCCTTCACTATAAAGTATGATGTTAGCTGTGGCCTGTAGTTATTTTTCAGTGATATTGTTTCCTGTTTCAATATCCCTCAAATCTGAGTTCATGCTCTGGTATTTCCATTTGTATTATATTAAGACTTTTTTGGTTCAAGAAGTGACTTATTGGCATGCATCCTCTCTCTTTGTTGGCAGACATCTAATAAGACATGGTACCAGAGAGCATCAGAATGTATGTGCTTCATTATTGTTTCTCAGTCTTATTGTCAATACTCCTTATACTACCTTATACTACCCTCCCAAGGCTAATTAATCCCCAGATGCCTTTGGTTCAACACCATTTTCTGCTCTTGGGTCCAAGCATCAGCCTCATTTTACTCCTTTAGATTATCTCACTATTCTGTTTGATCGCACTTCAGACCTAAGTATTCAGATGACATGACTGGTATGCAATAAACAAATATTAGTTTGTCCCCACTGGTAGGCAGTAAAAGTAACTTAGCACCTACATTCTGTCTGTTCAGTTAGATTAACCTTTGTTAGTGTGGGAAATTCAGTACTTTGTAGGCAGTAGGTTCCAGTTAACGTTGACTGAAGACTGGCTGAGGCCTGTGAGGTAATTTCATTATCACAGTATTCACATCTCAACAGTCACCAACAAATGCTGCTACTTAGGACAGTAGCACTTCACAGCTGCTAATAAGTTTTGTGATAAAGTACAGCTGTTGACTATCAGTGGGGATAACAAAAACATTCCAGTAAAAGCAGGAGGCAGGAGAAAGAGCAAGTGTACTGAAAAGAAAATATACATCTACTTCTAATTTTAGAAGTATTTAAAAGAAAACATAACTGTATAACACTTTACTTTTTCAAAAGCAGCAACTGCAAACAAATTGAATTAAAATATAAAAATTGAATTTTACTTATTGTAATGTATGAAATGACTTCTTGTATATTTATTAAAACTAAATTAGAAAAAATCATAAATCATAAAATAATTTGATAAAATTGAAAAAAAATAATTTAAGTAGAACTGAAGTTATATATTATCTAAAACTACAGGACCAGAATATCAAGCCTCAATGTATTTTCTAGAAAAAAAAATCAAACTGTTTTCAAGTCACCACAAAAATTAACTTGTAACAGTATATAGGAAATAAAGTCTGGATTTCCTTTTAGTAATGTAGTTGATGATGTCATGGATATTTAATTACTTAGAAAATAAACTAGCACCTACTTTGAGCCAATTCATTCTAATTTAAAGACAAGTAAGATGAGTAGCTGTAAAACAATGGCCATTTCTCTCTGATATTGTTGTTGCATTCAGTAAAGGCTCCAAGCACATGTTTCCAAGGAAAATACAAGGAAAAATGGTCTGAAAATAATAGGTGGGGAGAAATCCACAGGACCTGAACATTTTAATTTATAGTATATTGGTCTAAAGCAATGATTTTTAATGTATTTATGGAAATATTTGAGAATGTGTATGTTAAGCTATAGGATGTTTTAAGAGATTTTTATGTAGCTAAAAAGAGAAATTTGGAGGTGTAAGCCATTTTTATAACAACATATGTCATGGATCCTAACATTTTAGTATTTGTTAAATACAACCATGTTATTAGCTTTGCCCAAATTTAGAAAGGATTTGCCCCTTGTCAGACAGGTTGAGGAAAGAGGAATGGAGTATGACAGCTATTAATTGGTGGCCTCTTAATGGGGAAATATTCCCGAGAGAAGAGGAAGTGCTTTTATTCATCACAATTCACAGGAAATTCCCAAATAGCCTCAATATTTTTCTAATTTCTTCCAGAAAGAAATCAAATAAGCAAGGTTGAACTTCACGAGTTATCATAAATGTCAAAGTCATCCACTGATATCTGTCTTGTGATGTTTGGAAAAAGGACAATTGTGAAAGGGGGCTAAATAATTCACAGCCTAAAATTGGTTACTTATAAGATGGTCTTCAGAGCATCCTGTACATAAGCAAGTAGATGGTTCTTTATTAAAACCCAGTACTTTTACCAATGAGTCTTGCAGTTCAGACATAATTTTTCTGTTTTGTTTTTTTCAGAAAAAAAAGTGGCATATAGATAACCACATGGAGTTTAAATTTTCTGTTAGTTACCTGAGAACACTTTCTTCTTGCTCCTTATTTCATTACAGGGAGAAAGACAAGGTATCATAGAATTGGAGGGGGAGCCCTGGGCTTTGGTTTGTGCTCCATCATGCACCTGTAGAGTTTCCTTAGGTAACTCAGAAGTCCCTGCCTCAGATTTCTTACATATAAAATGAAATTATACTATTTATTCTGCTTTTTGAGAGCCAAAACAATTAGATCACTCTGTAACACCATAAATTAGTATATGAGTATATATATATATTTTTTTTAATTAAAGTATTATTGATATACAATCTTATGTTGGTTTCAAGTATACAACACAGTGGTTCAACCGTTACCCATATTATTAAATCCTCACCCCTTCTAGTGCAGTCACTATCTATCAATGTAGTAGAGATGTTACAGAATCATTAACTGTATTCTCCATGCTCTACTACCATCCCTGTGAGCAACCTGAATTGTGATTGCAAATTATTGTGCCACTTAATCCCTTTCCTCTTCCTCCCACCACTCCTCCCTCCCCCTTGGTAACCCCTAGTCCCTTCTCAGTGTTTATGAGTCTACTACTGTTTTGTTTGTCCTCTTTTGCTTTGTTTTTATACTCCACAAATAAGTGAGATCATTTGGTATTCTTCTTTCTTCACCTGGCTTATTTCACTGAGCATAATACCGTCTAGATCCATCCACGTTGTTGCAAGTGGGCTGATTTATATTCTTTTTATGGCTGGATAGTATTCCATTGTGTATATGTACCACATCATCTTTATCCATTCATCTATTGCTGAACACTTAGATTGTTTCCATATCTTGGCTATTGCAAATAGTGCAGCAATAAACATAGGGGTGCATATGCCTTTCTGAATCAGGGACTTTATTTTTTCCAGATAAATTCCTAGGAGTGGAATTACTGACTCAAATGTTATTTCTATTTTTAGTTTTTAAGGAACTCCCATATTGCTTTCCACAATGGTTGCACCAATTTACATTCCCACCAACAGTGTAGGAGGGTTCCCATTTCTCTGCATCCTTGCCAGCATTTGCTATTTTTTGACTTTTGGATAGTGGCCATTCTAACTGGTGTAAAGTGATATCTCATTGTGGTTTTGATTTTCATTTCCCTGATGATTAGTGATGTGGAGCATCTTTTCATATGCCTTTTGGCCATTTGTATTTCTTCTTTGGAGAAGTGTCTGTTCAGGTTCCCCGCCCATTTTTTGATTGGGTTATTAGATTTTTGTGTGTTGAGGTATATGAGTTCTTTATATATTTTGGATGTTAACCCCTTATGAGATGAGTCAATTATGAATATATTCCTTTATACTGTTGGGTACCTTTTTGTTATACTGATGGTGTTCTTTGCTGTACAGAAACTTTTTACTTTGATGTAGTACCACTTGTTCATTTTTTTATTTTGTTTCCCTTGCCTGAGGAGATGTGTCCAGGAAAAAGTTGCTCATGCTTATAGTCAGGAGATTTTTGCCTATGTTTTCTCCTAAGAGTTTAATGGTTTCATGGCTTACATTCCAGTCTTTGATCTATTTTGAGTTTGCTTTTGTGTATGGAGTTAGACAATAACCCAATTTCATTCTCTTACATGCAGTTGTCCAGTTTTGCCAATACCAGTTGTTGAAGACAATGTGTTTTCTCCAATTATATATCCATGGCTCCTTTATCATCTATTAATTGGCCATTTATGTGTGGGTTTATATCTGGGCTCTCTATTCTGTTCCATTGATCTATGGGTCTGTTCTTGTGCCAGAACCAAATCGTTTGGATTACTGTAGCTTTGTAGTAGAGCTTGAAGTCAGGGAGCATAATCCTCCCTGCTTTGTTCTTTTTTCCCAGGATTGCTTTGGCTATTTGGAGTCTTTTGTGATTCCATATGAATTTAGAACTATTTGTTCTAGTTCATTGAGGAATGCTGTTGGTATTTTGATAGGGATTGCATTGAATCTGTAAATTGCTTTGGGCAGGATGGCTATTTTGACAATATTAATCCTTCTTATCTATGAGCATGGGATAGATTTCCATTTATTGGTGTCTTTAGATATATATATTTAATTGTGAAAGTATTGTTTTGGGTTAGAATAGTATATGAACAACAACAGTTGCAATATTTCACCTTGACTATGAGCTACACACTCCACTAAGAACATCATACCAAGCACATGAATTGGGACTATTATCTTCATTTTACAGAGACAGAACTGGGGCATAAATAGGGTTAAGGAACTGCTAGTAAATGCCTCCTATAATAGTATTATGACAATTCTTAATGCCAGAAGTATTGTGTGGTTTCATCTTTGGGTGAGAGAAAAAAATATGTGAAGACTTGGCTGAACCAAACAGGGCCTATAGCATCTACCTGTTTGATTAATTTAGGGTTTTACTATTCCGTATACATGGCAAAACCAAACCAAAAATACAGATTCTCTCCTCCTAGATTTTAATTGAGCAGGCTATGACAGCCTAATGTGCCAGCTCTATTCTCATCTATTCTCTAAGTATTTGCTGCCTCTAGCTTTCTTTCCTTCTCCCAAGAACATATATGCTAACAACGACATGATGGTTTAACTAGATGTGAACTTTTCATTGCACTGCTAGATTTCTTTTTCATAGTTCATTTTGGTTCTCCTCTTGCTGTTGAATATCTCGCTGAATGACTACGGACTGCTGTTGCATGTTTTCAAAGTTCCATGGAATTTGCTGGTCTTTTTAGTCATATAAGTGATTTATTATTTTGGGGGTGTTATTTTAGGTTGCCATCTCTGTATTTAAGTGACTCTGGGCACTTGAGACAAATGTATAAATATAGACTAGGTTATCAAGGAAAATAGCATTGTCCAACATTCTTTAGGCTGTAGAATCTCTATAGTGCTCCTAAGGTACATCCTATCGAGGAGAGGATTTGAAACTGCTGTCTTGTTCTTTGCTTTGTAGCCTGTTAAGCTGCTTTTTGCTCCAGTTAGATTTTAAAGACATACCTAAGTCCATTCCCTCTAAATGTCCACTCATTTTTCCTCTTAGGATTTGTGCACCAAACTCTTAACTGCTTTTAGTGAGCTGGACTAAAGTGCAGTAGAGAAGCAACTTTCACCCTCAACATAGGTTAGGACCAGTTAATCTTTTCACTGGGCCACATATTTAGCCCTTCAAAACTTAAAGTGCTTAGAAAAACCCTGAGTAGCCTCAAATACCTATCTGTAAAGGGATTAGAGAAAAGGAGACAAGGGAAGTAAGATGTCTTTTACAATTTTTTTCCTCCAAAGTTTGCCTGAATACTCACCTCCAGCCTGACCCAAATGGCTCCTTCTGGATGGCATCTCTCCTCCTCATGAGACTGGAGGAAACGGAACTCTTTTCCAGGGTTTCAGGGGTTACAAATTCTAAACTCTGTAAGGTGGTAGTAGTCAGTGCATTCATTGGGTATTTATAAGTGCATTTGAAAGCACTGAGCAAGTTGGTAGAGACCTTAGTGATTCAGTCAGGTTTAAAAGAAGCAGGAGCAACTATTCAGTCCTATAGATGTGGGTTGAGGAAATGTAGGCTCAGGTAAAGAAAATCTTCAGGGATTTTCAAGAGAAACTAGACGCTCAGAATTTTTTTTTAAATTATAAAATGCCTCACTTCTTAAGAGCTGGCTAATGTGTTACATAAAAAAGAAATGTGGCTAAAGAAAATATTTCTGTGGATTTTATTTGCCCCATAGGCTGTAGGTTTGTGGACTCTGCAATAAGAAGTAACAGCCTGTTTGATGACAGGTCGACGTCACTGTGCTCAGTGGTTTACATAACTTGTCCTAAGATAGTTTTTTTTTTTGTGTGTGTGTGTGTGTGTGTATGCATGCATATATGTGTGTAGGATGTTATTATGTTTCTATGAAAACTTTTCTTTTGTTTTATGCAATGATTCTCTTTCATTTTGCATCATTTTGAGCAATTTGCATTAACCTGGCTTAATTGTCAGCTGCTCCACACTGACCTCTCTAAAAGTTTGTCTCCTATCTCTGAATTCATATACATATCCTGTCTACACCACTAACTTGCTATTTAACAAATACTATTGTACAGAATATCTTATAAAACTACTTTATAACTGTTCAACTTTTCTTGAATCTTATGTCTTGTTTCCCAAGATGGAGTATAAGCTCTTTTGAGGAAAGGAATATGTAGACTTTTTCCTTAGTCTCTTCTATGGAGGTGTGTATATATAATGTAGGCTTATTAAATATTTGGATGAATATGCTTAAAGCCAGCAACTCTATGCCAAGACATACATAGATAATAATTTTCTTAATTAAACTATAAAAACTATTAATTTGGTTCTTGTTTAGGCACTGTGATAACAGCTTAAATAATGTTATTAGTTGGGTATGATTGGAGCTGTTTTATAGAGGCAAAAAAATACTGAGGTTTTAAAAGTTAAATATTTTGTCCAAGTCACATGTATTATGCATTGCAGAGCTGGCATGCACTTTAATATTAAAAGCAGTTATAATAGGCATTAACATAGATATGAAATATGTAACCAAAAAGATGAAAGTGTTGTAAACCAGAAGGATAATCATCCACAACTGAGCAAATAATAGTGTGTTATAAGTCCATTCTAAGGTAACTGGATGCTAAAAGAATTATTAATCAAAGCACTGGCACCAATACTGTAGCTATTGGAAAATGACTTTTTAAAAAAGTCTATCTTCCAAAAGACCCCCAAAAAACCAAAGCAATCTTAAGAAAGAAAAACAAAGCTAGGATTTGGAATGTCCTCTGATTGCAAACTATACTGCAAAGCTATAGTAATCAAAACAGTAGACACGTAGATCAATGGAATGGAATAGAGAACACAGAAACAAACCCATACTTATAAGGTCAACTAATATATAACAAAGGAGGCAAGAGTATACAATGGGGGAAAGACAGTCTCTCCAATAAATAGTACGGGGAAAACTGGAAAGCTACATGCGAAAGAATGAAACTGGGTCCTTGTCTTATATCCACAAAAATAAACCCAAAATGGATTAAAGTCCTAAATATAAGACTTGAAACCATAAAACCCCTAGAAGAAAACATGGGCAGTAGACTCTTGAACATCAGAATTAGCGATTTTGTTTCTAGATATGTCTCCTCAGGCAAGGCAAACAACAGTGAAAATAAGTAAGTGGAACTACATCAAATAAAAAGCTTCTGAGTAACAAAGGAAATAATCAACAAAATAAAAAGGCAACCTACTGAACGGAGAATATATTTATAAGTGATGCATCTGATGAGGGACTAATATAAAAAATATATGACGAACTCATGCAACTCAACACAAGAAAAATGAATACTCTGATTAAAAAATTGGCAGAAGACCTGAATAGACATTTTTTCAAAGAAGAAATATAGATGTTCAATAGTCAAAGGAAAAGATGCCCAGCACCACTAATCATCAGGTAAAGAAAATATAAATCAAAACCATAATGAGATATCACCAGTCAGAATGGCTACAATATCAACAAGACAAGAAATAACAAATACTGGTGAGGATGTAGAGGAAAGGGAGCCCTCATGTTCTTTCGATGGGATTGTAAATTGGTGAAGTCACTATGCGTGGAGAGATGTATGGAGTTTTTAGAAAATAGAAATACCACATGACCCAGGAATCCTACTTCCAGGTATTTGCCAAAAGAAAATAAAATCACCCATTTGAAAAGATACATGCACTCCTATGTTTATTGCAGCATTATTTACAATAGCTGTGATATGGAAGCAATCTAAATGTCCATCGATACATGAATGAATAAAGAAGATGTAGTACATATATACAATAGATTAGTAGCCATAAAAAGTGAAATACTACCATTTGTGACAACATGGATGGAGCCAGAGGGTATTATGCTAAGTGACATAAGTCAGCAGAGACAGACAAATACCATATTATTTCACTTATATGTGGAAACCAAAAGACAAAACAAATAAAACAGACATAGACCAATAAACAAAGAGAACAGTCTGGTGGTTGCCGTAATGGAGGAAGTTGGGGGAATGGGTGAAATAGGTGAAGAAGATAAAGAGATTTGAACATCCAAATATAAAATACACTAGTCATGTGCATGAAAGTACAGCATAGTCAATCACTATGCTGTACACTTGAAACCAGTATAATATTGTAATCAGCTGTATTTCCATTAAAAAAGAAAAAAAGAAACAAAAGAATGTAGCATCTCAGTTGTCAGAAAAGTACCCTAAAATACAAAAATCAGTCCCATTTCTTCTTCTAAATCATGCTTGTAACTTTGGAGACATCACTGGTATGTCTGTGAATATCAGGCTATTTTATTGGTATAAGGAGACATAGGCCACTGAATACTGGTTATTTTTAAAGGGCTTCTTAAATAAGATGACAATTGTAGCATTTTTAAAAATGCTCTGCCTTATATCACCTGTCTTGGAAGGATTAAATCTTTCAAAAGCTAATAGATTGAGTCATAAAAAGTAGAAGTTGGAATTTGAAGGGATTTAAGAAATTATATGGTCTAACGTATTCATTATCAAATGAGAAATATAGACACAGGATGAGATTTGCCTAAGCACATACCCAGAAAATTTAGTAGAACCAGTACTGTTTTTCCATAGAACAAAAATGATCAAAACTTTCATTCTTAGGAGTGAGAATAGTTTATTCTCAATAGCCTATATGAGAGTGCTGGAACCTTATCTCTTGATTGACAGTGAACAAATGCACATGGATTGTCACCAGCTAATTCTTTATCCTGATTAACAGCAATAATCCTCTACATCCATCTGAGCCAGCTGGATGAAGGACACTATGATAGATGAAGCTTGTGACAAATCAAATGATACAGAAGCTGTCTAGTTCCTAGTATTGAGTACATATAACTGAGATCTTCAAGAGTGGGGATTTCATTTTGTTCATTTTGGTTTTCCAGGAATCACTTGTTGCTTAAAGGAGTGGTAGATGCTTTCCTTCTGCTTTTGATCCAATTAATGTTTAATGATTGCTTTCTGTATGCTAGACACTGTGCCTAGAGCTTTCACCTCTTTTAATTTCACTTTTCCTTCACCAAACAGACAAAAACTTGTGAGATAGGAATCATCCCAGTTAATAGATATGGGCATCGGTTTAGAGATGGTAATTTTCCCAATACCTGTAATTAGTAAAATTGATGCTGAACTACTTGATTCCAAGTCCAGAACGCTTTCAGCCCCACTGCTTTTTCCTCTCATACTATATGTTAAAAACATTTGTATCTGAAGCAAACATTTTACTGTTGCTGAGACTATTGTACTTTCATTACAGTGAATACAATGCCAGGAGATGACTGTTGACAGTGGTAACAGGTTAGGTCCTGATTTTTGAACGGACGCTCTAGACCAAAGCACCCAGATAAATGGTGGCCCTCACTGCGAGGTGGTAGTGTTCAGTCAAGGAAGAGCCACTGAGTTTATAAGATAGCAACAACATAAAACATTGCTTTTTATTCTACATTCTACAAAAAGTCATTAGATATTTACAAAACTTTGTCTGAGGATGACTGGCTACATAATATAACAGAGAACGCTCAGATCAATGTTCAAGGACATACTTAATTCTGAAAGGATAAGACAGTATCCTTGTCTTTACCCTGAACTCCTGGACAGCAAGAGCCATCTTTATCCTTTATCTCTATAAAAAAAGGCAGATGCTTAATATCTGGTGGATAAATCCTTTTATAATTATTGCTGATAATAAAAGCAATTGAAAACAATAACAAAACTCCCTATGTCTTCTCTTCCTGTTCCACAAGTTGAACAGGTAAAGATACATAAGAAGGACAAGAATTTTTGTTTTCTTCAGTTATTTAGTCTTGGCTTGTAATTAGCAAATTTAATCATTACTGTGAATTTGTTTTTGTTAAAACAAACTCAGTTATTGCCCTATTTAAGAGAATCGGAAAGGGGCATAGAAAAAAAGCCACCTCATGTTCACCAACCAATATTTCTAAGAGTTTGCAGAGAGCAGTTTAATATTCATTAAAGTATGTGCTGTTTTGTCATTTAAATTCCTGTGTTTGCCTCAATTAACTAACACCAGTTAGTCTTATCTTTAAATCACCCAGATATTTAAATAGAATTTTAATTAAAGAAATCAAAATAACTTCATTAATTAGACACCTGTAGAGGTCTATATAATGTACTGTGCAGAACTGACTTTTGAGAGCAGATATAAAAAGCAACACAAATTGGGTTAATTTAAACTCAAACAAAAGGTCAGCTGGCATAAAGTAAAGACCTTTATGACCTCTTGTTCAAATCCTGGAAGCTATAAATCCCACTAAACTACTTAGGGTTTATTAAGCAAGCCCAACAAAACATAATCAACATTGTAATTATTGTTCAATTATAGGCAGAATAATAAGCCTGGTTTTTATTTGTCAAAGGAACAAGCCTTAAGTCATTTGCAAAACCATTTTAATGAATAGGAGAAGCCTGCAGGTTACGTAAACAATTAAAGAAAAATCATAAAACCAAACACATAAAATTGGTTGAAAACTTAACTGTATCCATCAAGATTTTCGAAAGTCAAGGCTGCAAGGGTAACTAAAATGCAAAACTCAAGGACAAAATCCATTCAGTTTTCACAATCTCCAGAGTCTCATTTTTATCAAAAAGTTCAGCCAAAGAGAGAAGAAAAATTAAAAAACCTGTAGGACTCCAAACCGCAAGTTAAGTGACCTTGGTTTTTCCTTGTGAAGTGTTTCAAAAACAAGAAGCAGGATGTTCTGTAAACCAAAAGTTTAAAATCTGGGTAATGCTTTGCTTTATGGTGTATTTTATAAGAACTTAAAAACAATTAATAAAGGACTGGAAGAAAATTCAATCCTTAATTATTTTAAGATGTTTTTGTGCTTCATGGCTCATGCAACACATAATGCAATGTGTTTTACAAGGCCCTTAAAACTGATTTTTAAATAATTTTAAAGCATCCTGAAAGGCTGCTAAGTTATTACTGCTAGTCATTGAATGGAAATTATTTTGAAAATGTCTTTTTATTCAATTCTTACATTTAATACTTTGCAATTATTGATAGTATGTGTTTCTTTTGTAAATAACAATTATAGAGAGGGCACTACTTAATAATTTTCCTTTTCTAAATATACTTCTGTTACTGATTAGAAAGTGAAAAATAGAAAGAATAACACTTTTTGAAAAGAACTGAGTCCCTGTTAAAATGTAAACTGCTTGTTTTTCTGTCTGGATATATGTTTTAGATTTCAGAAGTCTGTTTTTGGCTTTGTATTGTAAATGAACATTTTTGAACGAACAATCTCCAAGGTTACAGAAACCTTATATAATCATCCTATTGGAGAAACTTCACAGACACCAAACAAAACTTCAAACCCTTCAGCACATTCCTCCACCAAGAACTGAAGAGGAAGAGTATCATGATAAATGCACAAGAGTGTCAACCAGCCACTGGGGTTTACCTCGGTTTTGTGTTGATCGAAAGAAAAAGGAAGCTCTCTGTGGTAAATGTGGAACCCACTGACACCTCCTGGTTTTGGCATTTCCACTGGGACTCAAACCTCTGGAAAAACACAACATTCTGTTTCTAAGAAAAGAGCTTTACAAAGCTCAGAAAACCTTGGACATCAAATAGCTCTTACAAAACAACATTTCGATGATTTAAGTGTAAATGAATCAGAAACATATGGATTAAATTTCTCTTAAAATACACATGGGTTTAAAAATTAAGGGTGAAAGTGCTTGGCAAAATGAGGTTTTAGTTTTACTAATCCAAAAGGTTTGAAAAATAGTTCAAGTTGTTTGACAAACCCTAAGGCATAGCTGGATTCTTCAGTGTTTCATTGGTAGTACCGATTAACTCTGACCTCAGACACTGGGTTTCCATCCCAGTCAAAAGATGAGTCAGATGATGCTTTAGTCTGTTCCAGTTGCTATAACAAAATACCATAGACTGGCTGACTTATAAACAACAAGTATTTATTTCTCATAGTTCTGAAAACTAGGAAGTCTGAGATCAAGCCATCAGCACATTCAGTCTCCAGTAAGAGCCCACCTTCTGGTTCATGGACACAGCCCTCTTCTGTGTCTTCACATGGCAGCAGGGGAAAGGGAGTTATTTGGGGGTCTCTTTTATAAGGGCACAAACCCCATTCATAAGGGCTCCACTCTCATTACTTAATCACTTGCCAAAGGTCCCACTTCCAAATTCAGTCACATTGGGTGTTATTAGGTTATTAACATATGAATTTGGGGTCAGGGAGACAGATATTCAGCGTATACCAGAGCCATTCTTGTCATTGTGGTGACATAGGTGACATAGGTAAAACCAGCAAGGTGGTTTTACCAACCACTCAGGTAAAATAGTTTAAATTACAGGTTGCATTAGGGAATGTTCTATTTATATCTAAACCTTATAATCGTTGTTTAATCATTCCAGGAAACCAGGAAGAGCTTCCAGGAATTTGAAATCAGGTATAATCCACTTATGCAAAATTCAGAAGGGCTGATTACATCAAACTACTTATGTTCTCCAAACTGTAGAATGCAGATCATCTCTGTAAGAAATAACCTAGATTCAAATTATAAAAATGCAGACTCACAGTTCATTTTCCAGATCTCTCATATCAAAGTCTCCAGAGGCAGGGCTGGGCATCTCCATGTTATATAAACACTCTTATTCTTATCCCCTCTAAACTTTGAGATTTAATCTTAAATACAGAGGCAAATACTATTAAATCTCATCCAAGAAGGATATCATTATTTTCCAAGTGGCTAATGTGAGTGCCACATTCATTTGATTTATAGATTGAAAAATCCCCATGGACAGGAACTCACAGAATCACAATTGCATCCTCAACTAAATGCCAGCTATAATCTAAAAACAGAGGTGTTCCAATAAATTCAATAAACTAAAAGGTATACATTTTTCTTGAAAAAATTTGCATTTAGGGATATACTTGAGATATTTTTGAAGGGGCGTAAGTATGAAATATTGCTCTAGTCAACATTTTATTTTCTATTTATTTTTACTATTGGATCATCAAAGGTAAATGAGAGAATGTTTAAATAACATTGTTTATGATAACAAAATTACAGAGAAATGGCTTAAAACATATTGGAGCTTTTCTCTAAGTAATTTCAATCTACCTAAGTTGATTCTCCTCTCATGAATAATTCTGTTAGTGGAGTAAATGTTAAATCCCGGATACAGTATCTGTGCAAAATTACCTGCTTAATGACTCCCTGCCTGTATCTGGTATCATAGGAACAAGCAGAAAGTTTATCCCTGTAAAGTAATACTATGAAAGAAAAATAAGTGATGAATCACAACCAGTTAAAATATTTATGCCAAAAGGTACAAAGAAGTATAATGACTGTCAAGAAAATATTTTAATAGCTGCAATTATTAAAGTTATTAATTTTAGTTATAATGGTTGTACATGCATTTTTGCTGTTGTTTATAAAAGAACCATTTCATGTTGATGTTTAGAAAATAACCAATATATGAACAGAAAATCTTACAACCCAGGATTGATACAAATACTAGTATTTTGATAACTATCTCTCATTGCACCACCTCAGGTTTTCACATGTGTTTGTATATATGTATATACACATTTTTTAAATATGCTAAAATTTGGACTTATAATTATAAATGTATTTTTAATTACACTAACAGTAATATATTCTCCTGTGTTAGCAAATATTCCTTACTGTAGTGATTGCAAAATAGCTCCTTTAAGTTATTTAACTGCCCCCCTGTTTTTATTCATCTAGGTCATTTGGCCATTTATTATTATAAATGTATTCTCTGTTGACTAGGGAAGTGCATTTTAAAGCACATCTCTCATGATTATCTTAAGATGGACTTTCACTTTAGAAATGATGATGATAGTGACTATTTATTGAGCACTTTCTATAGGTTTGACTCAGAGCTAAACCCGTTGTAAACATTAACTCAATCATCTCTCACAAAATAACAGAGAGCTGGGTATTAATTTCCTATTTTACATTCTCAGGGTGGGAAAGCTGGTAAGGGGAAGTCAGAGTCTGAATCCAGGTGGCCCAATCCAAAGCCTATGATTCTCACCTAGATAAAGTGAATGTGTTCAAGAATGAACAATTTTGAGATCAATACCAAGTTGATCTGTAGAATGGTTAAAACAATTTGTGTATACCGTATGAATCAACAGTGTTAATTTGTTTCACAAAAATCCCCACATATTTCTTTTTACCTTCTGGTTTTTTTACTAATAAAGCTGAATCTTTTTCATATGTTTTTCCATTTCCGTTGCTGAGAACAATCTGTTCTTTCCCATTCTCTTACGTTTCTTTTCTAATTGATTTGTGAAAACAACACTTTAAATATTTTTGTCTTTTTGGTATTTGCTTTTAATTTTTTATATGGAATTTTCATTTACAGAAAAACTGCATTTTTATAAAACAAATATTGATTTCTTGTATTGATGGCTCATATTTAGTAAGCGATTCTCTTTTCATAAATACCTGAGGTTGTATTACTATTTTGTTTTCATTTTTCATATTTTACTCGAATTCATTAGGAATTTGTTTTGATAGCTAAGCACCATTGTTAAATTAATATTTATTTATTTAGATATAGTACATATTGTTATATATTGTTATATATATTAATAACTTATTAATATTAATTTATTCCTCATTTTAGATAAATCTGTATATTTTATGAGTTTTCTGTGTAAAAAGTATATAATTGGCAAATAAAGAGGGTTTTATTTCCTCCTTTCCAAGTTTTATGATGTTAACTTCTTTTCCTTTTCTCATTGCACTTGTTAAGATCTCCTATACAGTGTACAATTCATATAATAATTGTGAGTACCTTCATCTCGTTCCTCAGTTTATTGTTTCTTACTGGAGAACACTTCTTACATCAGCATGCTTCGAACATGTCTCTGTTTGTTTATTCTTTCAAAAAATATTTATTGAACACCTATTTGCCAGCCCTTGTTTTAGGTGCTTGGGACACACCTCTGGAAAAAAATCCCTAACCTTGAGGAACTTATTGGGTGATTATTACTGATTATCTTTTTTAGGTTAAAGACACTGCCTTTATTATCAGTTTTTACATTATCAGTTTATTTTACTTTCTGTCTTTTGGTTTGGTTATGAATATGATGAATTTTGTCAAGTTATGTTTTTTCTTTTCTGATTTTATTGAGATGATTTTTTTCTTCAATCTGTTAAGTAGTGATCAACATATATAGATTTTCTAATATTAAACCTTCCTTGCATTTTCAGCATACATATAATTATATCTTGCTTTTCTTTACATAATTTGCTTTGAAAATACCATATGTTGGTATATTTATTCATGAATGAGATGGATCTATAATGTTCTTTTCACATTTTTATTTATATATCTGATTTTTTTTATCAGTTATATTGGCTTTATAGAACAGAATGGAGAGAATTTTTTTTAGTGTATTTTCTGTAAGAAGCTCTGTCAGATTTCAACAAACAGTTCTTTGAAAGTTTGGTAGCACTTGTAAAATTCTTCTCTGTGGAAAGATCTATAACTGTGGATTCCTTTTTATGTTATAGAACTACTCAGGATTTCTTTTGTTTTTAAATCAGTTTTACCCATTTCATTTGTCTTAAAATCTGTTTGCTGTAGATTTGTTGATAGTATTTGCCTACTTTTGAAAAAGTTTGCTCTTTAATTTTTAACATTTACTCATCTCTTCTCATTTTTAATTAATCACACCAAATGTTTATATAAATTCCAGTTTTTTTTAAAAAAAGAATCAAGGTCTTATTTGATTAAGCTTACTATTATGTTTATATTTTCTTTACATAATTTCAGCTCTAATATTTATTTCCTTTTCTAATTTTGGGGGTTTTATTTTCTGCATTCTTCTAATAGTATGAGGGGAGACTGGAGAGTTAATTCAAGCACTTGGTGAAATCAGTCAATTAATTATGCCTATGTAATGAAGCCACAATCAAATCTCTGGACACCAAAGATGGTGTGAACTTCCTGGGTTGGCAATTCTCCATGAATATTGTCCACATTGGTGCTGCAGGTTGACATGTCCTGATGACTATCAAAGCTCTGCATTTGGAACTTGCCTAGATTCTGTGCTATGTGTCTCTCCCTTTCATTGTTTTTAATGTTCCCTTTCCCTATAATAAAACTTACATGTGGGTATAATAGTCCTCAGTGAATTCTGTGAGAAATGTCTAGCAAATTATGGAAATTGAGTGTGGTTTTAGGAAACTCCCAACCTTAGAGTTGGTTTGAAAAGTCTAGGGTAGATTTGGCAGTCTGAAGGGCAGTACCCTTGAGTCTTATATTTTGACTAACTCAGGGTAAATAAATGATATCAACTTTATGTTAAGGAGTATTTTCTTGGTATCTTTTGTTTAGTCTTTTAACCCTTCTTTATCCTTATATTTAGGCAAAACTTTTGTAAATCACAGTGAATTTTATATGGATAATCCAATCTGAAAGTATCTTTTAACTAAGAAACTTTTTATATCCATATTTATTGTGCTAATTTATATATTTGGAGTTTTCCCAATAACTTATTTAAAAATTTCTATTTCGCCTTATTTTTCTACTTTTCCATTTTGTCCTTTATTATTTTTCCTTCTAAAATGATGATTTTTTGGTTATTTTTCATTCCACTTTTTTTTGTCTGTACTGGTTTGGAATTTTACATTTTTTTATTCTTATGCTAATTAGCTTGAAATTCTGTCATGCACAGATTAAGAATAAGAAAAAGAAAATATTTTATTTTATGTTAATTCTGTCCATTTTTGATGCTTTTTCTTTCTTTATGTAAATCTGAGTTTCTAACCTAAATTATTTTCCTTTTCCTTATGGAACTTCTGGTAATGCTGGATATATGGGTTTTCTCTGTTCTTGTTTGTCTGAGAAAATCTTTATTTCTACTACAATTTTTTAAAAAAATATATTTTATTTTCTAAGATCAGTTTTAGGTTCACAGCAAAATTGGGAGGAAGGTACAGGAGAGCTCTCATGCACCTGCTACCGACTGCATAGGCATAGCCTTCTCAGGTTCCAGCATCCACCACCAGAGTGGTACATTTGTTACAATTGATGTACCTACATTGACACATCATAATCACCCCAAATCTGTAGTTTACTTTAGGTTCACTCTTGGTGTCACACATTCTAGATTTGGACATATGTACAATAACATGTATCATATAAAGTATATTCACTGTGCTGAAAATACCCTGTGCTATGCCTGTTCATCCCTTTCCCTTCTTCCCCAAGCCCTGGCAACAGCTGATCATTTTACTTGTCTTTATAGTTTTGCCTTTTAACAGAATGTTATACCCTTAGCTAATTGGAATCATATAGTATGTAGCTAATTCAGATTAGCTTCTTTCTCTTATTGATATACATTTAAGTTTCCTCCATGTCTTTTCATAGCTTTATAGTTCATTTGTTTTTAGAACTGAATCATATTCCATTGTCTGGATGTACCACAGTTTATTTATCCATTCACCTGCTAAAGAACATCTTGGTTGCTACCAAGTTTTGACAATTATGAAAAAAGCTGCCATAAACATTGGTATACAGGCTTTTGTGTAGTAATAAGTTTCCAGTTCCCTTGGGTAGATACCAAAAAGCATGATTGTTGGATCATATGGTAAAAGTATATTTAGTTTTGTAAGAAGCAGCTGTCTTCCAAAGTGTCTGTACTCTTTTTATTCCAACAACGAATGAGAGGTCCTGTTGTTCCATGTCCTAATCAGCATTTGGTGTTATTGGTGTTTAGTGGTATCTCATTGTTGTTTTAATTTGTATTTCCCTGATAACAGAAGATGTGGAACATTTTTCATGTGCTTATTTGCCATATATTTATCTTCTTTAGAAAGGTGTCTGTCAAAGTTCTTTTGCCCATTTTTTTAAATGGGTTGTTTTCTTATTGTTGAATTTTTAAAATTTTAGAACTGTTAGGTATATAAATAATATTTTTTTTGTATATTTTGGATCATAGTTTTTTATCAGCTTTATCTTTTCTAAAATTTTGTCAATCTGTGGTTTATCTTCTCATACTTTTAGCATTGTCTTTAACAGAGTAGAAGTTTCTAATTTGAATGAAGTCCAGCTTATCAATTATATCTTTGTTGAGTCATGCCTTTGGTGTTGTATCTAAAAAAGCATACCATACCATAGTAATCTAAGTTTTCTCCTATGTTGTCTTCAAAGAGTTTATAGTTTTGTGTTTTACATTTAGGTCTACGGTCTGTTTTGAGTTAATTTTTATGAAGTAAGTAAGGTCTGAGTCTAAATTCCTTTTTTGGCATGTGACTTTCCAGTTTTTCCAAAGCCATTTGTTGAAAAGACTGTCTTTGCTCCATTGCATTGTCTTTGTTCCTGTGTCAAAGATTAGTTGAAAAAATTCGTGAGGGTCTGTTTCTGGTATATTTTGTTCCATTGATCTATTTGTCTATTCTTCAGCAGTACTGCATTTTTTTGGTCACTTTAGCTTTATAGTGAGTAGCAATAGTCCTCCAACTTTGTTCTTCAATTTTGTGTTGGCTATTCTGGATCTTCTACTTTTCCATAAAAACATTAAAATCAGTTTGTTGACATCCATAAAATAACTTGTTGGGATTTGATTGGTTGCATTGAATCTATAGATCAAACTGGGAAGAATTGACATCTTAACGATCTTCCTATCCAAGAACATGGAATATCTCTCCATTTATTTAGTTCTTTGATTTTATTCATCACAGTTTTGTAGCTTTCCTCATAGATTTTGTACATATTTTGTTAGATTCATATCTAAGTACTTCTTTTGAGGGATGCTAATATACATGATAGTGTGTTTTTTTTATTTTAAATTTCACTTGTTCATTGCAGGTATATAACAAGGCAATTGACTTTTGTATATTAACTTTGTATCCTGCAAACTTGCTGTCACTGCCAATTAGTTCCAGGTCTTTTTGTTGATTCTTTCAGATTTTCTATATAGATGATCATGTCATTTACCAATGAAGATATTCTAATTTCTTCCTCCTACTCTGTGTTATTTCCTTTTTTTTTCTTATTGGATTAACTAGGAATCTCCTATACTTTTGAAGGATAATTTCACAGGATATGTAATTTTGAATTAGTTTTTATTCCCTATAGTTTAAATATTTCACTCTACTCTTCTAGCTTGCATTTTTTCTGATAAGATATCTGCTGTAATTTTTATCCTTATTCCTTTATAGGAAAGAGTTTGCCCCTCCTGGTTTCTTTCAAGATTTTCACTTTGTCTCACTTCTTTTTTTGAAGCTTGAATAGGATATGCCTAGGTGGATATTTTTGGTATTTATCCTTTTTAGTGTTCTCTGAACATCCCAAATATGTAATATGGTGTTTGCAATGAATTTTGAAATGGCTTAGAAATATCCAAGCCATTATTATTTCAAATATTTATTTGTTCTGTTCTCTCTTATCTTTCTATTCCAATTATGCATATGTTACACCTTTGAAAATTTCCCCACAGTTCTTGAATGTTTTGTTAAGTTTTTGTCCCTCTGATTTTTCTCTTTTCATTTATATTAGTTTCCTAAGGTTGCTGCAACAAATCACTAACTTGGTGGCTTAAAACAACAGAACTTTATTTGCTCACAGTTCTGGAAGCCAGAAGTCCAGAGTTAAGGTATCATCAGGACTTCATTCTCTCTGAAGGCTCTAGGGAAGGGCTGCTCGCAATCTGTCCTGTTCTTTGGTTTGTAGATGCATCACACTAATCTCTGCTTCCATCTTAACATCCCCTTCTCCCCTGGGTGTCAAATCTTCTGCCTTTCTCTTATCAGGAAAAGATTGAAGGCCCACTCTATATCCAGAATAATCTCATTTTATTACCCTTCATTTAATTATATCTGCAAAGACCCTTTTATCAAATAAGGTCACATTCATAAGGTTAAAGAGCTGAGAGTTGGACATGTCTTTGGAGCCCCTCTATTCCACCACAGCATTTCAATTTGGCAGGTTTTAATTTGCCTATATCCACACTCACTGATTATTTTTCTTTGGCTGTGTTCAGTCTACCAATGATTCTTTCAAAGGCATTCTTCATTTCTGTTATAGTATTTTGGTTTCCAGCATTTCTTTTTGGTTTTTTTATTAGTTTCCATCTCTCTGATTATATTACCATCTGTTCTTGCATATTGTCTACTTTTTCCATTGGAGCCCTTAACATATTAACAAACATATTAATCATAGTTATCTCAAATTTTTATGTGATAATTCCAAATTTGTGTCATATCTGTTTCTGTCTAATGCTTGCCTTGTCTCTTTAGGCTTTGTTTTCTCTTGCCTTTTAGCATGTTTTGTAATTTTTTTTGTTGTTGAAAGGTAGACATGCTGTATCAGGTAATAGGAACTAAAGTGAGTAGACATCACTTTGAGGTTTATTTTAACCTATCTAGGAATTGAGCTGTGTTTAATATTTACTGTATTTGGAGGTGCCAGAAACTCAAAATTCTTCAGCATCCTTATTTTCTTCTCCCTTGTTGTTTTTGGGCTTCCCTAATAACTCCTCCTCAGAGAGAGTTTTTGTCTGTGTTTCTTTCAAGTGTCCTCCACTGTCATATTGGAACAGTGTTGGTGTGGTGGTATAATGTAGCAGAGGGGCAGTATTCTATTCTATAATCTTATGATTAAATTTGTGGTTTACTGGGCCTGGTCCATTACTTTCACAGTGATTCTTATTAGATTCCCCATATGTACCCTTTGATGAGACAGAAAGACCAGAGCAGTCTAGAATTGGAAAATCTTTTCCTTCCAGGTGAATAAGGCTCTGGTAAAGTCTTTTTCCTTAGTAGGTTGGGTTTTGGTAAGGAGAGAATTCTGGGCATATTTCATAATTTCCTCTCCACTTTATCAGAGCCATAAAGGGGCCTTTCTCAGATTTTTACCATGAGAAACTGGTAAAACCCATAAAAATTGAGGTAAACCCCTTAAAAGTGTAAGCACTCCCCAAAGATTGTGGCCTTCAGGAGTTTCTCACTTTAAAGCTAGCCCACACTCAATCTCTAGTAATTCATCAAAATTACCATTTTAACAGTATCAGTTTTATGGCTCTTGTGGCTTATTCTCCAGATAAACAGAATTCAGATGTGAGTCTCTGAATTTACCTCTCTCTCCAGATTTTGAAGTGGCAGTTTATCCTGCCACTCTCTTATGAGTCGGAGAAAAGTTGATGATTTTCAGTTTATTCAGTTTTTCTTATAAGGACAGGAGTGATGATTTAAAGTTCTTTACATGTTGGAGCTACAACAGAATGTCCTGATTTTTTTCCTTTTAAATATATATTTATTTTTATTGTCTAGACTATGGCCTATTTTTGTGACTGTTCTATATTCACTTAAAAATATGTTCTGCTTTTATTGGGTAAAGAGTTCTATGGGTTGATAATATTATATATGTCCTCTATATCCTTAATAGTTTTTTTGTCTACATGTTTTAGCTATTGGGAGAAATACAGAAGTCTCCAACTGTAACTATGGATTTAAATATACCATATTGCTATTTGTTTTCTATTTCCTACCTTTTCCTTTATTTTATCTTTCCACAACTCTTGGATTGATTGATCATTTTTATGATTGATTTTTATGTCACTGTTGCCTTATTAGTTGTACCTCTTTTTAAGTTTTTGAACAATTTCTCTATTGTTTACAATATACATCTCTCATTTATCTCAGTCTACCTTCAATAATATTATTTTACTTATAACAACTTTTTAAGAATATATACTTCTCTTTTGCCCATCCTTTGTGTGTTTATTGTCACATATTTTACCTCTACATATATTATAAATTCCATATGTTGTCCCTATTTTTGCTTTAGATAGTATATTATCTTTTAAAAAGTTTAAAAAGTAAAAATAAAACAAAAATATATTTTATATATACTCTGTTTTTCACCATTTCCAGTGCTCTTTATTTCTTTGTGTAAATCCAAATTTTTGTCTTTTATTATATGCTTTTGTGTCAAGAACATACTTTAACAATTTTTATTGAGTAGATCTGGTGGCAAAGAAATTGTCTCAGCTTTTGTATATCTAAAAGAATTTTTATTTTATCGTATTTATTAGCAGATCATTTCTTGGGTATTGATTTCTGGTTAGGTGATTTTTCTTTTCCTCCTCAGTGTTTTAAAGTATTGTTTCTGGATTACATTTTTTCTCATGAAAAATGTACTACCATTTTATATTTGTTCTTTGTATGTGAAGCTACTTCTTTTGCACATGACTGCCTTCAAGATTTTCTGTTTACTTTTAATTTTCAGCTATTTGACCTCAATGTGCCTGGGTGGTGTTGTTTTAAATTTTTAATTCTAGTTGGGGTTCTAAGAGCTATTTGGGTCTTTGTCTATCATTAAATGTGATTTCAGATCTTCTTTGCCATGTTCTTTTCTGCCACTTAGGCTTCAAATTACACAGATATTAGGCCATTTTGTATTGTCTTACAGCTTTAAATGATCTCTTTTATTCTCTCTTTTTTCCTGCTTTTGTTTCAATCTGAATATTGTGCACTGACTAATTCTTTGCTGAGCTGTGTCCAGTCTTCCAGGTGGTTTATCAGAGAGCTTCTCTATCTTTGAGTCATGCTTTTTAATTTCTAGCATTTGCATTTGACTATCTTATAGTTATATGATTCTGCTAAATTCATGCATGTTGTACAAATTTCCAGTAGATCCTCTAGCATATTTAGTTAAAGCTTTGATGAGTTCCCTGCCTTATATTTCCAACTTTGTGTTTATCTGTGGGCTTGGTTTTATTGATTACTTTATCTCTTAACAAACTTTTCTTGCTTTTCTTTCTTTTGTATCTCATAACTTTTGATTGAATGCCAGACATTATTTGTAGAAGAATAGTAGCAATGGAGGTGTATAATATTTATAGCCAATAATTGTTACACCGTTTCATCTGTCAAAGCTTGAATCCATCTAGTCAGTGTTTGGTCTTTGGGTCTGTTGTTATTGTAGCTGTAGTTTCTTTCCATCTGCCACGGGCTCCAGATCCCTCTTGGGGTGGTCAGTTGCTTCATGGTGTAGAGTCTGAGATATTAGAAGGTTTTCTCCTCCACCCTCAGCTTTCAGAAATCCCCACATGCCTGCACAATAGAATGAGTCTCTCTCACCATTTAGCCCTCTCACAAAAGAGTTATTTTCCTTGCTACTCAGTGCTTGTCTTGTGTTGAGGGCAAAGGGATTGTTGGTTCTCTTGGTACAGCCTCAAAATTAGGATGGCCCTGTGTATCCAGGCCATGGGACTGGGACTGTATCAGTCTCTAGTCCGTGGTATCCAAATCCTTCTTGCATCTGTGAGAATCTTGGGTGGTAAATTATTTCCTGCCCATCCACCAGCAGTGACAGATCTCTGTTTTATATTAGTGTAGAATCTTAAGTTGGAATGACTTTGTGCATCCCTCCTATGGACAGTCAGCTTTTACTTCTCCTCCCAGGAAGTAGTACATATTTGACCCCTGAGAGTGGGATATTTTCCTGTCCTTCTTCCAAAAGCAGAAGAGTTTTGCTCCTACTATTTCACCAGAAGCAGTGACTTTTGCCTGAGAGGAAATTCTCCTCCTCTCCAGTCTGCTTTTGCTTCATAAGACAGAAGAGTCCATGGAAGTTTCACGGCTTCATGCTGATGCCCCACTGACAGTGTTCCTCTCTTCTTCTCTGTTCTCCTGCCTTGTCCTAAACTTTTCTTTTGAGTCTGCAGTAGAGGCCCATGGAAATGAATCTGAAAGTGAATGTAAACTGTCCTCCTGCCTGGGCTTCCGATTATTCTAAAGTGTTATACTAATCCACAGTTGGTCTTTAAGAAAGTGTTAAATTTTGACTGTTTCTTCTTACCCATATTCATTATGGTTGCCCCTTATTATGCTCTGCTAAAGGGGATATTTGTTCATTCGTCTGGTATCTCCTTGGAGGGGCTTGTCATTCTTTTGGATATAATTAATCTGGTTACTTTCTGATGCGTTTCAGAGAATTTTCAATTTTGTAAATGGCTTGCTTTTACTGTTAAGAGGGGAACAAAGTTCTGTGTGGCTTCTACATCTTAAGTAGGAGTACAACTCCTGTGCTATGCATCTTTAAAGTCTAAAATTACACAATATTTTCATGTTCCACTCCTACCTTAGATAACAGGATTGTTGAACAGTTTACCTCTCTTCTTCTACCTTCTAATTTACATACTATTATTGTTTAATACTTCAGTTTTGTATTTATTAACCCCACAAATTAGGAACTAATTTTAGAAATATTATTTTTATAGAGGCAATTTATTTTACTTTTATTTATATGTTTACCTTTTTGTTCACCATTCATTCTGAATTACTGCTCTGGTGTTGTTTTCCTTTTCTTTCAGAATTTACTTTAGGTATAATATTTTTGTTGCTTACCCACAAATGTCTTTACTTAACTCTCATTCTTGAAAGATAAATCAGTTAAAAATAAAATTCCAGTTTGGCAACTATTTTCTCTTAAAGCTTTGAAAACTATATTCTACTATTGCTGTTGAGAAGAAAACTGCCATTCTTTGATAATTAATCCATTCATTCTGTCTGGCTGTTTTAAAGTCCTCTTTCTTTTCTTTATCTTTTTCAGTTTTATTATAATATGTATAGGCATGGATTTCTTTTTATTTGTCCTTCCTTTTATATTGCTTATATATAGACTTCAGGACTCCAAATAGACATATGTCAGACCTTCTCATTTGGTCCTTCTTATCTTTTAACTTCTTGTTTATTCTTTAAAATATATTTCTATTTTCTAACATTCTAGGTAAGTTCATATATATATTAGTTTTTTCTGCTTATAAATGCTTTATTCAACTATGACTAATCTGTTATTGAGCTAAATAGAATATTTGCTTTTAACTATAGTTTTTCATTTCTTGAAATTATTTTTAATATGAATTATTTGTTTTCTTAATCTTCTAGAGTATGTAATATATATTATATCCATATTCCGTTGCTCTCACCCTTAATATCTACATGACTTGGGGGCCATATTAGTCTTTTCAGGTTGCCATTACAAAATGCCATAGTCTGGGTGGCTTCAACACCAGAAATTTATTCTCCACTTTAGAATGCGCAAGTCTGAGATCAAGGTGCCAGTGTTCCAGTTCTGGTGAGAAGCCTCTTCCTGGCTTGTGGCTGACAAGTTTCTCGCTGTGTCCTCACACGGCAGAGAGAGCTCTTGCCTCTTCCTCTTCGAAGGGCATTAACCCCACCAAGGGAGTCCCCCTGCATGATGTCATTTAAACCCTAATTGCCTCCTAATGGCCCCATCACTAAATAACTATCACATTATAAGTTACGGGTTCAACATACCAATTTTGAAAGGACACAGTTCAGTCCATAGCAAGTGTCTAAATAATTTGCATCTTATATCTATTTTTTCTTACTCATAGTGGCTTACCTTGAGGAAATTTTACTCCAAAGAATGATGCTGGTAGTTAAAAGCACCCCTTACTCAGGGTTACTTCAGTAATCCTCAAGGCAACGTCAGCTCTCCCACCTTCCTGTCTTGTTTCGCTCTCCCCACAACAGTCTTGTTGCAATAGCGATCTGGCCCTAGGGCACCTGCAATGCTGGCTGCCCATTAGTCCAAAAAGACTTCCTGCTTCTCAGATTCCTTGTACTCCCACCTCTAGCCCTGGATTGTACTCTCCCAGCCCAAATTGGAGATACTCTCATTTCAAAAAATTATAGTCATTTAAAATATGCATACAAAATTATTATTTGCATGTACAGTATATTTATAAAAGTGGTCTTGATAATTACATTAATTTCAGGTCATTCATTGTTTTATATAATGGTAAATTGAATAGAAGGTTTGAAAATAGTAAATTGTTCTTTTAGAGTCTTTATTTTACAAAGCTGCTTGTGGAGGTGGGTAATGGATAAACTATCAGGTAATTTGGATCATAAAATAGAGGAAATTCAGTTTCAGGAAGAAAAATACTTTTACGCTGTCCTCCAGGACTATAGTACAGCCAGGGAATTAAATGGCACTGACTTTTTTGTTTTAACTGAACATTTTCCCCTCTCTGAAACATAAGCATATCATGTTTAGTCTGAGATGGGCTTAGAAATTTGTTCATGATTTGGCACACAAGGCTAGTGGGGAGAGAATCCAAAGTCACATAGGAAATAAAGACATGGTGCAATGGTTAATTTACAGTTTACTGTCAACACCTTTTCTTCTTAAAAAGTTGAAATTAAACAGGAACTTCTGGTGTTTCTGTATCATTTTATTTACTTTCAAAGATGTAGATTTGAATTACCTGTACATTTTTTATACTTACAACAGGATTTTTAAAATGCGGAATATACCTATGACGTAAAAGTCATTGAATAAAAATATACAAACTTGTAAAACTATTTAAAATTTTAGTGCATTTTTTGTTAATTTTCCCCAATGCATATTTTGAAAAATCTAAAAATACAGAGGAATTGAAAGAATAATGAAATACATATAGACATACACAGACCCAACACGCACATATGTACACTTATTATTAATGTGGAGCCATTTGAAAGTAAGTGGCAGAGGTCATGACATTTCACTCCTAAATAGTCCTATATACCTTCTAAAAAAAGGACATTCTCCCAAGAAAATGAATAATTCTTCCATAAAATAAGGTTCAAGTTTCCCATACTCAGATTTTTCATGTTCATATTTTCCCAACTGTCCCCAAATGTATTTAATTGATTTTATTTTAACCAGAATTCAATCAAAGGTCACCCACATCAGTTGGCTGTTATGTCTCAGTCATTTTAGATCTAGAATTATCCTTCCACTTTTACTTTGGCACTGATTTTTCAGAAATCCTAGAGCAGTTTTCTTGAAGCTTACCAACCTTCCAATATGTCTGATTGTTTTCTTATGTTGCGGTTTAATTTTGTCCTCTACTTCATGTCCTGTAAACTAGAGATCCTGAGACTTGATTAGATTCAGGTTAAATATTTTTGGTAGTGATGCTTCATGGATAATGCTGTCCACTTCATATTGCAGAGTATTAAGTGATCGGCACTAGGTATGTTAACCTTGCTAAGTCTGGTATTAGCAATGCTAAGTTTGGCCACTTAGTTAAGGTGATGATTTGCAAACATCTCCATTTTTCTTTTCTTATCATTTGCATTTTGAGTGACTATACTTTGGCATCAAATGTACTGTCCCTCAGCAGCCTTTCCTCTAATGGTTATAACAAATTCATGATCCTTGCCTAAATCTTCAACCAATTCCCCGTGTTGCATAGGACCAAAGCCAAAGCTCATGTCTTCTTCTGGTTGAAGAAAATCCCAGCTTCTGGTCGTTAATACATATACGTCTGACCTCCAACTCTCTTCTCAGCCTTGTATCTTCTACATTGAAGATACCTTGTAGCACCTCGTACTTGTGTAACTTTTGCTTTGTGTATCCTTCTCACTTTTCCAATTTGTCTTTCCTTCTTTTGGGCTTAGTAATGCCTATTTTAATCCAGTATTTCTATATGTGTTGACTCTAGGATATCTATTTAAATTCATTTCAGTTGCAGGATTTTCCTGGCAGGTACACGAGTTTAGGAAAACATAGAAGAAGGAGGAGGAAGAGGAGAAGGAGGAGGGGGGGGAGGGAAAGCGGGAGGGAGAAGGAAGAGGAAGGGAGAGGGGAAGGAGGGGGCGGGGGGGGGAGAAGTAAGTCAGCGGCCTGCGGGGCAGAGTTCTTAGGCCACAGCAATTTATTCTTTGCAGTATTTGTATACCTCCTGTTGGTTTATTTATTTATTTTTTGCCATAATTAGGATGTTTTTCCACTGGTAAATTCCATTTCTAGATACAGATATGCTATGCTATGTCAGAATAGCTGGCGGGCTTTGAAGGTAAAGGGAAAGAAGAGTTTGAGAGAGATACTCAGCCTTCATAAGCTGGAGCTGACTCACGCTGAAATCATTAGTTCTTTTAATGAAAGTCTTGACTATAGAAAATGAGATTTTTTTTTTACTAAATTCAGTAGAAATTATGTATATGAATAAGTTTTGAGTTCTCTACTGTTCTGAACCTCTTCAATGTTAAAATATTTTCATATACTGAAGATGAACTTGATTATTGAAAACAGTTGGGAATTTGTGAACTAAGCCTGTTGACTCAGAACTGTGAAGTAAACAAAGTAACATCAAAATATTTTCATAGACATACACAAAATACTAAAACAGATAGGGAGCCAATATTCGTGCCGTAGTTCACACCTATTTATGAATACACATGCTGATGATACATAAGACGTATTGATTTACTGTTAATTTAATAACTATATAAGCATAAGCAATATATTTGCATTATAATTGTTGAAAATTTGAAAAAGCTTTTTTTTAGTCATTATCTTGCAATTGAGAGCTAAATGAGACCACTTCTTTCATTAATGTCTCTCTGCTACCATTTCTGCCTGTACCACATTTATGTTTCATGATGCCATTCCTGGTTAAAAGCATTTCATGCCTTGACATGGCCACTGGTTTAAGCCCAAGTGCAGCAGTCAGAGCACTGTACGATCCGTACCGTCATACCTGTTCAATATCATTCCTACCTGCTTCCTCCATCATCTAGCCATTCTCCTCATTTTTTCTTTCTGTGCATAAGAGTTATTTATTCACTGCATTCATGAACTACTTATATATTGATCACTGCATCAAAATCCGGGAATACAAAAGTAGATAAAATACCTTTGTGAGCCTTTAGGAGGCTAATGGGGTTGCTGACTTTTATGAAAAACACAAGTACATTCTGTTCTCAGACAAGTCCTTCCGTGTTGTTTGCCAGTGTTTGTTTTTCCTTCTAGTCTAAAATAAATGAAAGATAAAGAGTGAAAATCTCAATGGTTCTTGACAGCATATATAATTCAATCCCTCTTTTTCCCCCTTATCCCTCCCTTCCCACCCATCCTCCCCAGTCTCTTTCCCTTTGGTAAGTGTTAGTCCATTCTTGGGTTCTGTGAGTCTGCTGCTGTTTTGTTCCTTCAGTTTTTGCTTTGTTCTTATACTCCACAGATGAGTGAAATCACTTGATGCAGGTAGCTTTTTAAGATGCTTCTCACAGGAAGCGTGAGAGTAGAAAAGGGAGAGTGAGTTCTCGCTGTCAGCACCTGGGGCTCAGTCCCACTCTGAATGCCACCCTCCGAATCACTTAGATTGTGCCTCAGAATTATACCACTAAAGGACAGGGAGACTGGGCTATCTACCAGTGACTCATACCTTTCATTATTTTGGAGGTTCCTTTGGGCCCATTAAATTTCCAGAATTCCCTGGCCTCGGGCAGTCTAAACAAGTTCTTACTGGCCAAAGTCCTAGGTGGTGAAGCAGAGAGATTCTCCATTAGCAATTGCAGAAAATGCCCATTTTGGGTGCAAGTGAACTCAGAGGTAAGCAGAGTATATGGAACAGGGCACTGTGGCACCTGCTACATGGATGAAGATTTTTTGAGGACTGAAATAGAGATAAATGTCACTTTCTTGATAGTTATGCTAGTATCAGATCTTATCATTGCCACCCATATGAACTGATAGATCACCAGCTGCACTTAAACTTGTTCTGGATCATTACTGTGACTTAAAGGTTTTGCTCATTTTCTCATGTGGCGAGTTTCTCTTTATAGCTCTATATATTTTCCATAATTTGCTTTTAAAAAAAGCAAATTTTTTCTTGGACTTTTCTTGTATCTTGGACTCTAATCCCAACTACAATAATATTTTTCAAATTAAGTAGTCATTTTTCACTTTGCTCTGGTATCTTTAGAGGACAAAGGATGTTGCTTACAGGGTTCAATTATCTATGACTATTCATGACTATTCAAGTAAGTACAAGTATTCAAAAATGAATCTGAATTTCTTTGGTCTGGATGTTGTCCCTGAACAGTTTCTTTATTTGGGAATACAGTTTAAGTTAGAGGCTGTAGGAGAACTATTTTGTTTGTTTCTTTGTTTGCCAACTTTTGTTGTTTGTTTTCTTGTTTGCTATTAGGCTGTATTTTGACGCTTCCAATTTGTGGCTTGAGTAGATTCCTGAAATTGGAAGGCATGTGCACTTTTTTTTTCTTTTTGGCAAAAAGTCAACTAGAGTATTGGAACATCAGAAACATGATTTGTGTTTAAAACTCTAGAAATTTGGGCTTATTCTTGCAGAGTGTGTTAATTTATAACAGTCTCTGACCTACCTGACCCCCATTTTCTTTGATATGTGTTAAAAGGATACAAAGGATATTGGTGATGACTATATTTTCCAAATCTATCTGATTCATAGAGATTTGAAAATCACTAGAGTAAAGCAAAATTTTAGCCAATCTTCGTTGGACT
The DNA here is from genome assembly GCF_040802235.1 of Manis javanica. NCBI lineage: Eukaryota > Metazoa > Chordata > Mammalia > Pholidota > Manidae > Manis > Manis javanica. The sequence goes on along the minus strand of NC_133156.1, from coordinate 115,397,289 downwards.
CTTGCTTTACTATGCATAACTGTGCATAAACACAGCAAAATTAACCTAGTTCTCAGTTTCCTCATCTATTATACATACACATTTACAAATTTAGCACTGGATCTCATAGCTACATTTATCTACACAATTATGTAACTTTTTTTGGTGTTGATGACTTTTAACCATTTCATGTTTCAAAATGTGCTTTATCACCTAGTTTCTTCAAATTGATCAGGGCAGATCTAACTCAGTATTATAATGAGCAAGATAACTTTAGACATTCCTTAATATGCTTGTCTTTTCCATTATAGAGATGCAGATTTAGTCATCCAGATTTTAAGACCACTTAATCTCTGCTAATACAAAGGGACTGGAGATTGGTGGTTGTCCCTTAGCTAGAACCCTGTGACCCCGTTCTTTTCAGGGGTGGGAAGGAAAGAAGAGAACAGTGAACCGAAGACAGGACAGGAATTGCAAGAAGGCCTGTTCCTGTTATTCTGTTGCGTCAGGAAATTGACTCAAGGAAGCAGAGGTCTTTAACATATGGAATCATTGACCTTTAAGTCCCAGGCACCACAGATACCATAGTCTTCCCCATGGGTAATTAAACAGTGGCCACCAGGTGGCGCCAAAGTGCAGCTAAGATCCAGGTGAATGGAATCATTTAGTCTGATCACGGAGTCCTCCTGGTCATTTCATAAAACTAGCAGTAATTGGACATCAGAATTCTAAGGCACCTTTCATTTTTTGTATCACCAATCCCATTATGAATAAATGCTGTTGGTTTTAACAACTTGTCTTACTGCCTATAGGTAAAATTGAAAATCTTGAACATTGTCTAAAACACTCTACTTTTCTTTGTCATTGATTTCCTCTTTCCCCTTATCTCTCCCATAGTTCACATGCGAAAAGCAACCATTTACTAAATTTCCATTGCTTCATGTCGTGACAAATGCTGTTCTTCAGTAAGATGCCTTTCCCACCACACTTTAGATCTAAGTAAAAGCATTTTCTTTTTCTGAAAAAGGTCAAATCTGAAATCATCCACCTCAAAGATGTCCTCTTCTGTGAAGTATCTTAGATTCTTTCTGTCCTTACTAGGGGCACGATTATTAATCCCAGTTCCTTATTTCTTTAGTCCTTTTGCTGTTGTCTTACAGCAAATACTCATGAGTTATGCTGTCAGTAGTCTGAAAATATTGGTGTGTGTTGCTCTTACAGAGTTAGTTGGTTCATAGAACAGTGTGATTTACTCAGCGATGGGCAAAATTTCTTTCCTCTAGAGACTAGTTTACCATGTATTTCTTCCTTCTGACTTTCCTATCCAAATCATAGCTATAGTGAATGAATGGTCAATGGCATATGGCTTTTGAATGATACCTGAAGTACTCCAGCTGACTTCAAGGTCAAAAGATAGTTTATTTAAAACATTGAAAGAATCTTAGTCTAGATGTCCCACTTTCACACAGGAAGGAACATAGGAAAGTTAGATGGATCCCACGCAGCTTATCAGTGGGAGAATTGCAACCAGAACCCCACTTACTTCCACTCCATGCAGTTGCTTTCCTCTGACCCACAGTGTTAATAGATCATTATGATTTACTTAGTTTATGACTTGGATTAACAAATCTGAACAGTGATAGAAGGAAAGCCTGTGAATGGCACATTTAATTACAAACTATATATAGACTAAAGTCCTTCTCTCAACATCCACGAAAAACCATCCTGACAGTGAACTCCATTCCAGTGCTTTGGTTTTTCATCATATCTCTGCTTCTGAGAAGCACTTACAGATACTCTAGAATCCTTTCTACTTCTAATCTAGTCTGGGATACATTTTGGCAGTTAAAGGACTTTGAGTGGCCCACAGGGAATGGTTTGGTTTCTTATCTAATCTTTAGTGCATCTAGCAGCAAAACAGGCCATTTCATGGTATCATTCTGCCAGCAGAAGCTTGTTTAAGGATACACAACTCCTGTTACTTTTATTGTGTGGTCAAGTAAATAATCTGAGGCATTTTCACCTCCTGACTAGGATGTATTTGTAATTTTCTTTTTGCAGCCCCAGTTTGCTTCCCCTCTTTAGGGCTAGGTCCAGCTCAGAAGATCAGGCAAACGGTTTTTGAATAGGTGTGGCCTTCCTCTGCTTAGGCAACACAGATTAAGAAGCCTTGAAAAGCAATTTGATGTTGTTTTCTAAATTCTCTACTACCTCCCCAGTTATGAAATACTTGGAATAGCAGTTCACTTGGCCCAAACTTTTCACCTGTTTCCTCTTTTTTGCATCTCCTCAGTGAATTATGAAAGCAATTTGAAAGAAAAGGATCCTATGGCCATGCTGTATCCCCTTTCAGTCACACACAAGGAATTTGAATAAAGCCATGTGCCCTGTGGGCCTGTCTGCCCTGTATGAACATTAAAGTACCCATGAGGTGCTTTAATATGTACCAGGGCTGATACCAATTTTGGAACCCAGCTAAACCCTAGGGTCATCAAAGACTGTGAGTTCCTTCTTGGCCAGCCAGGCCACCTGCTAACAAACCAGAAACATGCAAGAAGTTTGCAACCACTAGTCAGAAAGAAAATAAAGTTGTTGATGCTAGAAACTTCATAAATTATAGCACAGTCTCAGGAAAGGGGAAATTAAGAGGGTAGAAAGTGGACAACTGCAGGAACACATGAATCTAATCAGTTTTTAATTGGTAGAAAACTTGGACATGGAAAAAGAACAACAATTCTCTTTGCCTCTGGCCAGCGAACAAATACTACTCTTAGAGTCTGCTCCTAACCTCCCCTCAATGTCAGTTTTGCCCACTGACTCCTCCTACTGAGAGGACTTCTCCTGCCCAGGGATGATTGTAGTTGGGTCTTTTCCTACTTCAAGAGTGATTCCCGGATGCAAATCCTTGGCAGACGAGAGTCTGATGTTGGGCTTCGTCCGTCAGTAGTAAAATGGGAAACCCAATAAACTCTTTGTAACATTAAACTTACTCAATTTAAAGACTCTCCATTCTTCTGAGAAGTGGATTTGTCTACTTCTATTTCCTACTGAAATGTTTACTCCTTTATAAAGTGGTAGAGAAAGCAAGAATAGATGGTAAATTTTTTCATTTAAATGTCATTGTTGACAAACCTGTTATTGTCACAGTTTGATGGTTCTTAAAAAAACAAAATAAGTCAAGGGATTGTTGAAGTTCATTTTAGCAGATTCAGTTTAATGTAGTGGAATTCTTCATTGACCAGAGAATTTGGATATTGTGGTCTCTCTGCAGCAGATTTGTTTTGATCTAAAGGTTTCCAAGGAAGCGAAGGTAGATGTTGGATCCAACACTGGGTTGTCTTTGTCTTACCTAGATGGTTAATGAGATCATCACCATTCCTGTATGTCTGCATAACTCTCGTTGGATGTCTGCACTCCTAAAATTAACTATATTGAAAACTATGCTCAAAGATTCTCTCGTGCCTAGGTTTCATGATCCTTTTCTATTATGTTTATGAGTACTACTGCCAGTATTGGCTTGACCGTCCCCTGCTTTGGCCACAGAGATGAGGAATGCCAAGAGAAACTGATGCCATTGCAACACTGCTTTTCCTGCTTCAGTTCCTCCCTACTTTTCCTTTTCTCCCTCAACTCTCTCTCCGTGCACCTGACATTTTCTCTCTTTATGTCCAGAGCTCCAAACTTGATCCTGGCTGCTCAAAATCCTCTATTTTGAAAGTCCCAAATAGATCTGTCTTGGGTGCTCCACCATGGACCAGTCCACTCCTGAATCCAGTGCTCATTACACTTTCTCTCCTGTGTTTTATCCTTGAGAGCCTGAAGCCAGGCTCCCCCATGACAGCTAATAAAATAAAACTGTTCAGGGACAGATTATGACCTACTATGAAAAACACTGTTGGAAGTATTTGCTCACAAATAGATATAGTGCCTTAACCTGAAGGACTGACGACTGTAAGACTACAATTTTGTTGTGATGGGTTTAAATATACTGTGGCTGCCTGCCTCTTATTTAAGTGTAAGTGTTAAATATAAGTTATTCTTATGGTGTCTGAGGTTAATAATATTGTCATAAAAAAAATCCCACAACCTCTTCTTTCCCTCGTTTTCTGATCCACCAGTAATTCCTGCTAATTATCTTCTATTGGCATCTTTCTCTAGAATATTCATGTTACTTCTCAGCTGAACCATGATGACTTTCCAACTGGCTCCTTATTTGCAAGTTAGCATGCTACTCCCTCCTTATGCTTCACTCTCCTGGTCCCTAATGTAACAATCAGAGTGATTTTTTGAAAATGTAATCCTGCAGCTACACAGTTTGAACACCTTCAGTGATTCTCGGTGGCTTATCATAGCTCTCCTCTTGACGCTACTGGCCTGACAGCTGGTGAGAATCCCAAAGGACTCAGGCATTTTAATAAAATCCTTCTCTCCCAAATGCTGCTCCCTCTTCCTGGAACACTCTTGTCTTCAACTTCCATTCACTGCAGAAGACAAGTTCAAGGGTCAGCCCTCTGCTGTTTTGTGTGTACACCTTTTAGCATTCTACATTGCCATCATTGACTCATCTGCCTCCCTCCCTGGATAGCAATCATCTCATTGCTTGCATCTATGGTCATTTCCCTCTATATTCCCAATGCCTAGCTGAGTCCGTGGTGTTGAGAAGTTGCTGGAGAAACATGTGTTCAATGTATACAAGAATGTTCCCCTAGTAACAGAACTTTCCCACTGTGACTTTCTGTTAAGGAAAGGCTCATTTTGTTCTGTGAAGGGTCTATGTTATGTGCTATCTAAAATAAACTCTGCAGGCTTTTAGATACTAGGCACCGGATGGAACCTTATAAGAAATCTACTCTACCTCTCTTGTGACCTCTGAGGTCAGAGTACTGAGAAGACGCTCCTCTGGCTGCCTGTTCCACCTTCTAGGTTTGTGTTTCACAGCATACCTTCTTCCCTCACCTTCCCCTTCCCCAAATTAGGAAGTGTTGGAGATGGAAATTAACAACTGATGCTGAATAAAGGATGTTTCTTGTCCCTCTCACCCCATATAGAATACAGGAAGCAAGAAAATAAATTCTATAGGGTTATAAAAACAGTAACATCTACATCTGAATTTAAAAGACACTGGAGGTTGAAGAATAGCTTCCAGTTTCAGCTATATCACTATTTATGTAATAAATCATTTAGTTTTCCTGGGTCTTAATTCTTTATTATACAATAAAAGGATTGGACTATATGATGGCTGGGAAATCTTCTGACTCCAAAATTCTATGACTACATTATTTATTTACTCATAGAATTAACATTTTATAAGTCATTCAAGCATGAATGGAAATGCTACAGAGATGAGTCCAATGGTGAGGAGCATTAGAAGACATTTAAAGAGGAGGAAGAGGCCTTAAGATCAAGTGGTGACGTACTGACACGCTAACATTGAAGATGGGGAGACCAAAGCTCAGAGATTCTGAATACCTTCCAAAGATTATCAGGCAAAAACCTAAATGTCCTTAGTCCATGTCCAGTGATCTTGAATATTCTATTATACTATGGTTGCTAAACCAATAACATAGGAGCAAGATCCAAGATGCAGCTCTCAGGACATAGAAAAACTGTTTAAAAGCACTAAGTGGGAGAACATGGGGAAACTACTCTTTACTGAATGAAAAGAAAAGCACTTAAAAAATGCCAGTGACAAGAAGGCCCTTTTTATTCTTTCCTCACAAATGTCAGCCATGATCAAATCATGGGAGCAGGCAATGATGTGATGGGATACAGAGAGCCTCACTAAATTGGGGACAGATAAAGATGACTGATTCACAGTCGATGAGTTAAACCCATAGCTCTTATAGCTTTCACACTAAAGAAGTTAAGGAATTGGCCACAGTCATTTCCGAGTCACAAACAATTATCTTCACGAACTCACAGAAGGTTTAAAGTGGCCTCCAACTGGAATACATCATATCTGTTCTTTCAGAAGAGGATTATGGACCACCCCCGGACATTGTGGATTTACCGGAGGGGGATGAGAGATTAACTCAAAGGTTGATTTTTCAGTGCCAAGAAGGTAATAGAATCACAACCAGTTGGACTTGTGGGGATGGAATCATAAAATCTGGGGCTGGACATGATCTTCAGAATCATGTAATAAATGTATTGCCTTCATTTATAGAGGAGTCAGCTGAGCCTTAGAGAAATTAAATCAGAAATCCTGAGGAGTTCATTTCCTAATGTGCGGACAGTGTGGGAAGCTGAGGTACTGGATAAATGCCATAGTTACTGACTTTTTGGTCTCATCCAAATGATTTCATTTTTGTGGGCAGGTGCTTTCTCTTATACATCAGGAAAGCAGGTCACAGATAGAAATTCTGGCACCACACAAATATGGGAAAGAACCTTTCCACTGCAATTGGTAAAGTAATCAAGAGCTTGGTACACCTAGAGGTTATGCCATGGCAATTACACTTCAGAGAGGGAAAAAACAAGTCACCGCTGCTTTTCGCCATCCCTTTGTAACTCGAACTTCTTAAAACTTTAACTCTGAGCTGGGTGAGCAAGAGAGCTAGTCGTACATCAGAGAATCTACTTGAAGTGAACATTGAATAAAAAAGTATAACTTTACAAAGTATTCTTTCCAGATTCAGAACAGCCCTTGTCTAATTAGAGGAATTTCAAGTAATTAAGAGAATGGTGCTGGATTCCTTTCGTTGACTGCTAGTTGGTTGATGCGACCTCCTATCAGGTCTCGGAACCCCCTCCCCCTCATCTTTCTGAGGCTCTTTTTGAACATGGTTGGCAGGACCGTGCCTGAGTCTGAAGAACAGCACACCGCAGAGAGAGCCTGTCCTGCCAGACCCCGGTTGCCCCCGAAGTTCTGCACCGGAAGGATGAGCCAGGTCTTTGCCCCATGAGCCGCACTCCTAGCTGTCTCCTCTCTCTCCAGACCGCCCTCCCCTGGGCAAAGCTCTGTCGTCCTGTATTTTACTTCCTTAGGACCTTTTTGTATTAGAGATACATACTCATTTAAACATATTCCTTTGGAAGAGAATACTTTAAAGATATTCCCCCTTTTTCTAGTGGAACTCACGGTCTGTTGCTGGCTGGTGGAGGTGAGCACTATAATTACTATGCAGGAAAGAGAATAATTCAGGCAACCCCTTTATGGCGAGTAAACATAGGGATTCTGTACATTACCAGAGAGACTGATTTTTTTTTCATTTAATGAACACCTGTTAAGTCCCTACTAGAATCCAAGACATCAGGTTTCTTTCTGCTTCGATGTCTTCACAGATCTGATGGGCCAAAGACAGTCATTCCATTTTCTGAACGCATTGAAGCCTAATAATCCATAGAAAAAAATACATCATTTCAAAACTGTATCTACCCATATTTTTTACATATCACCCCTACTTCTATCCTCCATGTCAATGTAGAACAATTCTCACACATCTTGCATATAACATCTTTCAAATCTTTGCATTCTTTCATACATATTTGATAGAAATTTCATAAAAGTATTTGACACTTTTTATCCTGGAAAGTTTTCCTATATTCTGAAAAGCCTACCTGTTAAGCCTCGGTTAGCAGCTATCCTCTGATAAGAGTAAATGCTGCAAAGTATTGCAAAGAGTTTAGATTTTCTGTTAATGTAGTAGAGTGTAACTTCAGAAGTTTTCCAGCTAGAGATATTGGTTCTTCCAACTTACTGTGTGGAAGTCTTCACTTATATACACCTGCTTGTATATCTTGTGGGGAGACCACAGACAAGTGAACAAACTTGAGATGTTTCAGGCAAAGCATTCTATTTCTTCTTATAAGCAACATTTCTGAGTCATTGCAGTCTTGGAATGTAATACCAAACAAATGAGAACCAGACCACAAACAGTGGGGCCGAGTACATCATTACTGAGTGAGTAATGTGAACAACTTACATAAACTGTGGGTGAAACTGAGTTTTTAGCAGATGACCATAATCTTTTGATTGCATCAAGAACAATTAAAAGCTCTTTAATCTGCATGTTGTCCGTTAGGAAAGAAAAACTCATCAATCCAATTCATAATTTCTAAGACCTGCAATTTTTCATTAAGGTTTAACCCTATTTGTCTCTGATTCTTTGTCTTGTAACTGGCAGCAAAGACTAAAGATAATTAGCTGAGGTCCAAATATGTGGCTTCTATTGACCATAACAGAGGATGTATGTTATAGGTTAATACAATCTTCTTTCTCCCTTTAAAGCACTGTGGAGAGGACTGCTCCAAAATGTTAGCTAATGGAATAGTTTATATATATTTTTTGAATACCTGTGTTATATACTGAATTGCTTACCCTTTAGGAAATAGAGATTTTTCTTTGTATTCAAATCACTTCTTCTTAATCATTATGCACCACATCTGCCCACAAACCCATTGCCTTGAGGTTTATTTTCTTTAAACAAACAAATGAAAGGCAGCACAATTTTCTACCAGGACTCTCTTTAAAATGGAAGCAAAGAACATAAGTAATTCCTTCTGGGAAGGAGATTAAAATTTTCCCTTTTTGATTTTACTTTATACATAAAATGTTAATGTGCAAAGCACTGCTTTTTAGACATACATTCAAAACACCTAGTTGTGTACCAGGCATCACGAACAACAATCTCATAGCTGAGTCAGTTTTAATATTTAGGATTTCTTTTTTTTTCTGTTCACATTTGAATTGGAGTCTAACTGTTTCCTATATACCTGGGAGGAAAATTAGAAAAACAAAAAAGTAAGGAGATAAGAAATTGAGTTTTCCTGAAGGGTATTTAGTATTCTCTAAATTTAAACACTGATCAAATCTCTCTCTCAGTCTCTCTCATTGATTCCACTTTCTATACTGTAATTGCAGAATCTCAACTCGTATCCGAGAGCAACTAGATCAAAATCTTGATCTTAATAAGATCCCTGGGTAATCCACATGTATATTAAAATTTGATAAAAGCTATTCTACAACTCACTGAATATTTAAAATTGTGATTAACATAAAATATTCTCATCTAGAAATTCCTGTTGCCCTACCCCACCTACTTCTTGCTCTTTTTTTTTTGCCCAAACTTTCCCAATATTAATTTCCTTTTATTCTCAACTCTTAGGAAAAACTCTATGTAATTTCAATATCCATGCATAGAATCTTTCATCCTGGGTTTTCAGGCCTTTGTTTGACCTTCTCTCTTCCAATCATCTCATCCTCCTCCCATTGTGACATTCGGTCCCATGGTCTTAGGGCCCTGAAACCCTGCCAGAGAAAACTACCAATTCACTGTATGTCAGCTTTGATCATCTTGCTCATCCTTATCATCCGCTACCTTTCATTTCACTTCCTTTGGTACTTCACCGTTAGTGAAGTTTTGATCTCATTGGGGTCTACAATCATTTGATATCACCATTCTCTTTTTTCTTTAGTCTCTGGATATGTTGGTGTCCCTCCTTAACTGTGCTAAATTCCATGGCCCACAAGTAGCCATTCCTTTGAATCTGTCCTCAGTGTCCTTGCACTTTGTCTTGTTTTCTTACACCTTTCAGAAGCTCACTGGCTAAATTAACTCTTCACCTATTCCTTCTAAGCCTTAACACAGCTCCACTTGGGTGAAGAAAAACACAAAATCTTGCTAATGGTCTTACTTTAAGTTAAAGACCTTTAATGTCAATAGGATCTTAAAGCTACCTGGGATTCTGTGTTTTTCTGTCCCTTTCGACAGTCATCCTTCTCTCTTCATTCTACTCAAATTTCTAAACCTCTTTGGCACATCTTGTCTTCCAATGATTGATTATGTCTCCCCTTTCCTCACTCTCAGTTGATGATCTTACTCACTATTTCATAGGTAAAGTGTAAAAACAATGAGAAGTCTCTTGCCCTTACACATATATCCATATACCTACATCTGGGTACCTTCTTGTCCTATTAGGGAATATGAAGTGTCCTTACCTCTATTGAATCCAACCTCTTCATGGGCCTCCAGGTGCCATTTTTATAGCACACGACAGACTTAGCTCTGGAAATTCTCTTCTCTTACATGATCAGTTTTTCTCTCTGTATTTGATTCATCAACATACAGTAAAGTGTGATTTCTCCCATGAGAAATTTCTACATTTTCTCTCTTTAGGCTCATACCTTGAAAGGTTTTATCTCATTTTTCTCCTTCCTTTTACAGGAAAGCCCCTTGAAGGAGTTATTTATATTTGCCTTCAATTTATTTCTTCTTCTTTATTAAACTCACTCCAATAACACTTTTGCCTTTGGCTCTTGACTAAAACATTTTTTGTCAAAGTCATCAATTATCTCAGTGTTTCTAAAAGCAATAAACAATATACAGTTCCCATTTCGCTTGATTCACCAGTAGAATTTGACACAATTGACAATTTGATCTCTCGAAACAATTTCTTCACTTGGATTTTCTGGATATTACATTCTCCTGGTTTTCTTAGTTGGCTGTTCTTTCTCAATCTACCTTCTCATAACTTCCTTGACTTCTAAATATTCAAGTGTCTCAGGGCTCCATCTTTGATCTTTTCTTTATCTGTGCTTTCTCTCTTGGTGATATCATTCATTCCTAATTTTCCATCCCATCCCTGGACCCTTCCCTGACCACCAAACTCTTCTATGCAACTGTCTACTCAATTATCTCCAGTTGGATAATGAATAGACATTTCATACTTAACATGCCCAAAAATGAACTTTCAATCTTCCTCCCAAAACCAACTTCTACCTACAGTCTTCTACATCTCACTAGATGGCAAATGTGTTTTTGCAATTGTTCAAGCCAAAGACTAAGTCATTCTTGGCTCTTCCACCAACAGATCCCATCAGCACTATTATCAAATGTTCCTAAATCAGACCACTTTTCACTATTACTTCCTACAATCAAGCCTCCATCATTTCTTACTTGTATTAATGCCAAAGTCTCCTGACTGGTTGATTTCCTTTTGCCCTTAACAACTCACCGTCCAGTCTTTTCCTAATATTGCAGTCACAATGACCCTTTAAAATTTTGTCAGATTCTATCATCCCTCTTTTCAAAACCTTCCAACATGTCTATCACAGTAATAGAAAAGCCAAACTCATTACAGTGGCTCTGAATGATCTCTGTATTGCTATTTTCCACCTCATTTCTACTGCTCCTCTTTTTCATTCTAGTCTAGTCACAGATGTCCTGCTCTCAGTTCTTTGTACCTGATATTTCTTCTGCCTGAAATATTTTTTCTCTCAAGTTCCCCCAACTTTTTGGAAGCCCCTATTTCTCCACTCTGCCTAATTTCTCTCCATTGTATTTATCACACTGACACCTATATCTATATCTATCTCTGCCTGTATCCATGCCAATATCTGTACTTATTTAAGATCTATCTACAGTGACAGAATTCAACCTCCACAAGGCAATGATTTCAGAAATTTTTTTCACTGATGCCTTGATTCTCAGTGCCTTGTACAGTACCAGCCATGTATTTGTGGTCAATATAAATTTTCTGACTGAGTGAATATATGAATTATCTGTTAGCCTTGTTGTGAGGGGCTAGAATTGCTGGTGGCCCAGACTTTCTGAGTTACCCCAAGAGATCTACCTAATCATGGACTTATGTATTTTTAAAACTTTGAAAATTATCTAACTTAATAATCTCTCAGTAATGAAAATGTTTAAAGGTCTTTGGGCACTGAGCACAATTGTTAAACGGCTGCTCACTAGTGGTTGCCCTCAGCATTGATGAGCCACAAGGAGCACTTTTTTTATGCAAACTCCAATGCCAATTACTTATTACTGTGGTGGAAAACAATCTCTGTTATTAATATATTTATGGATTTTTATAAGAACCCAATAAAGTCATGTGTACCCTGTGGGTGCTTAGTAAGTAGGAGATTGATTATAGTAATTGAATCCACCTGAAATTATTTTTATCTTGATCATTTTTTCTCCAGTTTCACAAGGCAGACCTGTTGCAATTTGTTTTTGGTTGTTATATACATGCATAGTGCCCCCTGGAGATCCCAAATATATGTTAATAGATGACAAGGTGGATAGTAGTCTTGCTGGCATCTGTTATGAATTTTCAGAGAAATCTCCTTAGTGCATTATCATAGAATTTATTAAATCTAGAAACATTTACAAAACATATGTTCATAGTTTTATATTTTAAACTGTTCCAAAAATGATCTCCTCACTGGTGTTCCAGCCTCCTGCCTGTCTCCCCTCCATCCATCCTCACATCCTTGTTGAGTTCATTGTCGAGTCCATTCAAGCCATTTTCCTGCTGGAGCAGTGTTGATGGTCCCTTACTGTGTGCCATATAAAAGTCCAAGTTCACCAGCATATGTATATGTAAAGTAAAGAGCTCAGTAATTACCCCATTGCTTATGTCCTATATTGACCAAACTGTGTTTTGTGCAACACTGAAGTCACATGGGTTGTTAAAAGTTTTTCTGTGGAAAAAGGATCAGAAGCCAATATGTTTGGGAAATGCTGGGTTAACATGAAGACACCTTCTTGACTTCAAGCCTTTTCATGGCCTTTAAAATTCTCAATGTGATTCTCTGAAAGGGAGATTGCTTTGACTACAAATCCATATTTTTTCAAGAAAAACTGCTATAGTATGCAGGATTCTAGTCTTCCCCAGCAACACAGTTTAGGAGATGTGACCCATATAACTTTTGGCTTCTTATCATGTAATACAAGATTCTGTTCATCACTTCACCAGCTGGCCCCACCTCCCAGTACTCCCCACAGCCTTTTAATATTTCTAAAAGTATTTCTAAAATGCTGACCACTGAGTGGTTTTTACATCTCTGTCTGAAATGCTTTACTGACAATCATCTGGCTAACTTATACTCACCTTCAAGGGTTAGGTCAAGGGTGAGTTCATCCTGGAAGACTTTCTTGAAACCAATATGTGTCATACTACCTTTAATCAGAGACCTTACCTCATTATATTGACATTAACTCTTTAGGTGTTTATTTCATCCAGCATACTGGGAATAGGGATACTTATTACCTAATATAGTATCTGAAAAATAGCGAGCACTTGATAAATACTGTTGAACTAACTAAAGATAGCAAATGACTTCTGTATTTGGAAAAGTGAATGATACAAACTATTTAAGTTATATTTTACATACACAAATATATTCTGCAGTTTAGATGGTAAAACATGTCTGTGAAAATGGAGAGAATCACGTTAAATGAAATCATTGCTAGCAAATGACTTCCTGTGTAAGGTAGATACACTGTATCTCAATAATCGACTGCCATTCTTCCCTTTTTTGACATGCATTGTTCATACTGATGAAAGAGCATTAAATGTTATTTAAAAATGTTTTAAAAACGCTTTAGAAACTGTGTCCATGAACTGAAGTTGCTAATAAGTTTAGTAGGTAGTGAATTCAGCAGCTCTTTTACAGTAATGCCCTAAGATGACTTTGCAGATGGCAATAGAGAAAGAAGCACTGGTGGGAAATAAAAATGCTACTTTTGTGTTTGGCTAAAGCAGTGAATGCAGCACATGGATGTAGGAGATCCCCAAGCTCCAACTCTTTTCACCCCATCAGCTTGAGGTGGAATGATTGCCAGAATACCTAAACAAAGGGCACCCACTGTGTGCTGAGAATATTTTTCCTATCCCAGGAGGGCAACATGATTTCGTATCACAAAACCAAAAGCTAATTGCTTAAGTCCATGCTAGTTGGTTTTGACTGTTATGTTCCTGAAAATTATTAGTTTCCATGATGTTTTCTAAATAATCCTGTGTTTAGTGATATGAGAGATTTCAAAGATTAATGGATAATTTCTGCCCTCAAAGAATTTATAATGTAATTGGGAAAATAGAATAAAACCTCAAATAACTACAAAGCCATGTATCATAAGATACCTGCATTTTGAGTGGCACAAAAAGCCTCAGAATTCAGTGCATGGAAATTGTTTTCATATGGGCTGCTTGGGAAGATCTTGTGGAAGAAGGATCTTTCTAACATAGCATAGTTCAAATTGGCTATAAAATCTGAAGACTGAGAAAGGAACTCAAGGCAGAAGTAGAGAAGAGACAAAGCATAGGGATGGTAACTGATGGAGCATGTCTAGGAATCGTCCCATACTCTAGTTTGGTTGAAGTATATATATTGATAGGGCCACAGTGAAAAATTGGACTGGAAGATTTGACTGTTAGGCTAAGTTCATGCTTTTTTAAAAACAAACTATGGAGCCATTAAAGGTGGAAAGGTACAGTTTTATTTTCATAACAGCAGGTACCAGAGTTTCTGTTAAGGCAAGAATTATTGTCATTGGGAAAAAAATCATGATTTCTGAAAAAGGTGGCTAAAATTTTTACTTCCCAAAGCAAACATATAGGAATGTTGAATGTGGGTATTGGGGGAAATCAGGTGACAGTTGGAGTATGTTAAGAAGTAATAGTGCAAAATTCTCCATATTTCTTTAAAGGAAAGAAATAGGAACACTGATTATTTTAAAGAAATATATTAAGTTAATCTTTTATATTTAGAATATAAGAGTGAGAATTAGTATTTTTAAATATAGATTGTTAGGGTAAAATATTAATTCAATAGAATAAATATTCAGTAAATATTTTAGTACCTTTTAAAGTAATGATAATAAACCCATTTTATATTGATATAAATAACTTCTTCAAAAAATGACTACATACTCCAGAACAAAAAATAAATTAGTGTGAAGAGTTGTGTTAATTTACATTTTTTGCGTATCTCTAATGTCTTAGTTCATAGAGGACAGCTGGATTCTCATATCTGTGTCTATGTTGAATCTGTTGTCATATGCCCTGTCATGTAGTCTCTGAAAAATTCCACTGTTATTCATGAGACATTAAGAATGAAAAAGACAAAGAACATCTTAGTATTTATTAAGAAAACAGTTTTGACCTCTCAGAATCTCTGAAAGAGTCTCAGTGACCTCCCAGGATCCCAGGACCACACTTTGAGGTCCTAATTTTAAGAGAGCTGGAGAGCAATTCTAATACCAGGAAAATCAAATTTAATGAGGAAAACATTAAAAAGGACAAAGGGGGAGAGTTTTGGGACATAAATGAAGTAATCCACCAAGAAGACGTTATCATTACTGACCTCTCTGCGCCTAACATCAGAATCTGGAAATATATCAAGCAAAATTTAACAGAATTACAGAGAATTAATTAGAACTTTGTAATCATTCCAGGAGATTACAATCTCACAGAATCAGCAGATAAGAAATAATTATTGACATAAATAGTTTAGTGATATAATTAGTAAGTTTGAGCTAATAGATACACATAGATATTTGCAGGGCCAATACACAGTACGCATTGTTTAAAAACACTCAAAAAATATTTTATGTTTATACATTTGAAAACCTAAATGAAATTAACAATTTTCTATAAACATGTACTTTACTAAAATTAATCAACATGTTAAAAAAAATATGAAACTTGGTGGTGTATTGATTGGGCCAAAAGAGAATCTCATCAAATTCAAAATATTAACATTTTAGAGATTATATTTACTGAAAACGATGCTTTAAAATTAAATAGCAACAAAATAGTGATAAAATTTACCATACATTTGGTACTTTAGAAACAGACTTCTCAATAATGTGTGGTTTAAATAGAAAATCATTAGAACAATCATGTGATTTTTGTATCACTTTAGAGTAAAATTATTATCTTAAATCTATTTGTTAGAAGACAAGAAATATTGATGGTAAGTAAGCTCACAATCAACTCAAGAGGTTGTTGGGATTGAAAAGAAATATAATTAAATAGAAGAAAATAATGGTAAATTATAATTTATTATAAATTAATTATGAATTAATGAACTTTAAAACCAAACTAACAACTTAAAAAGCAAATGTTAACAAGCCAAAAGTCTTCTCTTTTTCCTTAAACAATGAGAGATTAAAGTCTGAGAAGATTGCAAAAAAAAAAGAGCAGAGGCAAATAATATTAAGAATAAAATGAGTTGCATATGCAAGGTAGTATAGAAATTTTTTTAAAATGTTATGAACCACTGTGTTTATACATGCAAAAACTACATGAAAACACTTTTTTTGGAAAAATGTAAATAACCGAAATTGATAAACATGCTTATTAAAAAGTAATGGATATAAACAGCACATAATTAAATCAGTAGCCAAAATCTTTCCATTTTTTGGCCTACCAAGATCAAACGGTGTTACAGGTTAAGTTTTGGTAAAATTTGAGAAATGAAATTTCTCTTATATGCAACTTGTATTCTATATAAGAAAGGAAACCTGTAGAAGTCAATGTAGCAAGAAAGTGTGCTCTTAATATCCAAACCAGACAAATAAAATTATCAGTCAATTTCATTTAACAAAAATCCTAACTAAAATGTTAATTAAATCTATGTTAACATACACACAGAGACTCATGCATACACATGCATACATACACGATTACCTAATAGATTATATCGTAATAGTGCATGGATGATTCAGTATAATAAGAATTCATCAATATAATTCACCACATTCAAATATTATCAGAGAAAAACATACAATCATAATGAACCAAGGCTTTGAACAATTAATTACTTACTTATTGCAAAGATTCTTAACAAACACAAGCTATAAGGGAACTTCCTTAGCCTTATAAAAGGTAGCAATTAATAACCTACAGTAAAAGTCACACTTTTTGGTGAAACTCTAAAGCATTTCTACTGAATTTAGGAATAATATAAAATTACACCTTTACTGGAGCCAGGTCAATAATACAAGGAGAAAAAAAAGAGGTAAAGATTGTGAAAGAAATAGACAAAATTGACACCGTTTTTAGATAATATCATCTACAACGAAAATCCAAGATCATGAATGAATGAAACCAGAAATTATAAAAGAACTCAGAAAAATGACCACTTACAAAATCAACATAAAAATAAAAATGATAGCACTTCTATATAGATATTACTAGCACTCACTGCTTTTTCTTTGCTTCCTGGATAACTATATTTCCCCAGCTTTCTTATAGAGACATGTGATTAGATCTTTCAGGTGCTATTTCCCCAGAAATGCTTTCCAGAAATAGGACTAGTTTTATTTTTGAATGACACATGCCACACTGTACTCCAAATCCTTGCTGTAACACAGGAGCTCAGCCCTGGCAGGTTCACACTGAATTCGAAGAGACTGAAAATGACAACGTTGCATTAGAAGAGGGTTCATGCTAAGTTTTATTCTCCCAGTGACAGGTTAAGCACGTGCTGAAATCACTCCCCCAAAAAGGGTACCTGGCAGTCATCCTTTTTTATAACAGCATAGACAATAGTGGCTCAGTGCCAGCAAGTATGTAAGCATGTGCCTGTGCAGTGGGCCAAGTGGTTATATAAGCATGAAACAGCACTGCTCCTGTGCAGTGGGGACAGGCATGAGTCAGCATCCAGGCAAGTATCCTGGCCAGGGTGACTCCATTTTTCCTACACTTACTCTGCTTTGAAAATGAAGGCCATCTCACATTCCTGGCTCTTCCTTTTAGGAACAATCATCTCCAGGATTGGAGGAGGAGTGGGAGCTCTTCAACCCAATGCAAAAGAGGTTTTGTAGGACTTTGGTGGGTCCCACCAATTAATGTCCAGGCATATTTAATTCTAGCAGTAGGTATAGTGTAAACTCCATCTGGTGAATCTGATGCTGACCCATTTCAACATTTCCACCTAAATAGAGTTAAAAACTATAAATTCAAGCAGCAAAATGGTAGTTAATCTGGGTGTTCCCATTAGGAACCTTTCCAGTAAAAGCACTTATAAATGTGAATGCAAAAATCTATTGTGAGGTCAGGCATTCGGCATATACCCTTAAATGACAAACACATGTTCACCTTTAATGAATATAAATGGCCGTGGTACAATGTAAACTACAGCCAAAAGTTTATTTTAAAATCTCAACATTGTTAAAGGTCAAAATATTTATAATATCTGGTGTTGCTATGTTTTTTTTTTCTCTCTCTTAATTCTACTTCTTATTTTTGTTTGCTTTCTTCCTGCATCCTGTAGCTGTTCAAGATGTTTGATTGTACAAGTGAGTTGAAATCCCTTGGGGGAGCCAAGGCAGAGTCAAGGTTTATAGTCTCAGTCACTGTAGAAAAGATGACTGCTGATTTTAAAAGATGCTTGCTGCGACTACATTAGAGCCACTTGTGATGAGACCATTAGTTAGTATGTGGACACAGGCTGAAGATGTCCCTCCAAGATTCCTGTCCCTGGTTATTCAATCAAAATCTAGGTACTTCTGTGAAGGGATTTTGCAGATACAATTAAGATTGCTTATCAGGTGACATTAAAATAGAGATTATCCTGAATTATCTGGGAGGACCCAGTGTCTCAAAGGAGCAGGAAAAAGCAGAAGAGCAAGGCAGTGAAGGAGAAGTGCAGAAGGGGAATTCATAGCCATCCCAAGCATGAAAGGACACGGTGCACTGTTGCTGACTCTGAGATGGAGGCACCCATGCTCAAGACCTGGAGAAAAGCCCCTGGGAGCTGAGGGTGGCACCCAGCAGCCAGCCAGCAAAGAAGTGGGACCTCAGCTCTACAGCTGTGAAGAGCTGAATTCTGCCAATGACTTGAATGAGCTTGGAAACAGATTCTTCTCAGAGCCTCTCAGTAAGAGGCATTAAGCGAACAGCTTGATGATGTCTTCATGGGATCCAGAGCAGAGAAACCAGTAGAAGCAGCCCAGATTTCTGACCTACAAAACCATGATACAATTAATGGGTGTTTGAATGCCCCTACATTTGTGGTAATTTGTTTCAGCAGCAGCATGAAATTAATATATTAAGCATGATATCACTTTGAGGCAGAGTGTGAGAAAAGTTCACATGTGAGCATGATGTCATTTCAAGAGAAATTATAATAAAACTTTCTTTTACTGAATAAAACTACAAGTAATCATGTAGCTAAAGAGTATCATTTGACTAATACATAAGTATAGATTGATTTTGCATATCATTTTGATATATGAAAACCCAGATACAGAAAAATTGAACTGTTATTGCTGTTTGTAGATTTATTTATATAAAATATCTAATCACTTTCTCTAAGAATCACCTTGCATTCCCTGCACCAGTAATACCAGTAATGCATTTAATATGATTCCCTATTCAAAATTTGTTTGTTCATTGCTTATGATAACATACTTATTGAATATGATTTGCCAGTTTGTAGGGCATCTAGTTTAAATATTTGATTATTTTTCAAAGTACTTGACTTCAAACTATTTTTCACAGTACTTGCTTATTAGTACCAATTCCAGAAAGTAAATTATAAAGGAAGAAGAAAGCAAATATGCTAGTTTGCTGATTGCTGAATGTTGTGGCACTATATCTGGAATTATCAGTTGAAATAAAATTCAAATATCTATGCTTTTTTTTATTGAAAGAAAATATTTGCTTTATCTACATTTTTAAAAAGTCTGAACTATTTATGAATTGATTGTACAACCAGATTAAAAACCCTATATGATTCTCTTTTGTAAAACTGCAAAAAAAGGGAGGTATTTTCCCAGATAGTTTAGTGACTATTTCAGTCAGGTACTTAAGTCAACTTGACTGAAGCAAATGCTTGTGTCACAAATAATTATGTGGGCGGACTCTTTCAATTGTGCTGGACTACCCTGGGGAGTAATTGGTATAGCTGTTTGTTGGCCTGTGAGGTAACCTGCACTTTTTGACTTCTCTCCATTTCCTGTACCTCTAAAGAAAATATGACCTGACATGCTTGGAAACTGCCTACTGATTATGACCTTGTATAATGTGAGTTTGCTGGGCCTGCTTTGAAGAGGTGGCCTGACTCTGAGCAGATCCCCCTGACTTGAAAAAGAAAGCTAATTAGGTACTAAGAAAAGCCCCATTCTTTTCTTTTGAGACTGAAAGCATTCCATTTAGTTGGTTCACATTCAAATGGTCTGAAAGACTTAATAGTTAAAAAAAAAAAAAAAAAAAAAGTCTCATTGAAAACTATTGAAGCCTTTGCATTTATTTTGGTTGTTGTTAGTAGAAATAAATGTAACTCTGTTTTCCTAGTGCATATTCAAATGTTAGGGTGACCTACCCTAGGACAGCTGTCTTGATATCAATTACTTAGTGCATCAGTTTTTTTTTAATTCAAACTAAAATGTGAGTGAATCACTGATTAAATTAAGATGTATAGCTTTGTTTTGTTTTGCATACCAAAACATTATTTAGAAAACTGAGGTAAAATTCTTGCCTAAAGGCATGGAGGTAGGGGAGCTGTTCAGAATTTATATTAAAGACAGATCAACAACAAATAGTCTTTTAATGTTAATAATGTCTTCTATTTCCTTCTTCAAAGGAACTTAACAGATATCACAGCAAGTGTCTTATTAAAATGTCCCTATGAGAGTTGTAAAGAGTAAGATCATTATACCTCACTTTAAAGCTAGAGAAACTTAGATACTGGGAAGTTGGTTGCTATGTAAAATATATGTATTAGATACTTTTTTGACCAGCTCTTCAGGAGAGAAACTGTTTGCCCCATTGTAAACTTGAGTCTGTTTCTCCATGAAATGACCTATTGAAATCTGATCAAAGCTTCCCATTTGACCAGTCAGCCTGCCCTTCCTCTACAGCTCTCTGTTTACTTCCAATTAAAACTGGTGTCAAGCTCTAGCTGATGACACAGATATTTCTACACTCTATCTTCTTGCCTGGAATGGATGAGGATGAAGTTTCTGTTCTGTCTTTCTTGTCTCATTTCCTTGATTAGCAGTGGACCCTGGTTCTAATTATCACGGAGGTCCTACACCTTTATCCACACCAGAGATCCATCCAGTACCTGCAAAGTCAAACATAGAAAGGCCCCTTTCTTCTTTATTTGAATTGTTCTTCAAATTTTTATAACAGTTTAATTGCTAGCACTTTTATTTCCAGTTTTATTGAGAAATAATTGACACACTGCTGTATAAGATTAAGGCATAGAGTATGGTAGTTTGATTGACATATACCATGAAATGATCACTACAGAAGGTCCAGCCAACATCTGTCTTCTCATATAGAAACAATAAAAAGAAAAGAAAGAAGAGAAGGAAAAAGGAAAAACAATTCTGTGCTGAGATCTCTTAGGATTTACTCTCTTAACAATTTAACTGTATATTATACAACAGTGTTAACTATTATCATTTGTACATTTCATCCCTAGTACTTATTTATCTTATAATGGGAAATTTGTTGCTCTCACTTTTTTTCTTCTCTCTTTGGAGAAATAGAAGCTGTTTTCCAATCCTATGCACTTATGTGGCCTTGGATGGACTGAGACTGAAATAAGAGTCACTTGGAAAAGTAGACTTCTTGAGATTTTGGGAGCAGAAACTGGGCTGCCTGTGGTAAGAAGAGGCCAGCCATAATTATGGACTGATGGTGAATTAAGTCAAGGTGGCAAGTATCTTAGACTATGGAAATTTAGCTATAGAATATTAAGTTAGCTATAGAATATTAAGTCACTATGTAAAAGAAGGTAGGGTCTCCTACAGTTCATTACGAAAGGTTCTTTTTTTAACTTTTTTTTTACTGTTAGCTGGTCAAGCACATACATGGAATCTTGAAGAAGGATTAGTCCTTCCTTCTCTTTATGTTCAAGTGACATAGTCCAACTGATATAGAGACTCTAGCTTGGCACATATTGGAAAGTTCTCTCTACTGTATACCTTGCTTCTGAACTATATCAGAGCATGAGGCTTAGCCTTACTCTCCATGGGCAACAAATTGTCACCCTTGTTTGACAAAAAAACATTGCTTTTTCTGGACCTTCTCACCTTCAACCTACCTATAGTTGCTATAGTTCAGCTTTCTTCACTCAGCCATCAGTGTATGCATTCCTGTTCCATGTAAGGCCATTGAGGTAGGGAAATGGGAGATGGGAGGAGGCAAGACTCAAAGGGAAGAGTTCAGCTTTTAAAGGAAGAAGAGGGGTAGAATAAGTCTTCAGAATGGTTTTGTACAGAGTACCTAAAGGCAATCTAACCTTTAGCCTTGAGAAAATTAACATCAGGCTCACCTTACAGTAAAAAAGCATGTCTGTAGAACATCTTCTGAGGCTTAAAGTCAAACAACAGAAGGACCTGGGATTGGATGCAGGGGATGGTCGGGTAGGCAGAGAGAAAGAAAAGGACAGTTGTGCCCCTGCAGTTGCAAGTGGTTGGCATAACTTGCATTGCTTATATGGCATATTAATGTAAACATTTTACAATAGGCCATATAATTGTAGGCATAACCTTTACTCTCTGTATCATTAATGGCCAAGTGATGTACTAGTTTGATTGAAAAATAAAATAAAAAAGAAGAGCTGAGACCTCTGTTTTAGTTTGCTAGGCCTGTGACAACTAAAACAACAGACTGGGTAGTTTAAACAATAAAAATTTATTTTATCACACTTACACAGGCTGGAAGTCCAAGATCAAGGTGTCTGCAGGTTTGGTTTCTCCGAACACCTCTCTCCATGGCTTGTAGATGATACGTTTCTCGCATTTTTTCTGTGCTCCTGCATCCCTGGTGTTTCTTTCTCTTCTTATAAGGACACCAGTCATATTGGATTAGGGCTCACTCAGATAACCTCATTTAACCTTAATTACCTCCTTAAAGACCCTGTATCTAAATACAGTCACATTAGGGGTTAGGACTCCGACATGTGAATTTGGGGGGACACAACTCAGTCCATGACAGCACTTCACTCTCTTACTCCACACTGCCAGGTTACCTGTTTCTGTGAAGCTCAGATTCTGATTTACACCTGTACCATGTTTCCTGAACACAACAGTGACAACTGGAGACAAATTCTGTAATGATCCCTGATTAACCTGGAAGAGAATTGTAGACTTTGATCAGAGCTGACTTGCGCCACACTGGACAATGGAATATTTCCGTTCATGAGATTTGTAGTCCTCTAAAATGATCAACTAGTGCCTAAATTCATACATGGAATATTTGGACAGTAAAAATGTCAAAGCGATCTTTTTTTATTGGCTCCCTCTCATTCTATGGGAAATCATAGAACAGAATCTTGCACTGATCTTTTGGACAGAAGTGACAGTTGACAAGAATCTATTGTAGAAAATGGCTATTATAGGATCATCATGTCTTCTCACCAGAAGAATCACATTTAGAGATTAAAGAAATTCTATCTTGCTGTAATCAGAGTAGGTTAAGATGAGAATCAGTAGAAAGCCATAATTTATGATTTAGAAGTTGCTGATAGCTGAGATTTGTCCCAGACCACGATATAGAAGAGTAAGCTAACAGGCTGAAATCATTCCTGTTATGCCTAATTAATATTGTTTCACAAAGATAAAGCCTAAAATTACATATGGTAAAAAGTACTCAAAAGACATTTCCCATTTGTAAATGGTAAAATAAATGTGGTATGTAAAGAGAGGTAAAAATCCAGAGTGATGTTTAAGATTTGTTTTATAATGGAATGTTTAAGTTGAGATTAATATGAATTGAAGAAATGGCATAAATAGAATTCAGAACAATTCTTCTTTTTAAATTATGCTCTAGGAATAGGGAAATAAATATACCTAGTAGGATATAAAAAATTATTTCTAGGGATTATTAAGAGAGGTACCCATTGTGGTATTTACTGCTTAACTTTTGTACAGCTTGGCCGTGATTAAGCCTAGGGGACATTTAACTCCTTTATTATATATTGCTATAGTTGTATTAACCTATTACTAAGTTTTATTAACTTCTTTTAATAGTTATAATTTTATTAACTATGGGAAATTAACTTTTTGTGAACTATACCAGTGTTGCTGACCTCATTTTAAAAGGAAAGAAGGGCAGGTTTTTATTAGTGATAGTTGAAATTCTACATTGTCTATGTCTTGTTTTGGGAATTCCCCTGTATCTTACCAGATCTGACCCATATTTTAAAAACAAATAAAAGCCATGTTCAATCCTTGAACTCAGATGGGAGTCAGAACATTTATCTCCCACGAAGGCAAGGGTGACAGTCTGTCAGGACGGGGCACCGATCAGCGAGGCTGGACTCCGACTATAAGCAGCCATCTCACATCCAAGCTAAAGCTCACTGCTGAATGCCAGAGTGGCACATGGCACCCCTCATTTCGTTTCACTATTTTGTACTCTTCCAAGTCAACAAAACAGGAATTAATGTCAGATTCTGCCCTTAGATGCCTGTTGATGGAAGTCAAGTTTGGGGGAAAACTTTGGTTGATTTCAGTAAAAATTTCCTTTGTTTTCACAAAGGATAGCATTTTGTTTTAACAGAGGATAGAATTGGCACCAAGAGAACTAACTCCCTATTAATGTACCATCAGCAGCTGTCTGCTACCAATATGGATGCCTCTTTGGCTTAGCAACATTCATAAACAAGGCATCCTTCCAATGTACAAGATGCTTCTGGCTTCACGAATTTCAAAATAAATAAGAAAACTTAGAATAAATTAAGGTAATGGACAGCAAAGTAATTTATATTTAAAGCAGAGAATATTATAAAATTCTGTGCCAGCTCTTAATAATAGAAACATACACACTCACAAAAGGGTATGTTGTCTCTTTAAGTTCTGTGTATCACATGCATTCTCATGTTTGATTAAGAAAGATGAATATTCTCCTAAATATTCAATAAGCAAATGAAAGGAAATCTTTACAAAGAGCTTCTGCTATTATTATATTATTATATTATTATATTGTTATTTTGTCATTGCAATTACAAAAGACTCAACTTAAATCCCCTACATTTCCTAACCAAGAGAAAGAAACACCTAGAGACCTAGAAAATTGTGAGAGAAACTGGCTCTATTTGCATAGTACATCTTGGAAAAGTAAGTCAGATGATGTCACTTCCCTGACCAGCTCCTTTAAGGGCATCTCATCTCAGAGTGAAAGCCATGTGCTCTAATGACTGAATGCCCTACAGGATCTTGGCCATCTCCTCCCGTGTATCTCACCTCAACTGCTACTCTTCCCCCTTGGCCACTTGCTTGCTCCAGCTATACTGGCCTTCTTGCTGTTGCTGGGACAGGGCGCACATGCTCCTGCCCCAGGCCTTTGCCTCTGCTATTCCTTTGGCCTGAAAAACTTTTGCTGTCATGGCTGCTCCTTCTTCTCTGTCTGGTCTTTAGTCCAATGCTAACTTCTCAGGGAAGTCTTTCTGGGCTACCTTACCGAAATTTACATCACTCATCTATTCTCCTTTCCTACTTTGTTTTTCTCCTCTGAGCTTATCCCCTACTATCTAATGCATCTATGTATTTAACTTGTTTTGGTTTCCCCCACTGTGGTGTGCAAGACTCCATGGGGGCTTCATGAGAACAACACTGCAGTGTTCTGTTTACTGCTGTGTTCTTTGTGCCTAGAAGAAAATGCTCCATGGTGGAGAGTTCCAGATTAAAACAAGGCTGGGAAATACGACATATGCTCTCCCTTTCCTGAGAGTCAGAGTGCGGATTTGTATTTTGTAAAGCTGGGAAACCTTGATCTTTTAAACCAATTGTCTCTTTTATTCTGCTTAAATGCTAGCCTTTGTAAGAAAGTAAAAAACTGGTTAAGAACTAGTTTTAATAGCTTTTTAAAAAGCTAAAAACTAATGTTGATATTGAGATGCATAAAGCTAAAGAATAGTAGATTCAGGAAAATGTAGAAGTGACTCAAGTTTATTAATGAGAGTTGTGAAACATAATTTGTATTATTTCCTCTATATATACAGACAGGTAGGAAAAGCTGAGGTGAACTTCTACAAGCCTGGAGCTGGCACCTACTTGACCTCAATTTTTGACATATGAGGAGCCCAACTCCAAATTCCTCAACTTTCTCTGATCCAGAGAGTATTTTGTTATCCAAAAGGGGACGCTGGTATGCAAATGTAAAGAAACTTGTAATACACATTTGAAAAGCAATTCAGGTTTACAAGAGGTTAATAATAAACAGAGGTAAAATAAACATTTGAAAGGAGATGAGCTGGACATTAGAAACCAAGAGGAGTCAAAGTAAGCAAGGGAATGTGTGCATTTACGAGAATATTTGGATACACTTCTGAAACAAAGGAGAATTAGAACATGTGTTCAGGAGAGAAAAAGCAATGAGATTTGCACAAAGGGAATAAATTATTGGTTGAGGTTTTAACCTTCAAAATACTTGACCCAACATTCTTTTGATTAAGGAGGGGCTGATTTTTATTTTCCCGATCATTGTACCCTCAGTGGATGGACCGATCATTAGGTTATCATTACACTGTAAGAGATGCTGAGGGAGGGGTTCGAGGAGACCTGGCTGCAAGAAGCTACAGCTGTAGGCAAGGTGAAGACATGAATCCTACAGTCAGTATTGTTCCTGATCTTCCTGCCGCACCAGGAGTCTTGAGATTTTGCTCTCTAGCTTCCCAGTTCTCACAGACTTCATTTTGGTCTTCCCTCTGTCTTGGATGCTGCAGATTTGCCTCCTTTTTTCTTCTTGCCTCTTACATGGAGAACATCAGGATATGGAGGAAATATCCATAGTGCAACTAAACATGGGACTAGCCCACTGCCTGTGTAGAATGTATAAAATCAATTTGCCGCAGGTCGAAGAACCCCAGCTTTCCGGTTGTATTTGCACTTGGTTTTCTGTGCTGTAAGAGGAAGTTGGTGGAACACATAATAAGAAGCAGCTCTATTGGAAAATCTGGGCACAAATCCTATCTTCGATGCTAAGAAACCCCTCTGACTGAGTGCAATGTCTGAATTAGAATATGGAGGAAAATTTGAGGCCATGAGATGCTTGTCTGGTTATACCCAAAGTTCACTAAGATTTAGTCTGGTGACGGGACAGATATTTACACATCTGTCTTTGAAGGGTCGAATGGTTGATTTAGTGAAGAGTTAGAAAGAGGCAGTGTAAGTAGAGATGGACACTCTTATGTTAATGGTAACTATAGTTACAACACTTTTAGCACTTGTGCTGGTTTTCTTTTTCTGCCACAACTAATCACCACAAATTAGTGATTTAAAACAGTGCCCGTTTAATATCTCACAGTTCTATAGGCTAGATGGTTTCTCTGCTTCAATTCTCATAAGGCAGAAATCAAAGCTGTGTTCCAGTCGGTGGCTGTAGGACCCTGTTTCCTTGCTGACTGTCAGCTGAGGGCTATTCCCAGTTTCCAGAGTCCACGCACGTTCCTTGGCTTATGGCTTCCTTCATCTTCAAAGGCAGCAATGTCATGGCAAGTCCTTCTCCTGTCTCATTTCTCCTGCCTCTTCTGTTATATTTCTTTGACTTCAGATGGGCAAGTTCCTCTGAATTGGCTTTTAAAAAGTGAAAAACAGCCTCATAAAAATTAATTGAATTTTCTTGGAAAATCTGAGCATTGTATAGTATTCAGACACACCTGCTATATATAGTATATATATATATATGTATATATATATGCATTTAATTATATATAATTAAATCCTAACTAACGAGCAGAATAGAATTCTGGAAGTGCTTTAAGTATTCTAGGAAAACCTGGAGTTTTAGAGTGTTGGCAATGTGAACAAAGCATAAAATCTACATTCTAAATATTCTCTGTCTTTGAAGCCCTTCTGGAATTATAACTATGGACTATAAACATTCTAACCCTAGCTTCTGTTTCTCAAATCATCTTTTGTTCAATTACTAGACTAATTTTTAAAAATCAGATTCAATCCTTTCTTCCTTACTTATAATTCTTCAATGGTGTTCTTTGGATACAGAATAAACTCCAGACTCCTAAGAAACATATAGATTTCTCACAATCTATATAATTGTTAATATCCCAAGGCTCTCTAATACACGAGTTAAACTCTGCACCAAACTTCTGGCCATTAATGCCTTTGCAGGTGTCACTTGTTTTAATAGACATGAATGAGGAAGTCTACCATTCCTTCTCTTGTTTCAATATTCAGCAAACCTACTGTGCATTCACATGGTGTCAGACACTGAGAATACTGGTCTGACACACTTGTTCTTTAAAAAAAGCATAGAGACAAATCGACAGACAACAGAGTGTGAATAGAGCTTGTGGTGAGCAAAATAATGGTCTTCACATGAATAATGATGATGATGACTTTCATCATTATGATCCTCACACCCCTGAAGTGGCAAAATGGCAAAAGGAACTTTGCAGATGTGACTAAATCAAGGATCTTGAGAGGGGGAGATTATCCACAATTAACAAGGAGGGTTCAACTTAATCACATAGGTTCCTTAAAAGTGGAGAACCTTTCCAGGCTGTGATCAGAGAAAGGGATGTGCTGATGGAAGCAGAATCAGTAAGAGGCTATATGTCCGGCTTTGAAGATGGAGGAAAGGGACTGAAACAGAGTGGAGAGATGTGGGTGTCCTGGATGCTGGAAAGGTGAGGAATGGGTTCTCCCTGGTGTTTACAGAAAAGAATACACCCAGCCGACACTTGGCCTTTAGCCCAGTTAGACCGTTCTTGGACTTCTGATCTACATGACTGTAACACAGTAAATTTGGTCCTTTTAAGCCACTAAGTTTGTGATAGTTTGTTACAGTGGCCACAGAAAGCTAATGAAGGGACTGTAATAAAGTTTATAGTTACTGTGTTTCATTGATTCCAAGGTGGACTTCCCCCAACACTGAACAGCTGTGAAATGGTTAATGTTTTACAGTTGCTGTAACTCAGGAAACATTTGTGACATGGTTGAAATTATCATTGCCCTACCTACCAAAATCTGCAGAATGGCTGTCAGTGCTTGGAAGAGAATCCTGAAAATGACATTGAACTATATTTAAAAGAAGTGCTTCATTACCAATGTTCTTGATGGAGCACAGGACACTACTGTATGAAGAAATAGTTACTGATAAATACTTCAGAGTGGGAAAGTAATTCCAAAAATTGAACTTGAAATGTGATAGTTACAGGGAAAAGCTTAGCTAGTTTATTTCACTTATATTTTTAAGTATATGTGCTACAGGCACATATTACAAAACATGTATCTAAATTAGTCTAAAAGAGCTCTTTCACAGGTATTAAATTGAAATTCTAAGTGATAAAGCATTGCATAGTGGTTTAATCTTCAGTTTTAGTTCCTATATGTGATACTTGATAATTAGAAATCTATAAAAATAATCCACTTGTTATAGGTTGAATTGTGTCCCTCTCCCCCAAATTCATGTCTTGAAGTCCTAAGCCCTAGTACCTCAGATTGTTACCTTATTTGGACATAGGTTTATTGCAGATTTAATTAGTGAAGATGAAATAAGACTGGAGCAGGGTAGGCCCCTAATCCAATATGACTGGTGTTCTTATAAAAATCTGGACACAGAGAGAGATATACACACAGGGAAAATCCCCATCCCCATCCCTCTGTCCCTCCCAGAGGAAGGAATGATGTACTTGCCTGAAGAGTTTGGGAGAAGAAATTGGCTGCATGTCTCAACACCTTTCTCTTGTCATATCTGCCTGCTTGCAGAGAGCATGGGTCCCCACGTGTTCCTGGCCAGGTGGAGTGCTTTTCAGACAGGCTCTGTCCCTGTCTCCACTCAGTGCTGCCTATGTGGCATGTGTATGTCTAATTTAAAAAGCCCACCTGACCCACAGGTCTAAACCATATTCGTTTACATCACTTTTATTAACTAAAATGCTGTTTTGACCTCTGTCTGCCTGACTTCTGTGTTTGCCAGTTGGTTTTGACAGGGAAAACAGAGTGCCATTTATGACCTTACCGATCATTCATATAAACTCTCAAGCACAGTTTACAGAAGAGAGATATAACTCTACTGATAGAATAAACTACAAAACA
This sequence comes from Manis javanica, assembly GCF_040802235.1. Lineage (NCBI taxonomy): Eukaryota > Metazoa > Chordata > Mammalia > Pholidota > Manidae > Manis > Manis javanica. The sequence goes on along the minus strand of NC_133156.1, from coordinate 115,367,560 downwards.
GAAATACATAAAAGGACTAAGGAGGTATAAATGAGAGTGGAAGCAACTTATGTAGGGAAAACAAGGAAAGGTTTTTGCAGGGGAGGTGAAACTTGACACTCGAACAAATAGGAATTCTTCAGACAGAAAAAAGGGTAAAGCCAATCTAGGATGAAGGAACAGACATGAAAAGTCTAACACACACACACATATACCACACATACCACAAACATACCACTTACGTGTACCACCCATACAACACACATACAGAGCTGAGTATCTTCAGAGAACATGGAAAAACTTACTGTGACTGAATGGAAGTTCAGATAAGATAGAATTTGTGGCTGAATGAAGCAGGAAAGGTGGGCACAAGGAACTATAAAGCATTTTAACATAGGAAACAACAAGATTAAATTTATTTTGTAAGTAGAAAATTCTGGCAGCAATGGGTAATAAGTAGCACAGGAGACAAGGGAGCTGATCAGCATTGGCTGCTGCTGATTTGCTCTGAAGTAGTGACAGTGGGTGACACAGGGGTGGTGACACTTCAAGCACCCAGGACTGTTCAGCTTGATTTCTTTTAAATGAATGAGTAGAGAAAACAGAGTGAGGTAAATGTTTATGGAACAATCTTTTTAAATTTACTTGTGAAGATTTTTACCTATAAATATCTATGGGTTTGGCTAGAGGTAGAAAGCCTATGACCAGGTGGCAGAATAGACAAAGTTACAGCTCTTGTTCCAGTAACTACAGTGAAACAAAAATTGAAAAACCTTCATCTCTGTAATGAAACTGAGACTCATAGTTGAAAAGACTTTCCCTCAAGAAAAAAAAAATCTTTCTAAATGTGCCACCTGAAGATGGTGGGTGGTGATAGGATGCAGAGAGTTAGATAGGAGTTAGATAGGAGAGCTTTTTAGATGACTAAGAAAATTAATGTGATTCTAGATATGCATGGAGATGAGAATCCTCACACATCAAAATAGAGCAGAGAAAGAAAAGGAAAAAAAAACTTTTCAAGCAGCATGAAGTAATCAGAGCATCATAAGGTCATTTACAAGCAAGGGCTCAAAGGAGCCTGCTGTAACTGGGTAAGGCACAGAATTCAGAACAAATGGGAGAAAAGTTAATCATTCAGATCTCTGCTGGAAACGGGCAGGCATTGGTGAAGTGAGAGGTTAAGAGTATTGTTCTCAGGGAAGCAATTTGAATATTGTTTGAAGGGAAAAGGAAATGAAAATGGAGAAAGGAGAATCCAGGGATAGGACATTCAAATTCACACCAGAGCTTGCCCATGTTTTATTGGGTAAAAATTTAAAGCTGGAAAATGATGCCACATTGTAAGTAAGATCATTTATGTGCCTTTTAGGTCCAATGACTCCCAGCCAAAGTAATAGTGAATCTTTTTTTTAACTTTCTATCTGAGACTGTCAGCTACTTGACATATTACCTTTTTAATCATCTTGTAATTAATAGTATTTTGAGAAAGGCAGGGCTGTTTTCTGGAGACAGTATCATTTTTAGAATAATGATGCAGCATTCATCCAGTCGACCTGATAGGCTAATGTTTTTGTTGATCATTGCTCTTTGCATTTTCAGGTATTTTTTTCTTTTACAGGTAGTAATTTAGTAAAATTGAATCTTTCCCCACTCACAGGAAATACTTACACATGTAAAGGCTGTTCCCTAAAGTAAACATTTTAGATTATCTTTCAGTGAGTAGAACTGTTTCACCATTAAACATTTCATTTGTTAATCAGTAAATTTTTCAGAAAAAAAAATGTACTCACATATGATTTCAATTCTTTTAATTAATATATCTGGGGCAAATGAATTGTAGGACTTTATACCCATTTTAAAATTTTTATTGACAATTACTTTAATATACTGCAACAATTCTAATTGTTCAATATATGAATATCACAATATTATCTTATATATCAGTATTTTAGAGGAATGATAGCTACTCTTGGATGAGATATTACTAGAATTTAATCATTAGAACATTCTCTAAAAAGCACAGAGTTAATTTTAGTAAATGCTCTTTTGAAATGACCAATTCTAGCTTAGAATTATAGAATTGTACATTATTTGCTCTGCAACTACCTATCTTCGTGCCACTGGATGGCCTTCAGCTTCTCTTAGGCTGCATCATCTTCAAGATAAAGGGGACAGCCTACTGCTTGAATGATTGCTAATTCCCTTCCAGTGGTTAGTTTCCATGGCTCCTCTGTGGCTAGTAGCAGAATTAATGGCTTTTGGCTTTCAAGTCTGGGTTCAGTGTGTACTTCTTAAAAATTCCTTTAATTGTTCTAAGAGGTATTGACAGCTTTTATTTTACAAAACAGTGCAGTTAGTTATCAACCTAGAATGTTAAGATTGCTTAGCCAGGCCTTGGTTTTGTTTGAAACTTAAGAAGCTAAGCCAAGGAAATTAGTGCTTTTTAACAATGTTTGATATATATTCTGATTTTCTGATACCATTTGATCTACATGAAGTGAACACCCATGTTCTAGCACATGCCCTAATAGCAGAAACAAAAGAAAACGGCAAAACAATAAATTCTGGGCAAGTAAGATAATTCTTTCCCTCCCTCCCTTCTTCCCTTTCTTCCCTCTTTCCTTCTATTGCATGTAGGGTGGTAGGCATGCTGCAAGGTATCAAAGAAAAACAGTGCAAAGCAATCAAATATTCTATTCATGGAAAGCCTAGTGAGGGAAACAGACATAAATCAGATTACCTAATGAATTATTATTACACATAATCGTAGTTTCTTTGAAGGAAATGTGCAGGGTGCTATTTAAGTCTGAATCAAGGAACTGGCCTGGTGGAGAAAGATGACTCCCCTAAAAGAGTGCTATTTGAGCTGAGACCCACAGCAAACTTTAGAACTAGATGGTGAAGGGGATTCTGGTGTAATGTGCTAGGCAGAGGGAGGAGAATATGTAGCCCTGAAATAAGAAAGTCATAGTATGTTTAAAGGATTGAAATAGAAACGTTGAATGTGGTTGGAGTACAGACAAGAAAAGGAAGGCCGAACTGAGGCTGGAGAGATGAGGGGTAGTTTTTCAGGCAGGACTGTGTGCTGTTAGAGGTTTAGGTCTTTATCCTAAGGACGATGAGAGGACGCTGCAGTTTGAAACGAGAAGGTGCTCCCTCAAATCAGCAGTAACGACAATCACTATGTAGTGTAAAATCTAACTTAAGGGGATGTCCTGAGAGAGGATGTATAGAGGTCAGTGCCCACAAACCTGAGTCGTCCAGGATAATAGGCGTTAGTACTCCGGAAGAGTGGGCTGGGTGAGAAAGAAACAAGGTTATGAGGAAGTAAATGGAGAGGACTGCTTGACGTTTTATATCTCATTTACCTTTGAACCCAAAGAATCGAGCATAATGCCCGATTTTAAAGGAGGAACAAATTAGTTATTGAATTTAAATATAACAAAGACTCATGTTCTGTTGAAGGACAGCCGACTCAGGAGATAATTATTTAGATAAATATGGAAATATTTAACCCAGTCATTCTACCTCCTTTAAGGAAATGTTAATGTAGGACTAGATAAAACATGGAATTGAGTCATTATCATGTGTAAACAGCCAATTTGTCTTATTTATACCCAAATCCCTACATTATACTTTTAACTGTGAAGATAGTCACTGGCTGTGGTTTTCAGTTTAAGTGCTCAGAGTTCCTTGCTTAGATGATGACTCTTCTGGAAACTATTCTAAATTCATTTACTTTAAACATAAGGAACCATTTCCAGGAAATAACAGTCTTTTCTGGCAGGAATTTTTATCACCAGCAACTCAGATGTTTTACAGAAATGTAACAAATAAGTAGTATAAATATTGCATACTCAAAGGGATTTTTAATTTTAATTAAAGTCCACCCCCCATTTTTAAACAAATCTTGTTAAAAATATCTCCTCCCCTAAAGATGTTTGTAATTTTAGGATAAAGTCCTTTAGCAAAAGCCAGAAGTATCCAATGTAAATGTAACATCTCTAGTGCAAAAGTGAGGCCAAATTCATTGAATAATATTTTAGAGGTGAAAATGATCTGAAACAGTTTAAAGAATAGATTTATTACATTCATTTCTCTGAGAAACTAGTTGAAAAGGAGACTTTCTCTTCCAATATACATGGGATTTATCTCTAATAAAGGTCAACATTTAACATAAAGTTATAAAGGTCAACATTTAACATAAAATTATATTAAGGTGTTAAATTAACCTCAAAGGCTCAATGTCAAGGCACACATGTATATGTGCATGAAGATTCTAAGAAGAATTTCAAGTCATCATTAGTTTAGAAACACTTTCCTCTCAGTAAAGTCATTGTATCCTTTCTTTTTCTAGGATGTTATGTGAAACTCAGTCATAAAAGGTACTGACTTTCTTTGATTCTCAAATTCATCTCTAATGTGCCTTCTTTGGGTAAAAATGTTTCCTGAAAGCCATCTACTTGCACACCGGATATCCAACCTCCTGATACTCCCTTGAAGACCTATTATCTCTGCCGTGGTGGGCTCTGCCTTCCAGTCTGAAGGCATGGCCACTTATTCTCATTTCACATCCCACGGGTCTACATGTCACATTGCACTATGACACTGTGGTTGTTAATATTTTGTGTCATTGCCTGGGCTAAAGGATGCCCCGATAGCTGGCAAACATTATTTCTAGGTATATCTGTGAGAGTATTTCTGGAAGAGATTATTGTTTGAATCAGCAGGCTGAGTAAAGGTCTCCCCTCACCAATGTGGGTGAGAATCGTCCAAACCACTTAAGGGTTTAGGAACACAAAGGGGGAGGAAGGACAATTTCTCTCTTTTCTTGAGCTGGGATGTCCATCTTCTCCTGCCCTTTTAGATGCCAGGATTCATACCAGCAATCCTCCAGATTCTCAGTCCTTCACCCTCAGACTAGGAGTTACACCACTGGCCCCCCCCGATTCTCAGGCCTCTGGACTCAGATGAAATCAGACTGGCAGCTTTCCTGGTTCTCCAGCTTGCGGAAGGCAGAATGTGGGACCTCTCAGCCTCCACAATCATGGAGGCCAATTCTTATCTATCTGTCTGTCTTTCTATCTATCATTTATCTATCCTATTCAATTTCTCTGGAGGACCTAATTCATACACCTTCAGTCTCAACTATGAGAGACTGAAGGTAATGCCATCAAGACAACCCTTTTGGATGCCATTACATGGTCTAAGGTCCAATGCCAGTCCCTGCCAAGCACCTTCTGTTTCCTCTTCTCTTTGGTGCCTCATAGTTCACCAATTTTGTCAGCTAGCAAGTTGTTCACTCTCTCTTTTCCCAACATTTCTCCTCTTATGTATATATGTAGGTTTATCAAATTTAGTAACTCCCCAAAATGGCATTTTTTTTGATGTAGTTAATATCTAAAATCTGAGACATATTTTAATTCAACCTCTTTTTTTTTGTAAATTAGGATGCTTAGACCTAAAGAATGTAGATGACTCACTCAAGGTAACAAAGTGAATTATGGCAGGCCTAGGACTGTAACATACATCTCCGTGTCCTGTAAAAGTTTACTATCTACATGTATAAGCAAAATCTCCTAAAGTCATAGTGATAAGAAAATAAACATAAACAGATCGATACACATAGCACCTTTTACAAATTTAAAGTATATGTATTGAAATGGCAGCACACATTAAATAAGGACATTTGCCTTTGGGGCTGAGGGAAGGAAATGGGAAGTGGAATGTGGGGAAAAAGTGTAGTAAATAACCAAAAACACAAGTGAGGCTTTGTATGGATCGAATATGACAATGAGCCATGAACTGAGTATAACTTTCTGTTGATTCCTTCCTCAGGTGGCCTTTCACTGCCAAGAATAGAACAATTTTTCTGTCTCTTGTAACCCAAGCAATCCTTATAAGTACAACTTATATCTCAGACTTTAGCACAAGTTTGTAAAGTTAGTTGGTTATCTAAACCAAGTGAAGTGTGCAGACCTCAACTTGGCAGCATGGGAGGAGAGAAAGGTGCAAGCAAATACAGAGAGAGGGGGAAAAACTATCATCATTTTCAGCAGAAAACCATACCGTTTTTGCCAATTGGTGTAGTCATGACGTATGAACACAGAATCTAATTGTGGACTAGAAAAGGACCTTACTTAAAATGATGTACCATGGAATCTTTTGTAAACTACTACATTTCGTTCAGCACAGAATGAAGTTTTTTGCTTCTGTTTAGAAAATAAAGAGATAAATATGAGAAATGCATTTTAAGTCACTAAGAAAGGCAAATTGGTAGATTATGATAAAAAACTTAACTAGTGTTAACTTTTTTTACCAGAATGACTTAATATTGATCTTCCATGCTCAGTGTTTAAAAGCACACATTTAACAGACACTTTACACATAATATACTTCAGTGACACTATTTCTATTTGACAGTTGGACAAATTAACAGATAAAACTATTGACATTCTTAAGCTTTGGTAGAGGATGTAATTGAAACCACAAAGTCTCAAAATTCATTCTGAAATATCACCCAGAAAGTGAATGTATGATAGGAAATTAGTTCTCTATAAAAATATAAAATTTCTAGCTCCCCTCAGCTATTTTGTGACCAGTTAATCCCTTCTGTGTGTTTTACAATCATTTATAAATCACGTGATTGAAACTGAGATCCCATACTGAAAGACTCACTAGCAGAGAGCTTTAAAAATTAGTCTTTCCCTCTCCTGCCTTTCACATTTCCACCTCAAGATACATTATCTCTATTCAGACTGGCACTTTTCCCTAGGAAATACTGCTTCTGAATTTTAAACTATTCCCTAGTTTGGTTTAAATTTGCCAGATAAACCAGCATATTCAACCTGCTTCCAGAAAGGTAAAACACTCAAGTTTTCTAAGATACATCCTCAAATATGTGTATTTTATGGCTTTTAGTAGAGTTCTGGCACCAGCAAAGTTGTCCTTTAGACAGAGAAACATCTGAGACTTAAAGTTTCATTGATTAATAGTGATTGAAATGCAGGAAAAAAACCCCACCAAGTTTCAATGGCAACAAAAAATAAGAATACTGGAGGTTCCATTGTGCCATTGAAAGCAGCCTAATGCCACAAATTATATATTGTTAAAAGCCTTTTATGTTATTATGGGTGCATGTTGTTTCTTTTGTTTAAGTATGGTGTTCGGGCTCTTCTAGGTTTCCCTTCAGGCCCAACAGGCTGGACTGTGTTTGCAGTGAGATTGCACCAGACTTTCTTGCAAGCTCACTCACATGTGCCCTAATTACCCTTTATGAAGTATTGTAAAAATGTTCATATATTATATGATATTGTAATATGAAACAGAAAAAGGCCAAAGGATATTTTTGTTAGAGAATGTAAGAGACGTTGGCATGTTTTTATATTCCCAAATATTATTTGTTTGTTTAGAGATTATTATCTTTTAAAGGTTTGTAGGCCAAATCTGTGGAATTCCATTGGATTTTCTATTTAAATGCACTGGTTTGAATCTGGAAAACTATACATAACAACATTCTCCTTAGTCTCTTTTCTACATTTAGTAAATGTAACAGACGTCACTTAGCATATCTAAGTCTCTGTTACCTCATTTGCCGACTGAGGCAAATCCCCCAATGGACATAATAGTTTTAAAAGCCATTCATGTCATTTGTTTTTATGGCCAAAATAAAGACATTTGAGGTCCAGAAATTCCTTTCGAGGTGATCTAATTCAAAATCCCTTCATCTCAAATGAGAAAATTGTGACCCTGATATGCTAGTAATGAATGTATTTTACACATATTAGAAGTGAAAACAAGTTTAAGAATATTTGATTCAATAAGGGCCTTTATTATTAAACTGTGAAAGGTTACCTCACCTTTATGTGGAATTATTCTACAATAATTCTTGGAAACATGTTTTCAGTTGTGTCTGACATAGTAAATCAAAACTGCTCACTAAAATATGAAGTAAATAAATGTCATCTTGAGCTTTGTATAACTGATCTGTGACCCATAAAGTATTTAGAATTTATTAATGCTATAATTTTATTTGTCTTATTTTATTGGATTTCCATTCCTGAATAAAATCTAATCCCCATAGAATGATTAAAAATCATATAGAATTGTGCCATTTCTACTTTTATGGTGGAAAAACAAAGATACGTCTGGCAGCATGTTCCTGGTTCGCATAATTTATTACAAATTAAACTCAGGTTTCTTTTATTACCTGGACAAATTCCAAATAGCTCACTCTTTACTTTCACTCAGTCACCAAAATGATTACCTTGGGGAACAGAGTGGGCTATTCTAGAACAATTTTGGAAGTACCTTTCTGCATTCAGCAGACCCAGCAAAAGTCCAAGAAAACCTAATTGAGATGCCTTACATAACAGCTCATGAGTAAACCTAATTGAAGGAATTCTAAGTGATTCCCATGGTGGAGAGCAGCGAAACAAATCATGAAATGAATCCACCATGCTCTTTTTGTCATATGTTATGTTCTGCTTTGCCTAGACATTTTTCAAAAGGTTATGGTAGGCTATGTAAGCACATATTTTTTATTGAAGTTATTCCATCACTGCATATACTAAGAGAATAATTTATCCTTAAGTTCAGTGACTTTCCAACTTTTAACCACAGTCCATACAATGAATGCATTTTGTATTACAAACTAATGAATACACAGTTGAATATATGACTGTGTATCTGTGATAGGTAAAACATACTGAAACAGAAACTTAAGGAAAATAATATCCTTACTACATATACTTTATATTCTCTATTATATTCTATTTCATTGCATTGTTTTAAAATTTACTGATAATAACCTATTGAACTGATTGGTCAAAATATATTAGTTTGAACTACTGACCCCCAATTTGAAAGAAGGGTACAGGAACCTCTTTCTCTATAGTCAGAATAAACAATTGGGCCTAACCAAAAATGTGAAATTGGTCTACTTTATGTCTAATGACCTCCTTTTTATTTCTTTCCTCAAAACATTATTACCTTTCCCTCTACCCTACTTAAATTCAGGAAACACATGAATTCCTTAGATGGATAGCTGAGTGGCCAGACCTAAAGGTGAGGAAGGCATAGTCCTTCTACTGAAGGAACCCATGATCTAGTGGGAAAAATACAGCCAACACCTTGTCTGTGTTTCAGACTCTGGAAGAGGCAATCTCCTCTGCCTCAGGGCCTTTGCACATCCTCATCCATCTGTTTGGAATACCCCTGTCCCATATTTTTCACCTTCTAAGTAGTTAACAGAATAAAAAATTCAGGTTTCAGTTTGAATGTAACTTATTCAGACAGATTTCCCTAACTCCACAGTAAAAACTACATCCTCCCAGTTTGACAGTCTCAGCCTGCCCATTTCTGCTGCTTCAAAGAAGCTTTGTGTTTATTTGTTTAGTATCTAGCTCCTCGACAATACTTTGAAATGTGCAAGGACACAAACCTTCTCTAATTTTCATTGTTTTATACCCAGCATGTTATATAAACTATAGTATTTAATCAACATGTATTGAATAAATAAATGAATAAACTGAAAATTATATGTAACTTCTATATTTCTACCCATCTTCCCATCTATCTATTTATTATCTATCCAGAGATTAAAACTGTCATAAGAGGGTCAAGGAAAGAGGGACTTGAAAAGTAATATTGAAAGGTAGGGATTCATTACATCACTTTCCATACTGACCCAAATCAGACTCCTAGAAGCTCGTGCTTCTTGGTTCCACAGCTCCATTTCAGAACTTCAGAGAAAGCCTGTCTTCTCCATTTTAGCAATCCTCCTAGTTCTCACCCCCGTCTTTGCTTATGTTCTTAATCAAGCAGAAAATTTGGAGTAATTTTAACTCTTTATTCTCTCTTACCCCACCCTAAGACCAAATCATTTATTCTACCTCCTCTCTTTCTTGAACTATCCTTTGTTTTCTATCCCTGGCATCACCATATTATTTTATCATCATTTGTTGCCTGAATTTCTGGAAGTGTTTCCTAACTCATCTCCCTGTGTCTTCTCTTACATCCTTTAAATCATCACTAAACTTCCTGTTGTTTGTATCCTGTCAGAATCATTTTCCTAAAGGGCAGATTATTTCATATCACTTCATTTTTCAAAACCCTGCCACGACAATTGTCTGTAGAAAGGCATGATCTCCTTAACATTGCAATTAAGACCCTTTATGACCTGGCTTCTGCCAACTAGCTCGTTTCTTTTCTCAGAGAAGTTTTGTGTTCTGGGAATTTTGAGGTTCCTGAAAGTGCTATTCCCTCTCTCACCTCGGGCCTGTTTCGCTGCTCTTCCTCTGCTGGGAACGCCCTTCCTCACTTTGGCCTTTTCATCCTTCACGGCCTAGCTCAAAGGTCTGTTCGCTGCCGTAGGCCATCCCATTCCTGTTCCCCTTAGTTCTTCTCTTACGCCTCTTTGTGTCTGCAAATATTATTGAAGACATAACAGTACATTTAAATGGTGTCATGTAAATCTTTTTTCCATGTAAGCTACTTGACACAACATGACATGGTTCCCAGAACTTCTAATTTTCATCAGATGTTCTTTAAGAGTGTATATGTCAGTTCAAATCCTGGCTCTGTGATCCTAGGCAATGTGCTTTATCTCTATACTTCCATTCTGTCATCCGAAAATGGGGATATTAATAATAATATGTTATATTTAGGACCTCAGATTAAATGAGATACTTAAAGTATGAAAAGTGCACAGAACAGTACCTAGCACTTATTAAGTGCTCAGTAATTAAATAATATTATTTTGTTGTTATAATTTTAATATTAAAATGTGATCCTAATAACTGGTCAGAGCAAATAATAATAATAATAATCAATACTATGATTGTTGTTATTACTGCTATTATATATTCTGCCAGTCTAGAGAGATAGGCAGATAAAAGGATCCTTCATGTTACATGAAAATCTAATTAATTCATGTTATATATATTCTATTCTATAGAATATTCTATTCTATAAAATATATAATAGCAATATTATATATATAATATTGCTATTATATATTCTGCCAGTCTAGAGAGAGAGACAGATAAAAGGATCCTTCATGTTACATGAAAATCTGATTTAAGACAATTACAAACGATGTAGAAAATAATAAAGTCAAATATTTTTCAAGCATAATAACATCACACAAATTGTCATGTTCACATTAAACTTCCATATATTCTTATTCCCGAGAAAAAGAGATATCTATTGAAATATATATGAACAGAAGGAAAAAAGGACATGAGACTTAAAAGTGTCAGAATAGGATAAAGATGTTGAAAATAAACTCCAGGATAACTGAGGGGATATTACTTTTTTTAATAGACAGCTATCTCTTCCATGTTCATGTCTGTCTCTGGGAAGCCAGAACGCTTTTTAAGAGATAGGCATAATCTTTCTTATGTGGTTTTCCCAGCAGCTAAAGAACAGTCTGAAGCAGCCATTTTCTTGATGGCCTACAGCTGACCAAGAATGGTGACCCACGCTCAGAGCTCTGGCTATTTTCTCATTCTTCACTTCCATAGGAATGAAAATCACCAAAACTGCAACTCTATAAAGCAATTCACTCTTGTAATCATTTAAAGATTCATTTTTATCTAATTGCTAAAGTGCCTATGTACATTCTGTTAAAACTCATATACAATCAAAAAACATTTTACTGCAGATAAATACTAGCCCAAAGTATGGTAAGAAATTACTCGGTTTTGTGAAAATTTTTCAAAATCAGTACTATAGAAGGGAGTATTAATTTTAAGGTCTTGGATAGTCTGTCACTGTTGGAGCTACTGTCTAACATGTCACAGGAAAAAGAGGCTAAGATATGGTATATGAGACAGTGTCTGCTGCTATTTTGTGATTGTATTGATATGAGACTATTGTCTGTCACTAGAAGCATTTCTGTCCCTGATATGCATGCATGTTTATGGTTTAGCATTGCACAGGTAATAGTGTCTCTTAAAAGTTTGGTTTTAAACAGTTTGGCCAGACTTCAAGTGAGAAACAAGTGGAGATCCTCATTATTTCCCAAACTAACAGTGATCAGCTAAATTACAATCATAATATTTTATCATTTGAGATTTTGCAGAAGTAAAATTCATGAATTAGAACTAAAACTATATGCAAGTTTTTTAAAAAAAACTTTCCTTATTTTTAACCATTGGTGATATGATTAAGAGTAATTTTAGTGACAAAGTAGGGATGGAATTCAATTTCAAGTGAATTGAAGAATGAATAGAAGATAAGTAAATGAAGGTGAATGTCAAGACTCTTTGGTAAAACCTTGACCATGAGCAGAAGAAAGACTTAAGGAGAGAGGGGAGTTATATGAAGTGAAACAAATTCAGGAGAGGAGGAATAGAAGTAGCCTTAGCAGGATCACCTCTTTCTCTCAGATCACAAAAAAGGAGGCAAAATTTGTTTGAATGGAGCAAAGTGTGTATGTTGTGGGGAAAATTATGGGAAGGGTGAACTTTAGCACAGTAATGTTTGAAAATGCTAAAAGTGCAGGTGATCTGGGTAGGGCAGGGTGCTTAGGAGAGATGCTACCTTTCTACCATCTCCCCCAGAGGAGCCCCATTCCATTCCCTGATCTCTGTTACCTCCCTTCATGTTTCTAGGCATTTGGTATGATTCTGCTTTTGCTTATGCGTCACTTAAGGAAAGCTGCTGCTGTGTTGTACCTTTTTCTGTTTCACTTCCCCAAATGTTTTTTTTTAAAATTTATTCCTGGCTCTATAAAGAAACATGTAAAAGTGAAAAGATAATCTTTGTTTTGTCTAATTTATCTGATATGGTTAAGTAATACCTGTAGCTATGAGTATATTTTCCATGTAATTGAAACATAATCCACACTGGAAAACTAGCACTAGAAAATTAGAAAAAAAATGTTTTGATATAATATTTCTAAAAGGGTTTGCTACCATTGGCCTCATGCAACTTTTGGGGATGTAATTTGGGGAATGTTTTTTCCTATCTGAGTTCTTTGAATTTTTCTCTGGTTTCCTAATAAAAGGTGCTGTCAAGTACCAGGTGTGTAGCCGTGTTAAAATTTGTGTGAAGCTGACACCCAAAAATAGCAAGGTAAAGACACAGTATCTGTTTTGTAAATAAAATTAACCCATCTATTTATAATAAGTGTCAATATATAACTAGTAACTGGCTCAAATATAAAATACCCATATGGCAAAATGTATGGCCCCAAATGTTACAAATCGCTGTCATTTACATTAGAGTATCTTTTTATATCATAACCAGTGACTCTCTTAGATATCTGCTCACTGGTTCTTTGCTAAAACTCACCCTGTCATCTTTCCAAAAAGATTCCTGATAGAATTTAAAATAGTAGTTTTAAAAAGTTAATATGTTAAAAATCATTTGGAAATCTTAACGATTGGGATGGATGGGCCCTACTCCCAGCAAATCTGATAACAGAAAACTGTTCTTGTTAGCAACTTCTGGTAATTTGGCTACATGTAGTCTCAGAACACATATCTAGTTGGCTGATATTTTCTATCTATCTCTATCAACTTAGCTAGAAACAAGTTAAATATATTTCTTTTAGTTATCATACCTCAGTAGCTTAAGTTTTTTAAAACTAATCAATAGTCTTCATCATAGACAACTTTGAATTTATTTTCTTATCCCTGCTCCAGGCTATTCTATTATAAAACATTAAGCATTCTATACATACTTGTATTATTTCATTTATACACATGCTATTGCATCTTCTGTGTAGTATTTGTGCTGTCATTTTCAAATGATACAAAATTTGCACTAACTTTAAGGTTAATAAAATGTCATATACTTCTTTACCTTTTTAAACAAAATAAACTGAACATAACTTAAATGATTCCTATTAGCATTCATTGTTAAACTACTGGGCAATATAATTTTGGCCTTGTTTTACATTTTTCTGTACCATCTCTTAATGGAAGTCTATCAGGTATTACTTTTCCTGTTGGCATTAGGCCTGCTTCATAGGCTCTACTTAAAAATTCTCTATCAAGGATCCATAGGATGTTTCTGTACTGATTTTATATCACTTTCCATATATAAGAGAAGGTTTTTATACATGTCTTAATTCAGTCAATTTCCTCATCTTTTTTAGGAAAAGCAATTCTGAATAAATAAATATTCCTTTTATTTCTATTGTCCCCAACAGTGTCTTGCCCATAGTTTGTGCTCCGTAAATGCCTGTGATATAATCAAGTTAGACAATAGTAAGTAAATGGTAAATGAGAATCCAAAGGCTATGAATGAGGAGCAAGAATTAAAGTAGATGTCTTTAGTGCAGTAGATTATGGCATTCCTTTAGGATGCAAAGAATATGTTTAGTATTACTGGATTTCAGAAAGTTGAGGATGACAGAAGACTAAATTATTTAAAAGTGTTGTGGTTCTGAAAAAAAAAGTGTTGTAGTTCTGTCTTCTGGTCATTAAAAATAGATATGTTCTGCATCTGCACACATTTTTATATAAACATTTTCATTTTATGAATCAATAACCTCTTAGTTCTCCACTTGAAAACAAACAGTACATTTGCAAAACACTGTTTAAGTAAGTAAACAAATATACAGAGCCAATTTTTTAGAAATCAGCCTCTTTATATAAATATGTGTAAAAATAGGTCTTCATATCCCCTTAGTAATTTCTTATCACACTGCAGAAAATAACCTACCATTACCCTATAACATAATACATTTTCTCCTTGTGTAAAGCACCTTCTAATCTTCAAATTTGACATGGTAAAATATCATTCAAGTATTTACTGTTCTACTAGTTTAAGGCTCAAGAATATATCTTACATTTATAAAAGTTACAAAAACTCACATTTAAATTACACTTTATATATGATCTTTAACATGCTATCTTAATTGAGGTCATGATGAGACAGATTTTATCATATGAATAATTTATGCTATAATTTGAAATTCTTTGAACCACTAATCCATAGGAATCTTTATTTTAATTAATATAACTAAATGATCTATGTCTCTCCCTGGTTATTTGTTTATTGGAAGAAAAGAAGGAAGAGGCATATAAATATTTATCATTTCCCCCCCACATTTGTTTACTCACAAGTAGAAAGTTAGACATAAATTCAAATGAAAAATAATTCGGGTATTATTAGAAGTTCCCTAAATCAGGAATGAATGGTTACTTGTAATATGAAGTTATACTCAGATAATTTAATGCCTTGCTCATATATGCTGCCCATTTCTGGGATTGGAATAAAAGTTATGTTGGGAAAAGAAAATAAAATTTCATAGTATTGATTATTGTACATGTTTCTTTTTGAAATCCCTAGTCTTTAGCATGTTTTTTAATTTTTAGAAGTAGAAATAATTGATAAACTCATTCAACTCAAGTGAATAGTCATTGAGATTATTATTGAATTTTCTATGCATCTCTTGATATGTTCTAGGTAAGCATAAACTTTATAATTCCTCCTTTTTTTATGGAGTGGGAACATAGAAACTGCCCTAATTATATAGAACCACACCCTTTGTATAAAACACATATTCTACAGTCTTTAAACAGAGATTATGAAAAGCACATAGCACAAATTTGATTTAGATGAGGCAAAGCATTCTCAAGTTATCCAATAGTTTGAGATGACCATGATAAAAACCTGAACTAGATTTGTGTACCCAAAATCTGCCTCTGCCTGTCCTTTGCTATTACACCAGAGATTAGGGATGGATGAACCTAGCCCTGATTTGGGTTCATCAGACATCTTGAAATGCTTTTCCAATGTTCTGGGTTAGGCAAAACTCAAAATGTGTTATGCCAAACACATTTTCTCTTAATTCTTAAACCCAGGAGTATTTTAAGGTAAATTTAATCCATATGCTTCTGATTCATTTACACTAAACTCATCGAAATGTTCTGTCTTAAGTGCTATTTTATGTGCAAGAAGCTTTTTGAATATTTTATAAGCCTTTTAAAGTCCAACTCATTGGACTTTCACATTCAGCCCGGCTGAGAGCAAGTGAACTCAAACCCCAGAATGATCAAGTTTGGTTGCAAAGTCTGAAACATCAAGGTTTGCGAAGGTTCTAAACTTGGTTACGCATATTTCAATTGTTGGTAAGAATATATATTAACATTATTTTTGTGAAATATAGATTGCATAACACAATGAGTAGTGAACAAAATGCAAAATAGGGCATGGAAATATAAAGAAGCCAACTGACAATTCAAAGCAGATTGACTGTCTGTTCTTTAGCAAGAACCACGCACGAGCTAATATAATGGAGGATGACACTGCAGCTGTTTTCATTTTTCTTTATTTTGGGAAGACTTTCTTCTTTTTGGACTGTATTTGGACTTTTCTGCAAGTTCTCTCCCATTTCTACCTCTTGCACAGTCACAGAAGTCATAGCTAGCACTGTAGCACTAACATTAACTAGAAGAAAATAATTATGTTTAATATCATATAAAAAGGTGAGTTTTGTTATGAAAAAGCCAAAAGGGATTACTAACTTTATCCCTTAAGAAATCACTGTACCATTATAACTTTAAGATTTGCAAGGAATAATGGCAACTTGAGATTCATTATGAAATTCACAAATAAAACTGTCAAAGTCCAAACCCTTGTAAATTTAGACTGGGTAATACTTACTAAAATTTGTAACAAATAATATTCTATTTAACTTTACATATAGGCACACTCATTTTTCTCTCTCCATTATTATTTCTATGTGGTTTGGAAGACCAGACTATATTTAAGATAGACCCTTATATAAGGGTAGCTCAGAGCTTAGCTATGTAAATGAGTAGTAAGACAGAAGAAGAGAAAGTAGAATAAAACACTATCATGGAGAAATCATTTAGCATGTGCTAAAAGGCTGAAATCTTGTTCTTACTTTTCAGGTATGAAAATTCCTAAAAACCAGATCCAGATACTGAATAAAGCTAATATATAAATCAGTAATAATTTTAGCATAATCTTTGACAGTTGCACATGAGAAAAGTTTGTTTTTCTACTGTTGTTGGCTAAATTAGCATGTTAGTGCCTTTCAAAGTTTTCTTTGAACAGCAATGGAGGGGTTAGGTGGGAACGAACATATTGCAGTGAGATTGAAATTCTTTATTAAAATGATACCCTTGAGCATTTCTTTTTTCCCGTTCTCTATAAGCCAATTTCCATTTAATAATGCTTTATAGGATGATAGCTTTTAAGAGTAAGAGTTAGGGCCTTGAAATAAATATATTTTTATTTTTAACTCTCACTCACTGGTTAACTTTGAATCCTTACTTAGGATTTATTGTCTTACTCTTCCTAACAGCTGACCCTGTGGAGTTGTGATGTGTCCAGCCAGTCCCCACAACTACATAAGCCAATTCCTTGCAATATCTCTCTTACATAGATCTACTGGCTCTGCCTCTTGAACCCTGGCTGATACAGAGGTGATGCTTGAATTCATTCAGCAAATACTTATCAATGGTTTTCTATATACCAAGTATTGTTCTAGATACCAAGGTCTCTGTACAGAACAAATTAGATATTGCCCCTGTCATTATTGAACCAATAAGGGATATTTTCCTAAACAAATTATAATATAAAAATTTAAACTAATAACTGTAGAAGTACAAAGAGATAGAACTTTATTTTCCTATTAGATGCTTTAATTTTCATGTGGAAACAGTTAAAACAATTTAGTGACCTTAAATTAAACATATCTTAAATCATTGACAGGTTTTTTGGTTGGTTGTTTCTGTGAATGTAGTTTCTGTTTTTAAAAATACAAACATAGATTTTCTTTGAAGTGGAGAAATATAAAAATTTAAACATTCAGAGTTAAATGAGTGAACATTGATTACCTGTAGTTACTTGAAACTGAGGTGAACAAGGCAATAAAGGGCCATTTTATTTACTCTAGGATTTATTGTGTTGCCCAACTGCTCATCATTGTTGATATTTGTTTTTATTCGATTATCTAGCTGTCATCGAGTGCT
The DNA here is from genome assembly GCF_040802235.1 of Manis javanica. Lineage (NCBI taxonomy): Eukaryota > Metazoa > Chordata > Mammalia > Pholidota > Manidae > Manis > Manis javanica. The sequence goes on along the minus strand of NC_133156.1, from coordinate 115,349,621 downwards.
TTTCATGTAACTACAACATAAAAATTTAATACTTTTGTTGGGAAATATTTAATCATTAAATGTTTTTAGTCAGAACAATAAAAAGAGGCTTTAAAAAATAGAAAGTTTTCATCATTAAAGATTGAAAATAAGTATTAACATTTTTACATTTGGGATCAGACCCTTGTGTATGTATTTTTTATCTAAGTCTTGAAGGAAATAAACACACTATCAGTAAGCAAATTTGAAGGGAAGACAACCCTTCAAATAGAAAATGTTATAACTAATTTTTCTATTAAAAAACATTATTTTCAGTTTCTTCCACACTATTCCAATATTACACTCCAGTTGGCCTTTATATCATATGTATTATATTCACATGTGTATTTATTCACATGTGTATTTTAATTCACAAAAGTTCATTACTGTTTCTCATTTATGCTTTTATAAAATTCTCCAGAAATTAGCTATTTGGGAAAAAATACCAAATGAATTTTCTTTGACAGTGCACTAAGGCTCACATCCTTTCTTTATGAGCAACTGAAAAGATCATTTTATACATGTCCTGTTAAATTTCTAATTTCTAAGCCCTTTAGTAAAAAAAGTCTTAGTCTAGAATTTGACCAGATATCAATCAGATTTTAAAAATAAGAGTTTTCTTCAATTATAAATGGAAATACTTTCTCATTGAATTGGATCAGGGTAAGACATAGTATGTTCTTGTTTTCATTTTAACAGTGATATTTGGTAATTGAAAAGCAATAAGCTTTGCAAAAGCATTTTAAACATGGATACTCAATTTGCAAATTTTTTAAGTTAACTTTTCATATATGATTTTTTATTTTTGCTTTTCTGTTTTTAATTGAAATATAGTTGATATACAATATTATATTGGTTTCTTAGGTATACCATAGTGCTTTGACATTATATACATTACTAAATGCTCACCATGGTAAGTGTAGTTACCGTCTGTCAACATACAAAGAAATTACAACATTATTGACAATATTGCTTAAGTTCTTTCATTCCCCATGACTAATTTATTTTATAATTGTAAGCTTGTACCTTTTTCCCCTTTACCAATTTCACCCATCCAACCATCCCATCTCTTATGGCAATCACCAGTCTATTTCTGTGTTTATGAGTCTATTTCTGTTCAGTTTGTTCATTTGTTTTGTTTTTCAAATTCTCCATATAAGTGAAATCATACAGTATTTGTCTTCTCTGTCTGACTTATTTCACTTAGCATAATACCTTCTAAGTCCATCTATGTTGTTGCAAAGCACAAGATTTTATGTTTTATGGCTGAGAAATATTCCGTTGCATATATGTACATATTCTTTATCCATTTGTTTATTGATGGACATTTGAGATGTTTCCATGTTGTGACTGTTGTAAATAGTGCTGATAAACATAAGAGTGTGTATATCTTTTCTAATTAGTGATTTCATTTTCTTTGAGTACATTCCAGAAGTCGAATTACTAAGTCATATGGTATTTCTATTTTTAGTTTTTTGAAAAATCTCCATACTGCTTTCCATAATTGCTGCACAAATTTGCAATCCCACCAGCAGAACAGGAGAGTTCCCTTTTCTCCATATCCTCACCAGCACTCATTATTTCTTGTCTTGATATTAGCCATTCTGACTGGTATGAGGTGATAACTCATTGTGGTTTTGATTTGCATTGCCCTGATGGTTAATGATATCACAAACATGTTTTCAATTTCTCTAAACAGAATGGAAATATAATATAGGAATCCTTAATCTATCCATTTTAATGATTTCGAAGGTTGAATATAATTGCTATGTTGTGAATTTCCTGTCTTAAAAGAAAATGACATTTGGTATACAATCTACAAATGTCAAAGATTTCCATCCAGAATACTAAGGGAACAAATTGTTCTATACTTCAGGATTGTCATATACAATCAAATAATTTAACTAACAGAAGTTAGAGCCAGTACAACTGATGATTGATACCATTAAAGCTATTGCTTATCTCAGATCTTATCAATAATTGCCATAAATAGCTGCTAGTGCACAGGAAATATTAAAGGTTGTGAATTTTTTACTTTTACAACAAGGTTTGTATTACAGACATTCAAATATCTATAAAAATTCAAATATACATATCTAATTTTATATTATATATGAATTAATTTTATCCTGTCTTATGTAGACATCCTTAAAGCCTCTCCAATTTACTCCACTCTGTTCTCATTTTCTGAAGAATCCATGGTGGGACCTACTGTCTTAGTGTATGAACCCTCTAATTAGTTTTATTGTGTTTTGAAAATGCAAATACCCACAAATTAATAATGCAAAACTTGTTAATAACCTTCATGGAAAGGATTTTATGTAAAATTAAAGAAATCTAAGCTAAAGACCAAAGATCCCAAAGCACCTTATTTAAATGCTTATATAATTTGTAAAAGCGATTAAAGTGATTTTGCAAGTTATTTTCTTTCAGGTTTTCTTCTTTGTAAACATGCCCAAATAAGTAAAATATTTACACATAACCAAGCAATAAGTCAATATGGAGTGAAGTAAGGGAGAAAATACTGAAGGACAATCTGTAAACAGTTACAAGACAATAGAAACTTGAACCTTAAGTGGCATGGTCCATAGTGAACAAATCATGCCAGACTATGATAATAGTCTTGTTTGATTGAGTTACCAAAGTAATTGGATGAAGAGAATGGAACCGACGTCATCTCTTTGGGCTCCAGTGAAGCATTTGAAACAGTGGATTATGAACTTTTACTTGCAAATTAATTTTAATTGCTTTGGATGAGAGCAGAGTCACATGGATTTGGAACTGGCTAAAAGATCACAAACAAAAGTAGATGGCAGTGAATCCAGTTACAGGAAAACTGCAACACATTTTCACAATAATCAAAGTTTTGTAAATCTCTATTGGTTTTTAGAGACTGCTTTTCCTCAATAATTTTGAAGTAGAAGTGTTTCAGAAGTACCCAATGCAGGAACCACAAAAGAGCAATTAGACCTCATATGAGAGCAAATAAGAACAATATATGAGAGCAATGTAAGATCTCATATGAACCAATATCTTATTTAGAATTTGACTTAAATTGACACTTAAAATGTTTGTTATGAGGGCATAATACTCTAGTAATAACTAGTACCAATAGAGTAGAATAGTCTAAACAGTACCACATGCTGTTTAGTTATTATTAATTATACATCTTATCTGTTTATTAAAGGTTGATAGCACTTCTATAACTCATACTTGTAATTTCTCTATACTTTGCTTAAATTAAATAGATTTGCTCAAATCAAAAGAGAACAGTGTAGGAATAACAAGTTCAAAATATAATAAATGCAAAACAGGTTTTTAACTGGTAGGAGACTATCAGAAGATAGCTCTGAGATTTAGAGCTTTTAATGCAAGAAGCAGAAAATTATCTATAGATTTATAATGAAGTATGTTAGAACAGTTTTTCCAAAATATGGGCTACAATATATATTAGGAGTTTTGCAATGATGTTTTAAATTGTATCTGTTTATGTATATAAATGTTAATGTATGAGGGAAAATTTATTTAATCTGTGACATAGATATTACTTAAAAATGTATTTAATTTAAACAAGTAAGTCATCTCAGGAAAAATATTCAATGAAAAGTGTCCCGTAATATAAAATATGGCCAAAATTCAAATAGTTGATACACAGAACACTAATGTTTATGAAATACTACAAATAGAAAGCCAAGATAGCTTTATCCATGAACCAGAGATATTTTTAATTACATGAAAGGATAGCATACTGAAATGGTACAGGCAGGATTCTCAAGAAAAAGTAAGATTAAAATGGCAAACAAATAAGCAAAAATTACTTCTATAACATTCTATTTAATCCAAAACTTCCCAGTTCCAGCAGACAGTTCATTAAATTAAGCAATATTCTAGTAAAAATTTTTTTGCATCACAGCCATGAACCTGAAATGTCTTTTGAAGTTTATTAAGATTTGACCTACTAAAGTGACAAATGCTTTCTTATTTACCCCTTACAATTTTTAAACATCAATAGAAAGAAATAAAAGCATATTAAATCTAGAATAGAAAAAAATTATTGTCACCATTGGGTATACCTTTAAATCGAAAGAGTAGATTTGTTGCACATAACTCAAATCTTTGTTGAATAAAAACTACTTCTCCAGGATCATATCACCACTTTTTTTTGAATTTATCAAACCTAAAAAGATAGAGGAATAAAAGGGCACACATTAAAGAAAGGACACATTTTAAAGTATTTTATCCTTGTGGAAGTAATGAAAACTTTGCACAATAGCCTCCCATGGGTAAAGGTGGGATTTACATCACTGGTTGTACTTAAAATTTACCCTGCTGAGCATTGAAGCTGACATTTAAGAGTATTCTCTCAGGAGAGATTAGATGACCTGCCATGACTTTTCCATTTCTCATTTACATGACTTTGTTGTCCTAATAATCATTCTTTTGGAAAACAGTTTGCTGGCAACTTGTGCGTTTTTAATTATATCTTGGGAGTTGTCTGGCTATGTTCAACTAGAGCTAGCTGTCATCTCCAAATGGGGCAAAATTAGGAAATGGTACACCATGGATCCTAGCCTTTTCTTGAACATTTCTACTTGTAGAGGCAATGTTCATAATTCTCAGCTTTTGGAGATGAAGCATAAGCACTACAATTTATCTTACAGATGGAATAGTAATAATGACATTAACCCTCTTTACAAATATTTCCTAATTTGCCATAATTCTTGGTTTGAATAAGGTAATGACCCTTTGCTTATGCTCTTTTTCCTGAACATTAGGATATACTCATTGACCCATTAATTCTCCCATTTAGGAAATGGTTCCTGAGTATTGACTCTGCTAGTTGTTCTAGGTCATTGAAGATGCAGTAATAAAAAGATACACATTTCTGATACCACTGGAGGACATAATCAGGCAAATAAGGAATTGTAATAAAAGTCATAAGTCCTCTGATCAGAAATTAACAGATATTTTGGGATTATACTTGAGGGACACCCATACCAGCCTTGGTGGTGATCATAGTGGTGATAATAAAGAGAATCTCAGAGCAAATTGTGTGTGTGACTGTGTGTGTGAGTGTGTGTATCACACACACACTAGGCAGAGCACAGCCTATCTGGAGGCTCTGAGGTAAGAGACTATGAAATGTTTAAGCAGTTAAATGATGTTTAGTATGTCACAGTGTAGTTTTTGAGGTAAGGAGGGTGAAAGATGAAGCAAAAGGGCTCCAAAAGTTGTCTACTTTATAATTCTGGGGACACCATATGCAGACGGTGTCATGCAGGTGAGAGAAGCGCTGATCTAAGTTAGGCTAGAAACTGCAGGTGGGAAGAAGTTGAGCCAAGAAGCACTTAGGAGACAAATTAAATAAGATTTAGCGACTGGATTAGGGAGCAGGAAAAGAAGAGAGAAAATATTTGGCTTGATCAGTTGGATGGGTGGATGATGCTGCCTTTAAGATAAGAAACAGAGGAAGAGTTGATAATCGGGTAAGAAGCTTTCTTAAGGTAGTTTGAACTTGTTGACTTTGAGGTATGCATGGGAACTGTAAGTGGTTATTTCCAGAAGACAGTTAGATATGCAGGTTTGTAACTTGGGAGAGAAATCTGGATTAGATATATGCTTTAAACAGATGATAATTGAAGCCATGGGAATTAGAAAAAATTGAAAGATGAGTCATTTTTCTGATTTTGGTTAGGTGTATAGCTATGTAGTCCTAGATTTATAATCATTACTAAAGAATATCTTTAGGATTTCTAAAGGATGGCAGGTTTTATAATTTATTTTGATAATCAAGGTTTTAGCTTCATATCCATGTAATTTATTAAGATTCCATTTTCCAAAATAGTGAAGAAATGTAGAAGCTACAAATAAACAGAGGAAGCCAGACAGTTTTTGTTTGGATGTACAATGATTTTTATGCACAGAGACAAGGAAACACTATTGAATGCCTTTCTAAATTACTTATTTAGAGGAATGGATAATAATTGGCTCATTTTTGATAGCTGAAACAGTATTTTTAAGAAATAAAATGAAAACATGGATAAATAAAAAAAATACAAACTCCCAATTTATTTAATCAAAGTATTGGTATTGCCCTTAAACACTTAGTAGGGGCAGCTGAAAATATCAAATTTCTGTTCTTATATTTTTCTCAACCTACACTAACATGGAAATAATAATAAATAACCAAGCACACACTTCTAACAGAAGGAAGAAAAACAAGCCAAAATAATGAATGAGGCTATCTTTAACCTGGGTAACTGATTATTTGCCTATAATCGATGTTATTTGGGATATCTTGGGAAAATAGGAATTAAGAGTGACTTTGGGAGATACGTTGTTTTTTATAACATAGATTGCTATGAGCAATATAGCATGTTCCTGCACATTGTTCTGAATTTAAAGATGAGGCTTTAATTTTGATCACTGGCATGTGGTTGTATATAGAGAAATCCAAAACAAGTGAAGCAATCAGTCCATCAATTGGTTATTTCGTTTATCCAAAATCAAAAGAATCAGCTTGACTGATTCTCCCCTCCTTGGATGTTTGGGCATTAAAGATGTAACCCAGATGTCAGGAGGGGCCACCTGGTTCTCCCTGACATCTAGATAAGATTGCCTTGAATCTTGATACCCACCCTGTGGAGGCTGAAACACTTTTCAAAATGTCAGTGAAATCCAGTAGCCTGGGTTCTCAGGTGCACCCTTCCTCTAGCCTCCTCTTTCTGGGTTCCCTGGTCTCTGTTTTCTACCATATCATTTCAGGTTTAGACTCTGAACTTTTTTTCATAAAACTACAATGTTTCTCACTCACCTGAAACATTCATAAATGTAGAGAACTATCTGGAAGATTGGGATGAGGGAGTATTAAGAGGGCCAAAGCATGTACACTACTGCAAGAAACAGGACTTCACAGTCAGTGTAAGTCCATCCCGTTCCTTCAGCCATCCTTCTTGATGGGTATTTCCAGCAGTCCTTCAGCCCCTCCAGAATTGTGCTTCAGAATAAATTCACAGATTTATATATACATCCCAAGATTTAAGTAATAGCATTGTTTGTAATACCAAAAACTGGAAACAAAGTTTCCTTATGCCTGATTAAATCAATCAAGATAACTCATACAATGTAGTATCAGTATCACTTGTTTATAATAATAAAGTATGCACATCCTTGAAGCAAAAATCTCCAAAAGGTATTATAAAGTAACTAAATCAAGGTACAAAATGATGTCTATGGTATGTTTCCATTTTTGGAAGTAGATAAACATATTTTGAGCTGGAAGGATATGCCAAAATTATAATAGCAGTTCCTTTTAGGGAGAGGTGCTGGGTTAGTGGGAATGGCTTTATCTTTCAGTTTTAAACCTCAGTACTGTTTAATAGGTTTAAATACATTATTTTAAATTGATTAGTAATACATGGGTGAATTAAAGGGTTGCTACTAGAATAAAATCCTGAGTCCTTCTTGTCCTAAGGTCTGGCCGTGCTGGCTTTTCTCCTTTCCTAGTCTTTTGCCAAAACAAATCCTTTACACTTGCTTTTCCCTCTGCTTTTAATTCTCTTTACCAGTAGGTGCCTCATCTCATTTGGGTCTTGATTCAAATATCACCTCTTCAAAGATGCCTTCTGTGACCATCCTAAGCCCCTAACACATCCGCTCATTCTCTGCCTTGCTACCCTATTTTATCTACTTCATTGCACTTTCCACTGCTTGAAGTTGTGTGTGTGTGTGTGTGTGTGTGTGTGTGTGTGTGTGTGTGTGTGTGTATCTCCCATTAGGACATTAACTTTATGAAAGCAGTGGCTTTATCTGTTTTGTTTGTTGCTTTCACTTCCATGCCTGATAGTAAGCACTTCATTAATGACTGCATGAAAGAGTGAATGAAGAAATGAGTAAGTTAAGGATGTCACCTTGGGTCTCATTATCTATAATCCAGGACTTTATTAAGAATAGTTTCCTTCCTAAGAGGAATGCATGTGTCAATGCTCAAATATTACATTGATTTTGCTTTGAGTATTTCTTAATGAATACTATATAAATTACAGGATTCAAGACTTGGAGCACGTTTTAATAGACTTGCTAGAATAAAAAAAAATAGTAATTCTAAAAAATTGAAACATTGCTAGGTGCTGTAAATACGCATTATTTTAGATACCCCTGCAGTACTCATACCAGGTGGGTCCTATTCTGAAGTCAGTCTGGGTGAGGAAAGGGATTGCCCGGGATCGTACAAGTAGTTGCTGACTTCAGATTCCCAGAAAACACATGATATTCTCACGAATCTCTGCAAATTCTCTTGATTAAATAAGGCATGTTTTATGAATTTTCCCCAAGCAGGGATGAAAACAGCAAGATTACTGTTTTTGAGCAGAAACTGTAAGATATGGCCTATAGAATTACAGCTACATACTAAGAGTAAAGTTATTTTTTTCTCAATGAGTTTATGTCCATTTCATAGGATCATCAAAAGTAACCAGTTTCAATTTTCTGATTATGATTGCCAGTGTTTGAGAACAGTTTATAGCTATGGGACAGGTGGAAAAAAAACATTTTTAAAGAAGACCTATGGAGCTGTGTGCTCCAGGTAAGACTGTCAGCCTCTCCTTCCCCAACTCATGACACTGCCAGTCTCACCACCTTAAACTGAAGTGAGGGACAAAATTCAATAATGTATCAATAGCCATCTTGCCCTCAGAATAAATCCCATTGTGTCTTCCATTCCTTTCTACCTCAAACACCAGAAACACAACCTCCAAGGCCTTCCATCATCATGCAGATTCATAGCTGTACATGACTCACTATTTTCCCTAATCTGACCAAATCAGGTCATTTCAGGTATTAGCTCTCTGTTCACATTGACTTCAGTCTCTTTTCCAAATGGCTTTCGCCTCTGTCATGTTTGATCCTCATACTCTTCTCTTAGATTTGAGTTCCACCCTATTTTCATTCCAACCGATGTTGGAAGTAATCAAGGGGGAATATACTAAGCAAAGACTTGGGAGGGCGACTCCATTATGAGAGGTTTGCTAAGGCAAGAAGAGTTTATTGCATGGGGATCTTACCAAGATCCATTCTTCCGAGGTAGTGCTATACTGCTGGTGTATATATTCCCAGGACTGAGGGGTGGCCCTGGGGTGACTCTTTATTGGGTGTTGATGGAGCTTTGACATGTAGCTGAGGTGACCATGCACATCCATGAAAAGCCCCTCAGGGCATAGAATGAAACCAGGATGGAAGAAGGAGGCCTGACTGCAGACTGGGGGCCAGTTAATCTCATGCCACCACGTACCAGGGCAGAACTCTGAATTCTAAATTGAAACCCAGACATCCATATCTTTATGAAGGTATATTTGCAAAGTAAATGGTAGCATATATTTTATTTAATAGTTTATTATAATTTTTATTTTATTTTTAAATATTTAGAAATATAGTATCCAAGCCTGCATTTGTATTCTTATTCCAGGTCCTGTATATATCAAGGGTGTGCCTGTATGTGATTTAATTCAAATCATCCTTACAGTAATCTTATAGGTAGGTACTACCCTTTTCCCTACTTTATAGAAGAGGGAATTAAGCTTCAAAAAGTTAAACCACCCCCTGAGACCACACAGCTAGTGACCTAGGTTTTGAACAGAAAGCTGGCTTTGACATCCTAAAGTACTTTCTCTTAACCATGACGCTATGCTGCTTCCTAAAAAAATGTGTCCATAATTTTTACAGAAAGTTCCTGAATGACAAGAAATTAGATGCTAGTAATTCATTGAGATTCACCTTTTATGTAATAAAAATTGCCTCAATCATGATATATATTATGTTGTGAAATTAGCAAATATTTTTATGTTTGCTGAAGTTACAATGTCATTTTGAAAGAAAACATTCAGTGCATGAAAATAAGGTTAACTTCCTCCACTTATGTCACAGTTTAATGTCACATAAAAACATACCTTTTTTTATCATGTAGGTTTATTTATATGTAAATATGATACTGTATTTCTGTAAAATATTGAAAACTAACACTTAAATATTTTCTGGATCTAACTCAGCTCACGGACAGTAAATACAAATGAAAAGTTTGTGAAAATAAGAATATAAACATTTAAAGAGCTTATTAAGTACAAAATTATTGAGGTCTGATCAGCTGCCAGTCGCATCTGTGACATGGGAAGAAGATTTAGGTCTTCCTGGAATTTCCCTGGGAATGTGGAAAGCTAGGGACTCTTAATTCCATCCCTGGCACATCAGGCTGGGTAGGTCAGCAACAGAGAAGGACAGGTTGGGTCAATAGGGGGGCAAATAATGATTGCAGGATGGCCTCACCCAGCCAGGGGTTAAGTATTTTATCGACACAGAATCCACCCAACTTGAGCTCTAGGGCCTGGCAGGCTAGTAGGCTGAAAGAAATGTGGACAGAGCCAATCTGCATTAAGGAAAGGAAATTTCTAGCAAAAGAGAAAGGGCTCCAGCTCAATCTTCCAGAGCCTATGCCTTTCAAAACTCTATTGGATAATTCTATATAAATTCTTGATTTATTAGGCATAGTATTAAATTGCAGATTTTTCATTTCCTAAAATCATGTTGGCAGTAAATTCCAGAAATTTCCCTTTCCATGCTAATTTAATAAATGCCTTTGGGCAAGATACTAGATAAAATATTTCAAAAAAGACAGAAGAATACTACCTTTTGGGGTTTGCTTTCTGACAAATTCTCTAGCAAATTATTCCTTAAACAAGTTTGCATCATCTTGCATATCTTAACAATATTTTTAAAAAGTTGAGCAGACTTAAGTTGGCAAAGCTTTGCTTATAGCTGCAGATAAAGTATAGGAAATGAAGTTGAGACACTGGAACCTAACATTAAAACAAAATAAACTGTGACTGTTTCAAGACAGTGAGTGGGTATCTGACAGATAAATACTAAAGCATCTGAAACTATATATATAATTGACTATTTCACAGTGTTACATACATTTAAATTTTATTTTCTGCCTCATAGCAAACACTTGTCCAACCAAGAAATCTATTCATTCGCTTTTCAAATTGGATACCTACTAGAGAAATGTGAACTTATAAATCTTATAATATGACTTAGAAACAAACTTTATGTTCAAATGTTCTTTTAAGCTTAACTATTGAGTCTACTTAACAGTTTGCATGAGTAAAAATTTTCTTGAGCCTGTGTAATCAAAGTAAAACAGAAACATATTAAATGTTGAGACTGCAGTTGTCACACGTTACTTCTCACTCATTGGTATAGTAAGGAGTAAATTATAAATCTGAGCCTTTTGTAACACTGTGCTTATAAAGTATCACTTTTGTTTTATGTGTGGGCCTTGATAGGACTTCATTAAAAATATGGCTGTCTGTTCAAATACTGGATGAGAAAGTAGAGACCAGGCAGAGCAAATGCAGGAGTTAAGCGAGTGCTGCCGAGGGCCAGATCAGTCATGGAGCAGGGAAGGAAAGGCTGTGAAGCAGGGATACAGGAGCCTGATGAGGTCATCCTGTAAGTGTCTGTAAGAAACATGTCCTTTGCAACTCTCTTCCAGCAGCTACCCACTAATTTGTCCTGATTTACCCAGAGGAGATTGGACAATCGCTAAAGAGAATTACCATGTTCATTTTTAATACCCAGTACATACACATGACATGTAAGTTCTTTATCCCCGGCTGGCTGTCCATTTGAACAGGTGGAATTACAGAGAGAAAATAGTCAGGGTCATTGGGTCTACTTAGGTGACAGATAATTGCATGACATGAGGACACTATATGCCTTCATTTTTCCTTATTCTTTTTTTTAAATGTTTTTATTTTGATATCATTATTGTACAATTGGTTGAACAACATACATAATGGTTACTAGACTTCCCCCATTATCAAGTCCCCCCCACATACCCCATTACAGTCACTGTCCATCAGCCTGGTAAGACTCTATAGAATCACTACTTGTCTTCTCTGTATATACTGCCTTTCCTATGTCCCCACCCTGCCTACATTATGTGTGCTAATCATAATGCCCCATTTTCCCCCTTATCTCTCCCTTCCCACCCACCCTCCCCAGTCCCTTTCCCTTTGGTAACTGTTAGTCCATTCTTGGGTTCTGTGATTCTGCTGCTGTTTTGTTCCTTCGGTTTTTGCTTTGTTCTTATACTCCACAGATAAGTGAAATCATTTGATATTTGTCTTTCTCTGCCCAGCTTATTTCACTGAGCATAATACCCTCTAGCTCCATCCATGTTGTTGCAAATGGTAGGATTTGTTTTCTTCTTATGGCTGAATAGTATTCCATTGTATATATGTACCACATCTTCTTTATCCATTCATCTACTGATGGACACTTAGGTTGCTTCCATTTCTTGGCTATTGTAAATAGTGCTGCGATAAACATAGGAGTGCATATGTCTTTTTCAAACTGCACTGCTGCGTTCTTAGGGTAAATTCCTAGGAATGGAGTTCCTGAGTCAAGTGGTATTTCTATTTTTAATTTTTTGAGGAACCTCCATACTATTTTCCACAATGGTTGAATTAGTTTACATTCCCACCAGCAGTGTAGGAAGGTTCCCTTTTCTCCACATCCTTGCCAACATTTGTTGTTGTTTGTCTTTTGGATGGTGGCCATCCTAACTGGTGTGAGGTGATATCTCACTGTGGTTTTAATTTGCATTTCTCTAATGATTAGCGATGTGGAGCATCTTTTCATGTGCCTGTTGGCCATCTGAATTTCTTCTTTGGAGAACTGTCTGTTCAGCTCCTCTGCCCATTTTTTAATTGGATTATTTGCTTTTTGTTGAGGTGTGTGAGCTCTTTATATAATTTGGATGTCAACTCCTTATCAGATCTGTCATTTATGAATATATTCTCCCATACTGTAGGATGTCTTTTTATTCTAATGATGATGTCCTTTGCTGTACAGAAGCTTTTCAGCTTGATATAGTCCCACTTGTTCATCTTTGCTTTTGTTTCCCTTGCCCAGGGAGATATGTTCATGAAGAAGTTGCTCATGTTTATGTCCAACAGATTTTTGCCTGTTTTTTTTTCTAAGAGTTTTATGGTTTCATGACTTACATTCAGTCCTTTGATCCATTTTGAGTTCACTTTTGTGTACGGGATTAGACACGTTTTTCCTTATTCTTAACTAAACACACATTCTTTTTATTAACAGATGCCTCACAAAGCTAATAGCCTACATCACTTCATATAAAGGAAACTACTGCTCACTCCATCGACTAATAACAATTACTCTTTCAAACCTTTACAAATGAAATTTTATTTAATAAGCAAAGAAACAAGTACATAAAAAAAGTTTTCTTATCTTTCATAATTGTCTTCTCAAAAGCAAAATACAGGACTCTTGGTGTTCAAAAACTGGGGCACAGAAGTAACTCAAACTCACGTCTCCTGGAAGATCTCCATTGCACACCAGTGTCTCCTCTTTTCAGACACACTGGCTGAGGGTGACCAGCCTTTCCCAACCCCCAGCAAGGCTGGTGGCTAAGCTCACTAAGAGATTTTACTGCCCAAATTCCACTTGGTTGGGTATTACTGGTTTGCTTTTTTATTTTACACGTGCATTCAGGGGTTGCAAATCATGTTACATTGCTTCCTTTTCCCTTGATATCAGAAGCAAGGTTGTAAGATATTGAACAAAGGGACTGCTCTGAAGATTAAAAAGAAAGAAAGAAACATTGTTAATATGGTCTCATATCTTCAAATTCTATGGTCATTGACTCAATACAAAGATTTCCCATTTGGGCAGTTCCCTAGTGCTGAATCCAATGACAAATCATGAGTGTCTCCAGTACTCTATTTTCTTTTTGATAACAAAGGAATAATACCATTTGTAGTTTAATTAAGGGGACTGTCTCTCATCTTTCACATTGAGTCTGAGTATGTGCAGGATATGAGATTGAAAGTTGAAATAGTATCTTAATAATATTACTAAAATCCCACTCTGGCTGCCTATATCAAATAATTAATCAGAGGTGGTTAAGGAGAAATGGGAGCTGGCCAAATTGTTGGCTTTTTAAATTTACAGATAGCCTCTGTGAGTAAAAACCTAAGTGAAACGTATTTTATTCCTTAAATGCATTTATTGAACTCTGAGCGTATTTTTTCCTGAAGTGAGGTACTATCTGAGGCAAAACAGTGTGGAGAGTGTTTATTTACCAGATGGGGAGGATAAGGCAGCTGGGATCCCATCCCTGACTTGACGTGAATGGTGTGTGCTGTGCCCTTTCCTTTGGTACTTCAGCAACTACTAAATCCTGCTGTGCTTCCTATTGCTGGCTGACGAGAAACAGAAGCCTCTTCCCGCAAGTGACTGGTGGCAGATGGATCAAGCCGCTAAAAAGCTGCGCCGCAGACAGTCATGTGTCCAGCTGAACTGGGTCATTAGGAAGTGTGTTTTCACACATTGCTTCTCTTAAGGCTGCAATTTATGTGTAGTGTGGGTAATAGTTAGTTTAATTTAGCAAGTTTTTTTTAAACATTTACTAGATGCCTGGCAGTGTGCTGTTTGCATACCAAAGGTTAAAAAAGATGTGAACACAACATATTGTTGGCTTTGTGTGTTTCACTTTTAAGAGGGCTAATGAATGTAAATCTAGGGAGACATATTATTGAAATAAATCAGGGTCCCTTGGTCCTCAATTTTCCTACAGATTAACACATTCTTTCAGGAATACTTAGTGAACAGAGCAGTTAGAAAGAGAAATAAACAGGATAAACATGAATAGATATTGGGGGAAAGAGTGATAAGTTGTAGTCTTAAGAATTTTGATTATACATATTGAAATTAAAGTAATAGATGTTGCTATTTACATTTGTGGGTCTAGTTGTGGAATTATGGAGGGGGGCAGTTTTATTTTATTTTTATTTATTTAGAACATATCTATCTATGTCTATCCCTCCACCCATCCACTGTTCTTCCATCCATCTGCTCATTTATTTTGTATTTAAAGTTTTTCTGGGTGAAAACTGAATTTCTTAACCACTTATCATTTAATCCACAATTAAATGTTTTCATTTAAACCTTATGTTTGAGAAAAACAGTTCTGAATCAAGCATATTACCTAGGATTTCCATTCTAAGAAAGCCAGATGGATATTCTTTTGATTAACGCATAAAATATGCCTCTTTAAAAACCTAACACACTGACACAGTTTTTTTTCTAACCAGAATGAACAGGGGGAGGCACATTTTAGTATCGTTGTCCATATTTTTTCCAAGTTAGTGCTTTGAAAAAGTGATGAAATGCTTCCGTTAGTCAAAGAGGAGTCAAGCAGAAATGCCACACCAGGCTGAATCTGAAGGATAAAGGGGGCCTAAGTGAACGTAATCCCTTCATTAGAGAATTCACTGTTTTCAGTTGTCTTACCAATTATAAGATTCTCAAGGTTTGTTTGGTGACTCAGACCTGATGAATTTTATTGCGATTTGAAATACCTGGGTCCGATTCCTTGACTTGTAGTCACAGGGAACATTATTTGAGTATTTTTTGAATCTGCAGATTTCACCCAGGAATTTGGACTCAGTAGGTCTGGCAGAGCCTGGGAATCTGTGTTTTTATAGGGGCAATAGGCACATTTGGAAATCCTGCAAAATCAAACCTTTGCCAGAGTGTGTATGTGACTTGTGACTAGTCTATGAACTGAAAACTTGGTCAGTTTCATGTGCAGTTACAGTTTCCGAATGGCTTTGACTCCTCTGCTGCATTCAGTTATTAGTGCCTGTTTAAAATATACTGTCTAAAAATAATTCACACCTTCCCCATACTTTCTTCCTCTAGAAACCTATTAATCCTCTTGATTTAATGCAAATGGCTCCACCTTTCGGTGGCCTGCGATGATCATCATAGTTGAAAGGACTCCTTCCTTTACTGTCAGGAATTGGCTTCGACAAAAGTGATTCCGCTAATGTACTTTTTGATATAACATGTATTTGTGAACATGTCTATTATGGAGTTTACTATAAGGATTTTCTCAAGGCCATTACTGCATAGCATCATCATGAGAATCAGTCAGACAATATATATAGAAGAAACAATTTTTCCCCATCAGAATACTTGTATTTCTCAGCAGGCAGTATGATGGAATAGTTAGGAACATGGACTTTGAAGCCAGACTGCATATATTAATATCCCATCATTACTTACAAGCCGTGTGATCTTGGGTAATAGGTACTTAATCCCTTTTTGCCTGAATTTTTTCATCTGTAAAATGGAGATAAGTATAATGCCTACCTCATAGGTTTGTTATGAGAATTAAATATTCAATAAAATGTAAAATAAATAAAAACACCTAGCATTTTATAATCACTTTATTAGATATTTGCTATTATTATTGGCCATAAGTAGTTTGTTTTTATATTATGAATTCTGAGAATTAATCAGTTTTCTCTCTTCACATTGACTGAAAGTAGATTTAAAGCTAAGTTTGTGACCTATCATTGTAAGGGAGGGAACATTTTTAGCCTTGTGCTGGCCTAGCATTTCATCTTGTTTGTTGTGTTTCTTATCTCCCATTTAATTTATGTAACTTTGTATAATTTCATGAATTCATGGGAGCTGCTTAATATTCTTTTCGGAAAAGGGTAGCATACTTAATATTAAATAAGTGCACATTTTTCTTTATCCTGATAATTGAATTGCAGGAATTAAGGGATAACCTCATTCTAGACCAAGGCAAATATATAAAGTTTTCATTCAATCAGAAGGACTTGAGAGGGAGAAAATATATATAGAAGAAACAAGGAAATAGTAGTAGAGGGTACAGTAATAGATAATTTTTTTCCCAATTTGCTTTGCTGTCATTTGGAGAAATATATAGTTTATTGCAGCTATCTGGTGTGATATTCCATGCCACTTTCAGTGGGCAGATACTCTTTTTGTGACTAAGGTTGAGAGTTCAGTATCACTGAATGACAGGTAAAACTAACCTGACAATTTGGAAGCCCAGTACTATAACATAGCCTCTGGGCATGTGCAACACAGCTATTCATCAAAATTCACAGCAATTTTTAAGTGGCTTTTTAAAACTGCTGTCTTATGGTGAAAATTTTAACGATGAGAACAACAAAAACAATCCTCTACTTTCCCTTTCAGCACTGGATGGCTAGGGGTGAATTTCTACCCTTGAAATCTCTCAAACACTCACAGTGTTTTTGTTAACCACAAGAGCATTACTTCTCCACAAGAGCATTATGTCTGTGGTTTACAGTGTCATCTGGGCTTTTGATTGATTTATTGCATAGTTATTCAGCCATCTCAATTCATTAACTAAAGTATTTTTCTCAACTTAAGTCATGTGTCCTGACAAGTCAAGACTTCTCTCTTGTTCCCAATAAGGCCTTGTTGCTGGAATTCTGAAGATTCTACATTAGAGAAAGATCTCCCAGCCTCAATGATTCATGTCTCCAACTTTCACTGAGCAAAATTATTCACCCAAAGACTTACACTGTGTGAAAATTGGTGACAATGTGTAGGGTTCCAAGGGTAAAGATATCAGAGATGTCAAAGATTTACTGATTGAACACCAGCATTCCTTCCAAATTATAGAAAGCCCCACTTGGAGAGGAATTCTGTGCCTGGAACCCAGACAATGAAATATGAACATCACATATGAATTTAATTTTCTACTATTTAACTTTACTGATTTTTTTTTTCTTACATACCTATCATATATTTTCTGCGCAATAGTAGGTACAAAAACCAAATAAATTGTCATTTTAAAATGTGTTACTATTATACAGTAATTACTGATAATAGAAGTAATTCTGGGATTTATATCTTGGTACACAAATAAATGGGATTAAAAAACTGCATAATAAGTTATATATTGAAACAAAAACATACTGCTCAATAATTATGCTAGAATGAAAATGACAACTGGATAAAATAACATTCTTGGCTATTCATGGTGGACATTTAAATAATTATTGTGGGAAACAAAAAGATCTGGAAATATTTTATTTTTAAAAAATTTACTAAATATATCAAAATCTTGGCTACTAAGACATTTCATCTTTTATTTTTCATTTTATTACAAATACTTAGATTTTAGGTCACAGCTTTCACATGGTCCATTTGAAATCTGGGGTAGAATTCTTGACCTACCGTTATTAGTAGTTTCATGAAATATTTTGTTTTGCATGTAAACTTATATTCTCTGCCTGTGTTTTACTGATCAAGAGTGATATATTTGGGTGTAGAATCTTGCTTTTGTAGTTTAGCCACAAAAAACAAAGTTTGTCAAAGAGTAAAATTTGGAAAATACTATTGGAAATACTTTTGAGCATTACTTTGAGAAATTTCATTTAACTTCTACCACTCTTACCCCAAGAAGCTGCCTGAAATGAAATTTAAATACATACCTTATTTCTGACGATACCAATTATGTCTATGCTTTTGATGACTCTTCTTTAGGTCCTGTATTTTAAATACTAGATTTTTCTCCTTTTTGTAGTGTTTAGGAAGGAGAGTGGGAAGGGTGAAACAGTGCACAAAGCATGGATGTCAAAAGCAGATGTTTATCTATTGAAAGGTAATTTATATCTTCAAGTGCAAATAATCATTCTGATCTAAAATCTTAAATAGCTTAATAGTATTAAAAAATAAAATCTATTTGTGTCAAATCTATTTGTGTGTATTATAAAATCTGAGATACTGGTGTCTCACTGAGATATGATTTTTAAGGAATGAATGTATATGTAACCCATGTTGATTGGAATTCTGTATGCTTACTAATATTTATGGAAATACATTTAGAAAAGGAATTAAACATACTTGGCAATTTCAAAGGAAAAATTATCTGTAGCCCAATTAAGCCACTTATGTAAATTATATTGACAAGCCTGTATCAACTTTACAAATACAGTTATTCTTCAAAGAATGTTTTCTGAAAAATTACGGTTATGAAATAGAAGTAAAAAAAGAGTACCCTCTGATCGGAAAACCTAGGCTGTCCTTAGGAGATTCTACTTTTGGTTATAAACTCTGAGCATCCAGTTCAAACATTTCACACTCATTAGATCAATTCAGTCTTTATAGTACTGGATCTGATAACAGTCTACTTGTTGACTGCTAAACAGCTTATGATGGGAATAAGCTATTATTCTTCATACTCACTGTTCCATCTTGCCTGTACCTTGCATCTTCTCTTAGATTTCTGGGCATAAGAAGGGCCCTATTAAGGACTCAGCTCTGTAGAATTTTCTGGATAATTATATATGTCATTTAGCATTTCTTTTCTAAATGATGACAAAACCCACAAGGAAGCGAGATCAGCCTTTTATTTGGCTAAATGTCTTAGCAGCATCAGTACCAATAAATATCCATTGAAATCTAGAACTGGATTGAATCTAACATTGTAAATTCTCGACACATGCCCTGGGAAGGTATCATAACCTCTGTAAACTTTAGTTTCCACATCTTGTTATTGGGCATAATACTGACCTTATATGTTGCTGTTAGTATTAAGATAAAGGTCCCTAAATAAGACCTTATAAGTAAAATCACTCAATAAATTCCAGGCTTTCTCTTCTGATTATTTTCTTAATCTGTGTCATCCTCCTTCCACAGCCAGATAGATGTATTTACAGCTATTACCACTATGTGTGCTTGAAATCGTACTGTAGTTTACTGTACTCTGCTTTATGTATATATGTATTTTTATTTCTGATAAAAATATTTGGATGCAGAAGCTATATGTCCTTGTGCTCGGCCGTGTAATACTAACGGAGTGTTGGGTGCATGTGAATGTTGAACACTCCTGTTTACCAATTGTTGACATGGCCAAGACTTCTTAAAGTCTAGTGCTTTGACATATAAACATCCTTAGATGTGTGCTTGTTACCATGGGCAATTAAGAGTTGCTCATGGGAATCATGTCTCTAATAGAAACTATTTGGAGTATAGATGATGAGAGCTGTGGATAGAGAGGAAGAAGAAATAATTGTTTGTTAAAATGAAATGTGTTCTCAGCTGTACTAGTAAATATACTCTAAGCACAAGTTAAAATTATATCTGTCTCCCATAACATGTTCCCATCTGAGTAGCTAATTGTATTAAAAGAGATTTGAGAAGCTGCCAGGGATGGTGGAATGAAATTCTCACTGGAGATGTATCTAACAGAGAATGTCTAGAGGAGATTTAAAGTTTTATAATTCACTGAAACAATTACATTAGTTGTACATAAATTTCCCTTGGTTTTATAGCATAGGGCTTCAATGAAGGGAACTTGTAATCTGTATACTAAAACATGCAATCACGCAGTTTATGGTTTGACTATTACACACACATGGAAAATTGTAATTTCCAATTGTATCAGGAGGATGGATTCACTTCAGAAGAGTTTTTTCCACATTCTTGACAATCCATCTAATATTGAAGGCTTATTGTAAATAACCTATAAGTTTTTCCAAACTGGAAATAATTCAAACATATTTCATTTATTCACCAAAAAGTTTTTTATTTTTCTTCTCTCCACAGCCTAGAAATATTGTGCATATGTGAATATGATTTCCATTAACAAAGAGAGAAAGGTAAATTTATAATATGTTTCAGATACTAATAATTCAAAAATCCATAGACCACCATCATTCTAAATTGGCTTTAGTCTGCCGATAATATTATTAAAAGCTAATGTAAACGTTAGGATGGGATGTTAGACTTGCCTATGACAGATTGGAGAGAGGATTCTGGAACATTTCAAAGGTAAAAGAAAATAGGACTTGACAGATTAAAGAGCCCTGAGCTGTACTCACCTTCCTCAAACTGCCCTTTATCAGATGGATTAATGCATTCTCACCATTGGCAAAGACAGGCTGCTACCTATGACAGTAACCAAAGAGCTTGCTGAATGTGGCCTGACATTAGTAGGGAAGAACGGGAAATGTTTATTTCCCCTGTCACTATACTGAAAGAAATAGACAGCTGCTAGCCAGTGGCTTATCTTAAAATAGCTTCATTAACACAAAGAAGCAAGCTGGAAAATAACAATACAGAAACTAGAAAGTCTAAATGCCTGAAAAGTAGGCATATTTAGTGGGTAAATGTGAGTTACTTTTCATTTTTGTGTTATTTTTAACAAGGGACACATTAGGTCAGATTGATCTCTGTTTAAGTAAAACTTGAAAAATGTTCCCAGATAATTAAACATTAAAAAACATTTTTTACATACCTTTATTAAGGTCTGAGGTTCACAAAATAAAATGCACCTATTTAAGTATACAACTCCATGAGTTTAGAAAAACATATCTATATAAACAGCAACCTGTCAAATACACAGTACCTGTTCATCATCCCCCAAATTTCCTATTCCTCCTTGGACTCAATCCCACTCCCCTTATCATTAACCCCAGTTAAACACCAATCTGCTTGTTATGCTATAGATTAAATTTGCCCCTTTTAGATTTCATATAAATAAAATTGTCTAGTATGCTCTCTCTTCTGTCTGCTTTCTTTTATTCAGTAGAATGTTTCTGAGCTTCGTCCATGTCGTGTGTATCAGTACTTTGTTCCATTTGGATTGCTAAGTATTAATTTCATTGTATGACAATTGTACAACTTGCTTACAGATTCATTTTTGGTGTACACATCTGTTTTGTGGACATATGACATTTCATAGGGTAATATCTAGGAGAGGAATTGATGAAACATGTAAGTAAATTTTTAACTACACAGAAACTACTAGATTACTTTCCAGAGTGATTATATACCTTTTTTACATTCCTAACAGCCATTTACGAGCTTAAATGGCTCCACATCATCGCTAATACTTGGAAATTTCAATCTTTATAATTTTAGTCATTTTAGTAGGTATGCAGTTGTAATTCACTGTGGTTTAAATTCACACATCCCTCATGAATAATACTATTGGGTATTTTTTCATGTATTTGTATATCTTTTCTGTGCAGTGTCTTTTCAAATATTTTGCGCTTTTCATTAGGCTATTGATTGCTATTATCATTAGTTGGAAGTTTCTTACACATTGTAAGATATATGTATTGTGAAGAATTTATTTAAGCCTATGGCTTATCTTTTGATTCTGAATGTTGTTTTTCAAACAGCAGAATTCTATGTTGTGATGAAGTTTAATTTATCCATTTTTTAATCCTTAGTGTTCTTAGTATCCTATTAAAAAATATTTGCCTACTCCAAGTTCACAAAGATTTTCTGCTATGTTTGCTTCTAAAAGTTCTATAGTTTTAGCTTCTACATTTAAATGTATAATAGATGTGCGGTTAACTTTTGTCAGGGTCGAGTTTCATCATTTTTTGCCTCTGGATATGCAACTGTTTCAGGATCATTTGTTGAAAAGGCTATCTTTAAACTTAGAACTACTATCACATCTTTGTCAAAAATCTGTTGACCAGAGATCATTTTGTAATGCATAAAAATATCAAGTCACTCTGATGTACACCTGAACCGAATAGGATATTACATGTCAATTATATTTCAATATAAAAAAATCTATTGAATATATACAGTGAATATATTGAAAAAAATATGACACATGTATATATGTTTATTTCCAGACTCTATTCCATTAATCTATGTATCCATCCTTGTGCTGTTTCTTTACTGTCTTGATTACTATACTTTATACCTTTAAATAATATAGTGAAATTTCTCTAAATTTGTCCTTACTAAAAAATTGTTTTGACTATTCTAGGGCTTTGGCATTTCCGTTTAGATTTTATAATCATCTTTCAGTTTTTTCAAAAACAACCTGATAGTTTTTGATGACTATGTATTGAATTCGGGGGGAACTGAGAGTTTAAAATTATTGAGTCTTCTAACAAATGATTATGGTATATATTCCATTTCTTAAGTTAACATATTAATTGTAATAGTATATCTGTAGATCCTTCGGATTTTCTACATATATACTTATATTGTCTATGAATAAAGGCCATCTTATTTCTTTAATTTCAGTCTATTTCTCTGTCATCTCTCAATCTACCTGTATTTTAATTTTTTTTCTTACCTTATTGCACTGGTCAGGACCTCTAGTATAATGTTGAATCATGATGGATGGTGAGGGTACACAGCCTTGCCTTGTTCCTAATCTTAAAGGGTAAGTATTACTTCTTTCACTATTAATTACACGTTAGTTGTAAGTTTTTGTAGATGCTATCATCATGTTGAGAAAATTTGATGTTATTACTAATTTGCTGAGTTTTTTAAAAAATTGAAATGTACTTGATACATTACATTGGTTTCAGATGTGCAACACAGTGAGTTGACAATAATATGCATTACTAAATGCTCACCACAATAAGTGTAGTTACTATCTGTTAACATATAATGATATTACAATATTATTGACCATATTCCCTAATTTTCATTTTCACCCCCATGACTAATATATTTTGTAATTGGAATTCTGTACCTCTTTGTCCCCTTCATCTGTTTCACCCATCTGCCCATCTCCTCTCCTATGGCAATCACCAGTCTGTTCTCTGTATTTATGAGTCTGTTTCTGTTTTGTTTGTTCATTTGTTTTGTTTTTTATTTTCCACATTTAAGTGAAATCATATGGTATTTGTCTTTCTCTGTCTGACTTGTTCACTTATATAATACT
The DNA here is from genome assembly GCF_040802235.1 of Manis javanica. Lineage (NCBI taxonomy): Eukaryota > Metazoa > Chordata > Mammalia > Pholidota > Manidae > Manis > Manis javanica. The sequence goes on along the minus strand of NC_133156.1, from coordinate 115,326,025 downwards.
TTCTAGATCCATCCATTGTTGTTGCAAATGGCAAATTTCATTCTTTTTTATGTCTCACATGCACACACACACACACACACACACACACACACAGTACATTTCCTTTATCCATTAATAAGTTGCTTCCATATCTTGGCTATTCTAGATAAATGCTTCAGTAAACATAGGAGTATATACATCTTTTCAGATTAGTAATTTTTTTTCTTAAGTAAATTCTGAAGTGGAATTAGTAGGTTGTATGGTATTTCTGTTTTTAGGTTTCTCAGAAACCTCCATAATGCCTTCCACAGAGGTTGCACCAAAAAAGAAAAAACAGTGTATGAGGGTTCCCTTTTCTCCACATCCTCACCAACATTTGCTATTTCTTATTTTTTTGATACTAGCCAATTTGGTGTGAGGCGATATCTCAATGTGGTTTTGATTTGCATTTTTTTTCCTGATGATTAGTGATGTTGGGCATCTTTTCATCTATCTTGTTGGCTATCTGTATATATGTCTTCTTTGGAAGATATGGGAAAAATGTGTATTCGGGTCCTCTAGAATTTTTTAATCAGGTTTTGGTGTTGAGTTATATGAGTTCTTTACATAGTTTGAATATTATCCCCCTATCAGATATATCATTTTCAAATATATTATCCCATCCACTAGGTCGCCTTTGCTGTGGAGAAGCTTTTAAAAGCAAACTTCAAAAGTCTCAAGCTTATCTGCAACTAACTTAATTCGCTGTCAAAACGAACTTCAACACTCTTTAAAGAAAAACAATAAAATCCAGAGACTCAACCATGTATCAGTTATAATGCTAGGATCTCATAAAATGTGACTATGTATATGTAAAACTAAATGTTTCCTATAAACAGTGAAATTGTTTTTTATTTACGCTTGTTTTTTATTTTTATTTTTTGCTTTTGTTTCACTTGCTTGGGGAGACATAACCTAAAAAAATTACTAATGCTGATGTTGAAGAGTTTGCTGAGAATTTTTGTTATGAAAGGATGTTGAATTTTGTCAAATGTTTTTCCTGCATATATTAGTGTGATTACATACGTTGGAGAGAATATAGTGAATGACCTTGTTAATATAGTCAATTACTTTGGTTTTTGATGACAAAGCATCCTTGCATTTCTAGAACCATTTTGCTTATTTTATATAATGTTGGACTCAGTTTGCTAATATTTTGTTAGGAGCCTTCATGATTATGTTCATGACGAATCTGTAATTTTATTTCCTTGTATGTCTTTGTTGGACCTGATTTCAGGACAATGTGGCTTTGTGAAAGGAATTTGGAAGTATTGCAACCATCTTTATTTTCTAAAAGGATTTGTGTAAAATTTTTTGTTTCTTTTTCATATTAAATGTTTGTAGAACTTCGTATGATACCAAACAGAGCCTGAAATTTTCTTTGAAGGGATATTTTTACTTGTAAATCCATTCTTCTAAGAGAGATAGAGCTGTTCAGATTTTTAAATATATTACATTATTGTGTCAGTTTGGAAATTAGTGTCTTTCAAGGAATTTATTCATGTCAACTTTTATTGGCATAAAGTTATTTTATTATATTTCCTTATTATCTTCTTTTTTTTTTTTTTACCACACACACATTTTTATTTTTCTAAACCATTTAAAAGTAGGTTGGAAATATTTCAGTGAGTATGCCCTACATAACCAGAGTAGAATCATCAAAATTAGGAAATATAACAGCTATATAATACAATTATTTAATCCCGAGTCTATTAAAATTTCTCCAACTAAACTACCCCAGTAACATTTTTACAGCTATCCTCCCCACAGCCCAGTTTAAGACCCAATCCAGGATCATGTATAACATTGAGCTGTGATGTCTGTTCGATCTCCTTTAATATGGAACATTTCTTCAGCCTTTCTTTGTCTTTCTTAATCTTGTCAATTTTGAAGAGGACAGGCCAGTTATTTTATAGAATGTCTATCATTTTGTGTTTACCTGATGTTTCTCTTTATTAGATTATATTTTTTGCAGAAATACCTCTGAAGTGAAGCTGTGTCTTAGTGCATTCTATCAGGAGACACATGACATCTATTTTCCCCATTACTGGTCACATTAACTGGTTTGTTAATTTGGTTAAGGTGGTGTCCACCAGGTTTCTCCACCATATAGGTTTTATTTTTTTCCCTTGTAAATAGTAAGTTATTTGTGGAGAGATACTTTGAAATCTCCATATGGTTGCCTGGTATTTCTCACAGCATGGTGACTGAGTTCTAAGAATGAATATACCAAGAAAGTAAAGTGGAAGAAGGTGACATTTTTATGATCTTGCCTCTGATGTCATATAGCTTCACTTCTACAGCACTTCCTTGGATTAGGCAATCACAAAGGTGCACCTTAATTCAAAGCCAGGGACACAGAGCTCAATACGCGATGGGTGGAACATCAGGGTCACATTTAAGAAAACTATGACGGATTGGAAGTGTTGGCAGCCATTTTTGAAAGACGCTGTTTGCCGTAGCAGGCAAGGCCATGCCTACTGAATCACAGCACTTTTCTCGCAGCAGTACTGTCCCTCCCACTGTATGCCATTTGTTTAGTTGTAGGCTTCTGTGAATCCTCTTAAGATTGGAGTTCTCAGGGGAGCCCTGGCCTCAATTTGAGCAATGGGCTTTCTTTTTCTCCTCAAACAGGAGAGAGAAAGACAAAGTGGGTTCTAAGTCCTCTCAGCAGTCTCACTGGCTGGCCAGAATCACAGTTCCTCCTGAATTGATAACTGCAGCCAAGGGAAGACATGTACCTCTTAGTCCAGAGCTTCCCACCTTGTGTCAAGAATAGGTCAAGCATAGATTTAGTGATCCCTTCAGGCCTTGGGGCTGCCAGTTGTTCCTGTACAGAAGCCACTGTCACATCTGGCCAGTCATCTCCATCCAGAGTAGTCCATTCCCTTTACTGACAGTGCCAAACACAATCATTTTCCATACTTGTCACATCATGAAAAAAGGTAAAACAATCTGATAAATTCATCTATATCCATATCATATACAATATGCCTATAAGTGAACATCTCTCATGCACTTCCACAACTTTATTATCTTTTAATAGAGTAGATATCTCATTGTTTAGGTGTAGTTAATACTTAAAAAGCATCCATCCATGTAAGGCAATAGCTATATTACTTCATTTAGTCTTCACAATAGGCCCACGAGGACATACTATTTTTATACTTCTACAAGGGAGGTAAGGCTTTTTCCATTCCATTCCATTCCATTCTATATTCTGTTCTTGAAAAGGCTTGTGACTCAAAAAGAGGAATTTATTAAATAATGCAGAGATGTGTCATAGAATCAAAGGGCCGACTGCAGTGTGCTTTAGGAAGACATGGGAGTCAGGCTTGAACAGGAGGAGTCAGGACTTGGGCTTTCTCCCTCATCTCATTGTTTTCTTCAGATAGGCCTCATTCATCTCTCTGCAGACTGGTCTCCTGCGCTTCTCCCATCTCCGTATGGGAAACACGGCCACCAACAGCTCCTGAATCCACTTTTCCATAAAACAGTCCATTTCTTTGCCCTTTATTAGATTTAAAGCTGATTCTTTCAGAGCTGGTTTTCACCTTGACTGCTCTGGTTGCTTCATGCTGAGAGGGGGCGCAGTAAGGGGTGCAGCTAGGTCTCCATCAGTGGTCATTTGAGAGGGCCTCGGAAGATGGGCACTTCTATTCCAGGTTCCATCTCCATTTGCAGTTTTGTGGCTTCTCCTAAGTTATCCTGGACGAGCCCCCAGAGATGATGCCGGGGTTCTTGTTTGCGGAGCTGAAGAATGAGCTTCACAAACAATCAAGGTAGGAGAGCAAGGTACAGGCTTTTATTTAGAGATAAAGTGAAAGGACAGAGCTCCCGGCTCACGCCAGGAGGGGACAAGAGAGTCTGTAGTGGTGCGTTGTCTAGAGGGTTTTATCCCTTATTATCTTTTAAATATCTCTAGAACCTGTGGTGATAATCTTTCATTCCTGACATTGGTAATTTGGGCTTCTCTTTTTTCTTTCATCATTTTACCTAGAGATTTAAAACTCCTATTGATTTTTTCAAAGAATCAGCTTCTGGTTTCACTGATTTTATTTTTTGTTTGTTCATTTTTAAATTTCCTTAATTTCCACTCTCTGGTATTTCCTTTTTTCTACTCACTTTAGATTTAATTTTCACTTTAGCTTCCTAAATTTGAAACTTAGATAATTTATTTTAACTTATTTATTTTCTAATATATGCATTTAAAAAATCTATAATATTTACACTAAATACCACTAGGTAAAAATCCCTGAATTCTGTTAACCATCTCTTTTCCATTATAATTGAATTAAAAATATTTTCTAACTTATTTGCGACTTTTTTTTAACTGATGGATTATTCAGAAGCATATTGTTTAATTTTGGAGTTTTCTGATTTTTTTATTGATTTCTGAATAGATTCATTATAGTCAGAGAACATACTCTGTAATAGTTCAATTTTTAAATTTATTGATACATGTTTATGTTCTGCTGTATAGTCTACTTTGATTAATATTCCATAAGCTCTTGAAAAGGGTATGTTTGTCAACATTGGTATGTGTACTATTCTACAAATGTCAATTAAGCCAATTTGTTAATAATGCTGTTCAGTTGTCTTACTGCTTTTTGTGTCTCCTTATTTTCTTACTTCCTGTGAGAGGAGTGTTGAAATATCCAACTGTAACTGTGGATATGTCTACTTTTCTTTTCAATTTTTCTTCTCTAGAAATTCCATTGTGGTTTTTAAAAGATATCTTCCCCTTATCTCCTCATTATGTTCAAGTTTTCCTTCAAATACTTAAGCATATGTAAGATAGTTGTTTGAAAGGTTTTGTGTACAAATTCCATCATCTCTAATATTTCCAGATCTTTTTTTATTGTCTGGCAATTTCACTGTTTATAGGAAACATTTAGTTTTACATACACATAGTCACATTTTATGAGATCCTAGCATTATAACTGATAAATGGTTGAGTCTCTGGATTTTATTGTTTTTCTTTAAAAGAGTGTTGAAGTTCATTTTGACAGCGAATTAAGTTAGTTGCAGATAAGCTTGAGACTTCTGAAGTTTGCTTTTAAAGTTTGTCAAGGGCAGGGGTGTCTAGAACAGCCTTTATGCTAGAGCTAGTTTAATTTGCCACAAAAGGTAGACCCTACTAAGGGTACTATTATGTATGTAAACTAAAACTTTAAACTACCTTGTATGTTTAACAAGTTTGTTTTACTTTGGCTGGTCAGAACTCAAATGCCTCCTAGACAAAGTTAGTTATTGAAATAGTTTATCCTACAGCTCCCAGGTAGTTATTCCTTCTCTGAAGTGATCTTTTGCCTGGCCTTATGGAGTTTCTCACTCTATACAAGCACTGCTTAATATCCAGCCATAGACTCAAAGGAGCTATGCAGAGTTCTGAAACTCATTCTCTGCATAGCCCTCTCCTTTCTGGTCCTCTGCAGTGAGACTAGCTTGCTCTGCTTGGGTTTTCCATATTTTCTCACAGTCCAGAAAGCACCTAAAGGCAGAAACCTGAAGCATTTATAGGGCTCACCACTTTTTGCATCTCCTCATAAGGATCAGAGTCCTGTATGGCCTGTTGGAGAATACCTGGAAGCAGTTGTTTCATATATTTTGTGTTGTTTTCTAGTTGTTTATCATAGAAAAGCAAGTCCAATACCAATTACTCCATTATATCCCAACATGTAATTGTACAGTAAACATTTAGCTTGCAGTATTTTACAAAAAGAATGAAAATATATATAGTGTGGTTTTATTTTTTAGAAGTTCAAAACCAATCAATATGAAACTCTATTATTAAAAGGTCCATGTGTAGTGGTAAAATTTAAAGATAAAAGGAAGTAAAGAATATGGTTAATTTTAGGGAAAGGATGGAATTGTGGTTCAAAGAGAGCACACATTGGGGCTGGGGCTGGAAGTGTTCTATGTCTTAATATGGGTAGTGACTACATGAGCGTTCAATTTACATTATTCTTTGAAATGTACATAAAAACTTTATACAGTAGGTATGTGTATGGCATATGTATATGTGTGTGTGTATCTATCTATATATGTATGTATGTATGGCATATCCCAATTTTAAAAACATTTTACACACATATACATATGCCTATAATATTGAAACCACTGGAGGAAGATCCTGTCTTCATCTCCTAGTGGTGACCTTAGAGAGGGAACAGCTGGTCTTCACAGTCCCTGAAGAATCATGTTGCCAATTTTGATGCTGAAGTGACACAGAGCTTAATAAAAGCCCCAGAGTTCAGAAGCATTTGCTTTTTCCCCAGCATTTCAATGCAATATTATCCTTGAAATGGCCTCCCTTCAAACAAAGAAATGCCCTGTAAGAAAAGTCATCGAAGAGTTTTGATGAACTTTGTGACATCCTTGATATCCTAACTTCAGCAATTCAGAATTTCCCAGCAGAGTATCAGACCATGTGTCTGTGCTTAGATCCTAGGAGCCTAGTGCCACTTGCTGTCTGTACTCGCTAATGACTATCACTTGGTCTTACCTTGAGGGTTCCCTTTTGCCTTATTTGGTACTCAGTGTGGCCTGTCACAAGGCAAGGCAAACCTAAGAGCCCAGAAAGGCCTTGTGTGACAGCCCAAGTCATTGTCAGTTGGAAAATGTGAAACATCATAATTATCTAAGAAATAGCCTTTTGTAATGTAGAAAATGCCCTTTATTCGGTATTAATGGCATTTTATGTATTACTTGTAGCATTTTATACAAGTATAAAAATACCTTTTTGGCTTTCTGGGAATGTTTATATTTCATTTCCTCTTCCTCAGAATTTAATACATTTTCACTTATCAGGTGAAGAATTCTGATTCTCAGCCATGATAAAAATATTCTGTTTTCCCTCCTGATGATTGTGATGCAAAGTTATTGAAGTTATTCATGCCAATATGCAGTCCCATGTGCTCAATGGAATAATGGCTCAGCTTTGGACTTTGGGTAAGGCCAAGTCAAATGCTTTAACTGACCCATAGAGTAGTTACAGAACAACAACAGCATGAGTTCCAACATGTTAATTAGAGGAAAGCACTAGGTGGGAGGTTGTTTTAGATTTATTTGTCTTGAAACCACATCAATCAACCCAACTTCATGTGACACCTCCAGTGTATGTTCATAGTCAAGGGAGAATAACATAAGGGAAATTCTGCATTTAACCCATAATCTTTGCTTCACTGATTCTCCACCCATTTTTGTATCTCGTAAGAATGGAAAGGAAAGGATACAGCCCCTTCTAATGTACGAATGGTGTGTCTCATTCCCATTGTGCAATGTTTAGTTCTTAAGGATATTACTCAGAGTTACTGGATTGTCCAAATTTTTATTAAGAAAATAATCAACAAATGTAGGAGGTCCAGATATTTCAGTTGCGAGCCTGAACACCAAAACCCTGACATATTTCTTGTGAAATTGTTCAGTGTGAAACTGTACTGCTTTGTTTCAGACATCTCTTTAGTACGATTTAAAAATCCTACTAAAAATTCAAAGAGTCAAATCACATACTTCATTTGCATTCTTAACATGGCTCCTGTAGTTGTTATATAATGCTTGCAATATATTTGACTTGGACTGAATATAATCCTTTACTATTAACTATCACTGTGACCTCAAGTTTATTTCTAGCTCTTTGGGACCTGAACTTTATATAAAGTGTGAATATGTTTGCCTGAAGATGTCTCTGAGATCTTTTCTGATGTCATTACTGAGAACTGTTTATAATAACAACCATTATTTACTGAGGGATTAAGTTATGAATATGTTCTAGTAACTGTGCTAAATAGTGTACAACTCTGTGAAGTTGAAAACCACAAAAAGAAAAATGATTGAGATTAAATTATAACCAAAAGTTACAAAAAGTAAATGCCTTAGATAAAAATAGACTAAAAACAAATACTTGAAATAGAATTCACATTAGAAAATATAAGGACTATTATAGGCACTATGAAAATTTGAATCATACTGAGTCTGAGGGCAGAGGAAAGGGAGAATAGAATGAAAACAATGGAAATGGAGAAAAACCAAACCCGTCTTGACTTTGAAAAATACTTTAAGTGTGAGAACTGAAAAGAATTGCTTCCTTCAGAAGGGAGACAGTGAATGTAGACCCATATTTAAACATACACTTGGAAACTTTTTAAAGAATAGATAAATACTCTACAAAAATCCACAAGAGAATTGGGATGTGTACAAACAAACAAAAATCAGGTTAAGATTCAGACTTGTTTGTAATATTAAAAGCCAGAGGCTACTGAAGCAAAAAATCTATGAAGTTTTGAAGTAAAATTTGTGACCAAAGATTTTTATCCATAGGCGAACTATCGCTCATGACAAGACACTCCTGGTTGTGTAAGGATTCCAAAAATACGCCATTCAGAGTATGAATATGTTCAAGAGGAAGTTATTTTTCCCTAAATGTTCATGTCACTTGGATTTTAACACTAAATAGACCAAAAACTGACAAAGCTATTGAAATTCACAAGTGATTTTTCTATACAGAATATAATGCTTGCTGCATCAAACAAAACAAGGGTTTAACTGAATGTTAAATGTCAACGATTTAACTGTCTGAAAGAGACCCTTTAACAGACCTATTCATCCAACAAGTATTTATCCACCTGTCATTAAAGAGTTTTCCTCTGTGGAAAGAGAGAAGCACACCAGTAAACAGACAATTAATTACATGACAGTGATTGGTGCTGAGACCAAGGAAACAAGCGAGAGCCACAAAAGCTCAGAGAAGGAACTCCTAGCTACCTCCAGACAGAAGGCATCGCAAGAGAGCTGACCCCTAAGTTTAAACTTAACTGATGGGAGGAGTAAGTGAACAAGACAATCCCTATCAAGGGAGCCCTTTACAACTAGTGACAAGAGGGAGTTTCATGTCCAGAGCACGTGTGTAAGTGGAGTAGTAACAGTAATTCAGGGCCAACGCCCACCAGTTGTGACCACCTGCTCTGACACCCTCCTGCTTGAAGTTTAATGTTCTGTGGTCACTGTCTTAAAATGCTTAATAATTTTGTGTCTGGGCTTGTGTTTTAGAATTGAACTTGATGAGACAATGAGTATGTGTCAGTGGCCCAGAGCCTAGGCCCACAGGAGATCCCATTTCCCACTGTGTCAATTCCCCTGCACCACTTCACAGCCATCGGTTCCCCTACCCCCTGGTGCCCTGAGCTCCGCCCCTCCCAGTGAGAGCTGCCCCCTCCACAGCTGGCAGGACTCTGGGCTCCTGGAGTGCTGGAGCAAGGGGCCTCCGGGGCTCCAGCACCTAGTGGCATTGGGCAGATGCTGGGTGAAGCAAGCTGTTCACTCAACCCCTGTTGAGGTATTTAGGGCATCCTGTTGCAGGGGGCCACACATCCATTGTGGGTTGAAGCACTGACCTCTGGGAAGAGGACATATTGTTTCACTTGCCTGGCTCCGGCCAAGGCACAGCACTCTCATCTGGCAGCTGGTGGGAGGGAAACACAGCAGCCACATGCATGCACTAGTCCCAGAGCAGGGTCCTTGGACACCTGAGATGGTTCACCCTCGTGATGTGAGTACTCCAGTGTGGAAGAAGCATGCCATTGAGTACCAGAAAACAAATGCAGAAACAAAAAGGCAAGACAAAACAAAACAACCATGACAGGTTGAAAGAGAAACAGTTGAAAGTTTGTTTCTGATTTAGAGGATATGACTGCATGCCACCCAGTGATTCCAGTCAAAAGTTTACCTCTTTGTGATGGAAAGGCCCCCTACTATGAGCCATCTACTTCTGAAAACAGGCTGACTTTGACATTCTTCTGGACTCTCAAAGGTGCTCAGCACTGTGACATCTTTTCAGGTTACGGGGTTGCTCTTCCACTTTGATCAGTAAATGCTGATGATAACATTGTGGCCTTGTAAAGGAATTTGTGTCATGTTTCCAACTTTCAGGACCATTAGTGTTTTGACAACTGTGCACCTTGTATTACAAAAGCCACTCAACAATGGGTTGATTGTTAGGGTGTTTACTGTATCTTCCATGTTTCCTACCATTCACAGGCATCTCCTGTTATTGAGGAAGCCATTGAAGTGGCTTCCTCAAAAATGTACTCAAAAATATTTCTGCTCTACCTCCCTCACCTCTTCCCAGTACAAACACATAACTTAGATAGTTTTGTTATTTAATATGATTGGTCTCTAAAAAGAATCATTTCTCTGCTGCTTCCTGAATAGTGATTAGAACTAATCACTAACCAGGAGTGGAGGGTTATATAGACCTATTCTAAAAAATTGGGATTTCACCCTGACTATTCCAAAGTATGATATTTTTTCCTTCCCCTGATGGCAACAAGCTTAGTTGGAACATTCCAGATGGCAACTCACTGAAAAGGAGACCAAGAAGATTCAAACTTAAATCTAGTTCAGTAGCTGGGGTCTCTGGCTGGATTGACATGGTCCCAGATCATAAGGACAATGAACACCGGGTTGAGTGCATTCTTCATCATGAGCCTAAGCGGGAGACGTAATGGATCCCTGTAAGTTTATGAAAATGCCCTTCTCCTCTTGTATCTGATCCTTCTGGACAAACAGTCTGGGTTCAAGTGAAAAATGATTAGGGGAAAAGAGGAAGCAGAATGAGACACACTAATTTTGTGGTTATGGAGGGAGAGCAACACCTTCACCTGGGAAGGAATAACAGATCCCAGGAAGTATGGGGGAGGGGATAAGAATGGTCTTTGTCTTTCATCTCCTGCCAGATGATGACTTTGACCATCATTTAATCACCATTTCCCTTGACTTTACAGAGAGGTGTATTGGAAATAACTGGGTATGGCCCTAACTCCTGTATTTCCCATGCAAAGTCCCTGTTGCTTCCAGAAGTCTTTTCTACATCCATTCCTATAGTGGTTACTCAGTCATTCTGTGGTACAGATGAATGACCTGTGGTTGGTAGTTTAGACAAGCAGGACATTTTGGACCTGCTGCCTTTAGACAGCCCCTCTAAGAACAAGGACGAAACTTGATTTTCAAACTGACCTGAGAACCCAAAGCCTGCCAGCCGGCTGGGGGCCACATTGGAGGCACTGGCATTCTGTGCTCCCCACAGATGGAGGTCTTACTTGGGGATCCAAATAACTGTGAATTGTGAACACTTTCTTTAGGGGTACTAATACTGCTTGTGTGGAAGCCAGGCATTAAGTTGTCATTACTAGAACAGCAGTTGGAGTCTTAATCCTCCCAGGAATCATCAAAAAAGTGAGGTATTCTATGGCCTTAGCCCAATTTTATCATGAAAGAGTCTGAAAGCCATGGGATATTTTTGTTTCTTTTTTATCCATTTTCTTGAGACCAGTTTCTTTGTTTTTGTTTTTCCCCATTCTTTCTTCTCCTGGCTTATTTGTGTTTTGGTTTTCTTTTTTTGTCACATAAGGCTTTCTGTTTTCTTATTTTAGATCAGAGCAGACAAAATGAAATTGCTGATTGAACACATATGCACAGTTATTTAGAACTGTCTAATAGACATATGTGGCCATTTATACTTAAGTTAAATAAAATGAAATAAAATTTAAAATTCAGTTTCTCAGTGGTACTGGCCATATTTCAAGGGCTCAATAGCTGCTGTATTGCACAATGCAGATATAAACCTTTCCATCATTACCGAAAGCCCTATTAGTGAGGATCTAGAGCAACATACTATCTCTACCAACCCAGATTATTTAATGAAAGGTAATTGTAGAATGTTTAATGTACCACTAGCCTCCAAATCTAGGCAGTTAATAACTGCATGACAGTTACTAACTTCGTGGAAATTAAAATGTTATAATACTCTACTGATGTGGTATGTGTTCAAAGGCAAATTGTTATTTTTAAACATCATATGAAAATATTTCTGTAGTCCTGTTTTAATTTCAGCTTGATACAAATGAAATAATTTATACTATTTTATTGTTAGAAAAAATATCATTTATAATTTGTTCACAGCTAAATTTTATTTGAAGAGAGACATTTGACACATATATATCTGCTGAAAATCCCACCATCCACCCTACAAACATAATAGGTCCATAAACAAGTTCCCAGCCTTGAGTAGATTGAATAGTTGTCTTAGGAGACTGAATATGCTCTCACAGCACATCTTCATTCAAGCAATACAGTATTATTACAGACATAAATATCCAGCTTACTTCTAGGCCTCTACGTCTACTCCTACTAAAGGAAGAATCTTTGGGCAACATTTATTTTAATTAGATACATATTCTTCTGTCTCATCCACTAAAAGTGAATGGCTTGAAGACCAACAACTACAAACATAGAAGCAAATATTTCTGGACTCTCAGGGTGCCATTATTCTTTGACATAAAACAAAGAATAAAACAAAGATACAAGTACATGTTTTCAGGACATCCTCAATCTAGTGGTAACTGGTAACACTATTCTTGGCAATGGAGTAGCTTATACCAAATGCTTACATAAATCAACTAGAGAGCAAGGATCAAACCTCCATGTATACAAGCAGGTCTCAAATCGAGTGATTTTTGCTCCTCAGGGGATAGTTGGCAATGTCTGGGGATATTTTTGATTGTCACAACAGGGGACATGCTACTGGCGTCTATTGGGTAGGGGTCAGGGGTGCTGAGAAACATCCGACAATGCACAGGGCAGCCCCCCAACAAAGAATTACCTGGTCCAAAGTTTCACTTGTAGCAAGACTGAGAAACCCTGGTGTAGACAGCTTCAGTGGACCCCCAGGGGGCTAAAAGGACTTTAAGAGTTGATCTAGTGATTGTCCAAGATTATACAAAAATTGATGCACGTTTTCACATGCACTTGTATTCTAGGGAAAAAAGGTCCTTAGCTTTCAGTAAACTCAATGAGTACAGAACAGGGGATATAGTCAATAATATTATTTATAATAATATTTAAATAATAATTTGAAGTTAATGGATGGTAACTACACTCAGTGTGGGGAGCATTTAGTAATGTATATAATCATCAAATCACTATGCTGTACATCTGAAACCAATATAATATTGTATGTCAACTATATTTTAGATAAAAATAAAAGAACCAATCATAGGGGTAATGTAGATATTCTGTCTCCTAGATATTGCACAGAGCCTCAGTACCGTTTGGTGACAGCAGTTTTCCACTAACCTGTTTGAAAGAACAGTTTCATTCCATATACATGTATTTTTAACTTATTGGTCTGACCTGTGAGCCCAGGAGGAGGGAGCCCTAGTCCCTAGAATATGGAAAAAAACTGCACACAGAATAGAATGTAATAAAAACTATATGAGCAGGTGCAACCATTTAGGGGTTCTTCAAAGAGAGGTGTTATGACTTGAATTACATCACTCCAGAATTCATATGTTGAGTTCTAACCCCCAGTACCTGAGAATGTGACTCTATTTGGAAACAGAGTCCTTACAAATGTGATTTGTTAAGATGAGGCCATGTTGGGTAAGGTAGGCCCCCAATCTAAAACCAATGGTGCTTTACAAAAAAGGAAACTTAAAAAAAATTTATAACTAGAAGTTTGTGCCTTTTTATCCCCTTTATTTCATCCATTCCCCCCACCCCTCGCCCAACCCCTTTGGCAACCACCTGTCTGTTCTGTGTTTATGAATCTATTTCTGTTTTGTTTGTTCATTGTTTTTTAGATTCCACATGTAAGTGAAATCACATGGTATTTGTCTTTCTCTATCTGACTTATATCATTTAGTATAATACCCTAGAGGTCCATCCATGTTGCAAATGGCAAGATTTCATTCTTTTTTATGGATGAGCAATATTCCATTGTATATAAGCACCACATCTTTATCCATTCACCTGTCGATGGGCACTTAGGCTGCTTCCATATTTTGGCCATTATAAATAATGCTGTGGTAAACATAGGGGTGCAGATATGTTTCTGAATTCATGATTTTGTTTTCTTTGGGTAAATTCCCGCAAGTGGAATCACTAGGTTGTATGGCTTTTTTTTTTTTTTTTTTTTAGTTTTTCAAGAAACTTCCATACTGCTTTCCATAATGGCTGCACCAATTTACATTCCCCTCAACGGTGTAGGACAGTTTCCTTTTCTCTATGTCCTTGCCAACACTTTCATAAAAGGGGAAATTTGATCACAGATTTGCACATGGGGAGGACACATGTAAAGTTGAAAGTAGAGATCAGGGTGATGTTACTACAAGACAAGAAACTACAATGATTGCCAGAAAACAACAGACTTGGGAGAAGAGTGAAGCAAATCCTTCCTTATAATCCTCAGAAGGAACCAAAACCCTGCCAACCCCTTGCTATTAGACTGCTAGTCTACAGAATTATGAGATGGTAAATTTCTGTTGTTTAAGCCACCAGTTTATGCTACTTTGTTAAGGCAGCTCAAATGAATACAGGAGGGGCTGTTTCTTCCATTTGCATAGGAATAGACTTATTCCTCACTTTGACGCTACCCTGTTAGATTATGTGATGAAAAATACATATATAATGTAGCTCTAATATCTATTGAGAATTTTCATATCGTTTACTATGTGCCCACTTAATAAATTATATTATTAGGTCCTCACATTCTACTAAAAAGTTAGGTTCTGTTATTAATTCATTTATACAGATAAGAATGGGTGGGGGGAGGTTAGAGGGTAACTAATCTTCCCCCCCACCAGGCATAGTGTGAGGACTGGGACAAGCTGTGAGCTCCACAGCTGGTACCCTGGCTGCTCCACTCTGCTCTCCTGTGGCCTTCGGCATTCTGGTTGCTGGGAGGGAACAAGTACAGAATTGCCTTCTATTCCATCCTTGCCTCCTGTCCTAAACTTGGGTCTGTTCAACTAGTTTTGTTGGCATGAGGCCCCAACTTCTTACCTTTCCTGTTGCAAACCTGTTCACAACCATTGCTTTCCAATATGTCCTGCTCTTCTATCTTATTTTCCTATTGATTTTCAGAGCTGCCCCTTTCCTACTGACATAGTTTAGAAAACCAAAATTTCTCAAAACGACTTTTAAGGCCATATTAGTGTGACTTTTATTCACAGGAAAAAAAAAGGCAAAGCTTAGAATTCCTGACATAATTTTAGATAAAGATTTTACTTAACATTTTGAGAGAAAAAAGCCACTACTACTGAAATGGGTCTACTCAATTCTAAAGAAATCTTCACTACTTTGAAATGACATTTAGGGCTTAAATATTTTAAAATGTTGGATTCACTCAATTTTTCTTCTACTAAAAACATTTAGGTAAGAGGACAGCAAATATGAAAGTGTTTGGTGTTTTGTTTTAGTGATACCCCGAAATACATACCTGTGAGCCTAAGTTGGGATTTTCACCACCAAGTAAAGAATCAGTGCAGAAATTATCCAAACTTACAAAAATCCAAAGTGCAAAGTATTTGAGATTTGTTGTGTAAAGCCTATTGTAATTTCATTACCCAATATCTCAAATAATGACATATGTAAATTCAATTAGAGGAATTTTGCCAAAATAAGAGGTTAAATAGCTGGTTTGATTCATAATATACATGCAGTTAATAATATATAGGTGTGTGTTTAAATGCATATATGTAACTGTGATAAAAACAGTTGCATAGATTTCAGAGATCTACCCATCTCAGATCTGTAATTTTACAATCAAAAGTTAAATCCAAGAAATATTATTACAAGTTGCCAAGAGCTAAAAAGAGACAGAATGTGATTAATGCTAAGTAGAAGAGTAATGTGGATTAGTGCTTCTATGTTTATGTCCTCATTTTCTACTAGGTTTATCGTTCTAATTCAATCAATTTGTCAACATCATCAAATGATGAACTAGTGTTTTAAAAAGTTATCCCAATTTACTTGATAGAATTAACATATGGGAATTTTCTTTTTTGTCTGGTGACTCCTGTTTCCAGATACCTTCTCCCTTTCCCAGCAAATGCATCCGCACACACATGCACCCACACCCCTCGGTATAACCACACCAAGCTTTACATTTCATTCTCGAGTAGGTCGCCATTTTTTCAGGCACCCATAAGTTGGCACACACTGAGCCAACCTTCCCTTGCACTTTCGAGCACCTTTCCATGTTTTAAGACCCAGTTCAAATGTCACCAGTGACGTGGATTGATGTTGGCTTCTGTTGCTGCTGATTCAGATGAAGAGACATTCTCACTCTATGTTGAAATAAACAGAAGAGGTTTCTGACCAGGAACATACTTTTCTTGAGAGTTCATTTGAGTTGAGCATTTCTCGTAAAATCCATTGCTGCTTCAAGTCACAGCCTCAATAAAATTGAGCAATTGGTTTTCACAGATATTGTCTGTCACAGACTGAAAGATGTGCAGTTCACTGAGGTAGGATGTCTGACCTAATATCATCTGAGTAAAAAGATATCTGCATTAGAGTGAAAAGCGAGCTCATTCTATGACTAGAATATTTTTCTGAACTCATGGATTACTGACTGTGTATTTCTTCCTAGTGCCATCAGCTGCTGTTCAGAGATTTAAATTTCCTGAGAGGTATCAATGGTCTTAGGATGGCATCACTGATGAAATTGTAGAGATACCCAATTCCAAGCCTATATAATTGCCATGGCAGCAGTGTATTAAGTCACCACTCAAGGTATCTTAATAAAAAAGGAGTAATGAGAACATCATTTCTCTATTAGAATTTTTGGGGAGAAATGTGTTATAGGTGTCTTCACTTGGAAAAAGAAAACAAATAAAGATAAAAATATAAACCAGAGTCCAAACCCTAAGTTAAAAAATCTCCTCTATCCTATGAAAGAAGGAGAAAGGTTTAATATTTTTCATGACAGTAACATATAAAAGAAAATACGTTTTTTATACTACTTTGCTGCCAGCTGATACACTTGACTCACCGTTGTTGAATTCTGCAATATGCAATATAAAGTTGATATGGCCTAAGATTTTAGGATATCCAGAACTGCAGGTGGTCCCTATAACCAGGTCCTCACAGCATCGTGGACTATCTGTGTATGATTTTCTTCTCCACCTTCCACACTCCCATGTGTCACCTCTCGGTTTTCGTCATGGCAGCACAAGAATCCCAAGCCTTGCAGGGAGTGCATTGGCTTGAGGTTTCTTATTCTAATGATGCCACTATAAACCTCAAATCTAACACAACCTCTCGCCCTCCTATCCCTCCCAGACACTTTTCCTTGCATCCTGAAACACCCCTTTTGTAATCAACAGTCTCCTGTATCCTTCTTCACTTCCAAGTTTTTATTTCTTCTTTTTTGTCCTGGTAAAAATGAGATTGAGCTCCTTTCCCTGCAGACCCCTCACATGGAGAGGGTTTGTTCTGTTGCCCCAGGACTGGGCACTGTGCTAGATGACCCCTTGCTGACCACTGCTACTGAAACCACTTCATATCTTTCTTTCCTCCTTCCAAAGCCCCAGGTCTTTCTCCCTTCATTGTGCCCAACTCTTTCCCTCACCTAGCTGCTCTCTAGACCTGGTTGCTTTCCCTTATTCACGGAAGAACCATACCCCCTTCTCTACCTCCAGCCCTGCCATGCTCCTGATGACTTTACCATCCAGGAGAGGGATACATACCTCACCAGTCAACTATTTCCTTACCTGCCTCACATACTGCAGACTTTTAATTCCAGTCGCCTTAGCATCTCACTCCCAAAGCCATGCACTGGATTACTCTGTCACTAGTAACTGTACTGC
The DNA here is from genome assembly GCF_040802235.1 of Manis javanica. Taxonomy (NCBI): domain Eukaryota; kingdom Metazoa; phylum Chordata; class Mammalia; order Pholidota; family Manidae; genus Manis; species Manis javanica. The sequence continues at coordinate 115,308,356 of NC_133156.1, read as the reverse complement.
ATTTGACATTCTGAGTTCAAGTTTTTCCCAATCTGATCACTGTTTTATTTTCAGCTCACTGCAACAATTCTTCCACAACATTGAGACTTCTAATCCAATTGCTAACTTTATTACTTTTTCACTAACCACCATTCCCTCCTGTCTTCACGTTTATCCAATTCCATGATCCATAATTGTGATATTCCTGGTGAACATAGTAAATTCTCTTACCTGAAGCACTCTAACCCTCTTTGGATCCAATGTTCTGCCTTCTGTATCCTTGTGAATAGAAAATTGTATAAATGGGTTGACTGGTTTTAAACTACCACTTGTAAATTTAAAAGGGCACTTTAAAATGCTGTCTTTTTCTAGTAAATCTCTCCTTTTCTAAGGAATCACTTTCGTACCTTCTCCTGCAACATCTTTCCAATTCCTACCACCACAGAAACACATATATATACCCGACTAATAATCTCCATACTCCTGTATTTCACTGAAAAGCTAGAAGCCATCATTTATTTTAGATGAATTCAACAAATTTTATCAGAATGAAACCTTTTGCTGTCACAACATCTAATGTACCTAGTTGAAGGTGTATGGATCTTCCCCTGATCCTAGTCAACAGAAGAAATATCTCTGCTCCTTCCAAATGAATCCCCTTCATTGGTGTTATGGAGCCCATCCCCTCATGTCCCCTCAAGGATTTTGCCTCTATTATCATCTCTTTTATTTTCTGTATCATCAATATTGCTTTCCTTTCTATTGGATTATTACTATCAGTATCTAGAACAATTTAGTGTGTTCTATCCTTTAAAAAATAAGCGTTCTGTGATGCCATTTTCCCCTCTAGCTCCTGCCCATTACTCTGCTTAGCTTCACAGCAGTCTCTTAAATAAGTGCTCCACACTTAAAATAATACCCAAGTGACACTAGTCACATCCTTCCTCACTTCCCATTCAGATTCTAACCCATTTTAATTTTAATTTCACTTTCGTGCCCACCACTACTGAAACTTCTCTTTTCATACTATTCACCAAAATCATACTATTACTAATTCTAAGGGACATAGCTCAGTCTTCATCTCCCTTGATTTCTCAGGGATGTTACACACAGCCAACTACTTAAAATCAGTTCATTAAAATACTCTCCTTATCATCCTTGACACTACTGATTCCTGGTTTTCTTTTTCTTATATCCCAGGCTTCTCCTTTTCATCTCCTTTGTGATTTATCTTACTCCTTCTTTATCTACTTCAACTTTTTCCAGAGTTCTAGTCTTTTTTTCACCTACACTCTCTCTCTAGATGATATCATCCAGCCTCTTGACTTTAAATGCAATCAAATACTGATAATTTTTCTGTTTTATGTTGATATTGCTTGGCCACATCATCCATTGAGCTCCATATTTTATATATCCAACTGTCTGTTTGATGGATGATTCAAAGTTTTCATGTCCAAAGTGTACTAACCTACACAATCTGTTTCTCATCCAGTAATCCTCATCTCAGTTCATGCCATCACCATCTATTCAAGAGAGCCAGCCAGAATGTTCAAAGTCCTCCTTTTCTTTCACCATCTTTCATCAAATCCATCAGTCTTTCAATGATTCCTTTGTATCTACATCCAAATTATATTTCAAATCCATGAATTTCTCTGTACTTACTTCTACTGCCACCATTCTAGTCCAAGCCACTATTTTATCGCTTCTGGACAACTGATATACATATCTTCATGCTTATATACATGGTTCCCCCTGCCAATTTGCTTTATACACAGAAAATAGAATGTTTTATGAAAATTGTAAGCCAGACCATGTTAGTCTCACTTAAAATAATTATGATTTACATTTAGTTGAAATAAAACTGAAGTTTCCTATTATGATCATTGGCTTCTATCTACCTTTTCTGTACTATTTCACAGATTCTCAGTCACTTTTCTACTGACATGCTGGAGGGATATGTGTGTGTATATATATATATACATCACTTCTTACTCCTTTTCCTAATGTCCTGAGTTGTATAGACATAGCACTGGTGTGCAATTTAACCTCTGCTCTCAGTGTTCTGAATTGATGCTCCTTTCTTATATCCTAGACTTGGCCTAGGTATTCCTGTAGGACATAATCTACCTACACATGGTTTGTCATATAAGTTGACCTCTACCTCCATAATTATAGGCTTTCTATCATTTATATATCCCATATACACAGATATCAGAGGCACATAATTCTATCCTGATCTGTGAACTGCCTAGCTGGACCTTTTCTAGCCTGCTTTGCTGGGAATTAGATTTAATCAGTACAGACAAGAGTGAAATCTCATTGATTAATAGTATTATGGGTGTATATTAGTTTAATTCAAATGAGTTGGTTAATAAAAGGTACATGACAGAATTTCAATTTAGAATTGGTCTTCGTTACAGAATAATGTGTAACAAATCTAAAAAGTATAGTCAATAGACTTCTGTGGGATTCTAAAACTGTGCGATTTCATCTAAAGATGAAAAATTTGTTTTATCCTAACTTTGAATGCTCCATTGGATTTGTAGGACCTTAAATTCATACTAGAAAAAAATATTTAGAAACTTGCCATTGATAATTTCCACATATATTTAAACCTTGCTAGTTGTATATACAGAAACTCAATCTGCATAATATATCCAAGTGCTTTTGGGGGTAACCTAAGGCCTGGGATCACCTGCAAAAGCTGGATTTGATTCTTTCCATTGAGAAACACCATATATTCTAAGAATATTCTAATGAAGAACTCAAGATGGCAGACAAATTCGACCATTTAAGGAAAATCATATATCCAACCTGATGAACTGTGGTAAATATGGCCTTTCTCCTATAGAAATAACACAGAAAACAAAGAATCTTTGGAAGACAATTCACTATTTGATGGAAAGATGTAGAGTCTGTTGAAAGAGCTAGACTTGGCTAGGACAGCGAATATGCCAAAGCTTTCTTTTTGACCACACAAATCTGGGAGGTTCTCTGTTAGGTACAGAGAAGACAGAAAACACAAGGTCCCTTCAGTAGGCATGATCAGTGTCTGAAAATCATAGGCAACTGAGCAAGCAGCCCGTCAATGGCATGTGAGCACGTGAAGGTGGGGGAGGAGGAGGATGGGAGTGGCAGTACCGTCATTATAAAAAATCAACATTTGCCAGAGAAATTGCCAACAGAGGAGGAGAGCAGTGTAGTTCCAACAGATTTTATGCTGATATTAGAAAACAAAAAACCTGGGAACTTCAAAATTAAGTCACAAGTCTGTTCTCTTTTTTGACATCAGATAGCCCTGCTTGTTGAAAAATTCTTATAGTTTTTGTTTTGGTATCTTGTTCCTAGGCTTCTTGTAAATGAAGAAGCAATGAATTATGGGTTGATGGGGTGCTTTTTTGTTGTTTTTTTTTTTTAGCTTCCAAGATTTTTTTTAGATGTCATACGACTAAATCCTTCCATTTCAGGAGTTCCTCTGACATAAGGCTTACCTAGATGTATGGATGATTTCCAAATTGGCACAAGTTAGCAATTTAAATAAGTTAAATTAATGAAACTTAACTTTTTAAAACTGGTTTTAGAAAGTTACATAGCAATTCATTGTCATTCAGAAAAGGAAAATTGTTTGAAAGTCTGTTTGAAATCATTGACTATCTGAGAGTTGTTAAGAATAAAATAAGCTACAAAAAAGGGTCAGTTTATGTTAAATTTAGAGTATTTTAAGTTTCCAGGGGAACAGAATATATAGAAATTAAAAGCAGATGTTACAAAATTGATGCCCTGGAAAAGCCCCAAGAGCCTTAATCCTCTGCAGGGTAATACTGCTTTCCCCAAAATGTCAGTTGCCAGTTTTTTTTTCAATGTGAATTTTGACAACTACACTGTTCCTATAGCAAACATGTATTATTATGATATCCTAATGTCTTGCTTATTACTGCGTCTCACAGCTAAACAGGCTGCCCACCACTGCCTCACTGGCAAGTACGAGCAGTATATCTATTCTCTCTCCCATAAGAAACCAAGCCAAATTTAATAGTTGGAAACTTAACATGTAAACCTGTAGCCTCATTTACTACTAAATCCATGTTGGCTGAGGTTAAATTGAAAAATAAAATCTGGTATTTTTCATCCCTAGATACTTCCCTTTTCCTTAAAATCATTTCAGCAAAAAGAGGGGTAGAAAACAGAGTTAGGTCAATAAACCCCTTGGATTCCAAATTCTACAGTAGATTTTGAATTATAGAGATGGTAACTAGCCACTTCTAACTATTTTCTGAGGCTGTTGAGCATCATTTTCTTTAGTGCCTGAGTTACTCCCTTGTGAGGCAGTCATGGAGATGCATTAATCCTTCCTTCCACAGAGACATTATTTCATGAATAGCAAACTTTTTAAAACCTTTTTTGCCTGTATTCAAATATGCTACTATATGAAGCCTCACTGGTGTGTGGCTATAAAATCAAGACCAGTATTTTTTCTGCACTTTATCTGTTGAAATCTGCCCTTTCTGTCTGGTGCAGTGACTGCATGAGATTATCGCCAAGTCTGAGGCCAGTGCAGCAGCTCTGAATTTTATAGTCTTGCAGATGGGCAGCTGGCCAGCTATAGGCAGTTTTTAGTTGCCATATCTTCCATATTACGGCATGTTTCATAGACATGCAGACTGATAGTTGGTATGTTTATTTATCTACTATAGACCAACATTTCTCAACCTTGGCACTATTGACATTTTGGACATGATAATTCTTTGTTTTGTGGGGAGGTCCTCTACATCTATAGGATGTTTATCAGCCTCCCTAATCTCTATCCACTAGATGCCAAGGAGCATACCCCCACCCCAGCTGTGGCAATCAGAAATGTCTCCAAATCTTTCCAAGTGTCTACTAGGGGCCAAAAAAATTCCCATCGGTGAAGTACAATAAGAATTGTTGTCATCGGTGGCAACAATAAGAAAATGAAAGAAGCTTTACGAGAGAGGTTTTTTAGGGGGACTTTCTGGTGGCACTGGAGAAAATATGAGGGTGGAGGGAAGGTTAACCAAGGAAGAGAGGTTTGGGAAGGCATATTAGAGAGAGACACAGTGACCAGTTGGGAAATAAAGCGAGTTATCTTTGACTTCATTTCAGGAAATGTCTATTAAGTTGGTGCTATGTGCTAAGCACAGTGTTTATTGCTAGACCAGTGATGCATTTAAATTGCTTGCAGTCTGGCAGAGAAATCAGAAAAGGAAACAATTGTAGTCATGAATGAACTCTGAAGAGGACTTTAACTAGTTGATTAAAAGAGGAAGAGAGAGAAGCCAACAAGGCTTTCCAGAAGCCTGACTTATGTGTTGAAGGTCAAAGAAGAGTTAATCACATTTAGAAAGGTGTGGGAAGGATACTGTTGTCCTTGTAAGAAACAGCAGGTGCAATGTACTTATAGGAAACAGCAGGTGCAAAAATGTGTGGGTGTGTGTGTGTGTGTGTAAGAGAAAGAGAGCCAAACAGACAGAAAGAGAGGGCAACAATGTGAGAGCCTGGTGCATTTAAAGAAATGTAAGTAATTCTACTTTGCCAGAGCAGAGATGTTTAATTTAAGAGTGATGAAGAGACACAGCAGAAGAAGAGATCAGGGGTAAAATTAGGATAGGCCTTGGAAAGTAGTTTACATTTCATATGGCAGGATATAGGAAGTATTGCTGAGCTGAAGAGTGGCATGATAAAACTGGTGTTTTAGAAAGGTAACCAGAAGTAGTGAAGAGAAGATATTGGAACTGAGGATAGACCAGAGGCAGAAACTTGGAGGCTGTTGTAGATGTCCACATAAAGTAACAAAGAAAACTTGAGAAATGGGAAAAAAAATTAAAGGAACAGTGGAAGATATTGCAACCTCCCCCCGAAATCCTAACCAAGGTTTAAGTGGTAAGAGAGGAGAGGAGTCGATGTGGTAGATATGTGAGTATAGACAGAATCCAGAGAATTGTGCTGTGGGAGGAGATAAAAAAAAAGGAAACTACAGTAACGATCCCAGGTCTCCTGCCTAAGCGATTGGTTATATGAGAGACTCATTTATCAAGTGAGGAAATAAAAAAGAGAAGAAAGAAAAAATAAACATGTTTATTCAGAATGATGATAAATTCAGTTTTGTACATGTCAAGATTAAATTGCCTTAGAGATATTTAAGTGATAATATGTAATGAGTAGTTGGATAAATGGTGTGGAGTCCAACAAAGGGATCCAGGTTGGAGATTGTCTTGCCAATGGGTTTCAGCCCTTGGCAAGTTCACTACGGATTCAGTGTGACCAAAGAAAATGATAGCAAAACGTTCTTGGAGTGAAAGGGTTATACCCAAGTTTATTTCCAGGTGGCAGGTCAGTCACTAGACTTCACTCTGAGTGAGTCTGCATGCAGCAAGCCAGTCTCTGCCTCTGGGCCTCTCTGTCTGCACAGCTGTCCTCTGGGCCTCTCTGCACGGTCATCCCACACAGCCATCCTCTGGACCTCTGTCTTCAGTGCCGCCACCACTCCAACCTCTGCTCTGCTCTCCTGCAGCATTGCAGGCCTGCCACTTTGTCGCGCCCAGAGCACTGGGCAGAGCTCTTTTTTTTTTTTTCTGTCTGTGTCTTTATTCACTTCTTTTTTTTTTTTTTTTTTTTTTGAGAGGGCATCTCTCATATTTATTGATCAAATGGTTGTTAACAACAATAAAATTCAGTATAGGGGGGTCAATGCTCAATATACAATCATTAATCCATCTCAAGCCTAATTCTCGTCAGTCTCCAATCTTCTGAAGTATAACGAACAAGTTCTTACATGGTGAACGAATTCTTACATAGTGAATAAATTCTTACATGGTGAACAGTACAAGGGCATTCATCACAGAAACTTTTGGTTTTGATCACGCATTATGACCTATAAACAATCAGGTCAAATATGAATATTCGTTTGATTTTTGTACTTGATTTATATGTTGATCCCACATTTCTCCCTCTATTATTATTATTATTTTTATTTTTAATAAAATGCTGAAGTGGCAGGCAGATGCAAGACAAAGGTAGAAAACACAGTTCAGCGCTGCAAGAGGGCAAATGTAGATGATCAGATGATCAGGTGTGTGCCCATGGACCAAGCACTAATCCAGGCCAGACAAGGGCAGCAAGACATCCACAGATGCAGAAGATTTCTCTCAAAGCAGGGGGGGTGAGGTTCTGAGCCTCACCTCTGTTGATACTCAAATTCTCACCTGATGGCCCTCTTGCGACTGTGCCTGTCTTAGGTTGTTCCTCCCTTGAGGAATCTTACCCGTCTCTGGCTAACCAGTCATCTTCCGGGGCCATACAGGGAAATGTAAAGTTGGTAAGTGAGAGAGAAGCCATATTGTTTGAAAAGGTTAGCTTTTTACTTCTTTGCAGATTTATGCCCTGTGGCTTCTATGCCCAGCACTTGTCTCGAGGTATCTTTACCACCTGGAGGAATTATGATACTCGGTAAATTCGATATGAGGCACGAATTCTATTTAAGGGTTGTAATTAGGAAGGAAGAAGAAAAGCTATAGATGTAGCATATGGAAGGAAACATGGGAGGATTGATTATTTCTTTGACATATCTTCTTGTAGAGTACCTAAAGTATGTATAGGTTTTAAACTACTAACTAATTTGCACACACATATTAACATAATAGGAATACGGTGACATAAACAAAGCAAATCTATAATTACCATCCATCTCCAGTGAAGTCAAGAAAACCATTTAGGCACCCTAGGCATTTGTGAAAATTTATCTATGATATGATGGATATTGTCCAACTGTACTTGAACAATCAGACAAATTAAAGCAGCCCATTTCTGGGATATGTTCACATCCCAATTGTTCTTTTAACCGTAGATAGTCTATAGTCATGAGATTTTGGAGTGCTACAACTTGCACCCCTCCCAACTCCTGGTTGAGTTCCAACACTACAGATCCGGTCAAATTCGTTGTCTCACTGTATGCACATGCCAGCCTAGATATCTCCCTCCTCATTCCTATGGCAAGTCCAGGAGACGGTGGGCTGGATGCAGCCACAACCGCAGCATCGTCCAGATCCCTGTGGAGGCTTTTTGATGATCATCCCCCGGCACAAGTCCTCCAGAGAGTGCTGATGCCGGAAGCTCCTCCTCATATCGTATCTTAGTTCATTTTCTGGGTATCCAAGCTAGGCCTTGATCTTCTGCACAGAAACAAACAGACCCTTTGCCCACACTTTGACATGCCCTCTATACCACTGTGCAGAACTCATTGGAGGTCAGCACACAGTAACTGCTTTTTTTTTTTTTTCATTAAGAGAAAGGAATATTATCAGAAAAGAGTACCTCCATAGCTGATCATCTGACACCCTTTAAGTGATCAACATTAAGGATATTTAAAGCATGCGTTGATCTTTGATTTACCAATAGTTTTATCCTATCAAGGAGTAATCCCCCTTTTCTTTCTTTCTTCCTTTCTTTCTTTTTTTTTTTTAATTTTTAATCTACACTTACATGAAGAATACTATGTTTACTATGCTCTCCCCTATATCAGGTCCCCCCTAACAACCACATTACGGTTACTGTCCATCAGCTTACCAAAATGTTGTAGAGTCACTACTTGTCCTCTCTGTGTTGTGCAGCCCACCCTCCCCTTTCTCCCTCCCCACCATGCATGCTAATCTTAATACCCCCCTTCTTCTTCCCCCCCCTTATCCCTCCCTGCCCACCCATCCTCCCCAGTTCCTTTCCCTTTGGTACCTGTTAGTCCATTTTTGGGTTCTGTAATTCCGCTGCTGTTTTGTTCCTTCAGTTTTTCCTTTGTTCCTATACTCCTCAGATGAGTGAAATCATTTGGTATTTCTCTTTCTCCACTTGGCTTATTTCACTGAGCATAATACTCTCCAGCTCCATCCATGTTGCTGCAAATGGTTGGATTTTTCCACTTCTTATGGCTGAGTAGTATTCCATTCTGTATATGTACCACATCTTCTTTATCCATTCATCTACCGATGGACATTTAGGTTGCTTCCAATTCTTGGCTATTGTAAATAGTGCTGCGATAAACATAGGGGTGCATCTGTCTTTCTCAAACTTGATTGCTGCATTCTTAGGGTAAATTCCTAGGAGTGGAATGCCTGGGTCAAATGGTAGGTCTGTTTTGAGCATTTTGATGAACCTCCATACTGCTTTCCACAATGGTTGAACTAATTTACATTCCCACCAGCAGTGTAGGAGGGTTCCCCTTTCTCCACAGCCTCGCCAACATTTGTTGTTGTTTGTCTTTTGGATGGCAGCTATCCTTACTGGTGTGAGGTGATACCTCATTGTAGTTTTAATTTGCATTTCTCTGATAATTAGCGATGTGGAACATCTTTTCATGTGTCTGTTGGCCATCTGTATTTCTTTTTTAGAGAACTGTCTGGGCAGAGCTCTTTTTATAGAGTCAACAGCCATGTATTTCTCACAGGTGTGCAGTGGGCTAGTCAACCAGGGCCAGGTGAGAATTCTGAACACAGGAACTCTCATTTTATCCACAGAGATGTAGATCTGTAAATCATTCATGAATGCACATTCATTGAGACAGGGTTACACAGAATATTACTTTGGAAGAATGAGTGAGAACAGAGCAAAGTTGGAAAGACCTCATCGAGCTAGAAAGTACAGCAGAGCCAAGACCTGAATCAAGGTTTGTGGGTCGACCGTTTGGGTTCTGAATCACTGTACAATTTGATTCCAACTCTAAATATCCACTTACAACTCATTCTTAGAAATTACAGCTTGAGCAATATGTTTGTGGGGCCTTTGCTCCAGCTCCCTAGCAGGAGTGAGAGCACTCCTGGGGGCACCACTGTCTCCTGTGTATTCTTTTATTGCAGAACTCAACATGTTGAATTGCATTTTGTTTTACACCGGATATTGCTACTTATGGTGGGAAGAGACCTTTTCGTGATCAGCTTGTATTTCCTGCAATGACAGAGCGATAGCGTACTAAGTGCTCAGTGACACTGTGTTGAAGAAAGTGTAATAATGGAAGTGGGTCTATGAGAGATTTCAATTTGAACCAAGGATAATACATTTTTTGTAAGCTCATTCTGTTTTCCATAACTTGAAAATTTCACTAGTCTTAAACTATTTTATACTCATGCTGTTTTAATGTTATATACCCAGTTACAGACTTATTGTTCATCCCATATCCTCATTTTCTTCAGTTTAATGTTGCTAGTATTTTTCCCATTGAAACCAAACTATAAATTTCAGTAGAAAGACAACTTTGAAAAACAGGCATAATAACAAACAGGCTTTCTAATTGTATTTCCTCATCTTTTACAATTGAAATTCTAGAAGATGGCAACAGAAATAAGATCCAATTCCTTTTACAATTAATGTTCATCACAAGGTCATTATCTCTTAAATTAAAATTATGGATAATAATAATTCAATCTACTTTTTGTTGTCAATATGTATTTTATTGTGGAAATTTGCAAAGTTGGACCATTTACTCATATATCAGAAAACATAAAGCATAAATTCTGCATTTATTTTTAGGAGTATCATCCAAGTCACTATAAAACTTTTTTCTTAAATTATTTTAGAAATAGGTTTGTGTGTGTATGTGTGTTTGTGTGTGGGCCTGTTTGTTGAACTTCTTTAGAAATCAGTATGGATATAGTTGAGAGTAATGTCTTAAAGATTACCTGCTTATTCTTCTCTTTTCTGGACATACACCAAACTATATCCCTCCAGAGCACTGATCATGTGATTTACCTAATATGAAAATGTCCATGTAAAATGGTCTTTAGAACAATACCAGTAAGCCAGTATAAATAAACACCTTGAGTACTACCAAATTTCTTGCCAACACATAATTTGCTTTGTGAGATTTCTTCCCATTGGATGAATTGAGTTGCTCCAGAAGATGAGTAAACTTGGCACAGTGCTAAGGAGCCAAAGTGAAGAGAGTCCTGTAGAAAAGGTAAGGGAAGAAGACACACACCCCAAATCATGGTCTAGGGAGATGAAATTCCTGAGCAGACCAGGGGTAGATAGGTCAAGACTCATTTGCAGAATGTGATCTTGGGACCATTTAACCTCTTTGGCTACCTAAAAGGTAGAAGGTGAAAGATCAAATAAGGTGAAATGTCTGTCACTCCTCTTTTCTTGTAAAATGTGTTTTCAGTGAAATTCACTGCATAATTTTAACTACAACTCATAATAATTATTCTAACAGCATATGCACAGCACGCATAGAATATAAACTGCCTGTAGACTCCTAGGAAGTACTATCCCTTTCTCTCAATGGACTGAAATGGCTGCCAATAAAATCATAACAAGATGAAGTATGATGACTGTGTGTTACGCACGAAGATGGTGCAATGCATCCATAGTCAGCTGGACATGTGCTGAGTTGTTTTTCTAGTTGCGGTGATATATTTGAACTGATTCATCTGCACTTTCTCACCCAGTCTGCTTTGTGACCGAAGGCACATACTTTGGGGATGGCTGGCTGAGGCCAGTGGTGAAGTCTGTGGCCATGGAACAGAGGAATCCAAACTGGCCAAACCCGCAACCTTGGCTTCGTTAGTACTGTTTTCAACCAACTGAGCTAACTGGCAGCAGCTGCAGGATTTCATGCTGCACACATTTTGAGAGCATTCCAAAGTGGCCCATCAGATACCAAGTGGGCACAAATGAATCTTGTTTATTTGCATAGGGGCCAAAGAAAGCTGCACATAGTGGTTTGGCTTTTCTTAAACATCCATCAGGATTGCCTGTCATTTCCCATGTTTATGGCTAAATGAGTCTCAAGTCATCAGGCCCCACTTCTGACATGAGGTTTTTATCAGTAGAAAAATGGAAGCAGATGATTCCATCATCTTTTAAATTAGTGACATGGGGCGATGCTGACATCATGTGAAATCTGTGTTGAAACCACCTTACTACCCACCAATTATTTCTTGAAAAAAAGTAATGCTTTTAGAATTTTATATAAGCTTTTCTGAAAGGGCTTATTCTAAAATATCCAGTGGGGTACCTCTCCTCTTGAAAAGTGCTTTGCACTGGTTTCATACAAATTCTATCCTCCTATCCTTATCATAAAGCAGGTTGGAAGTAAAAACAAGTACTAAACTGCCTTTAAACAGAGATTCTAAGCCTTAGATATATATTGGAATCATCTGGAAACTTTAAGAATTATTGATGTCTGCTCCAAGTGGTTTTGGGTGTGGTCTGGGTCTGAGGAGTTAGAAAAATTCCCCAGGTGACTATGAAGTTCAGTTTCATTGTAGACCACAGCTTTAAAATTTGGGGTCAGGAAAAATAAACTGCATTATTACTCATTACTTTGCATTTGGCATAATGCTTTCTGATTTCCTGCGAATTTAACTAGTTAATACTATTTCCATATGTACATTCTGTATGAAATTATATCAGTTCTAGAGTCTATGCAGGATTTCTCTGAACATTTGTTTTTCCTCCTTAGAGAAAATACCCAGTATACACTAAATAAATGCAAACTCCTGTGAAATTTGTTAGGCTTTAAATTTCAGGCCCATGACTCAGTTGAGATTCAAATTTAATAGCATGACCTTAGATATTTTATTTAAAACAATACACTGTCAATGGCTTCCTGCTACTTATTTTCTAATGCTTTCTTAAAAGAGAATTAGTGTATTGAGCTTTCTAGGTAAAGAAATCCTGACATTCTATTTAGTCAGCATTATCTACTAAGCAGTTTAGTAGTTACAGCTTCTCACCTCTTGTTTCAGAAAGGTAGGAACGTTTATACACCATTTTTTAAGAACTGCAAGATTTTTTTTTTGGTATCCTTAATCTACAATTACATGAGGAACATTATGTTTACTAGACTTCCCCAATCACCAAGTACCCCCCAAATAACCCATTACAGTCACTGTCCATCAGCGTAGCAAGATGCTGCAGAATCACTACTTGTCTTCTCCGTTTTGTACAGCCCTCCCCGCGCCCCCCACCACACACAATGCCTGCTAATAGTAATGCCCCTTTTTTTTCCACTTATTCCTCCCTTCCCACCCATCCTCCCCAGTCCCTTTCCCCTTAGTAACTGTTAGTCCATTCCCGGGATCTGTGAGTCTGCTGCTGTTTTGTTCCTTCAGCTTTTTTCTTTGTTCTTACACTCCACAGATGAGTGAAATCATCTGGTACTTGTCTTTCTCCACCTGACTTATTTCAGTGAGCATAATACCTTCTAGCTCCATCCATGTTGTTGCAAATGGTAGGATTTGTTTTCTTCTTACGGCTGAATAATATTCCATTGTGTATGTGTACAACTTCTTTATCCATTCATCTACTGATGGAAACTTAGGTTGCTTCCATTTCTTGGCTATTGTAAATAGTGCTACGATAAACATAGGAGTGTATGTGTCTTTTTCAAACTGGGCTGCTGCATTCTTAGGGTAAATTCCTGGGAGTTGAATTCCTGGGTCAAATGATATTTCTATTTTGAGCTTTTTGAGGAACCTCCATACTGCTTTCCACAATGGTTGAACTAATTTACATTCCCACCAGCAGTGTAGGAGGGTTCCCCTTTCTCCACAACCTTGCCAACATTTGTTGTTTGTCTTTTGGTTGGTGGCCATCGTTACTGGTGTGAGGTGATATCTCATTGTGGTTTTAATTTGCATTTCTCTGATGACTAGCAATGTGGAGCATCTTTTCATGTGTCCATTGGCCATCTGAATTTCTTCTTTGGAGAACTGTCTATTCAGCTCCTCTGCCCATTTTTTAATTGGATTATTTGCTTTTTGTTTGTTGAGGTGTGTGAGCTCTTTATATATTTTGGATATCAACCCTTTATCGGATATGTCATTTATGAATATATTCTCCCATACTGTAGGATGCCTTCTTTGTTCTATTGATGGTGTCCTTTGCTGTACAGAAGCTTTTTAGCTTGGTATAGTCCCACTTGTTCATTTTTGCTTTTGTTTCCCTTGCCTGGGGAGAAATGTTCATGAAGAAGTCGCTCATGTTATGTCCAAGAGATTTTTGCCTATGTGTTTTTCTAAGAGTTTTATGGTCTCATGACTTACATTCAGGTCTTTGATCCATTTTGAGTTTACTTTTGTGTATGGGGTTAGACAATGATCCAGGTTCATTCTCTTACATGTAGCTGTCCAGTTTTGTCAACACCAGCTGTTGAAAAGGCTGTCATTTCCCCATTGTATATCCATGGCTCTTTTATTGTATATTAATTGACCATATATGTTTGGGTTAATATCTGGACCCTCTCTTCTGTTCACTGGTCTGTAGGTCTGTTCTTGTGCCATTACTAAATTGTCTTGATTACTGTGGCTTTGTAGTAGAGCTTGAAGTTGGGAAGTGAAATCTCCCCTGCTTTATTCTTCCTTCTCAGGATTGCTTTGGCTATTCAGGGTCTTTTGTGGTTCCATATGAATTTTAAAACTATTTGTTCCAGAAGAACTGCAAATTTTTATCAAAAAAAGGAGTAATTAAAATGTTTTGTTGGCATTCTTGAGTAATAAAGATGTCAAGCACCATATTAAAATTTAATTCCTTTTATTTACTCACATTTTTTTCATTCGAATACCTAATAATCAATGACAATTCAGTGTTCTTGCTCTTATTTTACAGATTAATACATTGGGAGTTGGGAAGATAAGTAATTTGTGTAGATCATTCAGCTAATATAGAGCCAAAGTAGGTTTAATTCTACGTCTGCCTGACTCCAAAACTAAATCCTGAAACCAAATCACTGAGATAATGATATGTGTAGAATAGTTGCTTGTGTTCTAGTGACAGATGAGATGATTCGGAATATAAGCTTTGAGAAGGCTTTGGTTCAATTTCATAGCTTTCCTTTTAATAGAGATGATGAATTGTATTTCTTGGAAGGAACAGAAATACATTAGTTAGTTAATGAAAAATGCTTGACAATGCTTCCTGTATTTTAGTTCATATATATGATATCATGAGCACAAAAACATAAGCAAAGACAATTGAAATTTAGTTATGTCACTTTTCATTTTATAACATTGACCTTAGGAAGTATTACTATAGAACTTTTATTTACTTTAATCTACTTACTTTTGAACATTTCTTAGTAGTAATGTTAAGGTGTTTGAAAATTCAGAAGTATTAAAAGGCCAAGCAGAAGTCTCCCTCTATCCCAGATCCTCCGTAAGAGAGAGTTCCAAGGATTTGCCTGCTATGTCAGAAGCAGCATGTAAAAGAGCAGGGAATTGAAACCTGGTTTCCTTACCTGGAACTCCATATTCTTTTTACTAACTATATCCAGGCTCTGCCATTTCCTAACAGTGTAAACTTCAACTAGCTATTTAAAGTGTATACACCTTAGTATTCCTGTTTATAAAAATAGGAAATTTAATAGTGCTTTCTGAGTAACACTGTTACTAGATTCAGAGGGGATTAATACATGTTAATGCTTAGAAGAGCACCTGACTTGTCAGTAAATGAGACTGTAATCCATGTTTGCTCTCACTATTGTACTGTGTGTCTCCAGTGATTTCAGCACTTCACAGAATGTAGATACTGTACCATGATTAGAACCAGCTGATCCATAGACAGTATATAGTCTGTGAACTTATATAGGATTTCCAAATGTTTAAGTCCTTCAAATTTGGCCACAAGCTGTCAATCTATGTATGTCACTGGTGATTTCATGGTCCAATTAAGTTACTGGAATACTCAACCCTTTAAATTATGTACATATTTGCAGTGGGATATAATAGTAGTTGTAATTACATTGCACTAGCCAATCACTCTTGGATAAACTTGAAAGAATCTGAGGATGTCTGAATTCTTCTGCTGTCTTGGAGAAAGTCAACATCACAGAACAAAATCAATAGATCACAAGTTAAATAAGCATTATAGGTCCCAGTTTATCTGTGGGAGAAGTTCCATTGTATCACAAAATGGCCACATCATTTGACACATTTAGCAGCTGCTGCACAGTAGAATCACATGAATTTTGACTCCTGCATTACACATTCAATAGTTCAAGTGTGAATATGATTATTTACTACAGGAAATGAAGGTCCATCAGATCTCAGGATCCTCACTCATCATGAAAAAAACAGTTTCAAAGACTTTTACTTGACAAGTTCAGTGGACATCACTGAAAACATTAAACTATAAATGTATTTGTATTCAATATCTATATTTTCTAATTTATATTACATATCTTTGATAGAAAGAAGGTACAAAAATAACAAGAAGCTGCTGAAAATAGAAAAATAATACCAAATTCAATGTTCATTTCAAAATAAAATTCAGTGGTTTTCCTCTATGTAGTTTCAGTACAAGAAAATCTGGCAGCTTTATTTTAACTTAGAAGCTATAAGGGATTACATGACTATTTTTTTTAATGGAGAACTCTGTTATAAGTTATTTTATTTACTTAAAAGTGATGTTTTTTTATTACCTTGGGGTGTTGAAAGATTTTGAAAATACTATTTCAGTTGTTTGCCCCACAGCTTGAGTATCCTATGTGATATTGTTAGGGTCTAGGACTCCGGGGTTTCCCAGAGAACAAGACACACGGACACGGAGATGAAAATCCAAGCAAAGTCTTTATTCAGCCAGCAAGCTGGGGTCGACAGCACCTCCCCTGACACGCAGGCCGAGTCCGAGCTGTCGACCCCGGAGCAACTTTGGGTATTGATTATATAGGATCTTCACAGCAGTTACATCAAAGCCCGCGCAGTTCTACAACTAATAGGTTTAAAACACTCTATATTGTAACCAATGGGAAACATTGTAACCTTTTTAGGGAACGCGCCAGTTGCCTGCCCGCTTCAATTGTTATCTCTTGCTTACCCAAGCATGTCTATGTGACTTATCACGGTTACATCCCCAGGCGTTCCCTGGCTGTTGCCCACTTCTAGTTATCTAACTTAGGGTAGGCGCATTTCTCAGAAGCCTCGGGTAATTTACACAAGAAAAGACTGGGTGGCTCTCTCTCTAAG
Organism: Manis javanica; assembly: GCF_040802235.1. Classification (NCBI taxonomy): domain Eukaryota; kingdom Metazoa; phylum Chordata; class Mammalia; order Pholidota; family Manidae; genus Manis; species Manis javanica. The sequence continues at coordinate 115,291,410 of NC_133156.1, read as the reverse complement.
CAGTCAGGTTAAGTGTCATTAGTTCTTTTTCCTGACTTGATGCTCTCTGCACTCCGTTACAATATCACTAAGGAGGCATTGACCATTTAGATAAGAGATTCACTACCTTTTTAAACATCCTGTTCCATCCTTAGAATTGACAGTTCCTCCTTACACTGAGCCAAATTTGTTTCCTAGTAATTTCTGTCTATATTTGTACTTGTTTTTATTTTAGGTAGTCTCTGAGCTCTTAGATTTTTCTATTTTACAGTTTTAAAATATTTTAAAACAAAAACCGTTCCTTCTCTAATTTTTTTACTGTATTCTAACATGAATTATAATTACATAGCTATTTATAAATTGTATTGGTTTAATATATATACTTACCACTCTAGAATGTAAGCTCCCTTTAGTAGGAGCTAAACCTCTTTAAATCCCTGAATCTCAGCACAATGCCTGCCACATAGGATGTACTCAAAATATGTTTGTCAAATGAAATAAATGAAGTATGCTTGATTGTATTTTGTTCCCAAAGGTTATACACTCGATTTTACCACTTGACTGAATGTCTCCCGTGTCTGCTCCATGTATGCCACTCAAAGCCATCCCTAGGTCAGATTCTCCTGAACACACTTGAGAGTCAACAAAGGAATTTTGCGTGAATCCAGGATACAGGACATGAAATAAGTGTTCCTGAAAGAAAGTTCTCTTCCTTCTTGTCTTGGTTCAATGCATCCTGCACTTTAACTCATTACTCTAGTTCTAGAATTTGGCGCTGCTGCGCACAGTATTAAGCATCTGGGCTTTTAGGCTTTTCAGAATGCTGTATACTTTAGGAAGGTCAGCACTTTGTAACAATTTTCCAAAGAAAACAGTCTTTGTTGCCATAACCTTCTTATATAACCAAGTTCACAGAGCCTGGGAGCATTTTGTAATTGTATTGAAACAGCCAACACTGCCCTGGGGGGACCACCCAAGGGACAGGGATAAATTGGTTGCCTCCATTAAGTGATCTTTAAGCATCAAGTTTTAGGAGAAATGTTGGGGAGTAAACGATCACTTAAAAAAGAGGTTGCCTGAGGTCTGAGAGTGCAAGTTGGCCTATATTTAATAACTGCAAGGTCATTGCATGAAATCAGTAAGAGGAAGCAGAGAGAAGTGGGTATCTTATTTCCACACTGCTCTGATGGTTTGTGATGTCAGCAGCAGACCTTCAAAATGGAATGATTGCCTTTAAAATATCATATCATATCATCTTGTTAATGAGAAAGGAGATCAAAGAATTTACTCCAGTCCCCAGTCATGACACTATAATTTAAAAGTGCTTTACAATGATTCCCATCCCAGGACCTCAAATTCTTTTTCCTAATTAATTTCATTCACTGAAACTGCTCTAAAGGCCAGAGATTTTTATGGCTCTTTGCGGAGAAGTCAGGTTACATGCAGGGAATTCTCAATTATGCATGCTAATATTGGAGCGGATCAGGAGTGAAGATTACACCAAACGGTGGATAATCCCCAAATCCTCTCTGTTGGCTTTTGGAAGGTGGGATGGTTATTATTTGCTGTTGCTTCTCTTTTCTTGTTTTGTGGGGTGTTTTTTTTGTGCGTTTTTTGTTTGTTTCTTTGTTGCCATGAGACACTGAGCAGGATGCTAACAGAAGGGACTGCAATGGCAAAATGGCCAAGTGCTTGTTGATAAGGTGGCTCAGAAATTTTCTGAATGGCAACAGAAAGGGGACCTGATATAAGGTATGCAATAGTTGGAAGGAAAACAAACGTATGAATATTAGTTTGTGTCTTCTGGGAGAAAGATGATTCTTCTCATTGTTTTACTAACTACTATGTTAAATAACCTGACTCAGTCTATCTCAGGTAAAATGAAGAGGAAAGAAAATTGAAATGAATGTGAATTTACATTGAAAATTTGAAATTCTGTATTTTTATTTCCTCTGTTTACAAGATCTATTAATAGTATATATATTTTTGGCCAGGGAAAAACTGATTGAATTTATTATTCAGGGAATTGTTTTTGTGGATGTTTCTAAGTGGGGTTGTCACCTAATTAGTCAAGAATAGAGAGTGAAGTGAGAGAGTTAAAATATGTACTTGGCATTGGGTTCAAATATTCCAAAATTTCCCATGTATTCATGAACCCTGACAGCCCCAACAGGAAGCATCTTTATGTTGGTCGTGTAGATACTATACACAGTTCATTTCTATATTATTTTTCCTAAAATAGATGCACCAATAAATGCACACTGAGTTGTCTTATGCATTGAAATTGCTATTAAGATGAGGATCAAGATCAAGAACAGACATTTATTCATTCACCCATTCATCTATCCATTCATTCAATTACTTACCCCCCGCCAAAAAATGCTTTGTTAGATCAGTTATAAAATAAATAAGTCATGGGGATTTAATGTACAGCATAGGGAATACAGTCAATAATATTGCGATAACTTTGCATGGTGACAGATGGTAACTAGACATCGTGGGATAATTTCATAATGTAGAAAAATATTCAATCACTATAACGTACACTTGAAACTAATAGGATACTACATGCCAATTATACTTCAATTTAAAAAACCCACTTTGTAAGACAGGTGAAGGATACTGAATATACATACAACACAGATTATCTTTGAGCAAAAAATTGACCGGTAACACAGGATATTTATAAAAGAAGCAACAGAATCTTTTGGCAAATAAAATTCAAAGGATATGTAGTTCTGCACGTCAGTGTGAGGAGCGATTTTTTTACATCAAACCTTCTGCATTCTGCTTGTGAGAGATGTACTTACTCTAGCTCCCTCATGCCTCATCCACGTCCCCCAAGTGCAAGAACTGGTGTTCAGTGAGGGGCTGTGGCCACACTGCAATTCCAGCCCAGGGCAGCTCTGGGGTTGGAGCAGCATCCTCCACACCTGGCCTCCAGGAAACAGCAGTAAGGAGGGGGAGGAAGGAGACGTGGACAGAAATGTAAAAAAAAAAGGTGACCCCATTGGGGTAGAGGGGAGGGTATAGTTTTGTGTGAAACTAAGTATTAAGACAGAGAAATCCTCAATCACAACATTCTGGGGGAAAACAAGCAATTAAACTGTATGGAAATTAAATTGGACAGCAATAATGAGTGCTGCCATATCATTTTTTTAGGCACATAACCTTGCAGTTCTCTGAGTCTGGTTCCTTCATCCACTGGTCAGGTTACCTCATGGATGATTGAAAAATTAATATTACATACTCTATATTACAATGTTTTAAAACTGGCATAGTAAATTGAATGTCTTACATAAATTGTCAAGGCTTTTCTTGAACATTCTTTTAGCCATACCTAAATTCACTAAGTCAGAGAGTTCTAAATTAGGATCAGCCATGATCATTTTATGATGTCATTATGCAGCTGGCTCTGAGAAACGTTAGTCCACCAATTACAGCATTGAGATGGCCTTTGCAAAATCCACTGGGCCATTTATATGATGCAGCTGTTGGTAAAGAGTTACAGTTGCATATTCCTATGTTGTATCATAAGCCTAGGTCCCAAAACCTCTACTATTCCATAGGCAATGGTTTGTAACCCACTGGTTGATAAATGAAGACAATAAAGTTAAGCTACTTACTGCTCTCTCAACATTAGAAAAAGAAATAGGAAATTTCATTTAAAAAAATCAAGAGTCACAAAACAATTCCACTGCTTTTCTAGGCTTAGTGATCTCGGCACAAAATTCTGTGCAGTTTGATCTCAGCATCAAATAGTCTTTCCCAGTTGCAAAAATATTAGGAATTTTCTTCATGTGTTTCACCTTTGCTAGCCACCTTCTACATGATGCTACATCAAAGGAATTCCTTTGGGAAAAACTAGATAATCAGGTTTGTTAAGGAAGAACTTTCATATGTCAACATCATTACCTACCAAACTATAGTGATGTATACAATTTTGTAAGCAAGGAAGGATCAAAAAAGATAGGACAGAAATCCTCTTTAGCCAGGTCCTTAAAATGATCCAAATGATTTTTATCTTCCATGACAAATCAGGTGTCAAGGTGAATTTCGTTACCACTTCCATTGAATGCACTTCTCAACTAGATGACAACCAAGTGATATGCTGAAACTGCTATAATTTAACAATATAGAAATAAAGACCTTTAATCTTTCTTATTTTCCTCCACAATCCTCTGTGCATTTCAGCATTGGAGAAAGGAGAAACTTTGTCATGAATGCTTTTGAGAACAAAGCATCAGCCTTTTTTATTAGAGACTGAGAGTTTAGTTTATTTATGCATGCCTCAGTGTCAGGTAAACCAATGTCTTACTTTTCTTTTTCTCCTTCATTCCTGTAAAACTTTGATGCTTTCAATAGAATGTCACCATCAAACACAGAGATTGCCACAGGTGCCAAGCTGGATGGAATAGAACTTGATCTCTGCTAGGTGAGGATGCTTGTTCTAGAAGGGGATATTTTTTGTCTTTTCAGACTGCATGGTGATTTTCTTACAAATGTTAAATGTATAGCTTCTACAAATACACACATTTTACTCTGAATTAACTGTAAGGATATATGTTTTAAAACAAAACCAAACCCAAAAGAAGAAACAGATCATGCAAGTTTTAGAGACTTTCCCTAAATCTTATGTGCACTAAATGTAGCAACGTTAGAAAAAGATTTCAGTGTCTGAAAATTTGCCTAGAATATTTACAGTCACCTGTCTCATAACACTTTCTTGAATAACAATGAAAATATTTATTATAAAGTTTAAGAGCTATGGAAATGGATAGGATTACAATATGGTTTAGTTTTATTGATTAATCATATCCTATATTTTAATGGCAACACTTTAGCGTACATGTTATTTTTCAGTGGCAAAGCAAGGGTATCAGTAGTGAGATACCGGTCACAGAAAGGATCTCATTTTCATTCATCTTCCTAGTGATTTTTAATACCAGGAGGGCACTAGGATTCCTGTTTGCTTACTAGACCTTTAGATATTCATGACGAAATAGAATCTCAACAAATGCATGAATGGTGGCCAGGTCCCAGAGACATTGGGAATAAGACTCATTGACATAAATAAAATAAGAGCCATGAAAGCCACTCTAAAAAAAGGGATAGGGAACAATTTGAGTAGGGGGAGCAAGATAGTATTCAGGCATAGCAAGGAATGTTTTTGGACATAAAAGATGGTGAGAAGATGTTGAATCCTTCTTACGTAACAAGAAAAAAATGTTTTCATAGATGGCAATGTGTGCACTCCCTCAGATTCTCCCTCTCCTTTTCCTGGGGAACTTCTTACAGTTCTTCAAAACTGGGAATGAGGCATTGTCAGGATCCAGCTCTGGTACTCACCACGGATGGACCATTCCAATAACCTGTAGCTACTGAAAGTAATATCCTGCAGTTGGGAGTGGGGAGGAAAAGGATCAGGGTTATACTATAGACCTGAGAACCAAGAGCAGTAAGGTGAGAGAAGGGGAGAGAAGGTGAGCACTAGGGGAGAGAAGAACAGTCAAAGATGTGGCTATTAAAGGCAGCAGCTACTTGTAAGCAATAGTGTACTACTCAAGATAGAGAAAAAAGGAAACTTCTAAGGAGATTGAAGACCCAATGATTATCATAAAATTTCAGTTTTCTCAGTGTCTGATGACTGATTGAAGAACTAAAATACTAAAAATTTTTATGTGACATTTGGTTGAGGCCAAAATGTCATCTAGAAAACCTAGGATTCTTTGATAAAACAATACATTACTTTTGCCTAGGCTTAGAAGTTCACATAGACTATAATATTGAAGAACATGGAATGAAAAAGTGTAGATATGAGTTTGAGTCTAGGCTCTACCATTTATTATCTGAATGATGACAGATAAATTATTTAAAATCTTTTGACGTCAGCCTTTTCATTTGTTATTGAGATAGTAATATGCTCCTCACAAGTGGGTGACAAAGGTTCTGTTACATGATGCAAACTTTTAGCGGTGTTTGGTGCCAGACTGAACTCTAGGTGGTGGCACTAGATCATGCAAATGAAAAAGCAAATATGTTAATGTCACAAAATGACTGAACTTTTGCAGCATTCCACGTAAGTGACCAATGCGTTCTGTTCCTCTTTGAAATGATTTCTCCTCTTCACTTGACCCTCCTGCTTTCTCAGATAGGTTTCCCCACATCTCAAGTACAGTAAGTATGTTCTTATTTAAGGGATTTGCTATAGTCATTTCCTCTGCTTGATATGCCCTTACAGTAGGAAACTCAATGGCCCACTGAGAAGTAATATAATGGAGTTGTATTTCTTTTATAATAAAAAACAACTTTCTTCTCAATGATGAGAGAATTGTTCAAATTTTAAATAATATTTAATATTAGCAAAATTATATCTCATAAACTAAGATATTACTTGTGGCAATTTATACTTGTCACTTCTATAAAACTTTCTGAAATCAATTTTATAATGAACAAAAACATGTATATATGTTTTGATTCACTAACCCTCAGCATGTCTTTTTAGGAAAAAATATAAAAAAGGATAATTTGACATGCACATAAATGTTTGCAAGGATTTTATTATAATTGGAAAAGATTTGGAGAGAACTTTAAAGTTCAGTGGCAGAAAAAGGTTTATGATACATCAGCAAACTTTTTCTTAAAGGGCAAATTAACAAATGTTAGGTTGCAGGTCTGTGTAGCAACTATTCAACTGTTCTGTTTTATCATAAGAGCAGCTATAGACAATATAGAAACAAAAGAGTGACTGTGTTCCAGGAAAACTATTTATGAAACAGGCAACTGAACAACAGATTGCAGTTTAACAACTTTTGTTATAGGACCAAAATAGTGCACATGAAAATAATAGCAGCAACCTGGAGAGTATCTTGTGATAGAGGATAAATGAGAAAAAGCAAGAGTAAAAATGTATTCACACTGTGATTGTATTTATGAGTAAATTGTAGATGTGGAGAAGAACTAGTGAGGAACTAAGAAAAACACAAAACTTTTCAGTTGTAAAGCAGTTAGATTTACAGATCATTTGTTTGTTTGTTTCAATTATTTATGTGCTTTTTGGGCCAAACAGTATTGTTCAATTTTTAAAAATCAATATTTGGTTCTGTAGCCTTTCTTTCAATGTCCTTAATCTTTCTCCATTTATTTCTTGTCTGGATTCTGCATTAAGCAATTTTGTAGTGACCCAATTTTCAGTCATTTAAGCCCTGAACTTAATGGAAAAGCTTACACTGTCTCTGACTCTTTTTCCTTTGTTTATACCCTTGGTTAATTAACAAAGCTGGCCCTTCACTTCTTAAAAGACTGATTAAAGTAAGAAAAATCTCAAATGATTTGATATTTTCTAGAAATTTTCTAAGTCAAAATTCTTCCAAGTATTTTTTCTGATATCCCTGAAAGCTTTTAAATATATTTAGTTCTAAATCAATATTGAACTCTCTGCAAATAATGAAAAATAATTACAAAATGAACACAGAAAGGGACAAAATTCATATCAGGATTAGAATTCTCATTAGAAACATGAGCAATTCAGGCAACTAGAAACTTGTGCATAATTATACATAGCTTAGATCAATAATAGCTTAACAATCTTAAAACTAATCTGAGAAGAAAAGATTGTCTGATTACTCTGTCTTTAATAAGCCTGAGCTATCAGTTAAGGGAAATTCTAAATGTGGCAAGGTTACATTTTATAGTGAACTGCTGGCACCCTCCTTTCATCAAATAAATGTGAATTAAACATTTATTGATGTAAACTACCTTAAATGATTACAAATCCAATAATATGGACACTGAGATTATCAAGCTACTTGTTTGTTACACCAAAGTTTCATGAATGTATAACTGATATTTATACAATGTGCATTTGCTATAATTCTTCATCGTATTTCACCTATGTAGAGGTGATCTAACATAAGCACATGAACTTTTCAGAAATATAAGCACATTTTTATAAATAAAATTGTTCACATCTCTGGTGCTCTATATCAGTCTAGATTTCATTACATTTTGTGCAAGTATGTGACCATTACAACAAAAAAGGTCTGGATGCCTGACTGTTGTGCCATGAAGCTCTTAGTAGGATATGCCACAGAGCTTCAGGAAACACTTAGAGTGGCAGCAGCAATGAAATAGGAATAACATTTTGAGAGTCATCTGTTGGAAAAATCAAAACATCTGGATAAATGTAGGCCCTAAGGCTCCTGAGATTGGCAAAAACTGTTCTGTTATGAACAGGTCTTGGATTTGGAAGGATAATTTCATTTGACTGGGAATAAGAAACTAATATGGCACATATGTTAGCCATACTGCATGTCATTGCTTCCTATCTCAGGTACAGAACATTTGGGGTTACTGTCTCCAGCCCCTGTAATCAGTCTGCACATTGTGATGGTGGCAATCAGTAGGCTTGCTTCCCTGGGAGAAATCCTGAACATTTCCATCTAGTGACTACTTATCTTTTTGGAGGGACATAAATCCTTTCTATAAAAAATTTCATTTATTTTTATTGCTTTCCTTTTCTTACACATGCTTTCTTTGCTTTTAAGGTTAGAATCTAAGCTTTGATAGTCAAAGAGGCATTCGTACATTTAAGGTTAAGTATATCAACTTTCATGCATTACTTAAAAATATGTCTGTTCTTGGGGGGTCTTAGAGAAAAAGAAAAATGTACCATTTAAATCTGAGGATAAAAATATTGCACTAATTTAAGAATATCAATTTCTAGAGAATTATGCATGCTTAAAAATGTTATTTATGTATTAAAATTATTTTTATCCCTTCCTTCCTATTCATAGTGAGAGCTGTCTTTGGAAATAGGTTTCTTAAAAAAAAAAAAGGTTTGCTTGCCTATTTTTAGGTGGTCACAGAGGAGAGCTTGTAAATGGGAAGTGAATTCCACTAATCTATGGCAGAATTCCTAAAGAGGAATTTCTGAATGGCAGAATTTACTGTTTATAACAAACACCCTCTTCTCATTCTTCTTAGGCCAAGATCAGGTCTCAAATATCACCCTGAATCATCCTTAGTAAATTCTCAGGGTTCAAGGTCATTTAGAATTGTTTTGAGTGAGTTGGGTCACTGCTTCTTGCCCTGCCCAACTCCTACCCATCCCCAACAAAAGCAGGCCACTTACTGAGCAAAACCACTTCTTCTATACTTCAGTCTCAGAAATGTAAATGGCAGCAAGTTACAAAGAAGTCAGAATATATTATCTTGCTATTAAGCACTGCTTGACCTGAAACCAAAATAACACAGATGTAGAGCTGAAGAGAAAAATAAGCAAGCTATGGAATGCTAACTAACAGCCTTAGGCACATCCTTACAGAGACTTTCAAAGAATGGTCACCCCAATCAGCTGACCCTGAGCAGTTTGTCCCCAGGCTGCAGGTGCCAGAGAAAACCATAGCTCCAGTGGAAGGTGCCATTCTGGTATTTGAAATAATTTTTAAAATGTGATATGGACCGTCCTCAACAATCTTTTCCCCATCTCTCATCCCACACAATCCCCTCAAAACAATTTTAAGCACAAAAATCGGAGGAAATACATACAATACATGACCACAACTTCATCCCTAACATGTTCTTGCATCTTTCACCATAAAAATCTGTGTTGCAAAGATACAGAACAAGAAAAACACACCTTTTATAAATGCTAACTTATGAGTGGATTATTAAAATGCATCTATACAAAAGCTTTAATGGATCATCATAATTTAAAGAAGACTAATCTAAATAGTTAGAATTGAAATTATGGTAGAATATTTAGAAAAAAACCATATTGTTATAATATTTTTAAGGATGTTGTATTTAAGAGGAATTTTATTATGTAGTAAAGATCCTTAAAGCTCTTGATTGCTGAGTAATTTTTCAAAACAAGACAGATAAATGGGTATTTTAAAGTGCATAAATGTCTTCAAATGTTTTAAAAATCTCAGCTACAATCATTTTTTCAATAATACTATGCTTTCTTCAAGATAATGCAAGGTAAACTTAATTGTAAACTATGTTAGGAATAATTTGTGCATAGACCCAAAATGATGTTTTATAATTTACAATTATAATATACAACTTTAATGTGGTCATCCTATCAACATTGTAACATTTAATGACTCATCCTTATGTTTACATGTACTATGAAATGTTAAATTAATGTCTTCTTAAGAATGTTTAAGTTTAGTCCTGCCCATTATTGAATTTTACCTTTAAGGTGCATTTGCCTGTGTGAAAATTTTGTCTCAAACAAAGTAAGGGCTTGATTTTAAGAAAAAGCCCTAAGATGTATGAAAGTAACATGTGTTTTAAAAGATATATACAACATAAATGTAGGAGGAATCTGAAATGGGTGAAATTATTAGATATCTCAGGAACCTGGGAGTTTCTGAAGCCTGAACAAAGGGCATGCAATCAAGTTAAATCAGAGAGTGAGCCTAACAACCTACATGATGACAAGTGTGGAAAATGGCCAGTGAACCACTGATATTTCCAGGACTTCTGCAACCTAATACAATATTTGATATATATGATAGTCATATTTTGCTATATTTAACCCTGGTATTGCAACTATTCTATAATAATGCTTGTTAGGAAAGCACGTGGTGAATAGTTCAGCATAGCAAATATTACGAGGTGCAACACACAAAGTAGAAGGTTTATAAGAAACATACTCTAAAATGTAGTGTTTCTCAAATTTTAATGTGCAAACACATCATCTAGTGATCCTATTAAAATGCAAATTTTGATTCGGGAATACTGGAGGTGCCTAAGACTGAATCTTCACAAACTTTTAGGAGATGCTTGATGGTGCTGGTTGGAAGACCAAACCTAGAATAGCAGGAGTTGACATTTAGGACAGCTGATGCGGCACAAAGTTACCACATTCAAAGACCAGGGAAAAAATAAAATAACAACTATAAACCCTTTAAATGACATATCTTGATACTGAGTAATATAGAGGTCCTACTTTATACAAGGCACTATCCACTCTCTATATGCATTATCTCCTTTAATAATCCTATACCCCTATAAATGAAGTGCTAATATTAACTATATTTTTTTATTGGAAAAATGAGCTTTAGAGTCATAGAATTAGTGTAAAAGCTGGCATTCAAAGGCAGGTTTTTCCAATTCTAAGCTGTAGTTCCTCTTATGTACTCATTTAATGGTGTTATTTCATACAGAAACCTAGAGGCGGGTTGGAAAAGACAGAGTGGGACTAAGAATTTATACTGATGTAATTTTTAGTCATCCAAATGCAAGAAAGCCAAGAAATTCAGAGTTCATTAAAGTAGAAACCACCATTTTATAGGATTTAATTTGTCATATGCATTGTTCATCCTTTTGATTTAATACAACAAGTATATCTATTTTAAAGGTCATATCATTATTGGACGAAGATAGCATAAGGAGATAGGATTTCAAAAAGAGATGATTTCATATGCAAAGCACTGAGAGCGAAACAGCATGTTTTGGTTGGAGACATATAAATAGTTGGGCACAGCAGAACATTTGGTCTGAGAAACAGCATCTGGAAAGAGACTGGAAAGCAGGCTGTGGGCCAGATCATGAATGGCATAGGTAGAACGCCACCGAAGGGAAAAACAGACCTGGATTTGTTATTTGTTAAAATGGGCTCTGTCAGAAAAGAGGAGGAAGGATCCAAAGGAGAACAGACTGCAGACAAGCATACCAGTTTGGGAATTTTTCCATAGTCAAGGCAAGAGAGAAGTGCCAGTTTTAAGGTGGTTCCCATCCTAGGGAGAGATTCAAGAACTACCTAAGAGGTGACGTTGTTGGTACTCTGTGAACAAGTGCGTTGAGAAAAGGTAATAGGTTCAACTTGGATTAGAATTTGAAAGATTGGATAAATAATAGTTCCGTTTCCAGAATTGTTGGGAATTTGCACATGTGTATTCATGACAGATACTGCTGTCTAGTTTTCCTTTCTTGTATCTGGTTTTTGTATCAGAGTAGTACTGATCTCATAGAATGAGTTAGGAAGCGTTCCCTGTACTTCTATTTTCTATAGAAGAGATTATGGAAAGCTGGTATTTCTTCCTTCAGTTCACCAGTGAATTTACCACTGAAACCATCTGAACCAGTACTTTTAAACTGGAAACTTAAACTTGTGATCTGAGGACACACTTTGTATGATGTGTATCATAATGTAGATTCTCGGTGAATGAAATTATGTCCTGCTTGTTGCACTTGTTATTTGTTTCAGTATTTCCTTTCTTTTTTTTCTTTTTATGTCTGTCCTGCTTTTAATTGCACACTTTATGTGGTTCCATTTTTCCACCTCTCTTACCCTATCAATTCTACCTCTTTAAAAAAAAATGTTGTGGTGGCACTAAATGCTAAAATTCTCAACAAATTTTCAGCAAATTGAATCCAACAAGTAACAGATAAAAAGATTATCAATATAATTTGTCATTATGGGAGAGAATCAAGGACTGGACGTTAAAGATTCTCTTGGTGAGTGGAAAAGTATGTCTAGGGCTGTATAACCAGTCACTGGAGCAGCTGGTCCCAGTTTGAGGGAACAAGCTCTCAAAATGCTGAAGAATGGAAGGCTTGGGGAAGGAGTAGGGTGGAGGGGAATAAAAATACCCTTAGAATTCCTTGGGTTTTCTCATTATGTAGTTTTTTTGGAAGGAGTCATCTAACAAGAATGGCCTGTAAAGGGAAAACTTAACCAGTGAAAAAAGGCTATCAGTGCATGGCGTACTGATTTGGTACATTGAATGTTCCTAACAAGCAAATGACCCTTTAAAAGATAGAATAGAAGATATATTTGGGGAGACTGCAGAACATGCAGAAGACAGGAATAAGGATACCTCATAACTGTATCCCTTCACTGTATGTTAGGATAGTAAAGAGGTCAATCTAATGGGGCAAGCCCCGGTGAGAAGGTACGGCTAGCCAATAATCACCAGTTCTTTGGTAAAAAATGGAAGTCATGTGATGTGAGGCAGAGGCATTAGTTGTTCAAGTGTAGATGGTCCCGAGCATAGTTCAAGGATTGGAGAACCGTCTCCATTTATAATGGCAGCCTGTAAATAATGAAACTCTTCATTGCCCAGGCAGCAAGAACAAGGCCCTGTAGCAATAAGTAAATGGATATTCTGTGACTGCAACTGTCAGGCAATAGAACCCTGGAATAGTTTAACAAAGGCAAAATACTCCAGGCCAGTGTTTTGCCTTCTGAGACAGGCTGCCTATAACTAATTATGCTAAACATGCTCTGTGTAAAACTATTCCCTACAGGGTTCCACATGCTCTTGGCAGTCTGATGAGAATCTTGGGGTGGGCTGAGGGTAATGGGGAGTGGCCCAGGCAGCACAACTCTGGTCAGGGCCCTGAGTCCAGATATATCTTGCCACATATATTTTTCACCTTGACTACACCTTTCAGTGGTTGTGATGTCTGGATGGGATCTCGAGCCAAGTGGAGAGGAGACGTATACCCAGAGGCACTGTGGTCTCCTAACCTGGAGGTGGTGGCCTCCTGATGGAAGCTGTACCCAGTCTCTGCCCTCTGAAAAAATGTGACATCGCACTTCCAGGATCATGTACTGCCTCTCAGAGGTGATGTGCTGACAGCCTTCATCCCGATGCAAGTCAGGAGAAGCACACTCCACTTACAGGATAAAAGGGTCCTTCAAGGTGACAACTGTAGATATGGGTTAGACAATACTGATTATCCCAGAATTCTAAGAGACTCCTCACTTAATAGAAAGAGAACATTTAAAATCACCAGAAACAGAGATACATGCATATTAGCACTATGTCTTGACCTTGGGCCCCCCTGCCCTGAATTCTTCTGTACATCTCGCCCCAGCAGTGGCTTCTGCTGCCAATCTGTCATGATGGTGGCCTGTCACACAGTACTGGTGTCTCGCCTGAGGTTTCAGCCCCAGGGAAGTTCACTATGGATTCAGTGAGACCAAAAAATGACCACAGAATGTTGCGAGTTAAAAGGGGCTTATACCAAGCTTTATTCTCAACAAATCCTGTTCACCTCTGTTCCTGCCTGGGCTCAGCCTCTGTCCCAGTCACTGCCCTTGCTTCCAGCCTCTGCTCTCCTTTCTCCTGTTCTCTTGCTCTCTTCTGTGTCTCTTAGCAGCAGGGAACCTCTTTTATAGTAATACTGGCAGTAATAGCTTATTGCCAATGGGTATGCAAGAATGCATCTGTGCAGTAGGCTAAGTATTAATTTGCTGCACATACACAATGGGTATCAGGTGAGGATACTGGCCGTGGAACTTTTCTTTTCCCTACACTCCATTCTTCCAGGATTCTTGCCTCATAGTCTACACTTCCTCAATCTTCTATAATGGTCCCTATATGAGAAAGCTGGAGTGTTTTAACCAGATCCACAACAGCAATAGAAACTATAACAACATACAAATAACAACAAAGATTATTATACAGATAACAATGAAATTATGATAATAATAGTCATCCTCAAGCCTGAGGAGATTGATTGTCACCAAGTGGTCATTCCAGTCATATTCAAATCAGTTCTACTCAGATGAGTCCATGACTTGCACTTTCCATGGGAGGCCAGTAATGGAACTGATAGGGAGCTCTGTGCACACCCAGCAAGCAGCAGGTTTTGCTAGGCTGTGTGCCCAGTCCACAAAGACATTAGAGGAGATGAACCTTAAGGGCGATGAGACACATGTTTTAATGACACCAACATAAGCAAATCTTGTCCTTTGGGTAGGATACATGCAAGAGAGTGGCCCTGTGATAGGACTGTGGCAGGAAGGGGATCCCATCTGGGTCTAGTATATCATATCTTTACCTCTCTCCCTGTGGGGGTTCCTGAGGTATCTTTGTATATTGCTACTGAAGGTGCATGCACTGGCCATAAAGATAAAACAAAACTCCCACTAAGATGCTCTTACCTTCCAGCGATTTTGGGTACACTACCCCAAAGTGGCACCCTAATGTTACTTCAGGAATATATAGGACGTCGACATCCAGGCCTCTTCTCCAAGGTGCCAGAAGGGCCAGGTGTCACTGGTCCATGTGTCAGAATGTCCAAGGCCATGTCCAGTGAGCTGAGTCTCCAGGGTTTATTGCAGTTGGTGCTTGCAGCAAGATATTATGCTGTGGTCAAACGTTGGCTTCAATGATTCCTCCTTGGTTTGTATTTGCAGTTGTATAGGGGAGACAGCAATGAGTGTTAGTGTGTCCATGGGGCTCAGAGTTCCCTTCCGGGGCTTCTCAGTCAAAGCACTAGCACTTTCCATAAGCAAACTGACCATGTCCTTAGACTATTGGTGTCTTGATTTCAGCGCAGATTTTTTTTATATAGCTTTTAAAATTTTTATTAAAGTATCATTGATATATAATCTTATAGGGTTTCATGTGAGCAACATGGCAGTTATTACATTCACCCATATTATCAATTCCCCTCCCACACACCCCATTGCAGTCACTGTCCATCAGTAAAATGCTATAGAGTCACTACCTGTTTTCTCTGTATATACTACCTTCCCCATGACTGCCCTACATTATGTGTGCTAATCATAATACCCTTTTATCCCCTTCTCTCTCCCTTCCCCCACTACCCTTCCCCACCGCTTCCCTTTGGTAACCGCTGGTCCCTTCTTGGAGTCTGTGAATCTGCTGCTCTTTTGTTCCTTCAGTTTTGTTTCATTGTTATACTCCACAAATGAGGGAAATCATTTGGTACTCGTCTTTCTTTGCTTGGCTTATTTCACTGAGCATAAAACCCTCTAGCTCCATCCATGTTATTGCAAATGGTAGGGTTTGTTTTCTTATGGCTGAATAATATTCCATTGTGTATATGTACCACATCCTCTTTATCCATTCATCTACTGATGGACACTTAGGTTGCTTCCATATCTTAGCTATTGTAAATAGTGTTGCAATAAACATAGGGGTGCATATGTCTTTTTAAATCTGGGACCTTGTTTTCTTTGCATAAATTCTGAGGAGTAGAATTCCTGGGTCAAATGGTACTTCTATATTTAGTTTTGTGAGGAACCTCCATACTGCTTTCTACAATGGTTGAACTAACATATTTATTCCCACCAATAGCATAGGAGGGTTCCCCTTTCTCCACATCATTGCCAAGATTTGTTGTTCCTTGTCTTTTGGATGTTGGCCATCCTAACTGGTGTGAGGTGATATCTCATTGTGGCTTTAATTTGCATTTCCCTGATGATTAACAATGTGGAGCATCTTTTCATGTGCCTGTTGGTCATCTGAACTTCCCCTCTGGAGAAGTGTCTATTCAGATCCTCTGCCTATTTTATTAAGTTATTTGCTTTTTGGGTGTTGAGGTGTGTGAGTTCTTCATATATTTTGGATGTTAAACCCTTGTCAGATATGTCATTTACAAATATAATCTCCCATACTATAGGATGACTTTTTCTTCTGCTGATGATGTCCTTTGCTGTACAAAAGCTTTTTACATTGATGTAGTCCCATTTGTTCATTTTTTATTTTGTTTCCCTTGCCCAAGGAGATGCGTTCAGGAAAAAGTTGCTCATGTTTGTATTCAAAAGATTTTGCCTATGTTTTCTTCTAAGAGTTTTATGGTTTCATGACTTACATTCAGGTCTTTGATCATTTCGAGTTCACTTTTGTGCATGGAGTTAGACAATAATCCAGTTTCATTCTCTTGCATGTAGCTGTCCAGTTTTGCCAACACCAGTTGTTGAAGAGGCTGTCATTTCCCCTTTGTATGTCCATGGCTCCTTTATCGTATATTAATTGACCATACATGCTTGAGTTCATACCTGGACTCTTTAGTCTGTTCCATTGGTCTATGGGTCTGTTCTTGTGCCAGTACCAAGTTGTCTTGATTACTGTGGCTTTGTAGTAGAGCTTGAAGTCAGGGAGCATAATCCCACCCACTTTATTCTTCCTTCTCAGGATTGCTTTGGCTTTTCGGGGTCTTTTGTGGTTCCATATGAATTTTAGAACTATTTGTACTAGGTCATTGAAGAATGCTGTTGGAATTTTTATAGGGATTGCATCAGGCCAGATTCTAACAAACCACTGTACCTTCCAATCATTTCTGCCCCAGTAGAATTATACGGTACATGAAACTTCCAATTTATCCCTAATTGTTGCTTGTAGTGCATGTCTAGTGAAGTGGGTGCCTTCATCACTATCAATTATCTGCAGTCAGCCATAGGCTACAAAAAGGTGCTCCAGGCCTCTTTTGGTTGTTTGCTGATCTGCACAGCATATAGGAAAAAGCTACCAGAAGTCCAGTAGCTGTGTATACATAAGTCATGGCATACTGATACCCTTCTGATACAGACAGAGGCCCAATATAGTCTATCTGCCACCTGACAAAGAGGTATCAGCCACTTAGCTATAGTTCCAGGTTGCTGTGGGACTTGGTGTAAGTCCCTCTTAGAGCACATAAATACACTCCTTCTGGGTTCTGTTGACTTCTTCAGAGGTTAAAGGCAGGGCCCACCAATGGGCTACAACCCACATTATCTTCTGGCCTACATGCAACAAATGCTGATATAACCACTGGGCTGTATCAGAGGCAGGCTTTCCTTGTAGCCAGTGTGCCTGGGCCAATGTGTCTGCTTCATCATTTCCTGGAGATATCAGTGGCAAATATCCTATCACATGATCTACTTTAACTGTTTTAGTCCTGGGCTACCAGAAGCCCATGTCTTGCCACAATTCTTGCCCCCAAAGGGGGATGGTGACCAGCCAGTCAGTTGGCAAGGTTCCATGTCAGTAGTACAGAATCAGGCCCCAATAGGTGGCTCAGCTGTCAGTGCAAATAACTAGTGGGGAGGGCTCCTGAGTGATCACAAGCCATATTACCCTCACACACCTCGCACTGATTGCTCTTCCCCTCACCATCTTCCATCCATATTGCGTCAATCTTAGGATGGAAAGCTATGCCCCCCCATTTTGGGGGCTGCCCATGTCTGGAGCCATCTGTGCACCATGCATCTTCAAGTACAGGGGCTCTTCTCTCTTGATAAGGGCTCTCTGCTACTAACGGCTCAAGAGCAAGTTCTTCCTGCCTTTCACTGGTATATGTCATTGGCCCCCGTAAGTGTTGGAGTTCTTTTCTCAAGAGTCCTTTAGAGATGGTGCTACACTGCTGTAGGTACTCACCCCTCTTGGCCAATATAGGCAGCCATGGCATACCACTCTGCAGCTTTTGGGTCCAGTCTTATACCCACGCCACAATGGCATAGGTGGTTATTACCTTTATCAGGGCCATTCCAGTAATGGGCTCTGTAGCCAGCAAGGTGTAGAAGATGGCAGCCAATTGTTTCTCTACTAAGGTATACCATACCTCTGCTCCTTTCCGGAGTTGCAACCAGAATCAAAAAGGTTGGCAAGTTCATTCAAGCTTCTGCTAGAGGCCCTGGCCACAACCATCTTCAGTCACATGAACATCCAGCTCACAGAGACTTGATGGGTCTATCACACTCAAGGCCTGCACAGCTTGACTGCCCATTTTGCATTAGAAAAGCATATGTGCATGTCTCATCCTCTTTTCACCAGACACCCTTTCATACCAAATGGCATAAGGGCTTCAGAATTTGTGCCAAGTGCAGGATAAATACTCTCCAGTAGACTGAAAGACCCAAAAACTCCTGTAACAATGCCACAGTTGTAGGGATAGGAAAGGCCTGGATTTATCTATGACTGCTTCTGGTATAATTTTATTCTTACCCATCCAGACAAACCCCAAGAATCTGACAGACAAACCAGGTCCCTGAATCTTGGTGCTGGTCACAGCCCATCTTTTCTCCTGTAGATGTTGCAGCAGTCTAGGTGCTGTATCTTCTAGATCTGAAAGAGAATCAGATGTGAGCATGGTATCATCAATATAATGGTACAGCTGCACCACTGGTGGTTTCTCCCGTGCTGCCAAGCCCTTGGCTACAAATTCATGACAGATGGTGGGTTTGTGGAGGTATCCCTGTGCAAGGACAGTGAAAGTCCATTGCCTTCCTTCCCAAGTGAAAGCAAACTTTTCCTGACTTTCCTGTGCTATTTCAATGAAAAAGAAGGCAATAGCAAGATATGACACAAAACAATATGTCCCTAGTTCATGACTGAGTGTATCCATAAGGGCTGCTATAGAGGGGACAGCAGCATGCAGAGGAGGGTATGACTTTTTTCAATTCTCTGTAATCCATGGTGATACACCAAGAGCCATCTGGCTTTTTTACAGGCCACACCAGGGAATTAAAAGGACTATGGGTGGGCTTTATAACACCCATCTTCTCCAGTCTCTGGAAGGTTTCTCCAAATTCTTTATGCCCCCCAGGCAATTTGTATTGCTTGGTATTTGTCACCCACTGAGGCACAGGGAAAAATACAGACAGGTGCTTAGCATGCCCCCTCAGAACTGCCTTTACTACATTTATCCTCAGTTTGAACTCACCTGCAGTGGTCTGTAAACATAGGCCCTGCAGGATATCTATAATATATCCAAAATATATTAAGGGATGGGTGAGATATAAACAATATACTCCTTTAGGGGCAGATGCCCTATTCCCAATGGGATTTGGGCTTGTTTCACTCTATTAGACTTATCTTGTATCCACCTATAATAGCAGGGGTCCTGGGAAACCACTTGGGGTTGCCATAAATCAGTGAGAATTCAGCTCCTACATCCACCAGAGCCTGGACACATTGTATATTCACTGGTGACCAATGAATTGATATTTCAACACGTGGTCTCTGGTCCCCTCCTGGTCCCCCAAGGTGGGTGCCTTGTCCCTCCCCTTAGTCAAACCATATCACCCAATTTTCTTCCCAGGAGGATCCAGGCAGGGTCAGCTTACTTTCCAGCAGAAAGTCCTGCAGGCTGGACTTGTGGCTCAGTCTCCAGCTTCCATTTCTTGGTCCTTGCCTTAGCCAATAGCTGAAACCACTTCTAACAGCCAAAACTGCTGCTCCGGCTTTGAGTGTTGACTTTCCATCCAATTTCTCTCAGTCTGCTCCTGCCTTTATCAAATCAACATACATCAGGGTCCTCGCAACCTTCACAGAGCCCTTCAAACCCTTCCTCTCAGTAGTGGACCAGCCTCCCTTCCATCCCTGCATCGCTTCTTCCTCTCCCAAATCTGCTCCAGTATGGGTAACCTCATTTATGGGTTGCCCTATATGAGGGGCAAGAACGGCCACTAGGTACCCAAAAAAAATGGGGGAGCCATCTAAAGCATAGTACCCCTCATCTCTGAGGTAAACAGCTCCTTTTCTGGGCCTTGATTTCCTGGGTTATAAATGGCATTTTTCATGCCCAACTTCAGTAACACCTGCTGGAGCTCAACATATGTCTGCAATATACTGGGGAAAGATGGCAAACTACCCTGATTGGGCATACAAGTGCAGCCATCAGCCAATCAGGAAGGAATTGGTTCCCTAGTATCTGCTCTGCATTTTGTAATTGCTGCTGCAGGGCAGGGTGAGTTGTCACGGAAGCCAGATTTCCCATTTCTGACCCAGACAGAATGATCCCATCCACCCCTACATCCCAAAGGCACAGGAGCTAGGTTGACATAGACTCTGAGGTTTCTGCTAAAACTGGGAACCCAAATCCACCAGCTCTGTCTGAGTATAGGGCAGAGGATGGAGGGTGCCATGACCTGGGGAGGGGGCTGCACCTCTCCCTGAGGAACCTACAGTTGCTGTGTCCTTATTTTCTTAACTACAACCAGGAAGGATTTTAGTAGAGGAGGGGTTGGTGCCTCAGGCACCATCTCTACCCCTCATCCTCGCATGATGTATCTTCCACCATTTCTGGAGCTGGCAGCACCACTGCATCCTTCACCTCCCCCACAGCATCTTGCAGTCTGCGTTCTTGTGCTGCATCTTCCTGAGCTTCTCCTGTATGGCCTTTCTTCACACCATGAGAAATAGCCAACCCATGGTTCCTGCCACCTCGTGGGCACTCTGTTTCTTTAAGGAGTTCCCTATTTTGCAGAGGGCCTCCTCTACTGCCTCAGGCATCACCTCCATCTCCCTCTAGTCCTGGGGAGGGGCCCATGCCTCTAGGAGGAAAAGCCACCTCTGTCCACATGCCCATGGGGGCATACGTTGGAGTCTCCCCATCCATATGGCAGCCAGTTGAAGTAACACTCCCATGAGGGCAGCCTTTTCTGTTTTTAGTCTGCAGTGAATACTGCCGAGCATGCCAAATGTCTTGCCTGAGGGTTTCAGCCCCAGGCAAATTCACTATGGATTCAGTTAGACAGGAAAGTGACAACGGAATATTGGAAATTAAAAGGGGCTTCTACCAAGCTTTATTCTCACAGTGGTTGGTCAAGTCCTAGATTCTCTTTCACCTCCACCTCTACCTAGGCTCAGCCTCTTCTCAGGCACTGCCCACACCTCCTGCCTCTGTTTCCCTCTCTCCTGCTCTCTTGCTTTCTTCCCTAGGCTCTCCTTCTCTGTCTATCAGCACAGGGGGCACTCTTTCATAGCAATACTGGCAGTAATAGCTTATTGCCTATGGGTATGCAATCATGCACCTATGCAGTAGGCTAAGTATTGCCTTATTGCACATACACAATGAGGTATCAGGGTGAGGATGTGGCCATGGAATTCCCACTTTCCCTATAACTGGCAAAGCCAGAGCTGTTAAGTCAAGGTTCTGTGAGAAGCAGATACCAAGGGACTATACATGCAATGGAGTTACTGGAGGGAACACATATGAAGAATAAAGTGGGAGAAGCAGGTATAGGCAGGAAAAGCCTGTATGGGGCTCTAAGGGGCTGTGCAAGGAAAGGACAAAGGGAGCTTTGGGTAGAGTCTTAGACTGAAGCCCAAATCTAATACACATTTCTAGTGAATTTTCAGGTAGGGCAATAGAGAAACTTTGAGCCCAAGTTGTCCGTTTGAGAAGTTCCATGACTATAGATACAAGCTTGCATTAGCATCTCTAACTCTGCTTAGTCACTGATTGGAATTGATTGGGAGTTGCCCAGGGGAAATGGAATGAATACTCAGGGTTTGGCAGCTGGGACTGTTAATCAGTTATGTTCTCTATAGCTGATATGAGTGTTGTATTTGCATGGTTGTCATATCTGTGTATCTGTGTGTGTGTGTGTGTGTGCGTGTGTGTGTGTGTATTTGCACTTGTGTGTGTCTTTAAAATGGGTTTTTACAAATTAGTGGAGAAAGAATGGCCCATTCAGTAAGTGGCACTGAAAAATTGGTTAGTATGTATGCTTCCTGATAGGAACATGTTGGCTATATTTCACCTGGATTCCCACCACCTACAATTATGCCTATCATATCATAGTTGCCTAAACAAATTTCTTAATTATGTTGATTAGTGTATCCTTTTAAAAAAGATTCCCTACCACTATTAGTAAAATTAATCTCAGATAATTCTAAGAATTGATCAAAATACTATATAAGTATTGGAGAAAGTGTAGGAAAGTGTATTTATAATAGAGTAGTAATAATTATCTTAATTAGACCAAAAAAGAAAAAAATAAAGAAAAAGATATATTTGGTTATATATAGATTTTAATTTTATTTCTAATTAAAAGGTAAGCAATAAACTAACACATTACAAAGGATTAATATGCAAACCCATATTTTAATACCTATGTATCAATAAGAAATAGAAAAAAATTGGCAATGATCACAAATAAAACAAATGCCCAGTAAACATGAATGATGTTTAATAGCTGGTTATCTAGGAAATGCAAAGTGAGATAACACACATTTTGATCTATTAGGTTTATAAAAACATAAGTAGTTTAATAAGGTAACATGTTGGTGATGACATGGTAAACAAATACTTTTCTACATTGCCTGCAGAGCTGTATTTTGGGCAGCCACTTTTGACAGTATATTTCAATCACTTTGGCATGTATTTTAAAGTAAAGTATTTTGTATATTCTGTGTACCAATATTTCAACATCTAGTTTTTCATCCTAGAGAAATACTTTCATGTATATAAAAACTCTTATACAAGGATATTCATGTACGGGTAGCATCATTTTTAACAGTGAAAAATTGAAAACAAACTGAAAGTCTGTGGAAAGCAGAATGACTAAAGAAAATTATTCCATGTCTATAGCATGGAGGAACTTGCATCTATTAAACATATAGGTATACATAAGATCTTTCAGATATTGTAAAGTAAACAAAGGAACATTGTAAAAGAACTATAAAAATGTTATGTTTAAAAAAATTTATGATAATAACAAGTGTTAGTGCGGATGCAACGAAATTGGAACCCTCATGTTCTGCTGGAAGGAATATAAAATGGTGCATCCAAACACCATTCTTCAATGAACTAGAGCAAATAGTTCTAAAATTCATGTGAAACCACAAAAGACTCTGAAAAGCCAGAGCAATCCTGAGGGAAGAATAAAGCAGGGGAGATTACACTCCCCAACTTCAAGCTCTACTACAAAGCCACAGTAATCAAGACAATTCGGTACTGGTACAGGAATAGACCCATAGACCAATGGAACAGACTAGAGAGCCAAGATATAAACCCAAGCATATATGGTCAATTAATATACAATAAAGGGGCCATGGATATACAATGGGGAAATGACAGTCTCTTCAAGAACTGGTGTTGGCAAAACTGGACAGCTACATGCAAAAGAATGAAAATGGATTATTGTCTAACTCCATACACAAAAGTAAACTCAAAATGATCAAAGACCTGAATGTAAGTCATGAAACCATAAAAGTCTCAGAAGAAATGGGGAAATGACAGTCTCTTCAACAGATGGTGCTGGCAAAACTAGACAGCTACATGTAAGAGAATGAAACTGGATCACTGTCTAACCCCATACACAAAAGTAAATTAGAAATGGATCAAAGACTTGAATGTAAGTCATGAAACCATAAAACTCTTAGAAAAAAATATAGGCAAAAATCTCTTAGACATAAACATGAGTGACCTCTTCTTGAACGTATCTCCCAGGGCAAGGGAAACAAATGCAAAAATGAACAAATGGGACTATATCAAGCTGAAAAGCTTCTGTACAGCAAAGGACACCATCGATAGAACAAAAAGGTATCCTACAGTATGGGAGAATATATTCATAAATGACAGATCTGATAAAGGGTTGACATCCAAAATATATAAATAGCTCACACACCTCAACAAACAAAAAGCAAATAATCTAATAAAAAAATGGGCAGAGGAGCTGAGTAGACAGTTCTCTAAAGAAGAAATTCAGATGGCCAACAGACACATGAAAAGATGCTCCACATCACTTGTCATCAGGGAAATGCAAATTAAAACCACAATGAGATATCATCTCACACCAGTAAGGATGGCTACCATCCAAAAGACAAACAACAACAAATGCTGGTGAGGTTGTGGAGAAAGGGGAACCCTCCTACACTGCTGGTGGGAATGTAAATTAGTTCAACCATTATGGAAAGCTGTATGGAGGTTCCTCAAAACGCTCAAAATAGAAATACCACTTGACCCAGGAATTCCACTTCTAGGAATTTACCCTAAGAATGCAGCACTCCAGTTTCAAAAAGACAGATGCACCCCTGTGTTCATCACTGTACTATTTACAATAGCCAAGATATGGAAGCAACCTAAATGTCCATCAGTAGATGATTGGATAAAAAAGATGTGGTACATATACACAATAGAATATTATGCAGCCCTAAGAAAAAAACAAATCCTACCATTCGCAACAACATGGATGGAGCTAGAGGGTATTATGCTCAGTGAAATAAGCCAGGCAGAGAAAGACAAGTACCAAATGATCTCACTCATATGTGGAGTATAAGAACAAAAGAAAACTGAAGGAACAAAACAGCAGCAGAAGCACAGAACCCAAGAATGGACTAATAGTTACCAAAGGGAAAGGGACTGGGGAGGACGGGTGGGAAGGGAGGGATAAGGGTGGGAAGAAAAGAAAGGGGGCATTACAATTAGCATGTATAGTGTTGGGGGGGCACGGGGAGGGCTGTGTAACACAGAGAAGACAAGTAGTGATTCTACAGCATCTTACTATGTTGAAGGACAGTGACTGTGAACTTGGTGACAAGTAGTGATTTTACAGCATCTTACTATGTTGATGGACAGTGACTGTGAACAGGGATGTGGGGGGGACTTGGTGAAGGTGGGAGCCTAGTAAACATAATGTCCTTCATGTAATTGTAGATTAATGATAACAAAACAAAAAAACTCTCAGAAGAAAACATAGGCAAAAATCTCCTGAATATAAACATGAGCAACTTTTTCCTGAACGCATCTCCTCGGGCAAGGGAAACAAAATAAAAAATGAACAAATGGGACTACATCAATCTAAAAAGCTTTTGTACAGCAAAGGACATCATCAGCAGAACAAAAAGTCATCCTACAGTATGGAAGATTATATTTGTAAATGACATATCTGACAAGGGGTTAACATCCAAAATATGTAAAGAACTCACATGCCTCAATTCCCAAAAAGCAAATAGCCCTATTAAAAAATGGGTGGAGGATCTGAACAGACACTTCTCCAGAGGGGAAGTTCAGATGACCAACAGGCACATGAAAAGATGCTCCACATCACAAATCATCAGGTAAATTAAAATTAAAACCACAATGAGGTATTGCCTCACACCAGTTAGGATGGCCAACATACAAAAGTCCAGGAACAACAAATGCTGGCAAGGATATGAAGAAAGGAGAACCCTCCTACACTGCTGGTGGGAATGTAAACTAGTTCAACTGTTGTGGAAAGCAATATGGCAGTTCCTCAATCAGCTAAAAATAGAAATACCATTTGACCCAGGAATTCCACTCCTAGGAATTTACCCAAAGTAAACAAGATCCCAGATTGGAAAAGACAAATGCACCCTTATGTTTATTGCAGCACTGTTTACAATAGCCAAAATATGGAAGCAACCTAAGTGTACATCAGTAGATGAATGGATAAAGAAGATGTGGTACATATACACAAATGAATATTATTCAGTCATAAGAAGAAAACAAATCCTACCATTTGCAACAACATGGATGGAGCTAGAGGGTGTTATGCTCAGTGAAATAAGTCTGGCAGAGAAAAACAAATACCAAATGATTTCCCTCATTTGTGGAGTATAACAACGAAGCAAAACTGAAGGAAGAAAATAACAGCAGACTCACAGACTCCAAGAAGGGACTAGCGGTTACCAAAGGGAAGGGGTGAGGGAAGGCGTGTGGGGAGGGAGGGAGAAGGGGATTGTGGGGTATCATGATTGGTGCACATGGTGTGTGTGGAGTCACAGGGATGACAGTGTAGCTCAGAGAAGACAAATAGGGACTCTGGCTTCTTACTACACTGATGGATAGTTAATGCCATGGATTATGGGTGGGACTCAATAATAAGGGTAAATGTAATAACCCCTTTGTTTTTCTTGTGAAACCTTCATAAGAGTGTATATCAATGATACCTTAATTTAAAAAAATGATGCATCCATTTTGGAAACAGTCTGGCAGTCCCTCGAAAGATTAAACATAGAGTTACCATTATGACTCAGTAATTCCACCCCTAGGTATATAAGCAAGAGAAGACAAAGCATATGACCATACAAAAACCTGTACACAAATGTTCATAACAGTGTTATTCATAGTAGCCAAAAAGTAGAAGCAAATAAATGTCCATTATCAGAGAATGGATAAATAAAAATGTATATTCATACAATCGGATATTATTCATACAATGGAAAATGAAATAAAGTACTAGGGCAGGCTACATCAAGGATTAACTTTGAAAACTATGCTAAATAAGAGAAACCATTCACAAAGAGTTTCATAAGGTATGGTTCCATTTATGTGAAATAGTCAAAATAGATACACATACAAATCTATACACATAGAAAGTAGATTAGTGTTGCTTCGTGCTAAGGGGGAAGTTGGTAAGGCGAGGATTGGGATAATATCAGCTAAATAGGAGCGGTGTTCTTTTTGGAGGTGATGTTCAGATATTGGTTGTGGTGATAGATGCACAACTCTGAACATACACAACCATTGAATTGTACACTTTAAATGACTGAAGTGTAAGATAAGTGCCTTATATCTAATATAGTTGTTAGAAATATAATTATAAAACAGTGGTACATTTTCTGTAAGGGCACACATAAACTAACTGAAAAAGCTCACACACCAAGTTGATAAATGTATGTCTAAGGAAGAAGGTAGAGGCTAGCACTGAAAGTAATGTTCTCACAATGGTCTTCAGCTATATCTTTAATGATTTCTGTTTTTTTCAGGTCACAGGTTTTGTGTGCTATTAGTGTAGTTAATAACTTAGTTCCCAAAAGCTATTTCCCTAATAGAGGGTTCCTCTACATTGAACCTATCAAACGACTTCTATAAAGGGGGTTCAAATTTCTCCATCCTTCTTCTAATTAAATGTCTTACCACCAAATCTTGGAGAAAAACTGAGTGAGTGTATCTAGAGTGTATTCTTGCCAAGTGGAAAGTGGAAATCCTGAGACATGCACTAAAGTGCCACCCAAAATGTGGCCCTTCCATTGAACAGTAACTTGATCTTCCAGTAATGTAAGGTCACAGCTCACAGATAATGTGTCACACTCACTCATTCTACTGTGCTCTTCAACTTTATGAGAGCATTTAGAGACTTCATGATACCTGGCTTTGTTTTTTCTTTACTTTCCCCAAATATTCTCACTATCCCCACGCAAACACTACAACAATTGGCAGCTGGAATCTCTACACCTATGTTGAATTAGTAAGAATTAAACAACAATATCAATTTGAACTCATTTTGATGTGTAAAAGATATGCTACTTAATGTGAGAGATGCCTGAAAAATCTAAAGCGTTAAGTGAAAGAATTTTAATGTAGAAAATCTGGAAGAACATAAACTACTCAGCTATAGCTACAAAGTAAAAATTTATTTCTGTAAGTTCACAAAAGAAGTTTCAGTTTAATAAATATATTAAAATTATACTGGACATTTTTTCCATAGCTTACAGAACACCCACAGCAGCACTTCAAATATTTTCCTTCTTCTCTAACTCAGTTAAGTACATGAGAATTTAATTCATAACATCTTGAATTTCCAAATTAAAATCACCTTTAATTAAAGAATTTGGGCCAACCATAGAAACAAAGAGTGCTACATTTTCTAAACATAAGTAATTATAGCATTTATCAAAGCTATATCTGTATTTAAATGGAAAGTCAAAAAAAAAAATAAAGTAGGATTCTGTAAGCCAGAAGGCAATTAGTCTCAGGTGTTTCCTGTTAATAAATTAGGATAAACTTAGGCCAGACTTGTGAAATGATTTCCATTAATAAAAGAAAAATCAAGGGTTTAATATTTATTCTTTTTTCCCAAAGGTGAACTGGAAAGCTAAACAAGAGAACACAATTACATTTAGCCTTGAAACTTTGAGGTACTGCTTTATTTTTCCAGATAACCGAGTGGGATATTGAAATAATGTAAAGGACTGAGAAATCTGACAAACCAGAGTTTTCCATAAATAATTAATTATTGACTATTTATTTGGTACACATTAATCTGGGAACCAGAATCTGACACACTATTAACCATTTCTTCTGCCTCAGGAGATTCTCAGTCTTAACTAAAACATACAAAATAACATGATTCAGTGGTATCTTGTAGGATATACCCTCTACGTTATATTATATTTTGAACAACTTCAGAGAAGACCACATCTATGGAGGACTACTGTCTTTAGAAAGTGGGACTTGATCTGGAACTTGGAAGATAGATGGGAGATGTAGAGGCGAAGAGGATGAAGGAGGATGCCACACAAGTCCACCATCAAAACAATGACACAAAGTTCAGAATGAGAATCATATGCTGACTGGAGAGGGAAAAAGTCTTTTCTGATGCAAGAGAAAGGTATAAATAACATAGTAAAGGGATTTATGTAAGACAGGTAGGGTAGGGTCAGGTAATGGATGACTTAACCCCAGGTCAAGGGGCC
Organism: Manis javanica; assembly: GCF_040802235.1. Lineage (NCBI taxonomy): Eukaryota > Metazoa > Chordata > Mammalia > Pholidota > Manidae > Manis > Manis javanica. The sequence continues at coordinate 115,262,509 of NC_133156.1, read as the reverse complement.
TAAACTTACATTGATAGGAAATAAGGGCTGTCAAAGGTTTCTAAGTAGAAGAAAGACCTTATCAAAGTGGTAGGTCAAGATCAGGCTGGCATTGACTTTGCAAGAGAGAAATCCTCAAAATAATTCTATTGTAGCAATGTATCTAGATGGAAGTAAAATTGGATTAAAAATTCCCCCACAAATGTGTCTTTGCTTTGACTGCTTGCTAAATGCGTATGTCACAGAAAGGTATGAATTAAAGTAATTTCTTACCTTCAGTCCCAGGTAAAAACTAATACAGAGATGTGAGGTGGAGAAGATCATGGGTTAATTTTTGAACACCTGACTCTGCAGTTACAGCAGAGAACCCAAAATATCAGGAGGTATGTATGGTGAGCCAGAGATTAGATGAGAAAATTCTGGAAATGCGAATTTCCATTTCCAACATAGTTGAAAAGTGAATCCATATAAAAGAGGACTAAGGTGCAAAAACTGAAAACTGGAAGTGTCAGTGGTTAAAAAGGAGCCAGGAAAGGAAGCAAGGAAGGATTAATCAGGGAAGCAGGAAGCAAAGTAGGACATTATTTCACAGCAGCCAGTGGAGTAAAGTAGTTCAGAAAGGGTAGAGACACCAATTTCAAAAGCTACAGAATAAGAAAAGAGAATGAAAGCAAAGAATTGCAATGCTAGGATTTGCAATTACACACACACACACACAGTCATCAGTGACTCAGGAAGAATACACATGGTGAAGTTTCTTAACCTACACACTTTAAAAAAACCCAAAATTGAATTTATGCTGACATTTAAAACACTGTTTCTGTTTCTTCCTGATAGAGAAAAGGCTGATTTATCTGGCATTGGTATTATTTCCCAATGTCTTGACACATCTGCTGTCCTATGAAGCTACATTTTTAATAATAGTTCTAAAATACTTGAAGGTGATTTTATAGCATAAAAAGAAAAAGGCAATGGAATACAACACTGTACTCAATTATCTCTTTACCGAGTTATTAGTGCAGGTGATACAAAGGGATGCCTGATGAAATTACACACTCCACATTATAAACCTTCAAGCTTTTTCATAAATAGTTAACAGTAAGTATCAAGAATCTGCAAATGTCAAGATCAACTATACTGTTTTAGTTTCAGTTATTTCACTGTGTTCTCATTCACTATGTCACAAAAGCACTCTATATTAAAGAGGCTATTTGATTCACCAAAACTCAGGACCCTGAAGAGTTAACTGTGCTGGGAAGAGGTGGAGAGTAAGTCTGAAATCCATGACTGTTACTGTAATTACAGAATGGCTTTCACTGGCCTGTAATTTTTTTTCTACTTTTCCTGACAAAGCTAAATTGCTTATCTCCAACATCACAATAATATTATAGTTAAAAATGAAATTAATAATATCCCTGGGAAATGGCTTTCTCTTAACCATCATAATAATATTTTGTTCTCTCTTAAGCAAGAAAATGCCTGGTGAGGAAAAGTAATGTCTTGGGAGCAAACCTGGCTTCTCTCACCAGTTTTTCTGTACCGTCTCAGCCAAGTTCCTTAACCACTTCAGTCTAATGTTTCTGTCTCTCAAATAAAAATTATGATTCTAGCCCTATTTACCTCACATGGTTTCTATGAGAAAAAAATTAATGTGAAAATCCCTGGCTAAAAGGGATTAGCCCTTATAGATTCAATCAAGCCTTCCCATGCTAAAAACAATCAGTGCTTTAAAATATTAACATGTAATTCATATGTAGCTCTGTGAAAACTGTCAGCTCTGCTGCCCATTTTCACACAACCAGTTTTAGACCAATTAATTAGTAAGAGGATAATATAGGTTTGATTTTTTTTAGCAGAAAATACATAGTCATAACATTCTAATTAATTCTCTCTTGTCGAATGGATTTTTGCATGTGGAAGGTTGAAAGAAAATGCACCTTGTCTCCCCCCAACCCCAAGGCCTTATTTCTTTTTTCCCTTCTTTGGGCTTCATCACCTTTGTAGCGTGCCTCTCTTCTGAATTCTCTTTCTTTCAGTAACTGCGTTAGCATGTTTACATTAGCTGTCAGAGTGGAGTAAGCCCCAAAGCCACAAGCAGCCTGGCCAGCTCAAGGGGGCCATGGCAGGGTCCCATTAGAGGGTTTTTATTGTTGGAGGGAGCAACTGCTCACAATCATACTTCAAGACTCCCTGCAACCCAAGGGCTTGTTCTGTGTTTGTACGCACTCTGGGCAGCCTCCTCATTACAGGAAGCATTACTCATCAATGCCTAGGGCCCATTAACATTTGACCGCTGTCCATAGGGCAAACTTGCATACTCCCAGGAGCAGGCAAGAGGATTTGCAAAGCCTCTACAGAGTTTTAGGGTCAATAGATTCTCCTAACTGACTTAATTAGGTACTAATTAACCATTGTGAGTGAAACTCTCATTCTGATCAACATTTACTGAACAGTTTGGCTGAATCAGCCTGGCTTTTGCATTAAGCAACTACTGCTGTATTTCTGGACACCAGTTCATTCTCCCCACAACCCTGCCTTTTTTAAAAAAATAACCCTGGGGATATTTCAGAGAACTACTCCTTATTTATCTTCATTCTTCCTGGCTGTTCTCCCTATAGGAGTCCATCAAGTGTTCATACTGTTATCACTATATATGCTCATTGTATGCATCTAAATGTACTTTTGGTATGCCATGTTATGCTTTACTTAAACCCTAAATCAGGCTGAAGATTTTTTTTTAAATGTTTAGTCAACCTCTAACAACTCCTCATTCTTTTTTTCATCTGTTTCATTCTTCAAGCAGTTATTAGAGATAGCAATTGTTAAAAATCTACAGTATCCAAATAGAAACCTCAAAAGAACCCACTGCTGTTTTGTTTTAATTTTCAAAGCCTGGACACATCTAAGGTATTTTATCATTACCACATATCTCTGTCTATCAATTTGTTTCAAGGAAATGTTATTTAAAATTTTTGAAACATAACTCCTTAATAATCTTGGAATTTTCTCTGAGCCTATGTTTCTAATCTACATCAGGCTTTGATTAATAATGTATTTAAATAAATTTGGAGACAAGCTTTTTTTTACCTTTTATGTAAGCCTGAGCAGTTACTGTTTAGTTATAATTTCTATTTAAAGACATTTGTATTCATTTTTTGTTGTTATTGTGTAACAGATTACCACAAAACAGCACCCATTTATCATGTCAGAGTTTGGTAAGCTAAAAGTCTGGCATAGCTCAACTCTGTTCTCTTCTCAGGGTCTTACAAAGCTGAAATCAATGGACTGGTTATGCTCCCACTTGGAATCTTAGAGAAGAACCTATTTCTAGCTCATTCAACTTGTTTTCAGAATTTATCTACTTGGGGTTGTAGGACTGAGGTCCTGATTTCTTTCTGGCTGTTGGCAGGGATTCCTCTCATCTCCTAGCAGCCACCTTCACGGCCAACATATATGGCCTTCTCCACAACATGGCAACTTGCTTCTTTAAGGCCAAGGAGAGCAGCTCCTTGGCCTACAACTACCGCTTTGTTTTAAAAAGAGCCTTCCTGATAAGATGAGGCTCACCTAGGATTAGTTCCTTTTTGATTATATAAATACCACCTGACTTCAGACTTAATTAAATCTGCAAATCCTTTTACATTTGTGTGCCATGTTACACAACCTAATTATAGGAGTAATCTGTCATATTCACATGCCCTGCCTGCAGTCAAGTGGAGGAAATTGCACTGAGTGACTGCAGGCATGAATCTTGATGCCATCTTAGCATTCTGCCTGATAAAACCTTAATAAAAACAATTCTAATAAATAAGACAGCATAACATTATCGTTGGTGCTGTTGCTATTCTTTTACTAGAATCTACCTGACAATTAACTTGATTCTCCAGGGCATTGCAGGACATTATAAACTGAAATTTTTGCTGTCAACAGCTAATGGTCATCACTGTAAGCTGTGATATTATTCTAGATATTCTAAACATTATCCTGGAATGAAGTCAGACCTATAGGGAGTTAAGACACATGCTGTACATTATTGGTCCTCAAAAGATAGAATTTACTAATCTTGACTTTTCTATTACTTGTCAGTCCACATTTAAACTTAAAGTAACCTATCTCTACAAATCTCATTATTGTATTTACAATATGGTTGATGCTCACTATATAACATTGTCTTGTTTTTATGGAAGGCATTTCCCTCAGGTTTCAGTAGGAGGATTAACTATATGTCTTCCAGGAAATTAGTTTTTATTTTATGGATGTTGATGCATATACTGATCAAGATTCAAGTTTTATCTTAGCTACCATGAAGCATAAAATCCAGTGTATAATATACCTCTAGGATATACACAAGATGTTTTGGGTATAATCTTTATCTTAATTTTCATTTTCTTACTTGTGCTTTCTTTTTTACCTTGAACTTCTTCACTTATTTTTTTCTTAATCTTGTAGTTCCACAGGTATCTTTATAAATTCCCTGAAGTCCTTTCTGAAGTAAATCAGCTAATATTTATTAAGTGTAAATTGAGCAGTTTTAAGTACTCTGGCAGGAATTTTAAAAAACACTCTTATTTTTCCTCCCTCTCTAAAAGGAAAACAACAAATGTGTTTACAAAATAGTTCAGAAGGCACATACAAAAGGATTAGAAATGTGTTAAAGGTAAAGTAGAAATGAGCATACATAGTAACTTCTGTCATGTATAACAATGTAGCACTTTGTAGTATTAATGCTCCTTTTATATAAACCAAATGCCACAGGCATTACCTGTGGTACAAATTAAATCATTTTAATATTAAATTATATTTATTCCCCAGACCACAAGTTCCTCATCTTCTAGACATCCACTCATATAATGCCTTAAATCCATTGACAATGTACACTTCAACTATTTTGAGTAATTGCTGCAGAGGGTGTTTCTACCTTAACCCCGACTATCAGCCACAGTCACTGAGTGACATGTGTCTTCAGGTTCTTCCTCTTTTGATGCGGCTCATATTCTTCAATACCTGCTGCTCACAACGTCTCTTGAAAGAATGACAGTCTTCACCCTGGGAAAAGTGTTTCTTGCGAAGTTTGGAATATCTGTGCCAACAATGGTTTCTTACAGTCCTTCCCATCTGCCTGTGATGGTTAATTTTATGTGTCAGCTCAACATAGCCACAGGTGTTTAGTTAAACATTATTTCTGGGTGTGTCTGTGAGGGTATTTCCAGATGACACAAGCATTTGAATGGATAAACTGGGTAAAGCAGATTGCCCTTCCTGATGTGGGTGGGCATCATCCAATCCACTGAGGGCCTGAATTGAACAAAAAGGTACAAGAAGGGAGAATTTGCTCTCTCTCTGTTTGACTTCATGAGCTGGGACATCAGTCTTCTCCTGCTTTAGGACTGGAACTTACACCAGGAAAAATGATGGTCAGACACAGAGTGGAACCGGTACCATCAATTCTCCTGGTTCTCAGGCTTTCAGACTTGGAGTAAAACTACATCACTGGTTTTTCCGGGTCTTGGCCTCCATAATCAGGTGAGCCAATTCCTAATAATAAATTATACATATACATTATATATATTATAAATTATACATATTATATATAATCAATTTATTGTGTGTATATATATCCTTTTTTTATGTCATCAGATTGGTTCTGAAGAAGAAAGGAAAGCAGTTCTTTCTCCAATCCTATGCCATGCTTTCTCACTTGGAGAATAAGCCAGTGCTAATTTTACTTAGATTCTTCAATGAGGTCATTAAATGACTGCTTCACCTTCTGACCCGACCCTTTTAAACACCATGGCCTTTCGATAGGGCCACAAAGGAGGATTTTACTTATCTATACTCCTCCATCTTTATACTCTTGCCCCCACCTTTCCCTAAACTCCTGACCAACAATATACTCATTCCTCTTTCTCTAAAGAAAATCTAGTATTATCATCATCTTAATTATTGAGTGTACACAGAGTACAGAGCTCGGTGATTTACAGGGACTATTTCATTAACCCTCACAACTGCTACTCTCCTCATTGTCTTCAGGAGATAATGAATGGACAGGGAGATCAAGAAACTTGCCCAGGTTCATTCAGCCAGTGTAAAGGAGCTGTAACTCAAACCTAGGTAATCAAACTTCACTGCCCCCATTCCTTAACTTATGTATTACACGAGTTCCTGATGCAAAGGCAATATAATCAACTCTAAATACCATTTAAATCAACTGTTAGTACCAGTTAGACTCACAATCTCTGCAGAGTGATAACCCCATACTTCCCCACCTTTTTGATGGAAAAATAAGATTCAGAAAAACAAAATGAATTTTCTAAGATTTCACAATTAATATCTGGGAAAAGTAGGATCCATAGTTCTATTGGATTAGCACCTTGAAATCAAGTACTCATTTATACATTTCAGCATCTAGGGAAGTGTTTAGTATTCAGAATGTCTTTAACAGATGTTGGCTAGATGAATTAATATATAATGAATAAAATCAAGGACATTTGATTCTTAATTCAGTGCTTTCTTTAAAACACCACAGTTGTCCCATGATGATAGTAAGTCCTGAAAGGAAGAAATGTCCCTGGTAAAGTGCTATTTATCTAAAAAAAGATTTATTGATTCATGTGTGGAATGAATGAGGAGCATATTTTAAAGAGTGGAAAAAAAGGAATTTTATAGGGGTGTGATGGCATGGTGTAATGTCATGCAACAAGGTAACAGGGAAACATGTATCTGTAAGTCAGAGGTGTTCAACATATTTGATTGGCTAAGGTTTAATCAGAGTTGACTAAATAAGAATTAAGTGTTTAAGCGATGAAGGACCAATTGATAGAAGCCCAAGGTATTTTTTTCTCTTTCTCTTTTAAAACTTCAAAAAGTGCTGGGGAAATGTTTAAAACAGTATTATTTTTATTGAGTGCCTCTAGAAAATTTGTGTGAAAAATGTCATGAAATCAAACTAAAACAATGAGGTGTTAAAACTTCTAATAAATTGCAGATATTTCATTAGGGAGCCATGGCATATTTCTAATCAGGGAAGACATATGATTTAGAAATATAAAAAAACAGAAGCCATGTGTTTGGGAAGGGATTAGGTTTTATTTAGGGGGATTAGCAATTCACCACTGTTGATTTCACTTTATAAAACTTATGATGCATGATCTTATGAGAAAGCCTTAGGGTTGCTTGAATTCTATAGTTTCAAATCTATCAACCTGTGGATCTTTTCGATTTTCAGTTTTTCCAGAGTTATTTTTCCACCTAATGCACATTCTAGAGTACTGTAAACCAACCGTTTTCTTCCAGCATATCCTCAATAAGAAGTATTTTAATGACATAGTAAGTGATCAGTCAGTATTCTAAATTGCAAGCAAAGGAAACTGACTCTGGACATATTAAGCAGAAAATGATTTATGATAAAAGCATTAGATAGTTCACAGGCTCTTTAGGATGACCAAAGAGAGCTCACACAGCCAGGAAAAACTCCAAGATAATGCTGCAGAACCTATCGGGGGAATTTCCTGGGCTGTTGCCACCAGCATGGATAGGATTCAGCCCTACCCAAAATGATGACATCAGACACTTGGCCCTGAATAATGATGAGTGATCACTGTTGTCTATGGAGATGGGGCAGGATTCCCATCACTGTGTATTAACATTATTCAGAATGAATTCTGCAACATTCCATTTTAGGGCATCATTAACTTCAGATTAAAATCTGTGGAATCTTTGGTAAAGGCTAGAACACTTCTCCAGTAAGGAGGCCTTAGCCACTGCAGTTCCCTTATCAGAGAACTGGCTGCACACAGCAATCCACAAATGTTTCATGAGTCACTGGTTCACTGGCTCTCAAGGGCCACATGGCAGAGGTTCTTCCCTGTGGGCCCCACTCAAGGCTGTTAGCCTTTAGGGCCATACAGTAAACAGATTTTGTCTGTTGCTTCTAAATCCAGGCAAAATCACCAAATACCACATCCCTATTTTATGGGAGGGAATGCAAAGTTCAGCAGTTGTTCTGCCACTTTGTAGAGAATATGTCTATATGTTACAAATCCCTGAGTCCCTGGAAACTTCACCAAGGTGGCAGGGTTCTGTATTTCCATGTATTTATCCACTGTATTCTAGAAGATCACCAATAAGCTTCTACTTTCCTGGAACTATCAGTGTGATTTTTGTCAAGGTAGTGGGCCAGCATGATGTTCTGAGGGACAGTGAAAAGATTAAGTTCCCTGAACCCTCCTACACTGCTGGTGGGAATGTAAACTAGTTCAACCATTGTGGAAAGCAATATGGAGGTTCCTCAAAAAAACTCAAAATAGAAATACTATTTGACCCAGGAATCCCACTCCTAGGAATTTACCCAAAGAAAACAACTTCTCAGATTCAAAAAGACATATGCACCCCTATGTTTATCACAGTGCTATTTACAATAGCCAAAATATGGAAGCAACCTAAGTGTCCATCAGTAGATGAATGGATAAAGAAGAGGTGGTACATATACACAATGGAATACTATGCAGCCATAAGAAGAAAACAAATCCTACCATTTGCAACAACACGGATGGAGCTAGACGGTGTTATGCTCAGTGAAATAAGTCAGGCAGAGAAAGACAAATACCAAATGACTTTCCTCATTTGTGGAGCATAACAATGAAGCAAAACTGAAGGGACAAAAGAGCAGCAGACTCACAGACTCCAAGAAGGGACTAGCGGTTACCAAAGGGAAGGAGTGTAGGAGGGCGGGAGAGGAGGAAGGGAGAAGGGAATTGAGGGGTATTATGATTAGTGCATATGGTGTGTGTGGGGTCACGGGGAAGGTAGTGTAGCACAGAGAAGACAAGTAAGAACTCTGTAGCATCTTACTACACTGATGGACAGTGACTGCATTGGGGTATGGGTGGGGACTTGATAATAAGGGTGAATGCAGTAACCACATTGTTTTTCTTGTGAAACCTTCATAAGAGTGTATATCAATGATATCTTAGTAATAAAAAAACAGAAACTCTAGATAATTAAGCAGGATGTGAATTAGTAAAAAAAATATTCAATAACTATTACAATGAGTCATGGCAGGTTATATTGTTGGAAATTAAGTAAATAGCCTCCCAAAGCTTAGTTGCTTATAAAGAGAAACAGGTTTATTACTCGCTCATGTCACATGTCTAACGCTGGTTGGCCATGGCCTCATCCATTCATTGCAGCTGCTCAAAGAACTGGGCTAATGGAGTCATTATTTTGACAAATGCTTTCAAAATCACTGCAGCAATGGGAAGAGAATACAGAAAATTGCACATTGGCTTGAAAACTTCTGCCACATCACTTCTGGTCCAGTTATTTTATTGAAACACATCTTATGGCCACACATATTTCAAAGGAAGTGGGACAGAGCAATCCTACTATGTGCTCAGAAGTAAGGAACAAAGGTGTTTGTGAGCATCTCTTCTGACCACTGCAGAACTTGGAGAATCTGCAGCAGGATGGGAGCATCAGACTTTCATTCCAAGTGGCCTAAAACAGAATTTAAAACCCCACTACATAACTGGTCCTCCAAAGACACCCTGATGATTCTGCTCAGTAGCATGACAACCTCCAACATCTGGCTTTGATGACCAGGGCGCTTCCACAGGACCATCTGATACCATGTCCTCTGACATGAAGCCTTACCACTGCAGTCATAGTCTCACCAGAATGGATCTTGTGTGGCCCCTACTTCCTTAATTATGCCACAAATAATTCTTATTGGAAGAACCCAGATCATTCTTATATTCCTGTGTAGCTGAGAATATGAGTTTTGGCATTTCCAGCTTCTGTCATAGGAAGTGGACCTTATCTTATGAAAGGAGTAATTTCATGAGCAAAGGAAGTAAATTCAGATGTTAAGTGGCAAAAAAAATATGCACACATATCTATATACATAAATATATAGCCACTGTACCAATACCATAGTGTTCATGTGTGTGTGCGTGCGTGTGTGTGTATGAAAGATAGAGATTTAATTATACAAACTTCATGGGAAAAGTAAATTGTTAAATTATTTTGCAGCAAGTTTGTTTACAGAATGAATTATTTCAACTAATCTGACAAATGAACCATTTTTCCTTTCAAGGTATCATTGCAAAATTTCTACCCTCCAATTATATATATACACACACACAGACTCTTGACTGAGTTTCACAATTCTTTTCAGTGTAGTTTGTGTAAACAATCCACATCCAGCCTCACTGAAAACCTTTGCTTCCAATATGCTAATAAAAGCACACGGAATTGGGATGTATAAGAAATTGTCTGAGCCATGCCCTTACAGTACATTTGTAACTAATATAATGCCCCCAAGGTAATACTCTATTGTAGTAGAGTCATGACTTAAAGAAATAACTCACTATAAAACATATTATTTCACTCTAATCTGATATTCAAGCATAGTGTTTGAACATCTTTCTTCAGGAGAAGTTTCTGTATTCTTTTACTTTGGCAGCCATATTTTAATCTTTAGTACTGAGTTTCCATTTCTACTTCAGTATTAGATAAAAGCCAGCTGTGTCCAAAAACAGGGTATTAAAAAGTGATCATTTTCTCTGGCCTTCATATTAATGAAAAGAAAACAAAATGACCAAAAAAAAATGACAAATAATGAATATGTCCTCTAGGGTTATAATTGAAATTCTGTCTTAAAGTCAATTGGTGTGATAAAGTAAAGCCATGTGGGCAAAAAAAAAGTCATTTTTTTAAACAAAGAAGGATAGTTAAGAAAGAAATCTCCACTGTATTTTCTCTCTTAATTAAAGTAGGTAAAATTAGAGTAACTGAAAGAAAAGAGGTATATCTAAGTTAAAAAAAAATCACTGTTAAATTAGGCAGTTCTAATAAAGTAGATCAGATGGAAAGATTACTCTTGTTCGGCAACTTAATAGGCATCAATATCCAAAAATATCAACTATACTTAAGAAAATTTCATACAGTTTCTTTTTTTCCAGAGGTACAATAGGATCATTTGAAATTTTGTACTTTCTTCTATGCTAAATTAAGTTTGTTTTTTTCATGTCAAGACTGACCATACACCATAACATAAGTAATTACTTCCATAGATTCTTACGGTATGAACATCTGGCCCATATTTGCTAATGATGATCATGTTTATATGTTACCGATAGACTGGACCTGGCATGTCAGTATAGTAATTTTGGCTATTGTGATGGCTGCTACCACCAAATGGAATATGTTGATGTTTCAGATCAACTGTTAAGACATCTGAAAGTATCAAAAGTATCAGATGAGTGATAACCTGGTCCAACCTGTGATGCTTGGAAATGTTCATTAATAACAATTTGCTTGAATCTAGATTTAGTAACATCATACATGGTATTTTGTATGGAATACCAGTCCTCAAATATCTAAAGTGGTTTAACCTCATAAAATCAATGGGAGAATTTTCTTGCACTTACTGTTAGATATTCATTTGGCTATAAGAAATGGACCAACAAATTCCTCTAAATACTCTGTAACTAATTATTGGCCTAAAAGATAAACTAGCAAACTAGCCCACAGGAAAAAGAGAGGATCCACCTTATTTCTCTGACAATTTGATCCAAATGTAATGTTCTCCCTTCTTAAGTAAAATGATTTCTAGGACCTAAAGCATATCAGATAACAGAAAGTAATCTGTATCTATTGAATCGGTACTATGTGTCAGATATACTATAAAGTATGAGAATTACTGGCATAAAGTAATGAGAATTACTTCCCAACTAATAAAATGTTGACTGTAAAAATTGTCTTAGAGATGAGAACTAGGATTTTCAAGATAGCTGTGCATTCATTGTATGAAAAGTGACACATACCACAAATTTGTCAGTCTCTAATTTCTGAAAAATCATTTTATGAAACATACATTTTAAAACAGGACTCAAATAATTTTGTGGAAAAGTTTAAGCTGTTTAAAATGAAAATTAGCATAAGATCACTTGCAAATCAGCAAACACTGGCAAAGAACAGTAAAGAAAAATGTCCAAAACAGAACAAAGACAAAAGTGAATATGTAACAAAAAGAGTGTAAGAAGATAAAGTATAAATTCCAACAAAAACCTAAAGATATTGGAAAGAAATGAAAAGGAAATTAAAATTAAAACTTAAAAGACTGACAAAATAAGGTCAGAATTCATGGAGCACAAAACCACGAAAAATTAAAAGAAAAAGTGATGAACGTAAGTAAGATTTATCCCATTTAAAGAGCATTTATTGAGTAAGCTTATGCATCTGGTATTGATTCTAACCAAGACAATCACAGACCTGACAAAGGAGCTATGGGCACGTACTGGTATGTTCATAGCCTCTAAGATTCCTTCCATTGGTTTATGTGTTTTTCATACTACAAATTATGATTTATCTGCTTAGTAATACTTTTAAAACATTATTGTATTATGCACAAATTCTCTTAAACATTTTACAGAAATGCGTTTAAGTATTTTCCATGAAACACATTCCCTCTGACAGCTCCAAGTGGCCACCCTTACCCAAAATTGGTAACTCCCCTTTGTGCTTATTGGACTTGTTCCTGTAAACTCTCCCACTCAGTTAATGGGACAAAATACCTAAATAAACAAGAAAGGGAAGACCTTTAAAACTTCTACTATCCCCAATAAAAGGACATCAGTTTGAATGATTGCAGCTCAGAGTTGACGCTCTATGACTGGCAGTATAGAGGTCCCCCCTCTACTGATGTGCCCCCAGGAATGACACCCACCCCACTAGGCTTCCAGAGTTTTCATACATTGGCAGTTTAAGTTGTTTGGCCTTTGGCCTTGTGCCTTCAGGGGTTAGAGGCATTGATCTAGGAGGAAAGATTAAATTAGCCATAGCTACACCAAAGAATAACTAAACTAAATAAAAAGGCAAAGAAGATGAAGGAATGAGGAAGCACATTAGATGGTAAAATGAGGAAGTCATTAAGCAAATGAAACCTTAGATTGAATAATTGGCAAAATTTCCTGAAACAAAAGAGCCCTTAAATTCTCAAGTTTTGCTGCACTGTGACCAAAGAGACTGAGCCGCCCTGGGGTCGGGTAACACTAGATTCCCAGCCTCTGGCAGCCGAGCTGGACTAACGACACCAGTCAGATCAGGGAAGTCCGCTTGATGCTTAACCCCCAGCTGTGTTTGTGGGAACATCAAGCTGGTGTTATTTCTCTCTCACTCTGGAAATGGGCAAAACAGTTCCAGGTAACTGTATCAACGGTCAATCTTCATAGTCTGCTGGGCTGAAATTTTTATTTTATTTTATTTTTTTACATTTCAGACTCATCTAGGCCAAAGCATCTGTAAGGCAGGATTCTTCCTATCTTAATGTCTGATATAGTGCCTGACACTGTAAACATGAATGATGGATGAATATGTCTGATAAGTTAGCCTGAAATATATGCTTGGGCAAAAAATTTTGAAGTAACCTCACGATATTTTCTAATTGCTCATTCTAGATCCTTCTGATTTCATTGCTTATACTGCTAAAAGTATGATTCAAAGGGGACTGTGGTCATATATAAATGTTTATTGCTTATTACATATTAAAATTTCACTGTATGTTGTACATGGAAAATAAGACACAGGATGTTGGTTTTAATCTTCAAGCTCATTGAGGTACCACTTCTCAAATTTTGTGTTGAGCACTAACATGCTCTTAATAAATGTGTGTATGCAAGGCAGTGGGGTAAGTGCATGAGTTGTAGAACACAAATAGCATTATACTCAGTGACTCCATAAGATACCACATGGCCTGGGGTAATTTTCTGTAGCAGAATCTAAATAGCATTGTTCATTTGCTAATGGTCTAAATTTCATAATTAGGACATGTTGCTGCTAAAGAACTCTAATTACTGATAAAAAGTAACTTTCATCATGACCTTCTCCCACTTAAGGAAAATGATCATTATAGCCTTTCAACCCCTTGATCATTCCAATAAAGTGTTTCTGAAAATGCCAAACACACAAAAGTATGGCTTGGTTTAGAGCTGCTTTTTAACTGGGAACTGATGGTTTATGTCTTCCTCAATGTCATGTATTTGGAATTAGAACCAGGTGAGAAGCAAAATAGCAAAGAGTGGACATCTCAGCAACCATTAGACTCGTGCTTTACTAAGGTTGCAAATTAGCCACAGTATTATTGCTGATAAGATGGGGCATTTTTTTCTCCTCTTTCACCACATCTGATACCACAGGCATTGCCAAGCAAGCCAAAAGGAAGTTTAGTCTATCAAGTTCGACTGCAGCAGTATGGTTCAATGATCTTAGCATCCATCAGACCCACTGGATCTCTGCAAATACAGATATATGTATGCCTCTATATAACATCAAAGTGAGGCTAGTTTTATGAAATGGTGACATAGGCTGCCTACGTGATATGATATAGAGAGTGTCTCTGTTAAAAAAGTAACTCTCTGGTTCTACAGTTCCTGAAAGTCCATTATCAGAATTTCTTTAGACTAATGTGTCTCCAATAAAAATTCAAATATCATTAAAAGGAAAACATGGCAAACTGTATTAGTGAAAATCTTGATTAGCTGAGAGCAAGCTATGAGCAGGGCACTTGGTAGACAAGTGTAATAGGGTATTGAAACAGCAAATGGTTATTTACTCATTCATTTAGAAAATAAGCACTGACTGGGAACCTATTTTATTATAGGCAATAATATAATTTTAGGGCAAAAAGATGCATGAGTGTGATCTTTGTATTCAGAGACCTTAAATTTCAAAATAAGGAAAGTTCCGTGATAGAAAAGGGGAACTATGGAAGCCAGTGGGAAGAGTGCCTGTCCTGGACTGGGATGAGGGGAATGGTGTGCAGGTTTGCTAGAGGAGACCAAATATAAGCTAATTTTAAAGGCATTATCCTGGAGTATGGTCTTACAGAGTTAAATCTGTTTTAACATTATATTAATGAAAAAATGCTACAGTTAACTTCCTTGACTCATAGAAGGTCAGGAATAATTTTTATGACTTCCTGGATATGACTGGTTTTACTATTGTAATTGCAACACGACCCATGAACTGTCAGCAGACATGTACCATTTTTCTAATTTGGCCCCTGCTTGTGAAAATTGAACAAGTATCTTAAACTTTTGGTACCTTACTTGCCTCATTTTGAAATGTGCCACTAGCATCCCCAGTCCTACTTTATTTATGTTTTCACTACCCAGAATGTGACTGGGTTTGATACTATGTCCAAAGTTCTGGTATAAGCAACAGGGTCCCCTTCCTCCCATCTTCAAAAGAATAAGGAAATGGTATGTGAGTGTTCATGACAAATTTTACTTATGTTATAATTTTGTACAGTAGCAACCAAATTTCTGTCCTTAGACAATAATTCATTGTATTTACCATCACATTTGAAAAGTTTTCTCTGGAAACATACTTTTTAAAGAAAATTATCTAAAGGAAAAAAATGCATTAACACTAGAGTTAATTTTTGCCACAAAACACAATTTAGTAAAGAATATGAAATAAGGAATGTCAGCTTCTTTAAATTTTCTTTCACTAGGCTTTCATTAATTTTGACCATAATTTTTAAGACCAAAGGAAAAAAAAGGCCTATTAAGAACAGAGCATAACCATACTTTACTAAAAGTGTTTTTTTCCGAATTATACTTTGCAAATAATGAATCAATTTTCCAAAGGGAAATCTGTTAATAAAAATAGCAGTTTTCAAAGACCCACCAAAATATATTTCTTCTTACATCTGTAGCTTTTTTAAAAGAATGAGTAAAAAGAATTCTGATTTTTCCCATAAAATTTTCTTGCATTATCTTAAGAGAATGAAATTATAAATCACAAAAAAACAAACATTAATGGAGCCCAGATTAATAAAAACATATACTCATAAGGGTATTCTTGATATGAATTTTTAAGACAATCTTCAAAATCTGCAAGCAGCTTTGAAAGGTGTGAATGTGGGTAGAGGAGATGTAACTAAGAACAACATAGCGTCAAAAAGAGTTGTTAAATGATCATGGAAAAAGCAAATTACTTCCTAGGGAAAATGCATCAAAAAGTTTGCAAGATAAAAACTAACCTCCATTTGAAATAGATTAGGAATGTATAGGCTTCCTGAGACAATCAACTTCCTGTTTGATAATATCAATGTTTGATGTACAAATGTTAGTAGCAGGGAGCTTATCATGATCAGAAAGAATAAGGTTGGCTCATCTGAAAACTTGAGAACTGCTCTGAATCCTTGTTAGCCAATGCCAGACGTGGGAGATATGGGCTGTCACAATGGCCTTGTGTCTCAGTATTGAAAACAGCATTTGTCCAGAATAACTGAGGTCATGGTAATGTGCAAGAGAAACTCATATTCTAAGGGTAGATTGGTTCTGTTATATTAATAACAGATTAATAAGCAATACTGAATATATTTATTCAATGTGAATATATTGAATATATTAATAAGCAATACTGAATATATTTACTCAACATGTTTATCCTTTCTTAGGACTGTTGACTACTTAAAAAAACTTTTTTTTAAATACTCAGATTCTATGAGATTTTCTTTGGCACCAGTTTTCACTATTTGGAATAAGGCCACTCTATGTAGAGATTTGTAAATTCCAAGTTGTAACTGGTAATCAGAAAGCCCTTCAAATTTTAGAACTTTGCATTCAGTTTTGAAGATAAGGTTTAGGCAAATGCAGGTTTACTACACAGGTAATTAAGAAGGAAAAAATCACCATTATGACAGCCACAGTTTTCTCCATCAATTACCTTTTTAAAGCATAATGTAGTATTTTTATACCAATATATGAAATCTTTGTTATCCAATGATCATAATGGATCATGAAATAATGAACAACCCTATTTGTGAACTAATTCACCAGTCATTGAATTTGAAAATAGGATCCTACTAAAAACCTTTTTCTTATCACTAACTGTCCTGTCACAATGTCCAATTCATGTTGTGATGCTGGGAAAAGGATATAGACTAACAATTAATGGTAATAAAGCCTTAGTGAATTTTGCTATGGAGCTGCTGTACCACAGGCCATGTGATCATTTTAGCTATGCTTCACATTGCTACTGAAATGTTTCATTTAGACTCACTCAGCTGCCAGCTGGAGGAATTCCAGGAGCATGGCATGTTGGCCACACTCCTGGGTACCATGAGCCTTCTCTCTCTCTCTCTCTCTGAGAAGTTACATAATACTGAGAGGCATGCTGCCCTCACCTGGAGAGTACGTACAAGGCTAGGATTCTTCTGAGATCCACGGACGAGAGCCACTACAGGACTTTGGTACCAGGCAAAAGACAAGATACTCTTGGCAGAGAAGACTCTTTTCTCAGAAACTAGGCAAAAAGCTTATTTCATACTTCAAGCGGCAGAATCCTGTTGATTGCTTTGCACAAGGGCTATCTCTGGACTTGCTCTTTATGGCATTGATTGCTCATTCTAGTGCTCTTAGAACTACAAGGGCAGTGTGCTGCCGGCTTGACTTGTTCCCAGCCCCAGCAACTGGGCCAGAAATGCAGCTGCATAAAAGGAAAACTTGGAGGATAGAAACTCCTTCCACATAGCTGTACTAGGTAAGGGCTTGCCAATACTTTTTTGAAGGTTTGTATTTTTAGGGCAAAAACCACTTGCATATTTTCTAATGATAATCTAATAAAACTAGAAATCAGCAATACAATATAGAAATATTGGAAATCAAGAAACACTTATAAGTAACCTCTGAACCAGGAACTGAAAATAAAGCTTATCTATGAGACCTACAAATGCTGTACTTATGGGAGAATTTAAAACCTTAATACCGGAATTATTTCAGAGTTATAGTGAATAAATTTG
The DNA here is from genome assembly GCF_040802235.1 of Manis javanica. Lineage (NCBI taxonomy): Eukaryota > Metazoa > Chordata > Mammalia > Pholidota > Manidae > Manis > Manis javanica. The sequence goes on along the minus strand of NC_133156.1, from coordinate 115,244,721 downwards.
AATAGTAATGACATAAATGCCTACATGTAAGGCAGGTATAGGGTTTTTTGGGGTTTGGTTTTTTTTTGTCCTATGAAATTTTCCCTCATAGGTGAATCATTGTATATTTGAATTCTTACAAAGCCTTTCATAAAATATCATGCTCTCAGTTTGTCTTAAAAAACAGTGATCTATTCGAGGAAGACATATTAGCCTTACGTAACAGTACTCACTGCTAATTTGGGATTATTATAAAGTTTACCTGACAGAATTGGTTAAAGACGGTAGTAAAGAAATTGAATGCAGATTTAGTGACTGACCTTGAGTACATGATATTATAAGCTTGGGATTTTCTGAGAAATGTGGATTTAAAAAATTTTTCAGGGTAAAAATATAGTAATTTCAGTTTGGAGATCATAAAAATTCACTTTGGAAGAAATCAGAATAAACTGTCTGATGTCTTGCAAGTAAGACTTTAGTGTGTGAAGAAATTCCAGTGAATCATTAGCTGTAGATTCGAAAAGTGCCGGAGCAGAAATCTCTAGGGGAATCCATGCCTAACCATGAGTTGCTATAATAGAATCAAGATTTTCTGAAAAAATAAATCAAGAAATTAAAATAAATATAAATTTTCATAGAACTAAGATACTGATAATGTGAGGTAGGAGCAAGCAGTCATATAAAATATCCCAGTGGGAATACTGCGAATGAAATGTAGAATTGTTTCAGTAAGGAGCTCATCAGAGAGGATGAACAGCCAGATAATGAGAGTGGGTTAGAATTTCAGATCAGATAACTTGTCCAGAAGATAACAAAAGGTAATAAAGAATTGAGAACTAAAACATCTAAGAAAGTAAGGAAGTGTCGATCTCTTTATATATAGGAATATCTAAAAAATAAGTATAAATAGAGGGAATGGATTATTTAAATAATCACCAAGAGTTTCCAAAGTAAGGATATTTGAAAATCAAAGGATAGATCAATATCAGATAATGTTGAATGTCATTCCTTATTTTAATGGATCAAAAGGAAAATAATATTCCCTCGGTGGATTTAGGGAGGGCAATAAAAATGTTACCATCTATTTATCATTTGAAACTCTCAAAATACTAGAAATAGAAAACTTTCTTAACTGTACAAGGTTGTATACACAAATCTCTACAACTATAATATTTAAATAAACTTAATGATATTAAGAGCAGGATTAAAACAAGGATGTTCAAAATCATTATATTATTTAACACTGTATTAGAAGCCCTGGCTAATGCATAAGAAAGAAAAATACATATAAGAATTAGAAGGTAAGAAATAAAACTATTGTTATTTGTAGATTATATAAGCATCCATTTAGAAAACTTCCCAAAACCAATAGCTAGTCAGAGCTTACCAACCTAAAAATATATCATTTTTAGAAAGCAACAAAATTAGATTATCTGTTAATACTTAAAAATGTGTAAGATCCTTACAGATAAAATTTTTAAAAACTCTCTTGAAGAACATCACAGAGTTAAGCACACATACCCTGTTCACTGATTAGATTACTTAACATTGTAAAGATCTCCAATCTTGTAACCTTCAAGGTTTTTTAGCTACAATATTCAAAATCCTCCAGGAAATCATATAAAGAATGCTTTTTTAACAGTAAATTGGAAGAGTCATATTTGTCATAACACTAATATAATAAAAAATGCTGTTGCAGGAAAGGACAAATAGTCAAACAGAATATAGAAACCAGAATTAGATTATTATATATTATATCATATTATATATTATTATAATTTGGTTACATGTATTATATTATAGACATAATGTGAACTCAGTGTTTGGTTTAGCAAATAAGCATTTTAATTCTGTGCAAAATGATGGTTCATTTAATGAATGGCACTGAATAATTCACTAAGTATTTGGGGAAAAAAAAGCCTAGGTTATGTTATATGTAAAAATAAATTCCAGGCTTTCAGGAATAGTAGAATATGTCATTTATACCAAGCCTTCTGCTGAAAACAGACAAATAAACAACAAAAACAAAACAAAACTAGAGTAGCTAAACAAATCGAAGTAGAATCTTTTAAAAAGAATTAAAAAACTACAAAGGAAAAAAATTGGGGGTTCCATTTCAAGAAAAGAAGCAAATGAGGTAACCCAATATTTTCCCTTTGTTGTCTTTGCACTTCTCATTCCTGTTTCCTACTTGAGGAGGTTGACCTGCATGTACATGAATTGTTCTACTGTCCTCAGAGAAATTTACAGCTTTAAATGTATACTGTAGAAAGGAAGTATTAAAAGGGTACCATAAATAAGCCCCAAAGAAAGTAGAAGGAAAATAATAAATAAATAACAGAAATTAATGAAAATAGCAAACAAACATAAAATAAAAGGTGTCAAGAAAACCAAAGTACATAGTAAAGACAATATGAAGGAACAAGAGGAAGGAAGATTTATTCTACTAGTTATTAAGACTAATAGGTAAAATCTATAGTTATTAAAACAGTGTGGTGTTGACCCAGGATGGACAAATAGACCAGTGAAAAGAGACTCAAACAGACCCACCTCTAGGGCTGCCCCCCAGGGTAGGGAGAACAGAATGGTCTTTCAGTAAATGGATGATATGGAAAATAACAATGGGGGAAAAACATAGCTTTACCCTCATCTCATACCATACATGCCATTAATTCCACCTAGATTAAAGATAAAAATGTGAAATGCAAGACAATAACATTTCTGGCAGATAACAAAAGACATCCTCATATCCTTGGAGTAGAGAAAAAATTCCTAAACACAGCACAAAAAGCACTAACCATAAAGGAAAAACATGATATATTGGGCATTTTTAAAACTGAGTTACTTGATTTTCATCAAATGGTACTAACTGAATAGTAAAAAGGCAACATAGTGGAAGAGGAGGATATCTGTGACATTTAAATCATCAAGAGAAGATATCTAAATATTTAAAGAATGATCACAATTCAATAAAAGACAACCCCATAGGAAAATAGACAATTGAAACTTAAAAGTAAAGAAGATATTCAAGACCAATGGACATATGAAAAAGGGCTTAAAGTCTTAAGGATGAGAAAAATGTACACTAAATCCAAAATGAGATATTGCTACATGCCCCCCAGAATGTCTAAAATTAAAAGACAAACAATACAAGGTACTGGCTATCACAGATAAGGACAGTAACTCAGGCAAGAGCTATGCCAAAGGTCAGTAAGCATAGAATATTTCTTAACTTCACTGATAAGAAGATGCAAATTAAATGGCCCAAGTGTAAGTTACAAGATCATTTTGGATATTAATCTCTTAATATTTACTAAAAGTAACAATACATTCATCCTTTGACTTTGCAAATTCAATTTTGACAGTCAGTTCCATAGAAATTAAAGTGTAAAGATAAACGTTCAACATGTTTATTTCAGCATTTTTGGTAGTGGCAACATATAGGGGAGGGCAGATCAGTGAATATGCTATATAGACACAGACACACATACATGCACAGAGTCACACAAAAATTATTGCATAAGTAATACTATAGATACTATGTATCTATTAAAACAAATGTGCTAATCATTCAACTATATTGATATAAATGATTGTTAGGGACACATAGCTCGACTTAAAAAAACTGCAGTTATTGTTGATTTAAAAAAATTGAAGGTAGATAACAAAATCAAAATGCAAATACATGAATATATGTTTGTAAGTGGGGAAAAACGTATGGAAGAAAACACATTAGGCCATTGACATGTTTTTTAGGGCAATGGCTGTAAAGATTTCAAGGAAGGAAGAACTTGTTAACCTTTTCTTTACATGACTTGTTTCCCAAATCAGTAAGTATGTAGCACTTCTGTAATTTTTATAACAATGTAATGAAAATAGAATTGTGGCTAAAAAATTTAAAGCAAAACCAAATAGCTATAATTTTCATGCTCTGGCAAAACATCTTATGACCAAAAACTTCACCGAAAATTTCATTTACAATTAAACTCTCAAGATGCCAAGTTTTTCTAGGATGTTCATTGGTGGGTGTGATAAAAGCCAGGATTCATTAGGCTAGGTATGTTTGCTTTCTGTGAATCATTGGTATCTTTATGCATGACTAATATGGATATTTGTAATTGATAGATTTTGTTATTTAGAAAAAATCATGGCATATTTTGAAGAACTCTTTTCATATTGAATCATCTTGACAGTTTACTTGGCATGCTCAGTGCTGTGTGTTTCTTACACATTTTTATAACTACTTTATAATGAGCATCATTAAAAGAAGGATAGCACTTTTGCTGAATGTCTAAAATCAGACAGTGATTTGTTAATGAGCTGCATTTTGAGGATCATTTTTTGTTGTTACATCAAAACAATGCTGGGCTGAGGAATCATATAATGCCTTTGTCTTTCATTTTCAATGAAAATAACCATTACAGATGAAAGTAACCATTACAGAGAGCATCAGTGGCATTTTCTCAGTTTAAAAAAAGATGTATTCTACATGTTATCTATATCTTTTTAATTTAGCAAGACTGTGAATTATAAATTAGATCCATATCATCTCTGTATTTTTAAATATTTTTTCATGTTTTGAGCAGCTAAAGGATATACATACAAACCTAGGGTGATCTTAAATTTCTTCATTTTGCCAATTATTCATAAAAGATACTTCTAGGAAGCAACGTGAATATGCACTTCTTGGGTGACTCTTAATAACATACTAGTTTTTAACCTTTGTATGTGAAGAATTAGTAATGTGTTATATGTTTCAGTGTCCTAACTCTTGTCTGAACTTGTTTCAGAAAGTGATCTGCATAATAAGTTAAATCACATTCAATAAACGAGGTATCCCTAGCTTTGTTTTCTTTTCACTTGAATTATTATTATTCACACATCATCATCACTTAAAGTTTGACAACAAGAATCAACTTTCCCTTGTTTGAAATATTTATTAACAGTGCAGAAGTTACTCAAAAAAATTTTTTTACTTACGGTTGGCTCTTTTTTCCCAAAAGGGATCATATTTAGATAACAATCTTCAGAACTACTAATTTGTATGACTTTTCTTTAGAGAGCTGATTTTAATGATCCATTATCATTAATAGATTTTAAATAAATATGCATATATGTTTACTTATTTCAAATTATGGATGGACTTGGATTTAATAATCAACCTCATATGCAAAACTGTTACTTAGAATTAAGGATTCGCTTTGTGGTAACAAAATAAGAGCAAAAGCTGTACAGTAACTATACAGGAAAAAGTCCTTGATGTCAGTCTTGGCAATGATTTTTTGGATTTGATACTAAAAGCAAAGGCAACAAAAGCAAAAACAAACAAGTAGGACTACATCAAGCTAAGGAGCCTCTGCAGAGCAAAAAAAAACAAAACCATTGTCAAAATGAAAAAGCAACCAACCTATGGAGTGGGAAAAAAATATTTGTAAATCACATATCTGATAAGGGGCTTTTATCCAAAATATATGAATAACCCATACAATTCAATAGCAAAAACCCCAAATAATCCAATAAAAAAAATAGGTAAAGGAACTGAATTTTTTCAAAATGAAATTCACAAAAACCATTTTTCCAAAGAAGACATACAAAATGGTACATGAACAGTGCTCCACATCACTAATCAGGAAAATGCAAGTCAAAATGACAATGAGTTATGACCTCATAACTGTTAGAATGACAATCACCAATAACAGAAGAGACAAGTCTTGGTGAGGATGGGGAGAAAAGGGAAACCCTTGTGCACTGATAGTGGGAATGTAAACTTGTACAGTCTTTATTGAAAACAGTATGAAGTTTCTCAAAAAATTAAAAACAGAACTATTGTATATGATCCTGTGATCCCATTTCTGGGTATTTAACCAAAGGAAATAAAACAGGATTTCAAAAACATATTTCACTACCATGTTCACTGCAATATTATTTGTAATAATAGTCAACATATAGAAGCAACCTAAGTGTCCATTAACAGATGAACGGGTAAGGAAAGATGTGGGGTACACACACACACACACAGGAATATTACTCAGCCACAAGAAAGAAGGAAATCCTGCCATTTGCAGTAACATAGATGGAACTTGAGGGCATTCTGCTAAATGAAAAAAGCCAAACTAAGAAAGACAAATGCTACATGGTATCACTTTAAGGTGAAATCAAAAAGAAAACAAAGTCAAATTCATAGAAACAGAGAGTAGAAAGGTGGTTGCCAGGGGCTGGGGGCTGGGAAAATAGGGAGAGGTTGATGAAAGGGATAAATAGGGTCTGAGGATCTAATGTAAAACATAGTGACTCTAGTTAATAATACTGTATTCTATAACTGGAATTTGCCAAGAGAGAAGAACTTAAATGTTTCACCCTTCTTCCCCCTAAAACCACAACTCATAAGGATTCAAAAATTTAAAAAGAAATTCACAAAACTTCCATTAACCTCATTGTCATTTTTAAATGTCTTCCTCTTCTTATGTCTTTCTACCATTATATGAATCTGTATTACATATTTTGGTGAATTGATTATTTTCCCTGTATGGACAAATCATAGCTCTTTCTGCATACAAACTCTGTTTTTTAAATTTTTCTTTTACCTTAAATATTACTGCACCAAATCGCTAATTGGCATTTTTCTTCACAGGCTTTTTCAAATTGAAAATGCAGTTCTGTGTTCTGACATGTATTTGGTTCATTGGTGGACAGTGGTGCTGCATGAAATATCATTGTGCACAAATTTGAGAGGGAACATGAAACACGGTGTGTCCTTAGGAGGTTTCTGCAGTGTGGATGTGTGCCTGTTGTGTCACATGAATGCTTGCTGCCAGTGCTCACCTCTCAGAATGAAAACCCACAAAACCCATTGGCAATTAGCATGCGCCCACATAATGAGATTTATGTATTATGTCATCAAATTAAAATGCTGAAGTAAGCCTTTAGAGGGTGCATTTTAAAAGTTTATGCAAACAAACCATGGACTAAACATAATGTCAACAATGCAAGCACATGTGAGCAAGAAAAATTGCAGTCCTCACATTCTCTAATTTTTAAGAAAGCATTTGCTAAAAATAATAAAATTACCCAAGAAAATCAGACAAAGAAATGGAAATAATGGAGAAAACTATTTGTGTGGATTTATAACAAAGGCCAATGACACTGAACTTTGAGTATAAACTGTACTTTGAGATATTAACCAGTGAAAGTATAGAAAACACTTATGAATAAAAATACATATATTAAGAAGGCATGCCTTACAATTTTGTATAGGTGAGTTCTATAAATGCAAACACTTAGGAAACCAGGTTATAATGAACTTTGGTGGTTTATTTTCTGCCTTCCTTCTGGGAACACTGAGCTCTCTAATGCCAAGGAATTCCACTACAGATGAGAAATACATAATATTTTTTTATATAGTTCAGTGTTTTAGGTTATTCAAAGGATAAACAGACTTAGATCTACCATCAAGGAATTTACAGTTTGTTGGTAACTAATTAATTGTGACTAATGGAGACATTTTTCCAATGTATATAACACAATCCCTAACAAAACTTTGTTGCCTATGAGAATTTAAAGTTGATCAGTACCCAGCACCACTTTATGAAACTCAAACTATAATCCTGCAGAACTAAAACTGATTTCTTACTTGCTTTTTGCATTTTAATTGCTTATTTTTAGTTTGCCTTAAATGCTTTTGGCAACCCCTCTTCAATATACACAAATCCCCCCAAATGAAATATTAGTCCAGCAATGAAATGTATCAAAGTTGCAGACTGTATATTCTGAAATATAAACTCTTCTGGACAGAACATTGTCATTTACAAAAAAAAGGAAAATAGAGAAAAATTAAAACAAACTAACAAAGACCTCTTCATCTTTGTTCATTGGCAGTATAAGTTCAATTAAAGGTATGATACAGCAGCAGACAAAATCAATTTTAAAAATTAGGTATCTGGATAGTGCTGGCAAAACTGGACAGCTACATGTATGAGAATGAAACTGGATCACTGTCTAACCCCATAAACAAAAGTAAACTCAAAATGGATCAAAGACCTGAATGTAAGTCATGAAACCATAAAACTCTTAGAAAAAAACATAGGCAAAAATCTCATGGACATAAACATGAGTGACTTCTTCATGAACATATCTCCCTGGGCAAGGGAAACAAAGGCAAAAATGAACAAGTGAGACTATATCAAGCTAAAAAGCTTCTGTACAGCAAAGGACACCATCAATAGAACAAAAAAGGTATCCTACAGTATGGGAGTACATATTCATAAATGACAGATACGATAAAGGATTGACATCCAAAATATATAAAGAGCTCACACGCCTCAACAAACAAAAAGCAAATAATCCAATTAAAAAATGGGCAGAGGAGCTGAACAGTTCTCCAACGAAGTAATTCAGATGGCCAACAGACACCTGAAAAGATGCTTCACATCGCTGGTCATCAGAGAAATGCAAATTAAAACCACAATGAGATATCACCTCACACCAGTTAGGATGGCCAACATCCAAAAGACAAACAGCAAATGTTGGTGAGGATATGGAGAAAGGGGAACCCTCCTACACTGCTGGTGGGAATGTAAACTAGTTCAACCATTGTGGAAAGCAGTATGGAGGTTCCTCAGAATGCTCAAAGTAGAAATACCATTTGACCCAGCAATTCCACTTTTAGGAATTTACCCTAAGAATGCAGCACTCCCGTTTCAAAAAGACAGATGCACCTCTATGTTTATCGCTGCACTATTTACAATAGCCAAGATATGGAAGCAACCTAAATGTCCATCAGTAGATGAATGGATAAAGAAGATGTGATACATATACACAATGGAATATTACACAGCTATAAGAAAAAAACAGATCCTACCATTCGCAACAACATGGATGGTGCTAGAGGGTATTATGCTCAGTGAAATAAGCCAGGCAGAGAAGGACAAGTACCAAATGATTTCACTCATATGTGGAGTATAAGAACAAAGGAAAACTGAAGGAACAAAACAGCAGCAGAATCACAGAACCCAAGAATGGACTAATAGTTACGAAAGGGAAAGGGACTGGGGATGATGGGTGGGAAAGGAGAGGTAAGGGAGGGGAAAAAGAAAGAGGGCATTACAATTAGCATGTATAGTGCGTGGGGGCCACGGGGAGGGCTGTGCAACACAGAGAAGACAAGTAGTGATTTTACAGCATCTTACTACGCAGATGGACAGTGACTGTGAAGGGGTATGTGGGGGGACTTGGTGAAGGGGAGAATCTAGTAAACATAATGTTCTTTCTGTAATTGTAGATTAATGATACCAAAAAAAAAATTAGGTATCTGGAGATATAAAGGAAACCAGGTCACATCAAACTAAGACTTTAGATTGAAAGAAGTAGAATCTTAAAGCATTTTGACCTCATATTCCAAAGAACATGAAGGAGAGAAATATGTAAAAAAAAAAAAAGAAAAATATAAAGTCTCTTTACAAAGGAAAAAATATGTTGCTAAAGAACAAATTCAAAGGAAAAAATATGTTGCTAAAGAACAAATTAACAACTCAAAAATATAGTTTGTTTATCTCATGCCTTTTTTGATCCAAAAGGGATTTTGAAATCAAATGAATAAAGAAATGTATACTGTTTCACAGAAATATATGAATAGTACAGATGTTTCAACTATATGACAAAAGTTCAAAGAGTTAGAGGAACAGGACATAAACAGATAACATACTACTAAATTATTCATCTTAAAGAAAATGACATCATCATTCACGGAGCTAACCTTCTAATTTGTGGTGGATATCTGAAGAATTCTTAGTTCTCCAAATCATTTGTTATTCTTCCAGCTGCCAAAAATAGCAGCTAACTTACTTTGTTTCATTTAAGTAACTAGATAATCACATTTTGTAATAATATTTAACTGGTATGTTTTTTAATTCATTGTGAAATCACTTCCAGTAATTTACAAAAATATAAAAGCACACACACTTGCTCACTTATAAGCTCTCAATACTTGGGCAAGAACATCAGGCATGTCAAAGTTCTTGTTTCTTCCCATCTCTGACTCCAAAAAGGTGAAGAAAGATGAGAATTAATGCAATTCAGCAAGATAGTGTGATATTCATCCTCTGAATCAGTTCAGTTCATTAGATTAAGATTACGATAATGCAGTAAGCATGTGTTTGAGCTCTTAACCCAATAATTTTTAGTTACGTCAGACCTCATAGTCTTCTTCAGCTCTTAATATAATTATCTCATGTTTAATTTTGCATTTGTTTTCTAAACATAATACATTCTCTGGCAACCCAGACCTCACTAAGGCTCTTGCCTAAATAAATATACTTTCTATTTAGTGCACACCATGGGAAAATTGTCTTTGTCAAAAAGCTATAGACTATACACAAAAACATTAATAAATGCATAACAATAATATAATACTCACACTCCAGAAAGGCAAACTCACCTGATTCAAGAACTATACATGAACTGTGGCATTATAATCACTACTACTCTGTGTTTGTAATTCTGGGAGTAAATCCATTCAGTGATTGTAACAGTATGAAAGCTAGAATGGTAGCAGGTTGGGAGATAGGAGTAAATGTCACCAAAACCCGAGTAATGAACAGATCCCAGAAGTGTGTGCAGAACCTAAGTCCAAGAATTTTGGAAAGGGATGTTCATCAAACCAATGGGATTGAAGCAGATGTAGAAAATGAACTGAGGTGCCAAAAATCCAGGAAATCAGAAGATGGAAGTAATTGCAAGCAGGTCCAGGAAGGAAAGAGGTTTCTGTTATAAAATGGCATATGGGTTGCAGCCCATGATCCAGCTGGTCTCAGCTCTACACAAAAGTATCTGTTGAAGGCAGAGGGAAATCACAAAATCAAAATATCATAAACCAGAATTGACAAGAAACCCATTACCAGCATCTAAGAGGAATTTTCAGAAACTGCAAAGCTAAGAGACTTGGTTGAGAATTATAATAGGTATTCCAACCTTACTTTGCCCGATTAAAAGCAGATAAAATTTTTTCCTCTCTGCGGTTTTCCCTGATTCAGAAATAAATCTTCATCTGAAACAAGGAACTATCTATTATATGGGGGCCATATTTTGAGATTCCTCTTCCCTCCACACATCCCAGTGATGGTTACTGCCATAACTATCTCCCTTTGTATATTTAGAGACTATAAAAAAAACAGAAATTAACTGGTCAGGAATGTGTGCACATGTATGTGTTTGTGTTGGGGAGGTGCTGTCTAGTGATTCTTCACAACATCGGAGAAGGTATATTCCCTAGAAATGTAGTGTTACAGAAAGATATTAATGAGAAACAACTGAGAACAATGAATACTGCATGTTTGGAAGGCACTTCATTATTCAGAGTGCTGCAAAGTTAGGCACTGAAGTCCTGGAGAGCCCACCTCAGATCAGCAGCCCCTCACAGGCACTTAGTTAAAATGTATTAGGCCAAGAATTATATGCATCAACTTATTTCTGTTGTTGTCCTGGGAAGGGATTCTGTCAGTATGTAAGTATATAGAGGGTCAGTGGCAGTTCAATCAATGGAATTGGGACATCCAAGGGAGATGGTGAGTTTATTTTTTCAGCAGACATCTCTGGGGTTATTCATGTCACATCAATGAGATTCAGCCGCATATAAACTATTGTAACTATTGGCGACTTTCTGATACGCACCAAGAAGGGAATATCCCACACCTGGAATCCTGCAGCACCATTCTCACTAGGCCACTGTTAGTGAACTGAGAATGTAAACAAGGCAGTGGTTCCACATTTTAAGTTTAAGATATGTGCTTGTCACAATGGGTAATAGTTAATTCACTCTTTTACTTTGACTTAAAATAATTGAGAATGTAAGTTGAGATTTTAGAAGCAGAGTGGATGAGCAGAAGCATAAACACATGTTTTGCTTGCCTTCTCCATCAATAATATCATTGATCCCACTGTGTGGATTTAAGTGGGCTGTGAAGGCAATTTTAACACAGGACTTTCAAAACAGCTTGTTAACAGCAGCCACAATGAATTACGGATTAACTCTTGTGATTCAGATGCAGGGCAGTATATATCTGGATGTATATACTTTAAGATGTTTGCTACACCAGACATACCTGAAATTCCTCTTAATATTGTATAGCTATTCCTTTAAAAAAAGCTTTTGTGAATCTCACAGAGACTTTGCTCTGTATCAACTTAACATTTCTTCCTGGTCCCTTAAGATATGCCCAGATATGTTCTTGTTGGTCAGATCCGTTGATTTGGGTTCATGTCTATTTTGGCCACTTACATAGCTTTGGTCCTCAAAGTCAGATGCTCTGTCTCCTTGCTAGCCTTGCCCTACAACAGCTGCCAAACTGTTTTTATTTTAGCTGAACTTTTTGAAAGAGGCTTTAAGCCTATTGATTTAGCCCCTTTCCTTATTTTACCAACTCTATCCCTTCATCTGCCCTGTGCCTGTTCAACCCCTAACATAATCTTTCTCTCTCCCACTTCAAATGAGGCTATTGCTTGAATTTGTAAATTTAGTTGGGACATTGTATAGGCAAAGCCAAAAAGCCAAAACAAATTGATAAAAATCACATACTTTGCAGTTTTTACTTCATATGCTTTGCTTGATTTCCACATGGAGAAATCTGATGTCAGTGGGAACCAGGGCCAGAAAGTGAAGACAGCTTTGAGCCCTCTTTTGAGCAGATAAAAATGTAAACAGATGTAATTAAAAGATTGCAAAAATTCTGAGCAGATAATAGGTTATAAGGATAATTATTATCAGGTTCTCCTATTACCTGAAATATTTAAAACTAATTTATTTGGGAATACTTCAGATGTTGTTCTTTACATATAAGAAAATTTTCACTGCTGTATATTCTGGAAAATATTTTTTTTTTCTCTGCAAAAAATTTTTTTCTCTGCATATTGAGATTTTCCAACAGACTTGTTGCTGCCTATGTCTCATTTCAACCCTCCCACTTAAATCTTCACATCTGGAGAAGTTTGGGTTTAGACTTGTCATTTAACTCTTCTCCAACCATCTTCACTGCACATTGTATATCACTCTATTTGTGGCTTTTTTTCTTTCCCCAGCAATGCACATGGCTCAGGTATAGAGGAGGTGTGAAAATGTATAGACGGACTCTGGAAGGTTTTTGACTCTTGAAACTATCTAAAAATAAAATTTCCAAGTCTGAGTTCTTACTGAGCTTCTGAGCTTGTACACAGTTAATTTACTGTTCTATCTGTCTTGATACTGAACTGATGTTTTTATTTGTTTAATGTGAGTGGTCTTTCTAATCCCATTAAGTGGAAACAAAGTTTACAAATGTAAATCCATTTTACTTTGATTTAGTACTTTAGCAAGACCAGGCTTCACAAATCAAGGCCTGAACTTTTGACAGCAGGAGTAGTTTCAAAAAAGTGCTTTCCCCCTACATTGAAGAGAAAAGGACTGAGACCCTCTCTAAGGATTCCTTTTTCTCTTCTAAAGATAAACACTGGGAGTGTGGGAGGTTGAAAGGATCAAGGTCTTGGCAGAGTCCTTCTGTCCAGAAGTAACTGTTGATCCTAAAAGCCTGAGGTCCTGCAGGTGGAATATTACAGTGGGATTATTCCTGATGTTTTTCTCTTGTTAAATCAATCCCCATTCTTTGAAGGGAAAAAAAATCACCTGGAAATCTCTGTGAGACACTGAGGATGACACTTGGGACTTCAATACAGTCCTGAGGCCAGCCACAGTCACTCTGAATCTCACTTCTCACACGCACATAGTAATAGCAATGATGGCTGCCATTCAGTGAATGATTAGAATGAGTTAGATCCTTCTGCTTTCCATTCCTAATCCCCACCATAACCCACAAGAGTTTCTGAAAGAATTAATTTAGTGACATTTTCATGAAAATGCCTGCCCTTCTATCTAATGTTGTGAGAATCAAATGGGACCCTTTATATGAAAACCATCTGAAAATTGAAGTTACTACTCCCACTGTAAAAGATTCGCTACCTTTCTTGAAATCAATTGTATAGTGTTTGGCATTTTTTTTTTCGTATTTAAGTTGCTCACAGAGGAAAAAGAAATTGTGCAAAGATTGTAAGTTTTAACAAGCAGTAAGTCAAAATAAGAGCATACAGTTATATGTTTTTCCATGAGTAACAACTTGGAAAAAGTCAAAGTAATACTTTTGATGGGTATTAACAGAAAATTATAGAATTAAAATACTTGAAGTCTAGTGAGAAAAGTTTTACATTTGTCTCTGAAACTCAATAGACATACCACTATTTCAAGAAATGTAGTCAAGAGCCCTTTCCAGGTTGCTTCCATATCTTGGTTATTATAAATAATGGCACAATGAACATGGGAGTGCATATATTGTTTGAGTTCGTGCTTTCATTTCATTCAGGTAAATACCCATAAGTGGAGTTGCTGGATCATATTGTAATTCCATTTTTAACTTGAGGGACCTCCATACTTTTTTCTTAGTGGGTGTACCAATTTACATTCCCATCGACAATGCACAGGGGTTCCCTTTTCTCCACATCCCCCATATACAGGGATCTTGTGTATATCGCTATCAACAACTGTGGAAAATATGAGACTAATTAGCCTGCCACAGTTTCACTGATTCTGGTAGAAAGCACAAGACTCTGGGGTCAGAGCTAAGAGACAGACTATTACTCTTACCAATAGTAGTAGCCAGAGGATTATCGTTATTTTGCCAGTTACACAAATCTCAGTTCTCAAGGGTGACATAAAGGGAGGTCTATCATCCCTGCACACATAATAGGTTGTATTACAGGAGAACTCCAAGCTAATGGAACCAAAATCTCTTAGTATGGGCAGTAAGCCTGCTTGCCACTGCTCTGGAGAGAGACATTAGTTTTATTATACTGGCTTTTTGCTCCAGAAGGAGAATTCCATATCTGTCTTCCAAGGCTATTCATTGTACAACTATCCTTGAAAAGGTAGTCCAGAGTAAAGGCAGTTAGTGCCTCTGCTTGGAACAAGTTCAAGAGACCCATGGGGAATTTTCTCCCACAAATTATTTACAGTTATTAGTAGAGGCTTTTTTTTTTCATTACTGGATACATTCCTTGTCATTGTAAAAACTTTAATGTCAGTTTAGTTCAAGGATCATCTCCTCTGATCAACCACAAACTAAAATCTTTTCCCCTTAGCTCTTGGTGTAAGGTAGCAGGTTCTGGCTCAAAGAAACCTCATCTTCCCTTTCTAGGTACTTATTCTCCACTATTTGGAGCAAGGTGGAAGAATAGGGGACTTAGGTCGTGGTGAGAAAGAGATGTCTCTGTTCTTACCCTGGTATTGATTGGCCTCATCTTTTCCAGTATCTTCTATTGATCTGATGCTCAGGTAATACAAGGGAATATTGTTTTCACCTTGCTCCAGATTCCTTTCCTTTTCCAAAGGATAGCCCTAACTTTCTTTGATAGAAAATCACCAATCCTTTCTCTAATACGGATGTCTAATCACTTGACCTCTGCAACTTCTGGAGCAGTTCAGTGGCTCATGTCTACTACAAACCTTCATATTTCTTCACCTGTAACACCAAGAACCATTGCTATCTTCTCTTGCACCCCTAACCAAAGAGAACTGGGTTGAGAATAAGGTTGCCCCATCTTCTTTCCAGACACATTTGTCTCACCATGGCCCCTTCAAGACCCATTTCACTAACCGTCCAAGCTTCAGAACTATCTCCATCAGAAGAGGAAATAAGTCCCTATGTTCAGATTTTAGAGGATGCGTGTCAAGAGTCCCTAATTCTTCCTCATACTTGAAGGAGAGAAATTGAAGAGCATAGTATAACACAGTCAGAGGTTTTCAGAATATTCTCTTGAGAATTCTGTCACTGGAATCTTCTCCAGTGCTGGCTTAAATTTTTCTCTGTGTATCAGAAAGTCTTGAATTGGGAAAGACAAGATGCCATTTTCTTTTTGGCAGACACTCTCTAGTCTTTTTAAAAATTTGCTTTCAGTGCCTAACTTGGCTTTTGGGAGGGAAAATCAACACTACTTCTATGTAATATCAACTGAGGGGTGGTAGAAAGACAGTTTCCAATGCCTATTCACAAGCCCCACAGCATAGCGGCTACAGCCTTCTCTTGACATCTTTCTGAACTTGGAAAATGAAGTGGTGCTAACCCCTTACTTTCAGCTTTATTCCTTTACTGAAATTTCTAAACAAAAAGAAAAGGATCACTCAACATTCTGAATGAAATGAAATGCGATGTACATTAAGATAACCCATTTCTGTGTTAATCCTTTGTCATATTTTTGTTGATATTGTTATAACCTGCCTCACTTGCTTTTTTGGAAAAGTGGGTTATAAGGAAATTCCACTCATAAAACAGACATCTGTATATATAGCCTATAGGCATTACACCTGTTACTCTAAGTTTTCTGTTTATCTGAACTGCTTCTGACTGGAGACTCACATGAAAATCATAATTATCAAAAGTAGAGACAAGGAAGGAAACCGAGGAAGGGCTAGAATGTAATATTTACCAAATATATTTTAGATAACTTCAAGTGAAGTTCTAATTTCTCCTTAGCAGTCCTTTATTTCCTCATACTTCACTGATTATACTCAATTTACAGCATAATGATGTCAAGTTTTCTCAACTCTCCTCAAATTCATCAACTCAAATCCAACTTCAGTTACAAGTTGTTTCCTTCACTTACACCTCCTTTTCTTTCTTTTTAGCATGAATAAGGATCAACATAGAGATTTGTTCACTCTTACAGTAGAGGGGTTTGTGAAGCCTGGAAGTCTAGGGAATGGGCTCTGCATTCAAGTCTTTAAGGCGTCATGATGAAATGTGTGTGGGAAGAAGATGGGGCACCTTATTCCCTTTGGTTAAAATCCATATTTCCAAGTCTCAACCACAGAGATTTTATTTCAAGAGTGAATGTCTAACAAATTTTTCACATGATTCTGATGTGAAACATTGATTTCTCTATCTTCCCTTCCATGTCAGAGTAAGTAGCTTCAAAGTACTGTAAATACTGGGGAAACAGTGAAGTATATTGGAAAGAGCTTTGGCTTTGAACTCAGCCATATGTGCATTCAGATTTTGGTTCTGTTAGTTACAACAACTTTCTTCTTTTTGAAAGGAGATGGATCTTTGGTGACTTCCAAGAGGAATTAACTGTGTATCTGCCTTAAATATGATAAGCAGGAGTGTCTAGTTTTTTATAATGTATTAGATAGTAAATACTTTGAGCTTTTCAGAAAATGTACAGCAGGCAATATGTTCTCTCACACAGCTATTCAACCTTGTTGTAGCATAAAAGCAGCCATACACAACCGTAAGCAAATGAGAGTGGCTGTGTTCAAATAAAACTTTTATTACAAATTCAGGTGGTGGATCAGATTTCACCTGTGGCATATTGTTTATTGACCCCTCACATATCACATGAAAGTGATGCAATCAAATTTACAAATGTGTAAATTGTGAAACATAATTTAGCAATCAATTTTTGCAATAATAAACAAGTTTTTCTCAAAGATAGAAAATGAGGAAAATGACTTGATTATGGGTCAAATTATGGAGAAATTAACCATCACTGGCCCAGATCTTGCATCTCTAGATACTACAAATTGCTAGATCTTTCTGTATGATGTAGTTGGTGTCAGTTATTTGTAAAAGGAGATTTGTGGTGGAGTAGATTATTTTTCCATTCTTCATTCCATTTACAGTAATTCAATTATAGATCCATACTCTTTGGCATGTAACTGACTCTCCATAGTTGGTGAAGCAGACTTCCCTACCCCTTGACTTAGGATTTTTTTATGTTACTATCTCTGGTCAGTGGGATATTAGAATATGTAGCATAAACTGAAGTTTGTAAAGCTGTAGCATGATTGCCTCTGTAGTTTAGAATTTCTGCCAGCACAATGAGAATGACATGCTTAAGCTAGCCTTCCCATCCCATGACGGAGGCAATCAAACATTTGGGGCAGAACCACCCCTAGCTAGCTGAACCTAGCTGGCTTCAGAAGCATGAGTGACTTAATTTATGACCAGTAGAATCATCCAAACAAGCCCAGCTTAGACAACCTTCAGCCAATGGGCAGACAAGTGAGAATAAGGGATTTAGTGTTTTAAACCAGTTTTGTTTCAAAAATTTGAATTTTTAACAAAATTTTTATAGGATTCAGATCTAAGTTATACATTAGGCTCTTTATTTTTCCTCCCATTCAATTTTGTGATGGTTTTTAATGCAACATTATTTCAGTCAGAGTTCACTGATAAAGGAGTAATGTTGTTATATATATTACATAGACAAACAGACAGACTTACACACACACAAACACACTCAGACACACACCAGTACACTAGTGCTGGCTTGGAACTTGACTGAAATTTTCTTCTATTTCTGTGACTTTTTTTTTCCAGTCTCTGTTGCTCATTTCAGGAAATGACACTAGAGAGGTGGGTAAGAACCAAATAAAATTAGTAGAAGGAAATGTAGTAGCCATAAAAAAAAAAACACTGAAGGATTCTAAGCAGATATTTTGTTTTTATTGTGTTTTAAAATTGGCATGTTATCAGTCAGATGTACAGAAGTGCAATTATATTTTCTATAAAAGAATTATTTTTGCTCATAGCCCATATTTCTCAAGAGGAAATAAACATAAATTTGGCCCTGCAAGGCAACCCAGTTTCTTCCAGTTTAGAATTACTTTCTTTTTCAGGTTCGCTAGGTAAATCAAAGGCTTTCTCTCCTTCTACTTTACTTCTCCCATTCCCACATCAACCTTCTTTTTCACTGCTTCCTGGGGCATATCTGATTGTAAGAAAAAACTTCTAAGAGTGGGGTAGGAGGGGCCTCTGTTCCACAAACTGCCCTAGCAATCCTTCTGTGTCCAGTATCCATTCCCTTCTGTCTATAGCATTAGCTGCTATTGCCCATGCTCATGCCATGTCCCCATTCAAAAGACCCATTGTGGGGTAAATTACAGAATTTCTAGAATCTCCTGCCTAGTTTTAGATCATTTACATATCAATAAGTATTTATCACTGCAGAGCCTCCCATCCACCCAGGGCACGGGGTAGAGAGAAAACGGCCATTCTCTCCTCCTCTCTGTTTCTGCTAAGTAATTGGTCTGGCGTCTGCCAGTCACCAAAGAACTGCCAATGGAGCTCCTCCCGGAAGGGGTGGGTGGGAAGTAGAGAGCATGTCCAGGCAGCAGAATGGGAGCCACTGCTGGAGGAGACAGAGGTTGCCGAGCTTGGCCAGCGAATTTGAGCAAGCTGTGAGCAATAAAAATGGTGTCTCTCAACCTATTTTTCCCTTGACTTATTTTGGTTTTACCAGTTTCATAGGGGATTCGCCCCAGGCTGGGAAAGCCCTTTCTTCCAGAGCTACACCCATGTTCAAATACTTTTCCAGTCCCAATCCTACGTGTCTTCAAATCCTCAGGTCTCTTATCACTTCACATGCCCTTAGCAAAAAGGATCTTGTGAACCGTTTCCATTCACATGTAGGCCATTGAAAACTAGAGACAATGGTTATCTTGGGCTCATTCTCTGCTTCTATACATTGCATGGCTGGAGGCACTCTTTGAGAAGGTGTTCAAACAAAGTTCATACATAAAGGAATTATACACACTTTTGCTCTCAGCTGGGTTTGAACGTTATTAAGGAGACAGAATCTAGGACAATGCTTCTCATTTTAATATGCATATGATTATCTACCTATCTCTTTCAGATGTAGATTCTCAATTAGTAGGTCTGGATCAGGGCCCCAAAATTCTGTATATGAACAACTCCCCAGGTAATGTGAATATTGGCAGTCCATGGACCACACTATGAGAAATTAGGGTCTCATTAAATTCCAGAGTTTCGAACACAGACTGGAAGGCAGAGTTAATGTTGAACAAAAGTTTGGGATAGCTTACCATCCTTTCAACCTGCCTTGCTGACTGTATAGGACTGTGATATGACTGTCTTCTCCAGCAATTCCAGAAATCTGCAAACATACTTTCAAGGTAACATTCATCACCTTGTATTGAAATAACTTTCTTTTCTTCTCAATTCCTTAAAACAACTCTCTAGATGTGTCTAATTCTTTGGTATTTCTGTTGCCTCATCTGGTGAGACTCAGAATAGTCTCAGTAAATGTATGATGAATGACCTGTGCTCTCAATTTAGGTGTTCCAAATATGCCAGTATCTTTACCTAACCTCTTAGAGTTATATGTAAAAAAAAAAAAAAAAAGAAAAATCAGCAGCTTGTTTCCTTTCATTTATAGCATAACTTCAACAGCCTAGCCACTTGCACTTCCTGGTTACTGGGTTTTAACTAATATTACAGAAATGTACATAATATATAAAACCAAAAAGATTATCAAGACTCCCCCTTCTTGTTCTCCACCGTCATCCTGAATCCCTTGCCTCATAATATTCACTGGCTAAGTGTTGAAGAACCAAAACTAAAATATTATAATCAATCAATGATTGAATTTTGTATAGCATATATTTATAATACTGTAATTCATCTCAAAAGTTGATATATTTATTTCTCTTGAGTGATGAAAATAAGTATAGTATAATGGAAAATTTTGGAATCTACACTGTTTCTAGAAACATAGATATTTTCAAAATATAAAAATAAATATTATTTTCTAAGCTTTCTGTACAGCATTAAACAAGTTGGTTAGGTTATCAGTCATGTGAAGGAAGAGGAACTGGTCCAAGTAGCAAGAATGCATTTCCAAAGTAAAATTTGCAACAGAACATGTTTAGATCATGGTTTTAATTTATGAATGGCATTATTGTCAATAAATTGTTTTCCAACTCTAAATAAGCTCTCTTTAGTTCCCTGCATGCTATATTTGATTTTAAGTTGTAATCCAAATAAAACATACCATTTTTTTTTGCTTTATGTGAGAAACCAGTGATTTTCAAATTCTCCAAGGAAACACAAATTACTAAAATTCAAACTTGTTTGACTGATTTTTAATGATTCTAGGCAATGCATACTTGGTGATACATAGAATATGGAAAGTTTTAGCTTCAAATTATGAACTTGCAAAAAATTTGTAAAGGACTGAATATTAGGTGGGTTTTAGAAAATATTTGGTCACCTTAATTATAGGTTTAAATGCCATAAATGCTGTAATAATACTTTTTGCTTTACTCTTTCTGCTTTCTAAGCACCCAAAGCACTTTACAAATATTAAACTCATTCTCTCTTTAAAGTAGGATTCCCCTCTCCCAACCCTATCCTTATACGGATAAGGATATCACATATCCTTATGTGATAGACCAGATAGTCTGCTGTGTTTTTATTAATATTGTTACTTTATTTCATTTATTATTATGAGGATGAAACAATTTGGGGATCCCTTTTTCCACTACTCAGTGTTATTTTCAGCAACAGATTGTTTTCTGTTATTTGACAGTGTTCTGGAAACCACCTACTCATTCACATTTGATGTGGTCAGACCAGTGTGGTGAACTAAAAGGCCAACATTACTGTTTGTTTAGTGTTTACATTCTGTTTAGCAGGGGTTTCATATTAGTGGCTACTCTGGGAGATGTAGCTCAGATAAATTAAGGCAGAAAAATAGTAAAGGCAAGTCTGAATAATGCAACCTTAGACTGGAATTCTCAGTCTTGCCTTCAAGTAAACCAATGTGTTTTCACTACATTAACAGCTTTCTCCACATTATCTCTTGTAAGTACAGAAAATATTTTTTCATCTAGTAGACAAAAATGGATTTAGTCTTTAAAGATTGTACTTTTATTGATTTCACATGTTGTGAAAACATTTTGCCCAAAGATTTAGTTATGTTATTCTTAAGATTCCACATGTTTGCAGCTCTGATTAGTTTGTTTATTTTTTAAAATATTTTATGTAGACAAAGGTGCTGTGGCTGTATCCTGAGAGCCTTAGACAGTTCTCCCATTAAAGTTATCTATTCTGTTTGTGATATGATAGCTTAGCAGGACACAGTAGGCCATTAGGAAAATAAGCAAATTCTTATCTGGAAGTCATTAACTAGAATCACTCATTCTCTTTTCTCTCTTGCCTGGAAGTTGGTTCTTTTCTCATCCTGGAAAAATATTTTGATAGAGAATTAGGTGCTGGTGAAAGGTAAGTATGTGGCAGATGGACCAGGATGGGGAGGGGACTAAAACTACATTTGTCTATATAATCACTGAGGGTTGGTAACAAAGACAAGATCAGTGACTAAGCGGCTGGCATTGCTGTAGTTCAGTACATGAATTTTGATGTAGAAAAAACTGATCCATAGTCAATCCCTTCTACCTCACTGAAGGGATTTCTAATTCATGTCAGATAATCGTTAGCTTTAAGTAACAGATTTTCAATGCACAGCTTTTAGTGATGATCCAAGGAGATAAGATAGAGCTGCAGATTAAAACTATGAAACATTACAAATCCAATGAATCATCTAGATTCAAGCTAAAGATTATATTCCCAGCTTCAATATCAATTTCAAGGAAATATTCTGACCTGTAATCATTAATAGCAGAGAGTCCCTCAGCCAGGTTCCCCACTGATGTCCATAGTGCATCAGTGAGCAGTCTGAGGAATCTGCTCACCAGGAGGAAAAACGTGTTTGTCTTTGGAAAATTATGTCATTTTTCAACTTTAGAGGCATGCACACTCTAAAGGAAATTATTCATCATAACCACTCCTCACAAATTTGTCATTTATAATTAAACTGTGATATAAATATCCATACATCCAATTCTAAGGTTCTTTTGTATAGCTCTCTTACACAAAACAAATGAAGTAAAACTAGGTCTGTCCCTCAGTTCTAAGTTAGCACACCATTCCTGGTATTCACTGACCAAGTTTAGAAACTGAGTTAACATCATAATATAAATTGTTTAGTGATTCATTAGATTGTAAAGGCATCATGTTTCAGAACCCATATTATTTCATTTATGTCAACCAGGACTGATTAAGAATCTGGGGCCATTTAGCCATTTAGGGCTCTGTGATATTTTCTGGAACATTATGGTCTATGAGCACGCTGTTGAGTGATGAACCTCCACCAGCCCCCATGGAGATTCTGTCCCAATGCCCAGATTGAGCTGAGCTCCAGGGTGAAGTTATACAGATTCAGAGCCAGCTGCACTGGCTAACAGTTCCCCAACACGTCCAAAATATGAGAAGACAAGTAAGGGGACAGCTTTTAAAGGACCGTTTACACTTCTTCCTGAAAATGTCTTGGAACATACATCACAGCTGACCTTAACTGTCCTCTGAGGGAAAAGGTCAGAGACTAGTGGTTTACAGTAATTTGTGTTCAGTCTTGTGGATCAGAAAAATCAAGAATAATGTGTCCTTCAGATAAAATCAATATCACTGAAATTAAATTATAGAAAACTTAATAAGATTGTTTTTGTTATTTATAAAATTACTTCTCAACTAACATACAGATTCCTTTTTAAGGGAAAAATTGTTCTCACGGACCAGAGAGAAAAGACACTATGAATCCAAATTTGAGATTCTCTGACTTAAGAACATATCTGTCAAGTGCAAATTGTCAATGCAAAAAAAAAGTTTTGACTATATATAATTTTAAAAAGTATTTTTTTTAAGAATAAGATGAAAAGAAAAGCAGGAGAAAACCCTATAGATGTTAGAGATCCCTAAAACAGGATTCCAGTAAAGTGAATATCTGTATAACTAACTTGACCATATGCCTGTGGATATAGAACTTATTTAGTAATTACTGAAAGAATCCTCAAATTTTCTAAAATTGCCTAATTTAAAATTTGTAGTTTCATAGAGCATGGGAGTGAATACAATTCAACCTCCTTTCCTGAGAACTCAATAACATACATAATTCATAATAGCATAGCTAACAAAGTAATTGTGACATATTCTAGTATCATCATTTTGACAGAGATAAGTGGGAATAAATCATGAGGTTATTTATCATTGAAAAGGAAATTATCCCTGTGCCATGGCCAAATTGTGTGGGGGCAAAATATTGTAAGCCCTGGGCCCAGATGTTAACTTTTCATGGAATGATTGATAACCATGGTTACTGGACATGGGAAGAAAGCCAGTGAACCTTTAGTTGATAACACAGTATTGAGAAATCTGTCATCTGACTTCTTGCTGAGCTAGCTACTTAAATGTATCCATGGGATAGATATGAGGTAATGGTGAAAGCTTTTCGAAATCCCCAAATCTATCCTCATTCAAGGAATAAATGCAGAGACCCTGATTTCAGTGTAACCATCTTCTAAATTACCAAAGAAATAAGATGTGGTTATTATATGAAGGTTTATATTTTCCTCTAGCAAGTCTCAGCTTTTGGAGAGCCCTAAGATAAAAAGAAAATACAGAATTTAAAGAGGTAGTGAGGAAAGAAACAAAAGGGGGTTTAGCTACCCTCTTCGTCATAATCTTGTGCAGACTAAAATTGGTGGTCAAACAAATCAGAGCTAAATACTATTACTGCCACACTTAAGAAAGGGTCATCAGTTGGTTAGATTGCTGATCAAGCATCTGTTAGAAATGAATCCTGTATGGGATACTTCTATTCCATCACAGGAAATCAATTCTCTAATTCTTAACAGCTTTTTCATAAGCACTAACTGTGTATCACAGAAAGGGCTAGGTATTCTGGTATCACTGTAAATCCATCAACGTGTTTCTTTAAATATATGTCAATTCTGTGTACACAGAAAGTACAAACGTATTTGAGAACTGTTTGTTATTAATCATAATAGCTATTATTTTGCTGAGTTCACACTGTGGACCAGGTGCTATGCTAATAACCTACATACCAAATCTCAATTAACCCTTACACTAATGCTGGGAGTAGACATCAAACCAAATATGTGGGATGCCCAGAGTAACATGGCTAGTGAGTGGGAGATACAAGATTTGAAACCAGTCCATCTTTTCCTTATTCTTACATTCTACGTCACTTCATTATATTACTACTCCATTGTATTCTGTTTCTCTATAGCCATTCAAGACTAGGTGTTACATTTTGAAAGAGTTTGTTAATTTATAGGTTAATATAGGTTGTAGAATTTAAATCTAGATGACAATTCAAACATTTGGGATTTCAAGTCCAGTTACAGCTGGGCTGCCCTGCTTTGGCTGCATTATTACAAGTAATCCAACAAATACGACTTTCCCCTTTTCTGTGCTAATTGATAATCTGATGGACAGATTTCACATGAATGATCATGAGAATGATGTGAGAACTATCTATACACATATGTATATGTAATTAGATCTCAAACATACACATCTTGGCCTCTGTTATTAAAAGAGGAAATGCACTTGCAAGGACAAATTTTTTTTTCTGCTTTATCAGTCACAGCCTAGATGTCAAAGGCAGTTAAATTCAGGATAAATCTGAAGAGGTAGATAGGCATCAGACACACACACTAACATACACACACACACACACACACACACGAACTCACTCCCCAGACCAGTAAGAACCTGGTGGTGGTATTGCACTGGTAGAGGGCTTCCAGATGACTCGTTAATTAATAAAGTGAGTAATGTCATTAGGCTACCAAAATTATTTTGGAAACCAGTGGTCCCTGTGTATTCTTGGCTCCTCCAATTATGTTAAATTTCAGTTCTGGACATCACATTTTAAGAGGACTATTGCAAGTCTGTAATATCAGAGGAGAGTAGCAAGATGATGGGGCTCTAAAAGTGTTACTAATATAATAGCCAAAGAGTTGGAGTGAGTTTGGAAAAATGACAGAGCTTAGGGAGTTAAATGACAATTGTCACTAAGTATTTGAAAGGCTGTTACGTAGACGCAGGAAAGGCCTCGACTCTGTGTGGGTCCCCGGGAAAGAACTAGGACCAAAGGGGAACAGCTGCATGAGGCAGGCATCTGATTCAACTAAGAAGAACTTTCTAGTCATTATTACTAGTCAACAATGTAAGAGGCTGCCCTAAATTCACAAATAATGAAAAAGAAATGAAGGTATTGTCAAGGGCAGGAGATGAGAAATGAGGGGCAAGAGAAAGACGGACTCTAAGGAAAGTATATTGTATAAAGCAGCAGAATCGTAACAGAGTCGGTTATGAGATCCGCTTTGGAAATCAAAACTCTCATAGCCAGGAATGTTTAAAATAGAGATACACTGGAGAGCAGGGGGTTAAAAAGAGATCTTTCTACTTCACCTGCAGGGCAATTTTTTAAAATTACGTAGTAGAAAAATGAGAGTTACAAATTTAATACTTCCATTTTTAAACTACTGTTCAGGAATAAGAGCAATTCTAATCATGTAAAGCCTCTTGTGTAATGTTTTTTTCATCTGTTAAGTTTTTTCTCTTGAGGAAATGTTCATTAGTTCAAATAAAACTATTGTTACTACTCAAAAGCATGATATAAACTCAGAATGATTTTTGTGGATTTGTTTTCTATTTAAGAGTAGAACATTGAGCTTCATTAGCAAACGATATTGTTTTTAAATTAAATTTCCAAATAAATATACTTGGGTGTGAATTAAAGGGAAAATACTTCTCAAAACTCAAAGAAAAAAATGTAACATCCAAACTCAAACCATTCTAGTGGTGGTTTTGTTAAACTGTAACATTTCGGGGTTAATTGTTGCCAAGGTTTGTTTAATAATGGTGTCTAACCACATATGTCCAGCAAAATCTTACTGTTGGAGGCAACCTACACGCCCATACACAAGGTAACAGTGACATCTTGTGGTTACTTACTTTAAGAAAAGCTCACACGTATATACATGCAAAGCACAGAAATACATCTTTTGTGTGTATGTATGTATGTACATGCCAAGTACAGAAACACATCCTTTTGTTTTACTGAAAAAGTATCCAATTTCTTCTTACACTTAAGCAAACATTTTTGTGATGCTTATCCCCTGTACCAATCTTCAATTGTTAAGTTTGTTATTTAAAAAAAATTGCAAAACCTTCAAAGTCATGTTGATAGCATGCATGCTTGATATGCATGCTTGATATGATGAGAATGGCGCTTTACTTCTGTGGTCTTCCTCCCCAAAAAACCCATAATCCCAGTGTAACCACGGGGAAAATACCAAACAAACCCAACCTGAGACACAGTCCCAGATAAGCCCACCAGGGCTCCTCACAACTCAAGTTCATCAGAAATCACGAAATGTGCAGAGAGGCTGGGGAGACATGACAACGAAATGTCACATGGTATCTTGGAACAGGAAAAGGGCATTATGAAAAAAATGAGTGAAACTCAAGTAAAGTGGAATTTAATTAATAGCAATGCAGCAAAGCTGGCTTGTCCCATATGCAGCATGATAATGTAAAATGTTAAAAATAGGAGAAACTGGTGGAGGGGTATATGGAAATAGAATTCTATACTTTCTTTGCAACTGTTCTGTAAATCTAAAATGAGTCTAAAATTTTGAAAAGCTGATTCTAAAAAGTACTTGGAGATTATGAAACATCACAGGTTATTGGATGGGACATATTGCCCTTTCCAAAACTAAGAAACAAAAACAACAAAAAGAAAAAGATTTTGTAATTTCTAATGTTCCAAATATTATGTAGTGCATTTATGTTGCTACAAATCTGCAATTTAGTATAAACCTTATTTT
Source organism: Manis javanica (assembly GCF_040802235.1). Taxonomy (NCBI): domain Eukaryota; kingdom Metazoa; phylum Chordata; class Mammalia; order Pholidota; family Manidae; genus Manis; species Manis javanica. The sequence goes on along the minus strand of NC_133156.1, from coordinate 115,217,171 downwards.
TTTACAGAAAGCCTTAGGGCTTCACCCCGGATACCATATTCCTGGATTTCTCTCCTTGAATCTTTCCAACCACAAACAAGGTAACTTCATTATGGAATTAAAAATGCAATGGAATTAACTCTTGCTACCTTTGATGATACTGCCTATCTCTCCTTTCCCTCCACCTCCTCCTCCTCCTTCTTTCTTCTGCTCCTCACCTAAGAACTTTTGCACTTGCTCGTCTGTCTGCCCAGAACTCTCTTTCTTCAAATATCTGCGTGGCTTTCCTCCTTCATTTCCTTCAGTTCTTGTTCTAATGTCCCTTACTGGAGGGGGTTTTTGCTCATCAACTTATCTAAAAAAGCCAGCTGGGCCAGCATCTAAGTTTCATCAGAGTGAGAATTTTGTTTGTTTTGTTCATAGCTGAATCCTCAGTGCCCAGCACAGTGTGAATACATGATAGACACTCAATAATATTTGTTCAATGAAGCTAAAGTCTCATCTGAAGCTGGGGTCTACTATTCCAGTTCTTCTAACTGGAAGTACAAAGAGGAGAAACCTGGTCTGTCTTCTGCATTACAGCCTATATTAATGATGTACTCAGCTCCCAGTTCTGTCTTCCTCTTTGCTCAGGCTCCACACTATTTGCACTGGTTATTTTCCACCTGAACCTGGATTCCAACGCTATTCCCTGACCTTCTCTGCCGTGCTGCAGGCCCAGTGGACTGCCGCACCTGGGCTCTCTTGGTGACTGTTTTCTAGCTGGGTTTGGATAAAGAGCACAACAAGAAAGAAGCTGGGGTGATTCCTCCCTGTTCTGAACCTGGCTTTCCCATGAAGAGAGGTCCCATCAGGTGGCCCCTCCTTCAGGTGCAGGTCTCCCTGGGCGTGGGTAATGTGCTTTCTTCCTCTGCCCCTTCAGATTCTGAGGTAGCAGGTGTGCCTACTGCTGTTGGTCGCTGAGTGATTCATCATCTCTCTATCGCTCTCTAAACTGCGCCCACACCTCTGTACGTAGCCTGTTAGTTAAATCTCTTCATTTGTACCATGTTGAATCTTTTTCCAAGTGTGACCCAGAATGATACCCTGGAGCAGTGGTTCTTAAACTTTAGAATGCATCAGAATGACCTTGAGGATTTGCTAAAATATGGATTGCTGGGCACCACCCTGAGTTTCTGATTTAGTTGATCCAGGGTGAGGCCCCAGAATTTACATTGCTCACAAGTTCTCAGGTGAAGCTAGTCTGGGAACCACACAGTGTTATCACTGCCCTACTGAATATTCTTTTATCATCCTAAGTGTTATATATTGCAGGTGTTATAAACGAAAACTTTCCACAAACATAAAATAGATATTGAATGAGTGTTGAGGATCAGGGGATGAGAGCAGGCTCAGGAAAAACAGTCTCTGTTATCTCATTAGGATGTGTGGACTTACTTCATCTTCCTGACCCCTGTCACGAATGTCACAGAGTGATCAAAGATCATAATAACAGCTAAGATTTATTGACAGTCACAATGTTCCTGTCAGTCTTCTGAGCACTTTGAAGTTGTATCATCTTATTTAAATGTAACATCCTTACCAGGTAGATATGCTATTATTTCCATTTTAAAGATGAACTCAATAATCCAAATAATTTAAGTCCTTGAATGAAATGTACTGAAACTTGTAGATTTCTAAGTGCTATAAATTCTAAGAATCTTTGTCACCCACTATTGAACTAGAGATTGAATTCTCTTCTTTTAATACATTAAAGTTCAAATTCACTGTATAAAAGGCAGTTTGAGAGATACTGACATTTGCTGAACAATGCACAAAAACAAAACATGGGTATGTGGGGATTGCCTCTGTCTACATACATGTGTGTGCTCACATGTGCACATGGAATAGACCTTCCTTCTATCAATCTGAACTCCATGGTGCATTACTCTAATTACTTAACTTACAAACTATCCTATTCCATCTCCTCTTGATTCTTTGCACACCCTTTCTGTGCAATCCCCAGCTGTCTTTCCTACTCCATTGCTGGAAAAAAAAATTTAGAATCATTTTGATTGCTGCCAGCACATTAAATTTCTACCCTTGGTTATTCCCTTACAGTCAGAGTTCAGAGTAGGAATTTAGAGCAGAAAGCATTTTAATGCAGGAAATTAGAGCAGAAAGGTTGCTTTCAGGAAATCTAGAAATGCAGCTATTAAAGGAATGTTACCATCACTGGTCTCAGTTGCTTGTAGTACAGAAGGAAATGATTTATCAGTCATAGGGGAAAACATGAAAATGAGCCCTTATCTGACACCATACACAAAAATCAATTCCAGATGAATTAAACACTAAAATGTGAGAAAGTAAATAAAAATTTGAGGAGATAATATATTTATCACACCAGGATTAAGAAGTATTGCTTTAACCAGATTTTTAAATGAGTAAAACATAAATATGACCACATTGAAGTTAAGAAATTGTGTTCATAAAGATGAGACAATAAAGACAGTGAAATGTCAAGCCACAAACTGGAAAATGTATTTACAAATCATTAACAAAAAAGATGAACAACTCCTGAACAGGCATTTTTATAGTAGAGGAAATACAAATGACTGATAAACATATTAACATGCTCAAATTCATTAATAGCCAGGGAAATGCAAATTAGAACCACAAAAAAATATTATTTTACATGAATCATATGAGCAAAAATTTAAGTCTGACAGTATCAAGGTTTGCTGATGATAAATTCCTAGTAAATGCAATTTTTTTGAAAAAAAATTTATACTCTACTGAAGTTCAAGATGACCCAATTTGACCCAACCATCCAACTTCTATAACATCCCATACAAAAGATATGTTCAAGGAGGATTATTTGAAATAGCCAGGAATGAGAAACAAATGCAAATATAAAACAACAGGAGGATTACCCTATTGAACTTTATCCATAAAAAGCCATGCTATATAACATAAAAGCAAACAAACTACAACTCCAATATCCAATGTGGATAAATCTCAGAAACTTCAAGTTTATTGATTAAGGCCATCACAGAAGGTGAACCTCTGTATCTGACCTGGGCAAAACTAAACTTTTTCCTGGGAGTGGGGCAGCAGTTGATCCAGCATCATCATTACAATTTATACATATATATTTTTAATTTCTAAAATTATATGGAGTCACTCTTTTTGAATTGTGAGTTATTTCCTCAGGGTGAGAATTAATGGGCATTTCTGAAGGCTGAACTATATCACCAAAATACTCTCCCCAGAAAGGTGGTAACAATTTACTCTCTCACTGTGAGTATCATGCTTTGATGCCTATTTATAAGTTATTTGACTATTTTAATTGCTAGAGTTATTTAAGGAAAAATTAATGTTTAGGCCAAGTTATACTGATGTGAATTTGAAGGAAATCTATGAATAATGAGAGGAAAGTCATTGTTTTTCCCGTATGTCATATTGCAGACAAGTTTCCGTAAAGCTGGGATGATGACTTCACTTACAAAAGACATTTGATATATCAAATGAAGCCATATGTTCTAAATGTAACAGATTACTGCCATGTGCATGAGCTAAGGAACACTGTGTTGCATAAGTTGAAAGAACATTTGAAGTGTATGTTTGAATTTCAGATAATTTATATAGCAGACATGTTCATATTTCAATGAAAGAGAAGTAAGAAAATGTATAGCCCCATGTTTAAGATAAAGAAAGTTTTCTGGGATCCTAAACCATATTAAAATCTGGTCTTATAATACATAAAAAAGCAGATTCAATCTTATTGATGTCCCCCAAAGAAATCCTTGTTGGGGACTTGCAGGAGACCAGCCCCAGATAATCTCATAGAATCCTAGGAAATGCCTGTTTTCTTGCTTAGAGAGTGGAGAGTTGTGATCAGTGCAGCTGTTCCTAGCAACCAGAGGTTGGGGATTGGTATCAGATTTTTGGACAGACTACTTACTCTATCAGAATGGCATCCTTGGCCTTATTTTTCTTCTGGGTTAAATTCATTTAACTGAAACAGAGCTAGGAATGTGTCAAAATGTCTAATTATTACTAAAATAAATGCAAGCATAATATTCCTAAAGAAATGTGCCCTTTCATTATTAATTAATTAAATTAATTATGTTTGCTGAAATTTCCTACCCTAAATTTTTCTACCTCTTTCTAATATCAATCAACTTTTTCTTTCTATAACTGCATTACGGTGTTAGGAAACAGTAATGGGAGAAAGGGTAGAATTTAGTCTAATTCTCTATCTCTCAAAGACTGAATTCCCTAAATTTCGAATCACTATCTAACTCCACAGCAGAATATCTGACAATCTATGCTTCTTAATAGTAATAGGTAGATTAGTGTGAACTCAAAGAGAACACAGACTGCAGGGCATTTCTGGTTCTTTAAAATGTTCAACTGAATTAATGCTTGATTAAATTCTACTAGAAAACTAAAAAAGTATGTGGAAGGAAAAACAAGTGGGGGAGATATCTGTTAATCTAGGAAATTACTTAATATTGAAATATTATACTTAGAGAAAAGGAATCAATTACATGTAGAGAAAGAGGAGCCCTTGGGTACTATTCCCTCAGCTTCCTTTAGTATAGGGTAGGAAAATATACAATAGAGATGAGAAAATAAAATTGACAGATATGCAAGTGTCATTAATAGAGAGTTCCATTAAGTAGAAGACAGTTGTGAATTGTATGCTTTCCCTTAGAAGCTGTTCAATGTGACATCAGTGACTCTATACTGAATTGGATGTTGACAAAGGAGGATATGACCTAGAATATAAAAGGGGAAAAATATTAGAATAGAGCTGGGAAAATGGATATGATTCTTATCACACCAGTTCTAGCATAATTATTCTCCTGGTCAGAGGCAATGTGCTCATGGCAGCCAGAAATCTGGAAAGAGCCCTTTAAATATATATATATTTCTGTGGGAAGTTTTCTGCAACCTATACTATTGAGAGGGACTATAGAATATCAGCTATAGAAGTTGACCCAAGTAGCTATTTTTTATTTATGCTATTAATTTTTCTTGTGTAGGTTCGTAGGACACTAGTGTCTCTGAGTTGTTCACCTACAGTGGAGGACTATATCCTGATTCTGAAAGTTAAAGTGATCTTATTTATTGTAAGGAAAATTTCTTTGCTGACATGGTGTCCACTTTCTCTATTCATTCACACCATCTATGTCTTTTTGTGTTGACTTAGGTTTTCTTCTGGTACAGTGTCAACATTATTCATTAGAATTCCACTGGGATCTCCTGTGTTCTGTTTTTAGCTCAACCAACTTCAAACACTGTGTTAAATTCATTTAACTGAAACAGAGCTAGGAATGTGTCAAAATGTCTAATTATTACTAAAATAAATGCAAGCATAATATTCCTAAAGAAATGTGCCCTTTCATTATTAATTAATTAATGAAATTATTAATTAAATTATGCTATGCTCCTATTGCCCCTGTGTCTCTGATGAGATTCACTTTCCCTGATGAGATTTATGGACTAATCAAAATAATACACAAGAAATTCTGAAATATTTTCTTTCATGCTAGGTAAATATAGATGAATTTCATACTATCCCAGTTTTTTATTATTACTAAACTGTGCACACAATCTTAAGAAATTGACTTACTACCTTTTAAAAATCCATAGATTTCCTCTGAAATTATCATTCTAGTTTACCTACCACTGATTTAAAGAGCATGGGCCTCATGGTCAGAGATAGTGGTTCTGGCACCTATGAGCTTGAGCAAATCCCTCACATCTCAGGACAATTGGTACTCTGATTTAATTATGTTGCTGAGGGAATTAAAATCATTGGCTTATATAAAGTATTTAATACTCAGCAAATATTGTTCTGCATTATTTTACAAATGCCATCTCATAAATCACTATAGCAAATCTGTGAAGTAGGTATTATTTAGTCTCCATAATAAGAAAAGCAGAAGTGAGAGCCAGGCCTGTGTTTCACATGACAGCTTCAAATCAGCACAGAGATTGTTTCAGGGAAGACCAATGGATGCATATAAGTTATTACATGTTGAGCCTGTGGGAAAATAATACAGATCTTCAAAGTTTTTTCTTCTAACTAACACTAAGTGTAAATTATCTACATTAAAGTTTCTCAACTGTATTGGATCCAATGGCCTCTTTTATTACAATGGGCTGTAACCCTCCATTTACTATCCTGAAATAAAATTTATAGATAATCTACATATACCCATGAATTTAAAAAAATACACACATACACATACATGATACCCTGCTATATAACACAAGGAGAAATAAAAGGATAGCAATTTAATGAAAATTTGCATTTCAATATAAAGTGCACTAGGGATCATAAAGAACACCTTTATATCCTAGAGCCATTGGGACTGTGACAGCTAGATGCAGAACTACTGAAATCCATTGAACCCAAAGATAGAAAAAGTTCCTCCCCAAGTCCAAGAACTAGTTTTATGGTTTGTTTTCTTTTTAAAGAAAATGACAAACTGTTTTCCTGCAAAGCTGTGCTATTTAACATTCCCACCAGCTTTTTACTGAATCATCCAGTTTCACCTAATGATCTGTATTTGGTGTTGTCATTATTTTTTATTTTAGCCATTCTGATAGGTGTGTAATGAAATCTCATTTTGATTTTAGTTTGCACTTCTCTTATGGCTAATGATCTTGTGCATCTTTTCATATGTTTATTTCCCATCTGTATAATTTCTTTGATATTCATGTCTTTCATCCATTTTCTAATTGGATTGTTTTATTTACTGGTTTTTTTTTCACCCCTTTAGTGAGGCAGCATTCTTTTATTTTTTTTACATGGAGTCTCTCTCCTTTTATTTAATTAATTTATTTATTTATTAAGGTATCATTGATATACACTTTTATGAAGGTTTCACAAGAAAAATAATGTGGTTAATATATTCACCCTTATTGAGTACCCCCCCATACCCCATTGCAGTCACTGTCCATCAGTGTAGTAAGATGCCACAGAGTCCCTATTTGTCTTCTCTGAGCTACACTGTCTTCCCCATGACCCCACACACACCAGGTGCATCAATCATGATACCCCACAATCCCCTTCCCCCTCCCTCCCCACCTGCCCTCCCCCACTCCTCCCCTTTGATAACCACTAGTCCCTTCTTGGAGTCTGTGAGTCTGCTGCTATTTTGTTCCTTCAGTTTAGCTTTGTTGTTATACTCTACAAATGAGGGAAATCATTTGGCATTTGTCTTTCTCTGCCTGACTTATTTCACTGAGCATAATACCCTCTAGCTCCATCCATGTTGTTGCAAGTGATAGGATTTGTTTCTACTGTTGAGTTTTGAGAGTACTTTTTTGTGTTCTAGATATTACAGTTGTTTGTAAGCTATATGGTTTGCAATTATTTTCTCTTATTCTGTAGGGTATCTTTTTCATCCTCTTAACAGGAAGTTTTACACAGCAAGTTTTATTCTGATGATGCCTAATTTACCAGTTTTTCCTTTTATGGATTATGCTTTTTTGGTGTCAATTCCAAGAACTCTTTGCATAATCTTAGAACCTAAAAATTTTTCTTTCTAATAATTTTTTGTTTACATTCAGTCTGCAATCCACTTTGAGTTAATTTTTCCAAAGGTGTAAGAGGTCAAAGGCTTTTTGTTTTGTTATGTTTTGTTCTTGTGTATAGATGTCCAAGTGCTGCAGCACCATTTATCAAAAATGCTATCTTTCCTCCATTGATCACTGCAGCTAAATATTAAGTCTTAAAATCAAGTAGACTGACCCTCCCTCTTTATTCTCCTTTTTAAAAATTGTTTTACCTATTATTCATCTATTGATGAACAAGAGCTCTATGATTTTGCACAAAACAGAGGGAAGATAATGTTTTCTTTGGGGAGTGGTTGGGAGATTATAGGAGATGGCACATATGATAGTACCTAACATATGATGTAGACAATTAGCTTTCTTCCTGTTGATTCTAAACCAACCATCAGAAATCCTTCTCACACACACACACACAACTTCCCAAGTAATACTTTATATTGTGTTCTCAGTTTTATGCAAATGTGTTATATATGCAACCAGTTTAGAAATATGCCTTCAGTAAGAAATGCAGCCATACCCTGGAGATATTGTGGGTTCGGTTTCAGACCACCACAATAAAGCAAATATTGCAATAAAGCAAGTCAAGTGAACTTTTTGGTTTCCCAGTGCCTATAAAAGTTATGTTTACACTATATTGTAGTCTACTAAGTGTGAAAGAGCATCATGTCTTAAAAAACAATGTACATTTCTTAATTAAAAAGTACTTTATTGCTAAAAAAATCCTTACCATTATCTGAGCTTTCAGTAATTCATAATCAGTGATCACAGATCAGCATAATATAACCAAAAAGTTTGAAATATTGTGAGAATTCCCAAAATGTAACACAAAGACACAATGTGAGCTGAAGCTGTCGGAAAAATGGCACTGATAGACTTGCTTGATGCAGGGTTGCCACAAACCTTCAATTTGTAAAAAAATACAGTATCTGTGGAGCACAATAAAGCAAAGCACAATAAAATATGGTATACTTGTATATATATGAAGGAAACAGCTCAACAGGACCCGCTGTAACTTGCATCCACAACTGTAGATAGGAAATATCCTGTCTCTATTTCCTTCTCCCATCCCCAATGTGAGATATTTCAAAGGTCCATAATCAACCCGGCAGCTTTGCTGTCATCCAAACGTCAACAGAAACTATTCTTATGCTCAACCAGGAGAGGTGGAGATAGATATCCAATAAAAAAAAATGTGATTATAAATATTACTCAACTGTCAGAACCTGTTTCTGAATAAGATATTGGCCCCCACTGGCAAAATAGTGTTGTCTCATTCCACTTTTGCCCACTGGCCTCCTTGCCATTCCTCACATTTTCCAAATGTACTGTAGCCTTTGCTCTGCCTGGCTTGAATGTTTTTCCCTTAGATATTCCTCTTTCTATCCTTCATCTCCTTCAGATGTTATTCAGATATCACTTTATCAGGGAGACCTTCTCTGATCAGTCTGTTGAAATCACTCTACTCAACCCCTAGACCCAATACTTACTATTCAGTCTTGTCTCTGCATTGTTTCTCTTCTTGGCTTCTATTACCATCTAACATAGACCATGTATATTTGATATATTTGTTTAGATTATTTCATCCATTAGCATGTCAGCTCCATGAAGACATTTATTTCACTGCTGTGTCCTATGTATCCCATGTATATGGAACAGTGCTGGTGTATAGTAGTCACTTGATAAATATTTGTTGAATGAATAAAGTAAGGAGTATTCAAAAGGCCATTGGAGAATGTCATGGCTTTTGACTATAATATTTTAAATCTAAGATCAATAGCAACCTTAATAGGGACAATCTTATTATCCATTTTCTTCTAGAAGAATGTCAACTAAATAAACACATAGATACATATAGATAAAAACATGTTTCACAGATTCTACTATTTCCTCCCCCAAATCTTAACCCACTCCCTGACCACCCACAACTAAAAAAAAAGATAAAAGATTAAAGAAAAAAACTATCTCTTGTCCATGGGCCTTCTCCTCTCATGAAGACTCAGGCCCCATATTTTGGAGACTTTCTCATACCTACATTCAGTTCAGAATCCGTGGCTACTCCCACTATCTTCACAGCTATTGTCCTGTCAATTCACAATCAGCTTTAGCCTGAAATATGGCAAATTTCTTCTAACTGGTTTCCCTGCTTCCAATTTTGATCATCTTTATTTACATATTGGCCAGGTGCTATGGACTGAATCACATCCCTCTGAAATTCAAATGTGTAAGCTCTAACCCACCATGTGGCTATATTTGGAGAGAGGGTCTGTTAAAATGTGGTCATAAAGATAGATCATTAATCCAATGGGCTTCACTCCTTATAATAAGGGATATCAGAGAGCTCAGTCTCTATCACGTGAGGACACAGCAAAAAAGCAGCTATCTTCAAGCCAGGAAGAGACCTCTCACCTGAGCCCAACCATAGTGGGACTGTGATCTCAGACTTCCAGCCTTTAGAATCATGAAAAAATAAATCACTATTGGTTTAGCCACACAGTCTATGGTATTAGTCAAACTGATTAATACATAAGTCATTCTTTTAAAAACCTAAGTCACACCATGACTTTCCTCTGAGCAGAACCCTCCAATGACTTTCTACTCCTTTCAGAGTTTTAGTTAAGAGTTATAACAATTGCCTCTAGCAGCCTATAAATCCTGGCTCCTTTCCCTCCTAATCCCATTTCCTACTACTCTCCTCATCTGCCACTTCCTTCACCTAGACTGGCCTCCTGCCTGATTCTGGAACACAGCCAGCGTGGTCCCATTCCTGGGCATCGGCACTAGCTGCTCCGTTTTCTGGAATTCTCTTTCCGCAGATATTAGCATGATGCATTCCTCACTTTCTTTAAACCTTTGCTTGAATGTCATCTTTTAAAATGAGTGCTACTCTGACCACACATTTGAAATTACAAACAAACCCCCTTCCCACAGACTGCATTGACGATCCTTACTTACCCAGCTGTTTTTTCCATAGCACTTACCTGCTCCTAACAAATCATAAAATTTACTTATTTATTATATTTGATTGTCTGCCTCCATCTGTTACAGTATAAGCTTTTGTCTGTTTGGTTCATTGAATATCCTGAGCAATTAGCTTTCTGTCTCACACATGGAACGCATTCAATAAATATCCATTAAATAGAACTGATGGAGAGGCAGACAACCTGGGTTCCAGTCTCAATACTGCCGTAGCATGCTGTATGACTTGGCCTTATATCTGTTTCTTTGTGTGTAATATAAAAGTTTTTGATTAGACTGCGAAGAAAGCCTATTCCTTTCCACAGGCATGATTTGGTCCTCTCACATCAGGAAGCTCTTTTGTTCATACTTACATGGTCCTAATCCCATCCTTCATTAACCATGCTCTTTCCTTTCCCCAGGGCCTCCTTATTTGGTTCATGTTGAAAATTAGTAAATATTGGATAAACTAAAATTATTTGTATTCATTTATCCAAAAAAAGTATGAAAGCAATTTCTGACAGAATTTCATGTCTTTGTCTCTAGTTGATTTTTAATCCTAAAATCTATGCTTGAATTGTTGAGAATTTCTAAGAATATTGGGCTATGATACCTTCCCTAAAAACATATATATTATTTGTTCACCCAAAAAAGTATGATTTCAATTTAGGCAATATTGAGCACTTCACTTCCATCTTTTAAATAGTGAATAGGGATTTAGAGAACTCAGCTCTTCCATGTCCTCTTTTTATTGCTAATGGAAAAAGAGTATTTAAAATTCTGCTAGCAACTTCTAATAAAGATACTTTAATTTGAGGTATTTATTTCTAAATGCTTAACATCATAAATTGTACCATCAGTTCTAACTTAAAGGTATACCTGTGTTATAACGCCCTTTTAGCAACAAAATGTTTGGTTTGCAACACCCTTAAGAATTATTGCAATATAGCCAAGTAAATATTTTTCCAGTTCCTAATTATAATATGACAGTGAGTCTATAACTAGAGTTCCTGAAATGAGCTTAGATTTTAAGGTGACTTTTTCCAGCAGACATTTAGGGATGACACACTCTGCATAGCTATTGATTGGTTGCTGAGAATTAAAAAATAAAACAGGTCCTACTTAAAGGAACTCATAGTTTAGTAGGAATGGACATTCTGAAATAATGGATTTTAACACAAAGGAAAACTTAAACACAATTCCTTAGTAGTTTTTTTATTTCTGTTGTTTCCCTTTTTTCAACTAAATACAAGAATTTTCCTTTTTGTAAATTGTATCATCAAACAAATTATAGCACTTAGCATAGATAAATATATAAAACTATTTTCCTAAAGATTAGCAATGGTCATCTGTAAGTGATGCGTGCATCATTTAAAAAATAAGCATGTATTATCAAAACACATACAAGAACAGTATTTTCAATAACAAGTTTCAACTCCAAGAACTCAAACAGAAAAGTGGCGTGCGCCATATAACAATGAAACCAACAGATACAGCCAAAGGCTAGAGGTTTCATGCAGAATGGTCCTAAATGGTTTCTGGCAAGAGGGTTGCACCTATTGGAAGGGTTGCTCCTAAGTGGCAGAATCTCCTATTTCAAAGTTTCATTCCTTCCCGCCAAACCAGTGAAAAACCTATTGACGCTTAAGTACCTCCTTTGAACTACAGACGCTCCGGACCACGATAAACCAAGATGGAGAAGTGGCCTGATTGGCTAAAAAATGGATGACGCTGCATATCTCAAACCCAGTAAGAATCGGCCTCCCCAAGCGTGGCTGATACCGCTTTTCGATTGGGCGATACGGCAGGCGGGCAGGGACAATTGTTAACGTCAGCCTCTGGCTCCGGAACGCCGAGCGAAGATGGCGGCGGCCAGGACCTGGAGGCTTGTCCTCCGCGGTCAGGGGCCGTCATTGCACACCTCAGCTGAGGCCGCCGTCACAGCTCCAGAGGTGACCGGCCCCGATGTCCCGGCGGCCCCTGTCGCGCGCTACCCGCCCGTTTTGGCCTCTCTGACTGCCAAGAGCAAGGCGGCTCGGCAGCGGCGAGTGGAGCGCTGGCAGGCGGCGGTGCACGCGGCCGCGGCGGTGGACGAGAAGCTGCGAATCCTCACCAAGATGCAGTTCATGAAGTACGTGGTTTACCCCCAGACCTTCAGCCTGAACGCTGACCGCTGGTATCAGGGCTTCACCAAGACTGTTTTCCTGTCAGGCCTCCCGCCGCCGCCCGCCGAGCCGGAGCAGGGGCCCTCCCTGGACCTTGCGGCCCTGCGCGCCGCCGCCTTTGACTGCCTCTTGCAAGAGCACTTCTACCTGCGGCGCCGGCGGCGGGCACCCCTCTTCCGGGAGCGTGAGGCCGTCGCCTCGACCTTCCTGGATCAGCTGGCGGCCGCCCTTGTGGGCCTGCTCAGCGCGCACAACCCGACCCTGGCAGCAGCCTCCCTTGGTGAGCCTTGGGATCTCTAACCGGACGGAGGAGGTGGGGGATTTGGGAGACGCTGCCCCAGAGCTGCCCTCTCTGTTCTGTCTGTTCTTTTCTGGCCCCTCGCCTCTGGCTAGGGCCAGTCTGGTTTAGTAGCAGTCGCGGTGCTCGGAGTGTGGAGACTGGATTCCCGTCCCTGTGCTGCCGCCTACCAGCTGCACCTCGCTCCCAAACCCCAGGCCTTAAATCTGCTTTATGAAGATCCAGCCAAATAGAAGAGCTGTTGGTTAAGAGAATGAGTTCTCAGAGGGTGGGACAGACTTGGGTTGCCTTTTGGTTTTTCTACCAAGAAGTTAAACCATGTCAATTCATTAACCTCTTTCAGCCTAATTTTTCCGATTTTCAAGATAAAAATTACGGTAATAGGGCTCCCGTAAGCGAATTGTGAAAATTAAAGGTGATAGTGATTAATCTGCCTAACCTTTATTCGGTAGTTTGGCCCTGTTGCAAAGTGCCAACCAATTTAATCCTCACTATAACTGTTTACAATAGGTAGCATTATTTTATAAATAGAAAAACAAAACTAAACAAAACCCTGAGGCATAGAAACAAAGTTTATCTAGTCAAAGAGCTTATAGCTGATAGATTTGGAGGGCAGAATTCAAACCCAAGCCATTCTGGGTTCCCATTTAAATAATGAGCAACTTATATTTATAACTGTTCGCTGCAGACATGAAAATAATGAGCAGAAAGACAGTTTTTAAAAACTGTGTTTCTGATGTGTTCATCATTTTGTGTCAACCAGCCAGTAGGGATCTTAATAAATATTTATTGAATTAATATTACAACTGTAGATAACGTGTTCAGCTGAGTCTTGTAGTGTCCATGTTTCTTTACTTCCCTTGCAGTTGGGAAGGAAGTGGTCTTGAGGGGAAGCACCATGGACTTGGACTACTCTTGATTGGTGGCCAAGGAAAATTTACTTAGTCTTAAGATCCAGGTTCCTTTTCATAAAATGGAGATATACATACCTTTGAGAGTTACTGTGAATATTGAATTAGTAATTCATGACACAGTTCTGACTACTATTAGAGTTTATATTTCTGGTGAACGATATTCCTGTTGGTCTTATTCTTTTTATGTTTGTGCTTAGATGAGAAATCGCTTTGGTTACAGTGTTTAGTTTACTGACGGCACAAGTAAGCAGTAAATGTTTGAGCATGCTATTTCAGCCACGAACATTCAAGTTAAATTATCACATAACCCTGACTATCTTATATCAAAGAATAATTTGATACATTTTTAATTAGTACAATCATGCTTGAGTTCGGTATTGCTGAGTTTCGTATTCTAATCATAACCAAACTTACTTAAATGATCAGATAACCTTTCTAATATCTTTTGATAGATTATAAACGCCCAGTTCACTTTTATTGGTTGCGTGGTGAAGAAATTATTCCTTGTGGTCATCGGAAAGGTCATATTGATGCTTTGCGATACCAAATAAATGATAAACCACACAACCAGATTCGAATATCCAAACAACTCCCAGAGGTAAGGATTTATTTTATCTATATCTGTTGATACCTGGTGAGGAAGATAAAAAGGCTGGGTAATGGACTTGGTAGGATAAAAAGTTTTGGATGGATCCCTTTCCTTTCAAGTTTGTTTCCAATATTTCTCACCTAATATTCTTTCCAGCTTTTTAACCTGAATGATATATATATATATATGTATATATATATATATATATATATATTCCTCAGAGGTCAACCATTTTAAGTGAGGTTAAGCCATCAGTTTTCAGGACCATACAAATCTTATCTTTTTCTTAATATAAATATATAGAAAACTGTAAGTAGTTTATGATTGTATTTTACAGTAGTCTACACAACTGAAACATAAGTCAGGGCATTTTTATAATTATTAGCTGGTCAATTTATTCTTTATAGTTATTTTGTAGAAAACAAGTGTACCTTGAGTGTTGCCTGTGTGTCCATGTCAGAGGTTGGCAGATTATTTCTGTAAAGATCCAGATAGTAAATATTTTAGGCTCTGGGGGCCCTAAGTCTCTGTTGCAGTGTAAAAGCAGCACCATATATAAATGAATGCGCATGATTGTATTCCAATGAAACTTTATTTGTAAAAACAGGTTGCTGGCTGTATTTGGCTTATCATTAGGTGGTAGTGTTAGCAAATCATTTTGTAAAAAACATCTCATTTTAAGGTTTTTATATATGTTAATGTGAGTAAAATATATACTAGTGTTGCTGTAAATTCACTTAACACTTTTTTTTCTTTAAGTTTGTGCCTCTGGATTATTCTGTACCCATAGAAATCCCTGCTATGAACTGTAAGCCAGACAAACTTCCATTATTCAAACGACAGTATGAAAATACCATATTTATTGGTAAGCTGCTCTTTTGATATATTGTGCCATAATGGTGTCCAGTGTTCTGTGCAGATTTGCAAAATTATTTTTTGATGACCAAGAGATTCAGAAAGTCCATGGCAATATAATTCATAACCTCAGGTTGTTGCCATATACATGAACATAGAAAAGAAAATGTTATTTCAGTTCACCATTTAAATTTTGTTTCTCCTAAATTAGCAGTGTTTAACTTTAAAAAATAGTTATTTGGCTCTGTTGATGCATTATGTAGAAAAGTAATTTGTGTTTTTTCAAAAGTATAGACAAGTCTATTCTAAGCAAGTAAAGAACTGAACTTGAGCAGTGATTGGCTTTTTTACAAAACACTCCCATTTGTGCCACGGTGTAACCATCAGGGATATAAAAATTAATAAGGCCTAATGGCTGCCCTTCCTGCAGCTTTTTCTTCTGCTATTTTTTTCTTTTGTCAGTTAATTCCTAGCTGACTTGAGGAAGATTTTAAGGAAGTAGCTCTGTACTAGTCCTCCAGACCTATTGTATCAACTCCTTCTCAATCACTGTGATCTTAGAGGGTGAATTCTGGGGCACTTTTGGTTGAGAAGACATTTCAACTAAACGGCAAGAATGTCAACATTTCATGAGATAATTGGCCTTTATTTTCTTTACTTAGAAAGATAGTATAAAATCAAATTTTAGTTTTTAAATTAGGAACAAGGTATGTAATTATTACCTTAAAATAATAAAGGAAGTTTTTAAAGTCATGAAATGTTTCTATCTTTTGGTGAATAACAAATTTTCCAGTGATGACTAAGAGGTTTAAATAATATGGAATTTAAAATAAATTTTACATATAATCTTTTGACTTACCCTGTGTCACAGTGGGCTTGATGATAGCTAGCAGATTGTACTTTCTGGCATGATTTTTATTATAATATTATCAATAAAATAAGTTAACCAACCTTCCCATTGTGTATTGTGAATACTGATCATGTGATATATAGAGGCGAAAGATGGATTTGAAGCAAATACTAAGGACATATGCCCCAGATGTTCATCTGAAATGTTTTTTCTTTTGCTCTTCAGGCTCAAAGACAGCAGATCCGTATTGTTATGGTCATACCCAGTTTCATCTGTTACCTGAAAAATTAAAAAGAGAAAGGCTTTTGAAACAAAACTGTGCTGATCAGATAGAAGTTGTTTTTAGAGCTAATGCTATTGCAAGCCTTTTTGCTTGGACTGGAGCACAAGCTATGTATCAAGGTAAAACTTTTATGGATTTATTCTTGGAAGATGATGATATTTTAAGAATTCAGTAGTTCAGATTGTTTTCTTTGGGTATGTTGACTTAACTTTTTGAAAACTTTTACAGTGGTACAAAATACATTTGTTTTAAAATCCGTAATTAAATATTTTACATTTGCAATTGGCAAGTTGCACTTAGGTAGTTACATTGATCATTTACTTGGCCTGCTTTTGTGTGGATGTATTTCTTTCTGATTGTGTTCTTAAGCAGTTCAAAGACTATATAGTGAACTAAGTAGACTCTGTAGGTGATAGCAGTGTTCTGAAGCTATGAAAAGAACTGCTTTCATGGATTACATTTTAGATTAAATCACAACTGTCCTTACATAATTTTTTGAAGGCCTT
Organism: Manis javanica; assembly: GCF_040802235.1. NCBI lineage: Eukaryota > Metazoa > Chordata > Mammalia > Pholidota > Manidae > Manis > Manis javanica. Next base: position 115,200,205 of record NC_133156.1, on the reverse strand, counting down.
ATCCAGAATATAGACTAGGAGATTGTTCATTCATTCAGTAAATAGCAAGTGCTTTTTATGTACCCAGCACTGTTTTCCCCTTGGACATAGCATTGAATGAGACAGCCAGTCCTTGGTCTTCTGGAACTTGCATTACAGTGAAAAGAGTAAAATATTATAAATATGTAATTATTTTTGGTAGTGGTACTGCTATGGAGGAAATACACTAGAGAAGCACTAGAATGATTTATGGGAGACAGGTATAAATGAGGTGCGGGGGCAGAATCTATGTAGGGTAATTCAGGGGAGTTCTCTAAAAAAAATGACAATTTGAACAGAGACCTGAATGGTGAGGAGCTGTCTAAGCACAAACCTGGGGAAAAGACACTTGCAGGCAAAAGGAATGGCCACTAAAATTCCTGAGCTGGGATCAGATTTGGAGTGTTGAAAGAAGGAAGGAAATAATTCTTGATGCAGAAGTGGAATATAGGATTAAAACTAAGGTCTTCAGGAATTTGATACATAAACTATCTATGTTTTAGTAGGTATTTCATGCCCTCTAATGTGTATGTTTTGTTTTGGTAAAATGTATTCTGTGTGTAAATTTCAGCATAATTTTCTTCTCTAGGATTCTGGAGCGAAGCAGATGTTACTCGGCCTTTTGTCTCTCAGGGTGTGATTACAGACGGAAAGTACTTTTCCTTTTTCTGCTACCAGTTAAATACTTTGGCACTGACTAAACAAGCTGACCAAAATAACCCTCGTAAAAATATATGTTGGGGAACACAAAGTAAGCCTCTTTATGAAACAATCGAAGATAATGATGTGAAAGGTTTTGATGACAATGTACTACTTCAGATAGTTCAATTTCTACTGAATAGACCGAAAGAAGACAAATCACAGCTGATGGAAAACTAACAAACATTTGATTCAGGACTTTGGGATTACTTTAATTTCACTGGCGGAACAATGAAAGGAATTTTAATGATGAGGCTTGTAACTATCAAATATTAATAAATACATTGATTTTGACATATGTATTTCTTACATTGACCTGTGATAGACCTTTCCATTCTGCTCAAAATATACGCTGAAAGATTGAATAGATATAATATGTTGATTTAAAAGTTATTTTATTTATATATGATTGATAAGACTGAGTTACCTTCTGAGTTAACTTCAATACCTGTTATTACATGTGATTTTAAAAGTATGAGAGGTAATTCAAATGTGTGAAAATACGTAGATGATGTTGTTGTTAATAACAAGAGTTTCAGAGTCCTACTTAAACTCCTTTAAAACATGAACAATATTTTGTAAATATGAAGAGCTGTAATCCAGAGAAATTAAGTGACTTTCCAAAGGTTTCACAGATGGTTAATAATATAACATGAATTATATGCAACTTTCTTAGCACTTAAGAGTAACATTAACATAATTCAATTGGTATTCCTTGCTTTATCCCCAAAATTAGGAAACTTAAGTTGTCTGTTTCAAAATCAATTGTCAGTTGGTAAAGTTGTTAATTTAGTTGAGAAGCCTAGGGATTATTTGCCACAAATAATTGCTGAATTGAGGGCTATCATTTGAAATAATTCAGTTCAGCCGAATGTTTAGTTTGCAAGGCATTGTGCTGTGTTCCATCTGTAGTGCACTACTGTCAGTTTACTTAGAATGCCATGTAATTTCACTCCACCATTCTTTTATTTAAGCTGTTTCCAAAGCTTTAAATACTGTTCTCTACTCTTGGTCCCCATCTGTTCCAGTCTGTCTGTTGCTTTTCCATTGCTCTTTCTTGGAAAAATGCAGGTGTATAGAAGGCGACCTTTTAGAACGATTATCTCTTAATCTTGATTCTCAGTTTCTAGCTTATTGAACCTAATTTGAGTTAGCCAACCTTGACTTCTGGCTCCATAAAATAAGACACTCTCACAAAGTTGTAAGGATTAAATGAGCTAGTGCATGTGAAAGTGCTTTTAAAATGCTATACAATTAAAATATTTTGGATTTAGTTGAAATGCCATTGCTTCCCTAAGCTGATCATATTTAATTCATTTTAAATTGTACCATCGTTTGAATACTTTTACCTCTATAATAGCACCTGTTTCATTCTCTTGTAATAATTTCTCTCACCACAGATGGAGAGCACACCACATATACCTGTATATGTATGTATGGCTTCACAAAACACTTCCTATATTCTAGAGCATGGTCTAGATATTTTGCATATAATAGCTCATTCAATCATCAAAACTATTCTAAGAGCCACATACTGTTATCATTTTGCAGATAAGTTCACAGGGCACAGAGAGCCCAATGACTTACTGATGGTCACACAGCTAGCTAGTGGCAGATTTAGAATTTGAGCTCAGGTGGTCTGACTCCAGAATCTACTTAAAACCACTCAGTAGATAATTTTCTGATAGTACACTGTAGATGTCAGTGCTATGGTAGTTCAACAATGGCATAAATTTAGGTAAGAAAAGGTTAATTCTGACCAATGTGGATCCTAGGAATGTGTCTTAGAGCAAGTGATTTTTGAATTGGTTTGTGGTAGATCACATTTTCTAAAAACATAGGGGAAACAGAACTGTGAATGAAGGTGAAAAGCTGTAGGACTCTGAGAAATAAGCATTAACTTGATATATGCAAGTTGTATGTGGTCTGCAATTGGAGAAAACAAAAATACCAAGAAACAGACTTCTGCATAATGATGGCCGTGAGGAAACAGTGTAGCAATGCTTCTGGACTTCTGGGGGAGAAGTTAAAACCGGTATCTAGACTAGTCAAGATATAGATAGTGTAGGACAACTGAAAAAATAAATAGAACACCCAAACCTCTTTTAAACTAAGTTTACTGAAAGTGTACTACAGTTGATTAGCAAATGATTTAATAGGAGGAATTAATGGAGAATCAGAATGAATAGTACACAAATCATGATCAGCAAAATTAAGCATGAAGCAGGGTTAGGAATATTTCAAACAATTCAAGGCAAAAAAAAACCCCACTGTTAAGAGGTCATTACATGTTACAAGTTTTAATCAGTATATGACATATTAATGTAAGTCTTAAGTTGGAGCAACTAAAAATAAATAATTAGTAAAGTTAATGCAATTTGGTACCTTATAAACAATAGCTTTTTTTAAATGTGATAGAACATGTATACAAATCACTTATTAGACTACAGAAAGTCTCAGGAAATTATTAAAAGCAGGAGTTATATAGGTCATTACTTAACCCAAGTGTATCTAGGAATTATTAATACACTTTTAACCAGAAACACCTAATCATTTGAAAATAGAAATATTTTCCTAAATAACTATTGAGTTGCTATTAATTTACCTGGACAGAATAGTACATACACAGTTGAACATTCCCAGAGCTATTTCACAATCCAAAATCAAAGTTAGTTATCGTGTCAGGTGTATTTTATATGATCTGGACATTTGTACATTTACTATGCATGACTGGTTTCTTTGACCAAGAATGCATTTTATTAATGTAAAAATAAAACTTTAGATTAAAATTGAATAAAATACATATAAAGCTAGTGGAATATAGCCAAAGTTTCAGTATAAATATAGAAACCCCAAATAAAATGCTAACATACCAAACCCATCAGTAATTAAAAGAATATACCCTAATAAAGTAAATTGTGGAAATTCAGTAATGGATTGATGTTAGAAAACAATAGAAGACATCAACAGTTAAAAGGAGAAAACACTTGATAAAATTCTTGGAAAAGGAAAGAAAATAGGTAAGTAGGATACTTTATTTAGAGCCTGTATTAGTCAACACCCAACACCATGTTCAATGGTGAAACAAGTGATATTCCCATTGAAGTCAAATAATTATGAATGCCAGGTTTGACCCTCATGTTTTATTTGCAGATCCATTTCAAGTGCCTAGAATCATTAGAAATAAGCACTCAGTTTATTGAGTGGATATGAATGAACTTAGGTAGTCATTCTAGTTTGAGCTCTGGTGTATCTCCATTTATTTTGCACCTTTATTGTCTCAGCAAAGTTTAGGATTTTCTTTATGAGGATCTCCACACATTTCTTAGTTACACCTAGATTTTTAGGTAATTGTGAATGAATTGTTTCATGTTATATTTTTTTCATATGTAGCTGCTATGATTGCTAAATATTAATTTTATAAAAGGCCAGTATAATTAGTTCATTAAATGAAGAATTTTTTAGTTGCTTCTCCTGAGGTGTATAGGTCCAATCTGACTTGGGTTGCTCTGAAACTTTTTATCAATATAGACAAACATTAACTTCCATATAGCAAATGCATTGGACAGTTCTGTGACCTTACTTTTTTCAGCATATCTGATGTATTTAGTGTGGTTGACCACCCCTTTCCTTCATTCTTAATGTGGTGGTTTCTCTGTTGCCTTCAATGAAACATGCTCTTGATTTTCTTCCTATCTCATTGAACATTCTTTCACATTCCTCTTTGCTGTTCTTCCTCTAATCTTTATTGAAATACTGGTATGCCTCCAGGGTCTGCTCTAGGCTCCTTCTTCTCTTTTTTTTTTTCTTCTTGTTTTTCTTTTTTTTCTTTTGGTGTCATTAATCTACAATTACATGAGGAACATTATGTTTACTAGACTCCCCCCATCACCAAGTACCCCCCACATAACCCATTACAGTCACTGTCCATCAGTGTAGTAAGATGCTGTAGAATCACTACTTGTATTCTCTGTGTTGCACAGCCCTCCCCATGCCTCCCCCTACATTATACATGCTAATCGTAATGCCCCCTTTCATCCTCCCCACTTATCCCTCCCTTCCCACCCATCCTCCACATTCCCTCTCCCTTTGGTATCTGTTAGTCCATTCTTGGGTTCTGTGATTCTGCTGTTGTTTTGTTCCTCGTTTTTTATTGTTCTTATACTCCACATATGAGTGAAATCATTTGGTATTTGTCTTTCTTCACCTGGCTTATTTCAGTGAGCATAATACCCTCTAGCTCCATCCATGTTGTTGCAAATGGTAGGATCAGTTTTCTTATGGCTGAATAATATTCCATTGTGTATACGTACCACATCTTCTTTATCCATTCATCTACTGATGGGCACTTAGGTTGCTTCCATTTCTTGGCTATTGTAAATAGTGCTGCGATAAACATAGGGGTGCATCTGTCTTTTTCAAACTGGGCTGCTGCATTCTTAGGGTAAATTCCTAGAGTGGGATTCCTGGGTCAAATGGTATTTCTATTTTGAGCTTTTTGAGGAACCTCCATACTGCTTTCCACAATGGTTGAACTAATTTACATTCCCACCAGCAGCAGTGTAGGAGGGTTCCCCTTTCTCCACAACCTCGCCAACATTTGTTGTTGTCTGTCTCTTGGATGGTAGCCATCCTTACTGGTGTGAGGTGATATCTCATTGTGGTTTTGCTTTGCATTTCTCTGATGACTAGCAATGTGAAGCATTTTTTCATGTGTCTGTTGGCCATCTGAATTTCTTTGGAGAAGTGTCTGTTCAGCTCGTCTGCCCATTTTTTAATTGGATTATTTGCTATTTGTGTGTTGGGGTGCGTGAGCTCTTTATATATTTTGGATGTCAACCCTTTATTGGATCTGTCATTTATGAATATATTCTCCCATACTGTAGGATGCCTTTTTGTTCTCTTGATGGTGTCCTTTACTGTACAGAAGCTTTTCAGCTTGATATAGTCCCACTTGTTCATTTTTGCTTTTGTTTCCCTTGTCCGGGGAGATATGTTCATGAAGAAGTCACTCATGTTTATGTCCAAGACATTTTTGCCTATGTTTTCCTCCAAGAGTTTTATGGTTTCATGACTTACATTCAGGTCTTTGATCCATTTCGAATTTACTTTTGTGTATGTGGTTAGACAATGATCCAGGTTCATTCTCTTACATGTAGCTGTCCAGTTTTGCCAACTCTAGCTGTTGAAGAGGCTGTCATTTCCCCATTGTATGTCCATGGCTCCTTTTTCATATATTAATTGACCGTATATGTTTGGGTTAATATCTGGACTCTATTCTGTTCCACTGATCTGTGGGTCTGTTCTTGTGCCAGTACCAAATTGTCTTGATGACTGTGGCTTTGTAGTAGAGCTTGAAGTTGGGAAGTGAGATCCCCATGCTTTATTCTTCCTTCTCAGGATTGCTTTGGCTATTTGGGGTCTTTTTTGGTTCCATATGAATTTTAAAACTATTTCTTCCAGTTCGTTGAACAATGTTGTTGGTATTTTGACAGGCATTGCATTTAATTTGTAGATTGCTTTAGGCAGGATGGCCATTTTGACAATATTTATTCTTCCTATCCAAGAGCATGGAATGAGTTTCCATTTGTTAGTGTCCTCTTTAATTTCTCTCGAGTGTGTTGTAGTTTTCAGGGTATAGGTCTTTCACTTCCTTGGTTAGGTTTATTCCTAGGTATTTTATTCTTTTTGGTGCAGCTGTGAATGGAATTGTTTTCCTGATTTCTCTTTCTGTTAATTCCTCATTAGTGTATAGGAGAGGAATAGATTTGTGTGTATTAATTTTGTATCCTTCAACTTTGCTGAATTCAGATACTGGTTCTAGTAGTTTTGGAATGGAGTTTTTAGGTATTTTTATGTGCACTATCATGTCATCTGCAAATAGTGACAGTTTGACTTCCTCTTTACCAATCTGGATGCCTTGTATTTCTTTGTTTTGTCTGATTGCCATTGCTAGGACCACCAGTACTATGTTGAATAACAGTGGGGAGAGTGAGCATCCCTGTCTTGTTCCCGATCTTAGAGGAAAAGCTTTCAGCTTCTCGCTGTTAAGTATGATGTTGGCTGTGGGTTTGTCGTATATGACCTTTATTATTTTGAGGTACTTGCCCTCTGTACCCATTTTGTTGAGAGTTTTTATCATGAATGGATGTTGAATTTTGTTGAATGCTTTTTCAGCATCTATGGAGATGATCATGTGGTTTCTCTCTGCTTTGTTGATGTGGATGATGTTGATGGATTTTCGAATGTTGCACCGTCCTTACATCCCTGAGATGAATCCCACTTGATCATGGTATATGATCCTGTTGATGTATTTTTTAATTCAGTTTGCTTGTATTTTGTTGAGTATTTTTGTATCTATGTTCATCAGGGATATTGGTCTGTAATTTTCTTTTTTGGTGGGGTCTTTGCCTGGTTTTGGTATTAGAGTGATGCTGGCTTCATAGAATTAATTTGGAAGTATTCTCTCCTCTTCTAGTTTTTGGAAAACTTTAAGGAGAATGGGTATTATGTCCTCTCTATATATCTGATAAAATTCAGCAGTAAATCCATCTGGTCCAGGTGTTTTTTTGTTCTTGAGTAGTTTTTTGATTACCAATTCAATTTCTTTGCTGATAATTGGTCTATTTAGATTTTCTGTTTCTTCCTTGGTCAGTCTTGGAAGGTTGTATTTTTCTAGGAAGTGGTCTATTTCTTCTAGGTTTTGCAGCTTGTTAGCATATAGATTTTTGTAGTATTCTCTAATAATTTTCTGTATTTCTGTGGGGTCTGTTGTGATTTTTCCTTTCTCATTTCTGATTCTGTTGATGTGTGTAGATTCTCTTTTTCTCTTAATAAGTCTGGCTAGGGGTTTATCTATTTTGTTTATTTTTTCAAAGAACCAGCTCTTGGTTTCATTTATTTTTTTCTATTGTTTTATTGTTCTCAATTTTATTTATTTCCTCTCTGATCTTTATTATGTCCCTCCTTCTGCTGACTTAGGGCCTCATTTGTTTTTCTTTTTCCAGTTTCAATAATTGTGACTTTAGACTATTCATTTGGGAATGTTCTTCCTTCTTTAGATAGGCTGGATTGGTATATACTTTCCTCTTAGAACTGCTTTCTCTGGGTCACACAGAAGTTGAGGCTATATATTGTCGGTGTCATTACTCTCCATATATTGCTTGATCTCTTAATTTGGTCATTGATCCATTGATTATTTAGGAGCATGTTGTTAAGCTTCCATGTGTTTGGGAGCCTTTTTGTTTTCTTTGTACAGTTTATTTGTAGTTTTATGCCTTTGTGGTCTGAGAAGGTTGGTAGAATTTCAATCTTTTTGAATTTACTGAGGGTCTTTCTGTGGCCTAGGATGTGGTCTATTCTGGAGAATGTTCCATGTGCACTTGAGAAGAATGTGTATCCTGCTGCTTTTGAGTATAGAGTTCTGTAGATGTCTGTTAAGTCCATCTGTTCTAGTGTGTTGTTCAGTGCCTCTGTGTCCCTACTTATTTTCTGTCTGGTGGATCTGTCCTTTGAAGTGACTCGTGTGTTGAAGTCTAGAATGACTGCATTGCATTCTATTTCCTCCTTTAATTCTGTTAGTGTTTGTTTCACATATGTTGGTGCTCCTGTATTGGGTGCATATATATTTATAATGGTTATATCCTCTTGTTGGACTGAGCCCTTTATCATTATGTAATGTCTTTCTTTATCTCTTGTTACTTTCTTTGTTTTGAAGTCTATTTTATCTGATACCAGTACTGCTACACCTGCTTTTTTCTCCCTGTTGTTTGCATGAAATATCTTTTTCTACCCCTTGACTTTTAGTCTGTGTATGTCTTTGGGTTTGAGGTGAGTCTCTTGTAAGCAGCATATAGATGGGTCTTGCTTTTTATCCATTCTGTTATTATGTGTGTTTTGATTGGTGCATTCAGTCCATTTACATTTAGGGTGATTATTGAGAGATATGTACTTATTGCCATTGCAGGCTTTAGATTCATGGTTACCAAAGGTTCAAGGTTAGCTTCTTTACTATCTGTCTAACTTAGCTCGCTTATTGAGCTATTATAAACACAGTGTGATGATTCTTTATTTCTCTCCCTTCTTATTCCTCCTCCTCCATTCTTTATATGTTAGGTGTTTTATTATGTGCTCTTTTGTGTTTCCTTTGTTTGCTTTTGGGGGTAGTTGATTTTATTTTTTTGTCTTAAGTTAGTATTTGGTTGGTCTGCTTTCTTTGCTGTGATTTTATTTTCTCTGGTGTCATCTATTTAGCCTTAGGAGTGCTTCCATGTAGAGCAATCCCTCTAAAATACCCTGTAGAGGTGGTTTGTGGGAGGCAAATTCCCTCAACTTTTGCTTATCTAGGAATTGTTTAATCCCTCCATCATATTTAAATGATAATCGTGCTGTATACAGTATTCTTGGTTCAAGGCCCTTCTGTTTCATTGCATTAAATATATCATGCCATTCTCTTGTGGCCTGTAAGGTTTCCGTTGAGAAGTCTGATGATAGTCTAATGGGTTTTCCTTTGTAGGTGACCTTTTTTGTCTCTCTGGCTGCCTTTAATACTTTCTCCTTGTCTTTGATCTTTGCCATTTTAATTATTATGTGTCTTGGTGTTGTCCTCCTTGGGTCCCTTGTGTTGGGAGTTCTGTGGGCCTCCATGGTCTGGGAGACTATTTCCTCCCCCAGTTTGGGGAAATTTTCAGCAATTTTCTTCAAAGACACTTTATCCCTTTTTCTCACCATTCTGGTACCCCTATAATGTGAATATTGTTCTGTTTGGATTGGTCACACAGTTCTCTTAATGTTCTTTCATTCCTGGAGATCCTTTTGTCTCTCTTTCTGCATCAGCTTCTCTGTGTTCTTGTTCTCTGATTTCTATTCCATTAATGGCCTCTTGCACCTCATCCAGTCTGCTCTTAAGTCCTTCTAGGGACTGTTTTATTTCTGTATTCTCCCTCCCAACTTTATCCTTTAACTCTTGCATATTTCTCTGCAAATCCATCAGCATGGTTATGACCTTTATTTTGAATTCTTTTTTGGGGAGATTGGTTAAATCTATCTCCCCAGGCCCTCTCTCAGGTGTTGTCTGGGTAATTTTGGACTGGACCAAATTCTTCTGCCTTTTCATGGTGATAGAGGTAGCTGTAGGTAGGTAGCACGTGTGTCCGCTGGGAAAACAAGTCCTTTCTTGCTTGCTGGTCTCCTTGCCCTTCTCCGCTGTCTGTATCTGTTACCACACTCCTGAAACAGCCTCCAGCTTAATCCCCTAAGCTGTTGTGGGTGGAGTCTCTGTCAGGGTAGGGCCAAGTCCTGCGGAGGTGGCAGGCGTGCTGGGTGTGCTCTCCTGTGAAAGCGGCATCCCCGCCTGGCAGATGCACGCTGGCAGCGGCCTTTGGCTCTGGCCCTGGCAGCTGTGCGCTGAGAGGAGATTCTGGGCAGCTGCTGGGGGCGCAGCCACTCCTGGGCTGCTCGTGTGCCATCACCGCAGGCTCACACAGGCTGCTCCCAGGCCCCTCGCTCGGCTGGCGCCAGATAGCATGCTACTGGGCTGGTGTGTCATTGTCCGCCCCAGGCGGGGCATTACTGGCCAGCTGCTTATTGCTGTGAGAGGCTTCAGAGCTGTGCTGCTGCCTAGGGGGTTAGGTCGCCTGGAGTTCCCTGGGATTCCCAGCTGCTGAGCTGAGTGTGCCGGGACGATCCCATCCAGCTGTGAGGTACCTGTCCCTTTAAGATTTTCAAAAAACACCTGCTTTTATTTTGTCCTGGGGGAGCCGGTTGCAGGGACCTGCTCACAGATTTTGTCCTTCTGTTTCTCTACTATCCAGCACACGGTGCACTGTGTGTCCACACTCACGGTGTGGAATACTAGAGTTGGTTGTTCCGCAGTCCTGCGCTTTCACTCTCTCCCCGCTCCAACTCCTTTTCACCCAGGCGTTGGGGTAAGGGGGCGCTCAGGTCCTGCCAGGCTGTGGCTTGTATCTTACCCCCTTCATGTGATGCTGAGTTTTGCAGATGTAAATGTAGCCTGGCCCCACAGATGTACTGTATCCACTGTTCTGTCTTTTAGGAATAGTTGCATTTATTGTATTTTCAAAAATATATATGTTTTTGGGTGGAGATTTCCACTGAACTACTCACACCACCATATTGGCTTCTCCCCCTCTTTTTCATTTTTTAAGCCTTTGTATTCTTTATTTTCTTAAGAACAGTGCAACAACGTTTCATACTTGTGCTTTCTACGTTTAGGAATTGATACAGAATGGCTGGTGCTAAAGCCTAAAATTAAGTCAAATAATTGCTAAAAGTTAATTGACAGTGTTAGGGACAAAAAGTCACTGTAAGGTAAAAATTGAGCCTAAATAACCAGGCAAGGAGGCTACCAAGGAGCCAAAGTTTAACAGGGCGCAATCCCGGGTGATGTTTGCCTGTCTGGTTAGTCACAGGCCAGAGAAATTGCACCCAGCAGGGCAGGCAACGAGTTTTTAAAGAGTTAGGGGGAGGGAGAGCATAGGTTTACAGTGGCGCGAGGATTGGCTAGCCTAAGGCACCTTTTCCAAGTTGGGAGGGGGGCAGCAGCCGGGGATTTTGGCAGGTCATCAGGCCAGAATCTTTTGGCCCCGTCCATTAGTGTTGTCCAGACAATGAAAGACAGACTGAAGCTTGTTCGTAGCAGGCAGCCCAGATGAAAGAATGGAAAGACGAACATTGGGTGGGACAGTGGAGTATCTTTCCTTGGGGATTTGGTGGAGGGTCTCGTACCCAGCAAATGGTCTTGCTGGCTCCCCTTGGGCAGCCAGTTTGGAAATCTCTTAACATTATAGCAGCCCAGTACAATTGGTCTCCCCGCTGACAAGATATCTTTTGAAAGTAACATGTCTTGGGGACCCATTGGTGCAGTTGGAGCAGACCTAATATGATGCACATGTTACAGACTCAGTTTGCTAGAGCCGGATGGGTCGTTTTGGCCAGCACTAGTGTGAGTAAGGCGCAAGCGGAGGGGCCCTGTCTCTCTAGAGCTCCACCTATCATGACTGGGCTATCATTTGAGTCTGAAGATGTGTTACTACAGGGAGTGTCCCAAAAGCTTGGCAGCCTTGGGAGTCGTAAGGATCACCATGTATGGTCCTGTCCACCATGGGTGTGGTGACCGAGGTTGGAGTTCTTTAAGAATGACTTCATCTCCTGGCTAAGGAACCTCCGTGATTCCTGGATCCGAGGGGGAGGTGGGTTGAGGCAGGGGCTGGTCGGCGTGTTCCCTGAGATGTCTTAGGAGTGAGAAGTAAGGTAGGTAGGAGAGGTGTCCGGGGGAACCTGAGATAAGAGAGCATAAGGATTAGGGACGACTTGGTGAAGAGCGACCACAGCCTCGGCTTCTTGACTGGAAGGATGGGAGTGTTACAGGGAGAATTAGTCAGTAACAGAAGCTTTTGGGAAAGAAGACGGTTAATGATAGGTTGGATGCCCTTGCGAGGGGCATGGGAAATAGGAAATTGGGGCCTAAAAGGAAAGGAGGACAGGTCCTTGAGGACTGGCTAAGGCGATGAGTGATCTCGGTTGGGAATGACTAAGCGGCAGGGGGATAGAGGCACAAAGCTTGGAGAGGAGATCCCTCCCTAACAAAGGGATGGGACAGGACAGGATGACTGGAGATGACTGGGTAAGAGGATGGCCCTCAAACGTGCAGGCTACCGGACCTGTCTCCAGAGGCTTAGAGGGGATTCCCGTGACACCCACAGCCGAGACCTGGGAAGGATGTAAACGCCCATGAAAGGAAGGTAAAACAGTAGGTAGCTCCCGTGTCCACCAAAAAGGAGATGGACTTACCCGCTACCTACAGCATGGCCCTGGGCTTAGCAAGGGTGATAGGGGTGTTCGAGTCCAGGCAGATTCAGTTTTCAAGTAGGCCCAGCAGGTCTGGAGGGGAGTCCCTCAGGGGGGCCTGCCTCCAGCGAGACTCTGTCTTGGGGGGACAACCTTCCCCAACCGGGCACTCTACCTTCTAATGACCTCTGTTACCGCAAACTGGGCAGGGTTTTGTCAGCTTTTTGGTCAGCTTGGGGCATCTCTTTGCCCAGTGGCCTTCTTGGCTGCACTGGAAGCAAGATCCCGGATGCTCATGAGCTCTGGACCAGTCTTTGGTGTGATGAGACCCCTGTCCTGCCGGCCGTAGGGCCACTGCAAGGGCTCTGGTTTGGAACGCTCTCCTCCTCTCATGTTCTTCATCACGGGTATTAAAGACTTTAAAGGCCATAGTTACCAGGTCATGGAGTGGAGTCGGGGGCCCCTCCTGTGCCTTTTTTAACATATGTCTTATGTGACTGTTACCTGTTCTGCTGAAATCTAGTTCTTTACTAGTTTAGGAGTAATAAAATAGTGACTATAAATGACGAAAGACTTACAAATGACAATGGTCAAAGATCTGATGAGAGCTTACTGTTAGACAGTTGACGTAAGGAAATTTGGATATTTCTGTAACAAAACATTCAGTAACAAAGTTTGGCATCATTCTCTTTGACAGTGCTTTAGGTAATTAAGCAGATAATTATATATTAGATAAATAAGCCAAATTAGCTAAATAACTTTCCTCAATGAGAAAAAATTCCTCTGACATGTTCCAGGGGCCCTCTGGAAAATATCAGAGTTAACAAGAGGTAAAAGTACTTTTTTGAATTTGATTTTTTTTTTTTTTTGGCACTTGCTTAAATAGGATTATAGGTTGCCAAGTAGAAATACTTATCCATTTAACCAGAATGACAACAAAATACCTCAAAGGCAAATAAAGAAGTTTACACAGTTGTTAGCAAAGCTTAGCTTTTAATCCTTTCTAATGTTAAGGTCTCATTTTCTTAAATACTCAGACAACTCAGAGACTTTAAGCATGAGAAACTTTTTGATAAAACAATTAGAAAACTCTTTGTAATCTTTCAACATTAAGAGCAGACTAACAGTTAAGAAAACTTTGTCTTTTTAACTGAAAACAAAATTCTAATTTTGCTGTGTGCCTGATACTGAGACTCATTTGCTTTAATTTTATGTAGCATGGCCATATTAAATTCTTCCATAAGCTTTCTACAACTTTCCTTTTACATTCAGTGTTCTCCCTCTAAATAAATAGCTGTACTTTAGAACAATTACCTTCTTTTACTTTCAACAAAATGAATTTCTGTTCTTTATACTTTCTCTTATTAAAACACATCTTTTTTTAGCATGTAGAGATGTTTTCTTCCTTAAGTAGCTTTAATTAAACCTTAAAACTATTAGGAACTTTAATTTTCTGTGAACACTCAGAAGTGGGCTACTGTAAACTGCACTAACATTCTTTAGATTAACAAATTCATGAACACACTTATAATTCCTGAAACCATGTGCTTTACAGCATAATCTCTAAGCACAAAATACGTCTACTTAAATTAGCAAAACTTCAAGATTCTAGGTCACTACAAAAATTCCCAGGCCGCAGGCAGGCACACACACTGCAACACACAACCACTAAGATGTTCACTTGCCATGCCCAGCTCGCTCACTCTTTAACAACCACGCCAGAACACCCACAAAATGGCAGGTGTGGGGAGGGGTGTAGGGTTGGGAGAGAAAGGAGGCAGGTCTGTGCTGGGAGGAGTCTTGTCGGTGGCTTCTGGAACCAGAGCGGGGGAGGAGGCTGTTCCGGTGGGGAAAGAGGGTGGTGAAGGAGGAGAAGGGGAGGGGGTGACGCGGACACCAGAGGAGAGGAGCAGGAAGACGGCCTGGCTGAGAACGAAGGACTTATAGATGGCGGCAACACGTGTGAGGACAAAGAACTTAAAGACGGCGGCAACACATACGAAAGCAAAGGACTTAAAGATGGTGGCGACACGGGTGACGACAAAGGACTTAAAGATGGCGGCGGAGAGACGGGGAGGGGATCGCGAGCTGAGGGAGGTGGGCGACCGAGGTCCTCCGGTGGATCTGTAAAGGAGGAAGGACAGGGCAGAGTAAGAGGCCGACAATCTTTAACTGGAGATGGGGCCAGGAGAACCTAGGTCATTGAACACTTAACTTAAAGGTCTGGGTGGGAGTGCAACGTCCAAAAGGCCTGGACATACGGGACTTCAGACTACTTCCCAGTTCGGTGATAGAAATTAGTTAGGTCGATGAGGGAGCTAAAATCAAAAGTTCTCTCGAGGGCCAGTGACATTGATTGTCTATAGGATACTGGGGCCAAGTCTGAGAACAGAGTCAGACCAGCTCCCGTTTATGGATCTCCTCTAGTATAGGGTCGACAGATTGGATATGAGACACCGCAGAGGGGTCTGAGCCTCTGGTTTAGAGGACTGGTTCCCCATGTCTGTTACCTGTTTCCCAGAGCCCCTAAGCTGGTGAGCCCAGCGTCCCAAACTCGCTCAGGTTAGGAGGAGACAGGGAAGTGCCCGGCACTTCCCCGGAGATCTGGGAGCCCGGATGAGGACGTCTCCTCTATTTCGGGACCAGGACAGGCTTAATGCCTGGAGAACCTGGAGTAGCTACAATTTCAAACCAGGTGGAGACGGGACTGGGAAAACAGACCTGGGGAAAGGAAGGACTCACCGAATCACCATCCAAGGTGCTGAGAGTAGGTGGATGTCCCGGATTAGGGAAGGAGGGGTGGGAGCTGCCAGTGGCCAGCCAGAGCTCCTCACCTTACCTCCCTCCCGGGTTTCGGCACCAGCTGTAAGGTAAAAATCGAGCCGAAATAAGCAGGCAAGGAGGCTACCAAGGAGCCAAAGTTAAAAAGGGTGCAATCCTGGGCGATGTTTGCCTGTCTGGTTAGTCACAGGCTGGAGAAATCGCACCCAGCAGGGCAGGCAGCGAGTTTTTAAAGAAGTTAGGGGGAGGGAGAGCATAGGTTTACAGCGGGCGCAAAGATTGGCTAGCCTAAGGCACCTTTTCCACGTTGGGAGGGGGCAGCAGCCAGGGATTTTGGCACATCATCAGGCCGGAATCTGTTGGTCTCCTTAGGGCTGAGGTAGTCTGATGTGCTCACCCCTCCCTCCGGTGCCTCTAGCCTTACACTCCATACTCTTTAAGAGTTGCTCATGTATGTTTATAGCTTTTAGCCATTTCTGGTTCTGAACAATTAGAGCTTGTTGAAGAATTTTCTGTTCCTCTTGAAACATTAGCTAGTTTTTCTTCTTGTTCCTGGAGTTTCTGCATATCTGTATCCCACTTGAAGCAAAGGCAAAAACTGCTTAGCATATTTGAGATGAAGATTCTGCCTTTGTTTTTGTTGCATTTTCCAAACTTGCTCAATTTTTTTGTTAATGGTGTTGATAGAAGCTTTAGCAATCATTTCAAACTTTCTTCTCTTTACAAGAAAAGCCTGCTTAATTTTAACTCCAAGACTCTCCAGCATCTTGTGTACTTCATCCCCTGTAACTTCTTCGTCATCTCTTGCCTTTTTTGCCCCTGTTCATCAGTTACTGGAGAGTTCCTTAGGTGACCTCCTTTAGCCCCGTGAGCTCCCTCCACTCTTGCATGCCAGAGTCAGAGGCTGCCAGGTCCTCAGCCTCCCTCAAGGCCTTCTCAGCTTTCTCCAGGTGCTTCCTCCCAGCTGGCATCATCTGGAGGTGTCTTCCTCGGTAAAGACAACTGTCCTGCACCCTGCCCAGCCCTGCCCTCGGGGCCTTGCCCTGTCCCACAGGGACCTCCGTGGATGCTGTGGGGACAGCGCCTCAGGGGCCAGCCAGCCACTCCTGCCCCATGAACCAGCCCACACATGCTCCCTCCTTTTCTTTAACCACACTCTTTCCCTAGATGACCTTTTCACATCCTGTGGACTTAAATATATTTATAAGCACATTGAAGACAATAATTTGGTTTCACATCTGAACTGTATGCATCACCAGGGTAATTGAATAGGTCTGAATGATAAGGTACAGGTGATTTTTTTCTGCTAATTTTTCAATTTTTTAAACTTCCAGAAAATACATATTATTTTCATATTTAAAAATTTATAATTGAATTGCATATCTCTTATCTCTGTAATGAATTCATATACATTTATATATTTATAAATGAAAAAAATTCACTTTAATCGAAACTAGTTCTTTAATAGACTAATAGGTAACCACCATCCTACATCAAATTCTACTCCATCATAAATAGTTTCATTGTGAAATTGTGTTTGAAAAGGCATTTCTTGATTATATTTGTTATTTAAGGAAATGTTTATTCAAGAAAGGTTATTGTGAGTTTCATTGTACATACAGTTTAACTTATTATAAGTAGTTGGTCCCTGGATACTGAAGATTTAGATACCAGACATGAAGGCCTTAGGCCTTAGATTTTTTTTTTTATTGAGATATTGTTGGTACACAATCTTATGTTGGTTTCAAATATACAACACACTGGTTCAGCAGTTACTCCTATTATTAAATCCTCATCCACTCTAGTGCAGTTACTATCTATTTATGTAGAAAGATGTTACAGAATCATTGACTCTTCTCCATATTGTACTACTGTCCCCATGACCAACTTATATTGTAATTATAAATTGTTGTAAGACCTTAGATTTTTTTCATGAGCTATTTTGATAGATAAGTTAATGACTGTGTGTGTTGCATTTTATATTAAATTCTAGCCCATTTTGGATAATGCTTGAATTAAATATGAGGTATTGTATTTGAAAAGTGTTTGTAGAAATAGTTTGAGGCCTAATAAAATGTTCTCTTCAGATTTTGTCTTTCAGATTCCATATTGTTTTGTTTTTTACATTCATTTTAATGTGTAGAATGTAAGATTATTTTTATTGTTCCCATGAAATGCATGATCATTATAGAAATTGGAAAAACCATAGAGAGGTGGGGAAGATAATCTCATTAGAAATTACAGGTCAAATTAATCTACTTTCAGAAGTTCAGATTTTTCTGACCTACCTAGATGACTCCATTCCAACTATATTCTCTGTGAATGATTTACTTTTGGATCATCCTTACCCCTAGCATGTGGCCCTTCAGGATCTCAAACCAGTGGATTCTATCAGAGTTCCAAAGTTGGAGGTCTTAGAGGAAAAAGACAGCAGGAATGAAAACCAGCAGAAACAATAGACAATAGAAAGAGACCCAAGGGGCACCAAATAATTGGATTGTGAGGTAGACTTTAAAATTAGTAGGTTTACTATGTTCAAAAAGATAAAAGATTGAACATTTCAGTATAGAACTGGAAACTTAAAAAATCTCACTGCAGATTTGCAAAAGAGCCAAATATTTGACAATGAGAAAAACAAAACAGTCAATAAAATTAAGAACTCAAAACATTGTATAATTTGTCTCTTCTGTGTAACACATAACTGCACACTTAGGTTCTTACAACACACGTTTATTTCTCACAGTTTCTGTGGGTCAAGAATCCAGACATGGATTAACTGGATCTTCTGCTTCAGTCTCTTACAAGGCTGCAATCAAAGTATTGGCTAGGGAAATGGTCTCTATTGGAAGGCCCAGCTAGGAAGGGATCTTCAAATATATGTAGTTGCTAGCAAGTGGTTGGGCTGAGACCTAAGTTCCTTCCAGGCTGTTGAGTGGAGGCATCTTTCAGTTCTTTGCCATGTGGGCCTCTTCATTAGGACAGTTTAGGACATGGCAGCCTGCCAGAGAGAGCCTATAGAGAGAGTTTACTAACAAGACTACCAGTCAGAAGCTAAATCACAATGCAGTCCATAACCAAGGAGAGTGGTTACACAGGGCATGAATAGATGTGAATCATTGGGGACTATCTTAGGGTCTGCCCACCAAAAAGATGACAAACCCAAGTGAAGACAGAATTACTGAACTTAAAAGTCAGAATAAAATATTTGTAATGAATGTTGTCTTCATAAACCTTGTTACTCGGCCATTACCTGTAAGAAGGGGTTGATATTTACCCATGCCTAGAAACAAAGGAAGTAATGTGGAGAGAGGATAAATAAGGAAATATGTTAATTGAATGTAGGGCCTTAGAAATAAGGAGACTAGGTAAAGAAATGAAGGCTCAAACTAGATATTTAGGAATTCCATTTGTTCTTGCTCTGGATGCCAGTGGATATCCAGTTAGTAGTACTTTTTGTAATGAGTTCTACATAATTTATACCTTGTATTATACCTATAAATTATACCTTATATCAGTGGAAATGTCTATCTATGAACTGTTCGCCATTGCAGGGTATTTTATCTTGCTTATTTTCTTTTTGCACGGGATTTTCAAAATGCATACATATTATTTATTTCTGTGAAGTGTTCAGTTTTCTTAAATGTTCACTTTTAAATTAGCTGATACCTTATGGGAGAATGATATTTTTATATTTCAAATTAGCATATATTTCAGTAAATAAATTGTTTAAATGTTAAAAAAGTAACTGCGGGTCAAGAACTAGTCTCATAGGTGTTCTCATAGGGTTCTCTCTTTGTTCCTTTAGTTATAATGGAAAATCTCTTTAATGTTCACAGGGTTTCTTTAGACTAAACCATTATTATGTCTGAGACTAATTTCAACTGGCAAAATTGGAGAGGAAACAGCAATTTAGAAAAACCAAGTTACCTGTAACCTTTGATAAGCAAAGATCTCTATAAACTGAGTCATTACGGTATTTTTCCTTTTTAAGAATTCATTATATTTAATGATCGTATCAGTTACATATTAATTTGAAAATGATCTCCAGCTGGATTCATGTTGAATAAGATCCAGGAACTTTCTTCATAATCTGAGTAGATGCACAGGAAGCGAGGAAGAAAAAGGAAAGCATATGGTGAGTAAATTTCTTAATGCCAGGTACTACATTAACATTAAAGCGTTCAACATTTAGCATTCATATTCATTTGAAACTCGATGAAATTGTTTAGTTACTTATCAGAGACTACCCAAGGGAATATATATATTAATATTTATTTATAACAGCTCTCTGTAGAAGCATAAGGTTATATAAGATTTGTCCATATATATCAATAATATCCTATGTACTAGTGAATTATCTACTAACATGGAGAATGGATGAGCTTTTGATTTAGTTTAGAAAATCATATTTTCATATTGTTTTGTTTTTTACATTCATTTTAATGTGTAGAATGTAAGATTATTTTTATTGTTCCCATGAAATGCGTGATCATTATAGAAATTGGAAAAACCATAGAGAGGTGGGGAAGATAATCTCATACTGTTAACATTTTGGTGTGTTGCCTTACATCTATGCATTTTTGTTGATATTTTGTTTTTTGAGATCATACATGTGTTTATTTCATAATCACTCCCAAAATAAATTTCTATATTCTATAAATAGTCTTTGGAGGGTATTTTGAAGGTGGTTAAATAGTAACAGTATTCCCATTTTAAAAAAAGAAATACATAAGCATGAAATTTCCATAATATTAAGTTCACTTTCATTTACAAGAAGGTAAAGAATCACAATTTTTTCAATTATAAAAACTTGATCTTGTAGCTAATGTAGGCATAAACATTTAATGTTGGAATAGTTGACTAGTATGCACATAATTAAATCCTAACTTTCAATATATTTGCAAGATTTCCATATCTCACCACCTGCGTGTGATTCATAATTGGAAAAATTAAAGGATCTGTGTATTTGGAAGGCCCTAAAAGAAGTAAAAATATCTGTACATTATCCTTTGGTAAATTGTAATTTTTTGCAACCTCTGGAGCTTAACAGTTTTAAATGTCAATTGAAAGAACAATGCCAGAAAAATTCTTAAAGTCAAATTCTAATGTTGCCAGAAAATGTAAACAGTTTTAAAATCAGTATAATAGTTGGATCTGAAAGTCTAGATTGAAGTCTTACCTTCAGTCATTAACTAGCTAAGTGACTTAGAGCTAACCAATTTTTCTCAAATTCAGATTGCTCATCTACTCAATTGAGAGGATTATACAAGAAGATCTTCAAAATCCCTCGTACTCTTTGGTATGATGAATCATTCCTTCTAAGCCTGCCATGGCAGATGTAATTTGCCGTTAACATTTAAAAAATTTTCTTTTTTAAACCTCCCATTTCCAAATGACAAAATGATAATGTTCCTAAGAGCTGGAGAGTTGTGTGGGGTTCAGCTTGCCCTATCACTAAATTTCCTCCATTGTGATTTATTTCTTTCATACTTTTTTCCCCACAACACTATCACTGAGGCTAGCATCATAAACTTTTAGAATATAAGGAAATTTAATGGTCATCAAGTTCAACTCACTATTCAATGCTCTAAAACGTTTGCACCAAATACTCCCTCTTTGTGCCTCAAGATGAAGATCTGTTACCTCTAAGGCTGCCATTTTCCCAGTTTGAACCATACAGATTCCTGGACAATGTTCATTTTGAGTTGAAATCTGTTTTATGGTAGCTTCTTTACATTCATCTTAGCTGTATCCTAAGGTTATTTGGGTATCGTCCATTTCTTTTCAGCAGGTTTAAGCACATTTTTTTAAGCATCTTGCTATATTCTTGAGATATTTTTTCCCATTGGGCCTTTGATGCTAATATTTTCTCTGAAAATTTTGAAATCTAATTCTCAAGGTCTAAAATATTATAATGTTTAGTTCTTCCCAATTTGGCTAAGCTTCAAACGAACTTTGAGATTATGTGGCTATTTTTTTTACCATGCAATCTGTAAAATCTTGATTGTACCTTGGCAATTATTTCCTTTTTACTAATTAGAATTAGGCTCTTATGTGTTGTTTGCTTACTTATTTCCTTTACCTTTTGAGAAAGAATTAACATTCACTCAGTACCCATGCAGTAATGTCCCTTAATCTTCAAAACAAAGGAAATGTCACTGTCCCTGTTTTAATCTTTGCTTCCCAAATGAAGAGTTCTTTGTATTAATAATAATACCTGTTAAATCTCAAACAATACTAAATACTTGGTATATGTGTATTATAGATATATATACATATATCTATCTCTCTATATATACATTATTTTAAATACATATTTTTAAATAAAATACATAAAATTTTGCATAAAATATACATATATAAATATACATTTATATATATTTTTTATCTCAACATGACCAACAGAATGAAGGTAATTTACTCACAAAATAAGGTGAATGGTTTTATTGTTTTATTTTATGATACGGAAGAAATCATGCTGTTTATGCTTTTCTGTTTTTGCTGTATCTTTATGAATTAATTGCTTATATGAATACATCTGTTTCATTCTACATATGGAAATTATTTGTTGGTATTGCCAGGAATTTCAATCAGTTTATGAAACAATTTTTCCTGTGGAGATTGGGGAGACTGGCATGAAGTTTTAAACTGTCTTTATTGAAGAAATGTCTTAATTATTATTCTCAGAGATTAGTTTCAAATCAAACTTATACTGCTTGTTTTTTTTAAACAACTGAGTCAAATTCATGTTACATAGAAAGTTGAATGATTCTTATTCTATATTTCATCTATTAACTTGAAAATTACCAAAACACATTTTTGATAAAGATTTCTTTAAACTAAGAGTTTAACATTTCAAAGAACCCAAACAACACATGGTCCACATGGAACATGAATTCTTTCACTCTTGTTTAAAATAAAGTCTCATAATCTCCACCATGATTTTCCTTCTGACTGAACTCTTGCCCTTGAAAGCCTTTTTTTTTTTTTTACAGGAAGATCATACTTTTTTTAATTTTGTTATCATTAATCTACAATTACATGAAGAACATGATGTTTACTAGGCTCTCCCCTACCCAAGCACCCCCCCCCCACAAACCCCATTACAGTCACTGTCCATCAGCATAGTAAGATGTTGTAGAATCACTACTTGTCTTCTCTGTGTTGCGCAGCCCTCCCCTTTCCCCCACCCCCCACCTTATACATGCTAATTAATCATAATACCCCCTTTCTTCTTCTCTGCCCTTATCCCTCCCTACCGTCCCGTCCTCCCCAGTCCCTTTCCTATTGGTAACTGTTAGTCCATTCTTGGGTTCTGTGATTCTGCTGCTGTTTTGTTCCTTCGGTTTTTCCTACGTTCTTATACTCTACAGATGAGTGAAATCATTTGGTATTTGTCTTTCTCCACTTGGCTTATTTCATTGAGCATAATACCCTCTAGCTCCATCCATGTTGTTGCAAATGGTAGGATTTGTTTTCTTCTTATGGCTGAATAATATTCCATTGTGTATATGTGCCACATCTTCTTTATCCATTCATCTACTGATGGACACTTAGGTTGCTTCCATTTCTTGGCTATTGTAAATAGTGCTGCGATAAACATAGGGGTGCATCTGTCTTTTTCAAACTGGAGTGCTGCATTCTTAGGGTAAACTCCTAGAAGTGGAATTCCTGGGTCAAATGGTAAGTCTATTTTGAGTTTTTTGAGGAACCTTCATACTGCTTTCCACAGTGGTTGAACTAATTTACATTCCCACCAGCAGCAGTGTAGGAGGGTTCCCCTTTCTCCACAACCTTGCCAACATTTGTTGTTGTTTGTCTTTTGGATGGTGGTGATCCTTACTGGTATGAGTTGATATCTCATTGTGGTTTTAATTTGCATTTCTCTGATGACTAGCAATGTGGAGCATCTTTTCATGTGTCTGTTGACCATCTGAATTTCTTCTTTGGAGAACTGTCTGTTCAGCTCCTCTGCCCATTTTTTAATTGGATTATTTGAATTTTGTTTGTTGAGGTACATGAGCTCTTTATATATATTGGATGTCAACCCTTTATCAGATCTGTCATTTACGAATATATTCTCCCATACTGTAGGGTACCTTTTTGTTCTATTGATGGTGTCCTCCTTGAAAGGCCTTTTAACTGTATTTTTCTTCTAAAATTATTTGACACCTGTCCTACACTTAACAACAGCTGAGTCTCACTCCTTGAAAGGCTGTGCTCCTTTGCTTCCTTTTTTGATTATTTTCCTACCTTTTTAAATCATTCCTCATACTGCTTCCTGCTCAATTCTTCCTGGACTATATTAAGTTTTGTTAGCTCTTCAGTGTTTCATTCTGGCCCAAAGTATCACTTATACTATATAAATGATTCTCAAAAGACTACAACCACTCTTTCAGTATGACCTGGACCACATGATACAAATGAAGAGTCCTGGGCCTCACCATTGACCCCGTGAATGAGAATCTATGAGTGGAACCTTTATTTACATCTCCAGATGAGTATTACATGCAATGAAGTGTGAGAACTCATGCTTTATGTGTTTTCCTATGGAAATTGCATCCATGTTCATGATTTTAATAATGACATACTTGATCAAGGCCCTCAAGTTCTGATTGCCAGCTCTGAACCTAACCCTGAAAGTCATCATGTTTGATGCTTACTGAGTTTTATTTCATATGACCCATAGGCACTTCAGAATAATTATTTTCACAGTGGAATCTTACCATCTTCCTTCTCCCAAACTCTTTTAAATAGTTAATAATGTAAGCATTTTCCTGCTTATTAAAAAAAAAGAAAGAAACTAAACAAAGCAAAAACCTTCATGTTCATTTTAGATGCTTTCCTGTCTTTATCCACCTCCCACACATCTAGTTGAACCAGAAGTCTTGCTGACTTCACTCCATAAATATTCTAAAATACATCCTCTCTTTCCTATTCTATGACTAATTTCCTAATTTAGGCCTTCATCATACGGACCTTTATAAAATACTCCCAACTGTTCACTTGTCTCTTAAATTTCTCCCCACTGATCCATTCTCCCAATATAATATAAAACTACAATCAGTTAAAAAAGATATTTCAGTGACATAAAAATAGATATTCTACAGAGTAAATAGTTCATAAATAGATCTAATTGCATACAAGCATGCAATAAAGGATTATTTCAAATTGATGGGAAAGGATAGAAGCAAATAATATTGTTGCATTGGCTAGCTAATTAGAAAAAAAGTAAAATTTGATGTCTAACTTGTAAGAGTAAAATACATGGATTAAAATGTAAAAGTGAAATTATAATAATGAGACTGAATAGGCAATATAATTTATATAACTGAGGTAGATAAAGGTATATAAGTCATATCATAAGTAGAAATTGTAAAAATATATCTATATGTATAGATATGTAGATTACATATATCATGTAAATAAATTAAAAATATTTGGGGGATTTTAAGAATACTCAAAATTTAAATAATATCAATAAATTGGAAAATATTTACAACAAACATGACTTTAATAGAGTAGTGATTTAAATGTATAAATAGGCAATTCACTTCAGACTACAAATAGTGATGGAATGTATGAAAAATATTCCATGTTGTTGAAGATAAAGACTATGCTAATTAAAATAATAAGTAAAGAATTTTTATCACTGCAAAGGTGAAAAACATTAATATCCAGTATCATGAAGGGGATGACAAAATACATCCTGTATATTTTAGAAGTATACATGGCTGTAGCCTTTTAAGAGCTCCTTTCCTGTATGTATCATGAGTCTGAAAATTCTTTGACCTAGCAATCCGTGTATATATAAATTAGGATAAATTTAGAAATTTATCCAAAATTAAACTACTAGATCATGAAACAAAGAAGTATGTACAATATTCATTTCGTTGTTGTTTATAATAGCAAACACACATACACACACAAACCCCAAACTTGTTATTTTCTAATTGTAAAGAACCTAATTATTCAACAGTAAGGGATTGGTGAAATAAATTTTTCTTGAACTATATAAAAGAAATACTACATGAGTTTCCTACAGCTGCCATAACAAATTACCACACACTGGTGGCTGAAAGTGACAGATACTTATTCCTTCACACTTTTGGAGGCCAGAAGTCCAAAGTCAAGGTTCTGGCAAGTCATGCTTTTTTGGAAGGCCCTAAGAGGGTGGATCTTCCCTTGTCTCTTCAAGTACCTGGTGGTTCCTTAGCATTCCCTGGTTTGTGACAGCAAAACTCCAATTTTTGCTTTGTCTTGATGTGGCCTTCTTCCCTGTGTTCTTTCTTTTTTTTAATAAGGACATCAGTGATTGGGTTTAAGATCAACACTAAATCCAGGATGATGTCATCTCAAGATCTTTAACTAATTACATCTGCAAAGACCTTATTCCATATTCTGAGGTTCCAGGTAGCCATGAATTTTCGAGGGATACTATTCAACTCATGACAAATACTATAAAACTACTTAAAATGATGAAATGGATAAGTAGTCTGTTATCTAATATCGTACAGGAGCACACACAAGTTCTCATTGATGGTGTGGGAGAAATCCTCTTTTAAGAAGTCTACCACTGTTAAGCTCTTTCTCACAAATTATCAACTTTGTATAGCGTTCATGTGTTGAATTATGTCCCCAAAAAAGTTGAAATCCCTAGGATTTCAGTATATAACCTTGTTTGGAAACAGTACAGATGAAATCAGTTAAGATGAAGTCATGCTTTTGGGATAGGGTGGATTCTTAATCTAAAATGACTGTACTGACAAGTGGAGACACAGGCGCAGGAGGGAGAACACCATGAGGCAACAGTATTGGGGCTGCAAGTCAGAGAATGTCAAAGATTGCCAATAAACCACGAAAAGCAGGATGCAGTGAGGAAGGATTCTATCTTGCAGATTTCAAAGGAACACGGCCCTGACAACACCTTGATTTTGGACTTCTAGTCTCTAGGACTATGAGATAATAATAAACTGTTTTTTAAGCCACCCAGTTTGTGGTACTTTGTTTTGACTACTAAACTAATACAAATAGTTAACAATGAAACTCTGAGCTAGGAAACAGGATATCCAAATTCAAAAGCACCCACATTAATGTTTTTCGAAGCCTTGATTTCTGCTTTCATCATATGCAGTATCTGTTTTTTTGATGCTTGAACCTTAAAGTACTTTTTAAGCCAGAAATGCTGTGAGAGCATCAAACTGAAGTTTGCCTAAAGCTTGAGTACAAAGTATTGGGATTCCACAACCCAGACAGCAATTTTGAGGAGGGCTGAGTTTTTCTAGATTGAGTCCAGTATCAACTATAATCTTCCTGATCTAAACTTTCAGTAACTTGATAAAGAAAACTAAACCTTACGTTAAGAGCAAATAGAATTACTCTTACTCTCTGCCAAATAAGGGCTCCCAATATTCAGTACAGGTAAGATTTAAAGGCCGATTTTTCTTTTTCTGTCTCTATCTCTCACAGTCTCTTGCACCAACTTTGCATTTTGGTAAAGTTAGTGTTCCTACATATTTGATAGTAGATTAACTAGTGGGTAATTTTCTAAAATGTCCAGAAAACTGAGGTAGAAAAGTTTTGAAATATAGTGCTTTTCCACAAGAGAGAAAAAGAGAACTAGATAGAATAATAGGTAGTGATATTGGCTTAAAATGAAATAAAAGTAGCAGAGATTTCTAGTTTAATCAATGTGGTATACTAAAGCATCAACCATTTTCTCCCTGTATTACAGATTCTTAATGAAGAAATGTACTACAAAGTTAAAAGTATGCCTGAGCTGGAAGTAAAGAAGGAAGAAAGGACTCATAGGTGGGAACTAAGTGGAATATTGAAAGTCAGAACAGTGAGCTCTTGAGTATCCAGTGATATCATACCTGAATGTGGACTTTGGAGAGTATTAAGCATTTTAACACTTGCTTGAGAAAAGGAAGCATGGCCGTGGCTAAAGACTCATGATACCAGAAACTAGAAAACAGCCCAAACCCTCAATCCAACTTTATAATCAGTCTTCCATGTATCTCCCTTCCATGAGAAAGAATTCACAGAAAATGAAGCTATGTGGCCAAGAAATATAAGAAAAACAAAAATCCTTAGCCTCAGAATCAGTATGGGAAATGTGAATGAAAATAATGAGTTACTATGTCATTCTCATTGGACTAGCAAAAAAATTAGAATGTTTGAGTACCATGTATCATTTTGGATGTGGGAAAATGGGAGCTCTTGTTCATGCAGGGAGGTGTTTACATTGATGCAACCAGTTTGGATTGCTGCTTTGTAATATCCAGTGCAGTTGAACATTCCCTGTGCCACAGCAATTGAACTTTTAGATTAATACCCTAAATGTACTCTCACTCAGGTGCACATGATACATAAGAGGATATTACAGTATGATGAGGTATGAAGTGGACTGGGGTGGTGGTTTTGTTTGGTGATTTATGTTTGATTATGTTATGTTTGCAACATTTTATTTTAAAGGAGGAGCAGGAGTATGGTAAAATAATACTTGTTAAGATTGAATAATGGGTATATTGGTTTTCATTCAGTATTTAAGTTTTTCTGAATGCTTGATATATACCTATGTTATCAAATTTATGCAAATTTATCGCTTTACACCACTTTTAGCCTATTGATAACCAAGGCTGTGGCTGGACTGGTCCTTGTGGTTTTCATTATGATTGCAAGATACCCTCAGCAACAACTGTGGAAAAAAAGGTTGTTATTGTAGAGAAAATGGAAGTTCCGTGGTCAGGAGTCACACCTGACCCTGGTCTGCTTGCCCACTGTACACGTGTGATACTCACAGGCACAGGTTTGCACACTTGTGGGCAATGAGTTATTATTCACTCTATATAAAGAGCTCCATCCAGTTCTCTGGGGCTGCAAGGCAACAAGAGAGGTTTGGAGGCAAAGATCAGTTTGCTGTGTGCAAACTTGCCCTGAGGCAGATGGGATTCTGGCACTTGACCTGCCACCACAAGAATAAAGCTGGGTATAAAGCCTTTTACCCTAAGAACATTCCATTGTCATTTTACCGTGTCATTGACTGTAACTCTGGGGGAAAATATGTTCCCAGCCTGGGGCAAATAACCTGTGAAGCTGAAATCAGTCAAAGGGAGAAATGAAGTGGGAGAAACCTGTTTATTGCTTGCAAGCAGTTGTCCACTTCTGTTTGTGTCTCTTATGACCCAGCTGCAGAAAGGGCCCCCCACCCAACTTCTCCCATCCAGATATGCCATTGCTCCCTCAATCCCTATAATCACCTGTTGATACGGAGATAGACTGCTTCTCTCCACCTGTTGGGAACACCCATTGATATGGGGATACACTAAGGCCAGGTGAGAGTTTCTGGAAATACGGCAATTTTATCCACACTGAATCCAGAGTGAACTTTCCCAGGGTTGAAACCCTCAGGTGAGACAATTACCTATAAGTCCTGGAAATGAGATGCCACATGGAGCCACACCGAGAGACTGTGAGTAAAGAGAGCATATAGGCCTGGGTTCTGCTTTTACTGGGATGGAGAGTCGGGGTTTAGGGATTCACAGGCTCACTTTGTACTGGTGAATTTAAAGCATCAAAGGGGAAATTTAAAGTGCAGAAAGAGAAAAACAAGTGGGTCAGATGGTCAGTTATGGAAATCGACAAAGATCTTTAAAGCAAAGGAGACTCATGCAGGGAGGGTAGGCCTGGCTCTTTATCTAGCCAAGGCTGGCAATATGTTTATTGAGGACAGCTGTCTTTGAAGTGGATGTCTCCACAATCTAAGCTTAAATCAGGCACTTGGATTACAAAAAAGAAAAAATAATAGTGGTCAGAGCTTACACTATATCTATGTAAATATAAATAAATATTACGTTGTATATAGCAAGAGCTCTGTGTGTGAGAGAGAGAAACAGGCAAAAGCAGGAAGGACAAACTTCTGGGTAACATAAGCATGGAATAATCCCAGGAAAAATAAATTGGCCTAAATATATAGACTTACTTGAGAATCTGCATTCCACATTCTGCATTCATGATGATCTGATACAATTTTCTGGTTTTAAAGTAGTAGAAGCCAGAGGTTAAGAGATTTGCCCAGTCGCACATTCATTTGTAATGGTGCTGGGTCTAGAATCCAAGTGTCTGAAGTCCTGTCCAGTGTCCTTCCTAAATTGCCACAAACAGGTCATTAATGTACACCTAGATAATGCCTTGTAGATTGGTTTCAAAAGGTAGATAATTTTATGAGCTGTACTTCAGACATTCTCTTTTATAGTCCAGCAGTTCTACTTAACACTAAAAGGCTTTTTGATGTATTGATGCTAGGATGTCCAGACTAATTCTGAGATGATACCATTTACTTCCAGATGGGAATTTTCCAGTTAGCATCAAGCTTGAGGAGGATTATTAGCATTTAGGAATTTTTTGCAGTGTAAAATCAATTACTTATTGACCTATTTCTGTTTGCCAAACTGGGCTTGCAAAACCAGTATGCCACTGTCATCAAAAGATGAATTTGGTTGGTGTGTGTATTAACTATCCACAACCTTTTGGATTAAAAGATCCATATATTGTTTCTTTGTAACTATAGTTAGTAGAAAAGAAAATGTTCAATGAGTATATTAGAATCCAGATTGTCTTCTCTTTTCTTGACAACCTAGGTAATTGTGACAACCTAGACTTGGACTAGCAAAATGGAACATTTTTAGGGTTGTCAAATATTTTGTAGAACCACGTAGATTTTTATGGAGAAGGAGTTATATTTTTAGTTGAAGAATTATGTCCTCTGGGAGGAATACTGAGCATGGAAGCATTAAAGTAAGTGACAAAGAATGAAGGTCATTTATTGTACCCATCCTCTTTGTCCTCTATTTATAATCACTAAACATTCCCTGGGGACAGAGCACAGAGCTGGATATTAGGAACTAGATTCTTGCTATTCTGACATTTCTACCAGTATCAGTTGTTTGTTATATACCATTTCTCCATCTGAACAATGGGTTTTAATGCTAAATAACCCAGAGAGAGATGTGAGAAGTTATCAATTAATGCTTATTGAATATAGTAATTTCAAGTTTTCAGTATTAGTGTTTGACCTTTGGAAAATGGTAAAATATCTGCAAAAGAGGGGCATTGGTCATCGGGGAAAGTAACACTACATTTAAGGTGGGGTTGGCTTCAGTGGGGAGTTAACAATTTTGGCTTTAGATAGTGGAGCAGTAGGATAGCTTACATAGTATCCTTTGGATATTACAAAGGCCTGTTGCAAGAATAGTTTATTTTTGCTCCATGGTGTCTGGGGTTTCACTTGGTAAGACCTAAATGCTGGAGTGACTCAACACCTACGTGCTGGGATCAGCTGGAGCCATCTTCACTCACACGCCGGGCACTTGATGCTAGCTGTGTCTGGGTCCTCAGCTGGGGCTAGTTGGCCAGCGCACATACAACTTAGTCTTTGTGGCCTGGGCCTCCTCACAGAACAGAGGACTCAGGGTACTTGGACTTTTTATGTGATGGCTCAGGGCTCCACAAAAGAGTGCCTAAAAAGAACTTGCAGAGACTGCATGGCCTTTGTGGCTTAGTCTTAGGAGTCCTATAGAGCTCCCTCCACTGTCATCAACTGGTCAAGGCAGTTTAAGTCCAACAAGATTCACAAGAAGAGGGTGCAGGTCCCATTTCTTGATGGCAGGAATATCAAATAATTTTGGAGTCATGTTTTACAAGTGGCGTAGGCTATGTGATGGCCACCAAAATCAGAAGAAAAGAATGACGAAAGGAAAATGATTATGAGAAACTGCCTCTTCGCCCATATCAGGCTGCCTGTGGAAGGTAAGGCTCTAGTTAAGCTGTCACTGCTGCTGGCTATCCAAGTGTTGTCTTAGAGATTTCTCTAGATTGTTCGGGAAGTCCTCCTCACTACTGTTGCATTAGCAGGAACAATAAGAACACCTCCCATCAGCCACATTACATGATCTCTGTTACCTGCCAGAAGGGAGTAGCAAAAAGTGGGAGCTTCCTGCAAGTTTACTTGCTGGCCATCGGGTCTGCCCAGTTAAAGTATTCAGTGTTAGATTACTCAACTACACATGTGTGAAAAGAGTTTTCAGGTGTCAGTCCTATTTTTAAGTACTATTTCAAGGAATTTCTTTCCTTACTGTAGGTCTTCTGAATATAATGTTTCCTCCAGGAGTACTGGCTGTCCTTATCCCTGCCACAGAACCTTGGGGGTACTTGCCTTCAGGATCCTAGACCCAGATCCCATGTCCCCTCAGATTCGTGAGACAGGACATTTTTGCAAAGGAGCCTACTATCTCAGTCAAGAACTTTGCCTTCATATCTCACCATGTATAGACTCCACAGTGCTTCTAAACATCCTTTATATTACAGAACACAGAAATTTATATTTACTTGGCACACTGTTGTAAACAGGATGGAGCTATTTTTGGTTACTGCAACTGTTTTATGGATTCCTCCCATCCCAGCTTCCATCTGGCTGTGCAAAAGGAATCAATATTTACAGCCCCCTGTCGACACTTGGGTTAAGTGTGGTAGAGGAAAACTCTGGCCTAGGGGTCTGGACACCTGAATTACAATCCTGTCTACCACAAGTCGTTGACCTTGGGCAAGTCAATCACCCTTACTGAGTGCCTCCTTTGCCTCACTTACTCTATTTTACTTGTTTTCTCCTCTACCATTCTTTTACCTATGAAATAGTTCTTCCTGTTTTCATTAAACTGATCTTAGTGTCCTTTTGATGTTAATGAAAGCAATCATCTTTGAGATGATATCGTCGTGCCCACAAGATTCCTATATATTCCAAGTCAGAATTTAGGTGATTTCTATTTTGTCAGTCTTGCAGTTCCTTCCAGAAAGTGCTTTTTTGGGCCACTGTGGAAGGAAGCATGTCAGCTATTTGGAACAGTTTCATGAGCTGAGATCAGAACCTAAATAAGATTGCAGCTGCTCAACTGGCACCCCAAATCCTACAGCAAATCTAGAAACACTTTTAGTGCACAGCGCTCTCGGAAGGAAGCCTGAGAGAAACTTCCATTTTGAGCCAGCATGTGTGTCTTGCCAATGGGTTTTAGCCCCAGGCAAGTTCACTATGGATTCAATGTGACCAAAGAAATGACAGCAAAACATTCTTGGGGTGAAAGGGTTATACCCAACTTTATTTCCAGGTGGCAGGTCAGTCACTAAAATCCCATTCACTCAGAGCAAGTCTGCAGGCAGCAAGCCCATCTCTGCCTCTGGGCCCCTCTGTCTGCACAGCCTTCCCACACAGCGGTCCTCTGGGCCTCTGTCCTTGGCGCTGCCACCACTCCAGCCTCTGCTCTGCTCTCCTGCATCCTTGCAGCCTTGCCACTGTGTTGCGCCCAGAGCACTGGGTGGAGCTCTTTTTATAGAGTCAAAAGCCATGTATTGCCCACAGATGTGCAGTGACCTAGTCATCCACGGCCAGGTGAGAATCCTGGCCACAGGAACTCTCATTTTATCCACACTCCACCCCTCCAGGATTCTCTCCTCTCAATCTATGTGCCCTTAGTCCTCTGCAGTGGTCCCTGTACAAGGAAGCACGAACATTGTTCTCCAGCCTCTTCAGCAAAAAGTCTTGCAGACACACAGGCCAGACTCGTGGTTCTGTCTCTGACCTCTGCCTCTTTAGTCTTAATGGCTGGAACTGCTGCTCTGGTTTCAGTTGTTGCCATAGCTCCAGTAAGATCCTGTTTGGCTTCCCATCTAATTTCCTTCCATCTACTCCAGCCTATATCAAATCAACCCACATCTGGGTCCTCGTGATCCTCTTGGGGCCCCTCAAATTCCACCTGTGAGTAATAGGTCTTATTTCTTTCCGGGTTCTTGTTTCTTCAGCTCCCGTACATATCACCTTGCATTTTGTAATCGCTGCCTCAATGCGGGCTGCACCGTCAGGAAGGCCGCTTTCCCATCTCTGATCCTGAAAGAACAATTCCATCCACCCCTAAGTCCCACAGCCACCGGCTCAGCCTGAGTATAGGGGCGGACCACAGAGTGCTCCATGACCTGCTGAGGGGGCTGCTCCTCTCCTTGGGGAACTTTCAGCTGCTGGGTCTTTATTTTATTTACAACCACTGGGCATGCTTTCAATACAGGAGGGGCCAGTGCCTCCAGCACCACCCCTTCATCCTTCCCCAGCTCCTCCATTTCTGGGGATGATGGCACCTTTCTCTCCACTCCCCCAAGTGCTTCCTCTGCTACAGTGCCTGGCAACAATGCCAGCTCAGTCTTCAGAAGGTCTCTTACCTTCAGCTCAATGCTTCTCAGCTGACATTCTCGTGCCACCTCCTCCTGTGCTTCCCTCAGGAGTTCATCTTTTTCCCTGATGGCCTCTTCCTCCTTCAGAACACCTGGCAGCGCTGCCGTCTCATCTCCAATGGCACCTTGCTGCCAGCGCTCTCATGCTGCATCCTCCCACATCAAGGACATCTCCTTCCTCAAGGAATCCACAGAAGTTTGCAGCTTGCATTCTCATGCCACCGTTTCTTGGGTCTCCTCTGTAGACCTTTTTAATACTGTGAGAAGCAGCCAACTCACAGTCCCCGCTGCCTCATGGGCACTCTGCTTCTCAAATAATCTGCTTACTATACCAAGGGCCACCCCTACTGCCTCAGGTGTCACCTCCACTTGCCTCCAGTCCTAGAGTGGGGCCCAGTCCTCTAGGAAGCAAGCCACCTCAGACCACATACCCATTGGGGGATGATCCACTGTCTCCCCATTCATAGGGGCAGCCTGCTGAAGCACCCCTCCCATAAAGGCAACCTGTCTTTTTCCTTGGTCAACAATGAACCCTGCCAACTTTCACCAACTGTCTTGCCAATGGATTTTAGCCCCAGGCAAGTTTGCTATGGATTCAATGTGACCAAAGGAATGACAGCAAAATGTTCTTGGGGTGAAAGGGTTATACCCAACTTTACTTCTAGGTGGCAGGTCAGTCACTAAAATCCCGTTCACTCAGAGCAAGTCTGCATGCAGCAAACTGGTCTCTGCCTCTGGGCTTCTGTCTGCACAGCTGTCCTCTGGACCCCTCTGTCTGCACAGCCATCCTCTGGACCCCTCTGTCCACACAGCTGTCCTACACAACTATCCTCCAAGCCTTTCTGCACAGTTGTCCCGCACAGCCATCCTCTGGGCCCCTCTGTCCATACAGCCATCCCACAGAGCCGTCCTCTGGGCCTCTGTCATCAGCGCTGCCACCACTCCAGCCTCTGCTCTGCTCTCCTGCAGCCTTGCAGCCCTGCCACTGTGTCATGCCCAGAGCACTGGGCGGAGCTCGTTATATAGAGTCAACAGCCATGTATTGCCCACAGATGTGCAGTGAGCTAGTCAACCAGGGCCAGGTGAGAATCCTGGCCACAGGAACTCTCATTTTATCCACAATGTGTGATCCAAACTTGACACATGATTTCACTTTGGTTGTTTCTCTCCCCAGGCTCCCGTAGCTGAACCTATACTTTTCCTTTGGATGGTAGGTAGAGATGTAGAACCAAAACACAAATTCTGGAGATGAGGTCCTTAGAGTAAAGGAATGATCAATAAGGTCTGAGAAAGAATGATGTCGCTGTGTGAGGAGGTGAGTGTAGGGGTTGTGAGTGTGTGGATGGTGGGCAGAAATCAGAGGACATAACTCTTAACTCCATTTTCAAAGCAGAGCAAAAGCTTCCATTCAGGGTTGGGGGTGAAAGAAAGCAAAAAAAACTCCGACCAAATGTACTCAGTGTGACTTGCTGAGTTACAGAAGAACAGAGGGGTTTCTCCTAGTTTTAGAAAAGGATGTAACAGAAAGAAAACCCTGATGAAAGGAGACCGTGAGCTTTGAAGGTATGTCTTGACTGACAGCAAAGAGTCCTCTGCAGGGTCCTCCTGTGGTCTCCGCTTGAAGGATGGCCTCGTGCTGGGGCTGCTCAGGAGCCATGTTGCTGGAGGCGGCAGCACCGGGGCAAGAGCCAGCTGCTGGTGCTTGGTCGTGAGCGCGAGGAAGAGCCAGACAGAAGAAAGGGGAGCAGGGGCGCGGAGCCCGGGACTGACGCACAGGTCAGTGAACCTCACTGTCGCCTGTGACTGCCTTCTCTGACTTTGTCAGTGTTGAAGGAAGCCTGGGCTCTGTGATGATAATTCACCTGTTTATTCTGTGGACACGTATTGCATATTACAGTGTGGAAAGCACTGAGCTGATGCCCAAGTCCTAATCCCTGGAACCTGAGAATGTTATCTGGAAAAAAAGGCGTTTGCTGACCCTTGATTTGAGCCCAGCGAAACTGAGTTTGGATCCCTGGCCTCCAGAACTGTGCGAGAGAGAATGTATTTCTGATATTTTAAGCCAAAAGTTTGTGGTAATTTGTTACAGCAGGCACAGGAAATGAAGATAATGGGGGACAGCCTG
Organism: Manis javanica; assembly: GCF_040802235.1. Lineage (NCBI taxonomy): Eukaryota > Metazoa > Chordata > Mammalia > Pholidota > Manidae > Manis > Manis javanica. The sequence goes on along the minus strand of NC_133156.1, from coordinate 115,164,498 downwards.
TAAAGATGCAGATATGGTCTTGCTGCTCTTAGTTGGTCTGATGGCCAATTTATTCTTCCCACCCAGTTATGTTTCAACACACCTATTTATACAATATCTATATCTAAGCATTTTTCCTCTCTCCTCTCTTTTCCACTTCCACCCTTTCTTTTCTTCCCTGCCCCCATCACATAACATCTCACACACATGCACATGCACATGTGTGTGTGTGCATGTATATAAATAAATATTGGTGCAGCAAAACAAAATGTCTTGGTGACGAACCTAAACCAAGATTTGTTTAATTATAATGAGCTCCAAAGTCCTGCTTTGAAGCATGTGCTTAT